>NC_140074.1:87116731-87716731 GCF_964194135.1 Talpa europaea
GCATCCTATTAGGCGACGTCATCGGGCCGCGAGCCAATGGGCGGGCAGGACAACACGGCATGGAGCAGCTCCACATGGACACCCCGCGCCGCCAGCCTTCCGTTTAAAGGGCCCGTGTTTAGCCGGGTCACATTCGTGGGTACCGGTGGGGCCAGTGTTAACGATAGGCGGCACCCCGAGCGGGAAATTCTGCAGTTATGCCCTGGCCAGCCCTTTCCTTTACACCCTCCCGTGAAAACCAAGGCTCTCCCTTTCCTTCTCCTAAACTCTAGTCTTTGTCCACGCTTTTCTGATGTGGGCGGAGACTCCAACAGTGCCACCCTAGAGGCCGCGCTGTGCTCGCGGGCCGGGGCGACTAAGGCGAAGCGTCCGACGCCTGGACTAAGGGGGGTGTGGCCCAAATCGGGAACAACAACGTGGAGAGCGGAAGCCTGGCCCTGCCAGCGTCGGGGCGATAGAGGGCGTGGGCGGGGCGCAGGGGCCGGCGGCTCTGCTGGACCTCTACAGCGCGCACCTAGCGGGCGGGGATCCCCGGTGGGCTCGCCCTACCGCTGGTGTTTAGGGGCGCTTGGGGATGCAACCAGAAAGTTAGACCTTTGAGGTCAGCTCACCCAAATCCTTTCCTTTGGCAGATAAGTAAACTGAGGCTCATAGTCGAGAAAGGACACACTCAGTATTTCAGTTGTTGCTCTTCAGTGGGGAGAAGCACTTAGCCCTCACCCCATGGACGACCCTTTTGAGGGCAGCTCTGGGGTAGGTTGCCCAATTGGCGGGGGGGGGGTGGGTGGCGGGGGAAATGTCATGGCGAAATACCAAACTGCTCCCACAGGAGGTAGTCTGGCAACAACATACTGATAGGGGTCATCAAAATTTTTATCTGAAATCCTGCTGGCCAGCTTCTGTGGTGGAGGCTGCACAAACCCCGCTGGGACTTAATAGGGACAAGCACCGGCTGACTCAAAGCATATTTGGGGCACTTGGACATGGCTGTTCCAATGCCAGCAAGTCTGGAGCCCCTCAGTCCTGACTCAGGTTTCCTTTTTTTGCTAATAGAAAGAGTGGGGCAATGACAGTTGCATTCAAGGATGCTGCAGCCATATAAAAAAGCCAGAAAGCAAATCTTTGAGGATGGCTGAGTGACAGAGCATCCTGTCAATCCATCCCATCCATCCCATGCCCACTGCAACATCAGAAGGGTATGTTTCTACTGCGGAGACTAGTTAAAGAAGAACTAGAAGCATAGAGTTGGTATAAATGCATGTTTGCTGACTTTGCTTTTTTTTTTTTTTTAAGGCCTATTGCGTCTTAATAAAATCGGCACAGATCCTAGAAATCACAAACCTAGTAAACAGGAGGAAGGGGTGGTGTGGGCAGGGTTGTCACCCAGGACCAGCCTACACAGGTCTCTGATCTTTGCACATTTGTAGCTGAGCATGGAGAGGCCACTACACACCTAAGTGCCAGGCTGCCACTGGCCTTGCTTATGAAGCTGGAAAGCGAAGGGGAAGGCAGGTTTAGAGCACAATAGGTCAATTCTCCACAGGAGGAACGCCCTTTTCCTGGGAGGGCTAGATTTGTGCAGGTCCTGATGTTGCTTCCTTTAAGGTGTCTGCCTCCTATCAGGGTGGATGAGTGTTTCACTGCACAACCAGAGGGAATGGGAAGTTTAAATGCAATATATAGGATTGTGTGTGTGTGTGTGTGTGTGTGGTTAAACAATATACAAAGTGACTGAAATAAGGTTCTTGTTCAAGTTGTTTTGTTTGGGGTTAGCAAGGAAGCATTCTGCCTACTGGTCCAGGATGCAGAGAGCTCCATTTAGCCCAACCCTTTTGCCTTTCCCAAGTGGTCATGGCACTGGTACAGCCCTGAGGTTTCTTCTAGAGGCTGAAGTCCAGTTTTTCTGATTCTTGTCAGAGACCAACTCTATGACATTAAGAACACACTCCTGGGCCTACCTGGTGGTGCAAGGGGTTAAGCACAGCACTATGAAGCTATCTACGACCTCTGCAGCACAAATTCCATCCCCGGCCAGGGAGCTTCCCACATGGCATAGCAGACCTCTCCTAACTCACCTGCTGCCCCCCTCAGCAGTGTGTTTCAGTCAATTTGCCTGTTCTGCTCCCCACTGTCTCTGGTGAGTCCTCCCCACCCCCTGCACCCCTGGCCTGTACCCAGATGACATTCATTTACCCAAGCTCTTTATGCATAAATAAATCTTTAAAAAAAAATAAAAGAGAACACACTCCTTTGAAAACTAGCATGTTGAAGGCACCATTTCCTTAAAGGGTGGAGAATGGGAGATAAAAGTGGGGTGAACAAATTCAAATGCCAGCCTCTCCCTTGCCCGCAATACCCCATCTGCTACAGAGCTTAGTGGAGATGCTTGCTATTTAAAACAAACAGCCTTACTGGCTTCACATGATCATCTGTTTATTTGGGTCATGTGGGGACAGCAGCCAGGGGATGTTAGGCAAAAGCAAGGGTTTAGAAAGGAGGCTTTCTGGGCCTGTCATTGCCTACTGGAGCTTGACCGTGGCCAAAACAGAATTCTTCATCAACCAAAATTTCCCCACTAGGTGAATGGACAATGGAGATAGGAGGTATCTGTAAGGGGAAACAAATGAGAAAGGAATGAATAGGACTGCTTATCATTTTATTTTAGCCCCAGCTTCTTGTTCTGAGGGGGTGGAACTGGAGAAGCTGGCCATTGTATTCATTCAAGGGAGAGGGAAAAGAAGTCTTTTTGATGTTTCAGGAGAAAGGCTGGCATGTCTTGGTAATGATCAAAGTCATAAAGTTCCTTTATGGCTTCTAGGTGCTTAGTACCTTTGGGGCAGAAGGAACCCTGGGCCTTCCATCATTGTGGGCTCTCAGGAGTGGGTTTCTATTTTCAGTTTTCTTCCTCTAGTCTTGTGCACCTCAACACCCAGTTTAAGTCCCTCAAATTTTTTGTTATGCTAACTAGAGACATTCCTTTAATGAGACTATCTTTCATCTTCTACCATTCACCCCAATGGAGCATTACTAGTACATAGTATATAGGGTGCTGATCTTTGCATATTTAATGGCCCAGCATCTGTGGTTGAGCATGGAGGGGCCACAACTCTAAAGATCTATGAAAATCAGTTGTGTGATCCCTGCAAAGTACAGGCCATGATCTGGGAGAAAGCGGCTACCAAGCCAAACGTGCAGACATTTACACTAGTTCCCAGATGTCCTAACTCTTCAGGCCTAATTCTCAAAAGTTGCAAGTGGTTTTAAGTCACTCTTACTTAACAATTAAAGCAAGACCAAAAAGAGAAAATTAGCTATGAGATGTAGAGGAAGGGACAGATTAGTATACTCAGGGACATACCAGATGACATTCATTTTACAAATATTTATTGTGTGCCAGGAACTGGGCTAGATATCCTTGTAGTCAAGGTCACGAGGTCTTTGGTGAGGGTAAAAGATCACAGAGCTAAACTCAGTTCCACAGTAATACCTACAAAAGGTAGCTCTGCTCTCTACCACCATAATGGATGTAGCACAAGAGGATGTACTGCTGATCACAAAGTCTCATAAAGGTGCTGACTCATTTTAGGTTAGGTTGTCAGATAATCCTAATTTTCTTTTTTTTTTAAATAAAGATTTATTTATTTATATAAGAACTGGGGTACAGGCCAGAGGTATGGGAGGGTGAGAGAATTCACCAGAGACAGAGTGGGGAGCAGAACAGGCAGATCTACTGAAATACACTGCTGAGGGGAGCAGCGGGCAAAACAGGAGAGGTCTGTCGCCACCATGTGTGTATCTCCCTGGCCGGCCGGGAATCAAACCTGCGCTGCAGAGGCTGTGGACATCTTCACAGTGTTGCGCTGAACCCGCTGCATCACTGGGGATGCCCGATAATCCTATTTTTCTAAGGTCAAGAAGAAATAAGTGAATTTAAGGTTGGGTTAACCAACTGAACCTGATTCCTGACAAGCCCACTGTGAATGAATGAGCAAGATTTTTCACTTACTTTGATAAAGGTATATCATATTCAATCCTAAATGAAGAGCCAAAGGTTTCTACCTGTCAGCACCTACCTTCCTCTATTCCCAGTGAGTAAAGGGGTTCTCCTGAACCTACAAAACTGGTACAATCAAGTTCCACCTTTCCATCACATCCTTTCCCTTTTCTTTGCCTCACATGATGTCACAGCTTCAAGAGTTGAGATCACCTGGTCCAAGACAGTGTCTTATCCATGGTCACAAAGTTGCTTAGTGTCAGCCTTTTCCTCCTTTGACTGTGTGGGATAGTCCAGCCTGGGAAAGTAGGATCAGAGTCCTTGAAAAGCTCACAGAAATGGGTGATAGTAAGGAGATCACTTCTCCCCTCCTGGATGAAGACAGGAATAATCATTAACTTTGCATAGTGGTGCCCAATAAACAAGCTTAGCAGATGAGTGAGAAGGTAAGGAAAGTGAATCAGGCTTATGGTCTGGGTACTCAGAAGAACTTGGAGGACACTATAAGACCTCAGGCCACTCTGAAAATTTAGAGCTTCTTAACTTACTGTACGAGCTTCTGGGCCTGGGTAGATAGCCATTCCTCACTTTATGTCCAGCCTGAAAAAAAGTGACTGGTTAAAGGGGCAGATTTTTATCCAAGCAACCACCCTGGGTGTGAACACTGAGTAATAAGCAAAGAAATGCAGTTCAGGGGGAGGGGAAAAAGGGAGGAGTCCTGTACTCTGAGCTTTTCTGAGAAACTAAAGAGGCTAGTCAAGCTATGCAGCTAGAGTGGGAGCTATGGATGACTTGGGTAGGAGAAAGTAGATCAAAGTGGAAAGGCACAAGAGAAATGAGGAGGATTTCAATTATTCCTTTGAAGAAAAAAAAGTTGGCTTTATGAAAGTAAATTAATTCAGGACAGAGGGAGACTGAGCAAAGATATGAGCAGAGAGAGGTGGAGTCTTGCCATGAGAGTGCAGAGCCAGCTGAGCAGCGGGAGGTTGGGGGCTACTGATGATAGGGAAGGTCCTACCCAGGGCAGAGGGCTCGAATGCAATCAGTGTCCCACAGAAAGGACTAAGGTCTACTGTCCAAGCAACCCAAGCTCACACCTAAATGCAAAGCTACAGAATCAAGTCTTTGAAACTCAAGAGATCAGCTATCTGTGCTAGTAATCGATGCCCTCTCAGAAGAGTATGTAAGGTCCAGAGGAGTGTCCTGTTACTGGTTGAACTACCTAGATCGAGGTCTCAGCTCCACAACTACAACCAAATTTCTTATCAAGGCCCCAACACCTATAGAATCTGTATTGAGAAACACTCTAGGAGCCACATACCTGTCTGTGCCTCTCCTCCCCTTCCAGGCTGGGGTCTAGGATAGTAGATACAACCCTTCCCAGGCCCCACCCTGCTAGAGTCCCTGTTCCCAACACAGACACCTCAGAGGCAGTGCTAGAGTTTACCAGTAATCTCGCCAAAGAGTTACTCTGTAGTAATTCAACTATTTGTTAAAACACAGGCCCTTAAACCTCATATCATACACCAATATAGATTCAAGTGTTGAATGTAAACAATGTCAAAAAGAGGGCCTCCCTGGTGGTGCAAGGGGTTAAGACGCAACTTATGAAGCTGTCCCCAGCCACTGCAGCACGAGTTTGATCCCTGGCCAGGGAGCTACCCACATGGCGTAGCAGACCTCTCCTGACTTGCCCGCTGCTCCCCTTGGCAGTCTATTTCAGTCAATCCTCCTGTTCTGTTCCTCACTCTGTCTCTGGTGCATCCTCTCACCCTCTTCCCCCCCACACCTCTGGCCTGTACCCCAGTTCTTCTATGTATAAATAAATAAATCTTTAAAAAAAAAAGAGTCAGAGTCTTAGTAAAACATAGGTAGACATTTTTCTGTTCCAAGAGTGATGAAGGAGGTATCTACCACTAAAGGGAAACAAAGAAAATACAAAGGCATAGCATGACTGATTTGATTACGTAAACCCTCAAAGGCTCCTAAATGCAAAACAAAACAAAGTCACCATAAATAAAAGGAAAAGATGTGTGAAAAAATGGAGGAAATATTGGTAAGATGTGCCCTTCCAATTCACTTAAAAAAAAAAAAAAAACTGGATAGAAAAATGAAAGCAGTTAAATCCACATATATGAATAATTAATCTAAATATTAAAAAAATGTTTCACCTTGACTATCATAATAAAAGTGAAGCAATAAAAATATTTCTGGCTATCAGTTGATAAAGGATTTTTAAAAATTCATCTTCTAGTGCTAGCAGAATTTAAAAATTCATCTTCTAGTATGCTTAAAAAAAACAAAACAAACATACTGGGGGCCTCCCTGGTGGCGCAAGGGGTTAAACTCAACACTGTGAAGCTATATATATCTGCAGCATGAGTTTGATCCCTGGCTGGCCAGGGAGCTACTCACATGGCGCAGCAGACCTCTCCTGACTCGCCCGCTGCTCCTGTCAGCAGTGTATTTCATTCAATCTGCCTGTTCTGTTTCCCACTCTGTCTCTGGTGAATCCTCTCACCCCCCACACCTCTGGCCTGTACCCCAGTTCTTGTATGCATAAATAATCTTTAAAAACAAGAAACAAAAAACCCAAACAGGCACTTGTGGAAACAAACTAGCACAACTTTCTTAGAGAGCAAACTGGAAATACAGTCTTTAAGAGTCCAGTCTCCTGCTGCAGTAATTCTTATATATAAATTTATCTTAAAACAGTAAGAAAAAACAAAGATATTCACTAAAGCATGATTTACAATAGTGAAAACGAGAAAACCTGAATTTCCAGCCAGGAACAATTGGTTTACTGAGGTAACCCTCACAGTTTTAGCAAAAGGGTTGTGAATAAACCATAATATTAACTGTGGTTGTTTTCGTGTTCTGTGATTATTAGTAATTTTTATTTTTGCAAGTTTTCTGACATAAATTTTATACTTAGAATAAAGGTTATATCACAATTACATTGCTAAATGAAGAACGTAACTAATATGATTCCACATTTGCTGTTTAAAAATATATATGCAGGGCCTCCCCGGTGGCGCAGCAGGTTGAGCACTGCACTGTGAAGCTGTCTGCAGCCTCTACAGTGCGGGTTTGATTCCCAGTCCACCAGGGAGAAACCCACATGGTGCAGCAGACCTCTCCTACCTCGCCTGCTGCTCCCTCCAGCAGTGTTTTTGGTCTGTCTGCCTGTTCTGCTCCCGGCTCTGTCTCTGGTGAATTCTCTCACCCTCCCGCGCCTCTGACCTGTACCCCAGTTCTTGTAAATAAATCTTAAAAAAAAAAAAAAAAAGAAATAAAAATATAAATGCAGGGCCTCTCTCGTGGTGCAGGGGTTAAAGTCTCAGCCCTATCAAGTTATCATCAGCCACTGCAACAGGAGGACAGTTCGATCCTGGCCAGGGAGCTAACCCATATGACCCAGCAGACCTCTCCTGTCTCACCTGCTGCTCCCCTCAGCAGTGTATCTCAGGAGATCCACCTATTCTGCTTCCCACTCACTCTGGTGAATCCTCTCACCCACCCCACACCTCTGCCTACACCCCGGTTCTTGTATGAATAAATAAAAACAAATCTCTATAAAAATAAAATACATGCATTTAAAAAATTTTAAAAGTAACAAAATATAAAAAATGCGCAGAACTGTAAATTTTTATTTTTCCAAAGTTCTTAGGCAAATGCATTACTTTTGTAAAATGAAAGAAAGGGGAAAGTTCTCCTGTGCTTTATCAGGTAGTGCCTCATTCTCTTCATCGTAACTAATGTGACCTGTTGCCATGGGTCTACTTCCCATCCTGATCTTTCTTCTGGAAGATGTTTCACCCCGCCTCACTCCCAAAGATGAAGCAGATTTCTCCAACTCCCCCTTCCCCATCTATCTAAATTTGCTCCTTCATGGCTTAGCTTTGTTTTGTACTTTTTCATAGCAGAACTGGGATGTAGGCAGAGGTGTGGGGGGTGGATTCACCAGAGACAGAGTGGGGAGCAGAACAGTGGATTTACTAAAATATACTGCTGAGGGGAGCACTGTCTAAGACAGGAGAGGTCTGCTCACCCTATGTGGGTTAGTTCCCTGGCTGGGGATCGAATTCAGGCCTTAGCGGTGACAGCACTGAGGCCTACCCCCTAGGCCACCAGGGAGGGCCCTCACTGCTTAACTTTGAAGATCAGGCTACCCTTTGTCCAGGCAAGTGATGAGAAAAAGCCTTAAGACAATGGCACTAGGGACACAGAAGTTGGGCTGGACTTTGGAGATATTTCTGAAGTGGAAGATTTTACTCTCTGGTTTGAGGAGAGGGAGGTACAGAGTTCCAGCTGGACAGCTAGGTAGATGGTGTTCCAGAATACAAGAGAGAAACAGGAGTAGACAATAAGTTGTGTTTGACACAGCTACAGTGGATATTTTTTTTTCCCACAGTGGAATTTAAGACACCCCACCAATAGGTGATTAGGTATGTGGAAACTGAGAGCTCAGGAATGGTCCAGATTTGTTTATGATGGATATATTATCGGTGAACAGTATATGAGTCGATGAGGTCAGCCAACTAGAGAAAAGAACAAATAGGATCATTGCTAGTGTTCACCTACAGTTCACTAAAATACAGACCAGAGTTTGGTCCATGAATTCCCATATCTGGCCTTAAAGGGATGACTCCTGTGGCAAACATCTGAATTAAGGATCCTACCTACGTGAGACCAGACTAGAATCCTCTTTTCCCACTAAGAGACATCTGCGAGAAGGCCCTTGCTCACCCACTGACCCAGGAGGGGGTCCAACTCAGCACTGCTCTCTGGATAGCCTTCTCTCTCTCTCTCTGGGCAGCAGTAGCTCTGGTTGCCATTTCCCTGGGGGCTGACGGGCTGCTGGAGTCAGCCAATTTCCTCAGCTGGGAATTTCCTGGCTTTAGTTTCTAGACTCCCGGGCCACACTCCCTGAATGGGTCCACCAGATGGCAGGCAGCCTTTTCTTTTCTCCAGTTTTACACGAGTTCATTCAACCTACCTGGGGAAAGACAACGTATTTTTCTGACAACTGCTACCTTCTCTAAAAAAGCACATCAATTTTGTATTGTTCTATAAGTGAAATATTTTGAGTAGTCTATTATTAAAAAATAAAACCTCTCTTCCATTTACTATTCAATTATGTATTGTCAAAGAGTCCCAATTATGTATTGTCAAAGAGTCATTACCTAATTATGTTATTTTACATTGATTCTGATCCAACGTGTGCTTGCACTAGACATTTTATTTTGTGGTTTCACTAACTACTTAATTATCTCCACTACTGCCAAACACAAAATTCTACAAAGATTTGGTAGCATAAATTAAAAACTAATTATAAGCAATTTCACTTACTAAATCTTGCTCATTGATCACAGGCTGGAAAAAAATCTAAATTGTGAAGTTTGTGAGAGATTCTTATTCTCTCTTACCTGTGTCATATAATTGAAGTCTCCTTCCCTAGAAGTTAGTCAAATGAGAATGGAGTCCATTTCTAACCCACCTACAGCACTTGCTATGAATCTTGAGATTTGGTACAAGATCCAAGTCTTGGATCACTGGGGCTAAGTTCAAATCCTGCTTGTGACTTAACTGTGAATAACCTTAGGGCAAGACATTGAAGCTTTTGAGCTTTCATTTCTTTAAGTTATCAAACAGGGACATCAGAATTTTGCAGGAGCACCAAATGAGACGATTTCTACACAAGATATCAATAATGGTTCTCTATTCATTCCTCCATTACATGGAAGCTTGGATTTTGCTCTTATTGGTAAGTGACTCTCCATACCTGCAGATGCACACTTGTGGAATCAGCTTTTTCATTTGAGTCATTGGTAGATTTCTGACCAGAAACTGAGAACTCAAAGAATAAAAGATAAGCAAGTTGAGATGCCTACCAGCTATTTAAGTACTTCTCTCACTTAACTGCTTACTCTGTGAAATAAATATTTCTCATCTCTTATATGGGGAAGCCAAAGCTAAGTGAAATTGACTTACCCTGTAAGTGGAAATGGAATGTAAACCCAGATGTGATGAACTGTGAAGTCTGAGCTTTGTTTCCTTATTTTCATTCCCCTGGCATGGTTTATAAAGCATCTTGGATTTATACATCACTTGCCCTTTTGAGAGTTATCACATACAAGCTAATTCTACCAAGTTCCTCTGCAGGTTCTGGTCTACTTTTTCTATGTGTTTCTGGATTATGCATAACCCAGAACACAGACCCATGATCCTACACTTCCCTGAAGAAAGTAGAGTCCCTCAAGTGTCTGGCTCAACTAAGATAGGATGACAGGCTATATATACCTCAAGGGGTATTCATTCAGAGGTGTAAGGCCTTCACCCAGTCACAACATAATCTCCAGAGTAAAAGCTCAGCCTCCAAAAGGCAGCATGAGTTGTTCCGAAAGGGAGCATTAACTGTTCCAACCAGCAATTAAAAAAACCAACCGCTGTTTTAGTCATTTGGGTGAGTCACAGCAGAGAATCTGAATGTCTTTCCAGAACAGAGCAGGATCTCTCTAGTGTGTGTTTGCAGCCCTGCTGCTAGTACAGTGAGCCCTAAGCAGGGCTTTCTAACACTGCTGGCACTGGTACCAAGAGGTTCTGTGCACTAGCATAGAAAGGTTCAGGCCCAATAATACCCTGCTCCCAGAAGCAAAAGTCAACTCATTCTCACTAGTAAGCCTCTTCTGGGTTTTACTGGTTTAGTGTCTATGCTTCGATCCAATCTCCTAAGTACCAACTTTCCTAAAAAAGATGTCCCTAAAAAGGATGTTGTCACAGAACTTTCCCACCTCCTCGATGGCTGTAAAACTGTTGCACCTTTGAGACTTTCCTTCTTTCACAGGATCCTTGCTTTCCAAATTGGTCCTTCTTCCTCCTAATGTGCAAATCTGTTGGACTCATAACATTGGTCCTGTGCCATAAAAATAAGAGTAAATGGAATTTCTTGAATTCACACACTCCCAGGTTTAGTAATAATACATGTTCTACACAGAAACACTCCTTGTGGGAATCCAGACCCAGCTAACCTATGTTATATACACAACACAGAACCAACTGTGCCAATGTTTGATGTGAACAACACATATTAACACACATGCCTGTTAGCCAGGAAAATACACCAAAACAAAAATTAAAAGACAAGAGAATATCAAAACCAATTTCTTCCTTAAGCTCTCTAAATCATTCTTCTTGAAACATATATCCTTGAAAAATGACTGTTTAAGATTAGTAAACATTTCCCGCTCCAGTACCCTAAGTAGATACCAGTAAGAAAGTGATCCAAAGTACTGACCCCAACCTAACCCAACATGATATACTCGACAGTAGCAGGACAGGTGGAAAGAAAAAACAGTCAACTGGAACCATAAACATAGAAACACTGAAAGATAATGCCCAGATTTTTTTTTTTTTTAAGGCTTTTTTTCTTTTTTTTTTTTATTTATTTATTTTGTTTGTTTGTTTTTTGTTTATACATGCACTGGGTACAGTCAGAAGCGCGGGAGGGTGAGAGAATTCACCACAGCCAGAGCGGGGAGCAGAGCAGGCAGAAGGACCGAAGTACACTGCTGAGGGGAGCAGCGGGCGGCAGGAGAGGTCTGCGCACCATGTGGGACCCTCCTCCGGTGGCCGGGGAGCAGCCGGGGATCGAACTGGCGCTGCAGAGGCTGTGAGCAGCTTCGCAACCCAGCGCTCAACCGCTGCGCCACTGGGGAGGCCCGATAATGCCCAGATTTAAAAAAAAAAAAGGGGTGATTTTCCCCCGTTTTTCCTACCATTATTTTCCAAATTTTATTTATGTGAAAATGTACTTGCTTACATGAAAATATTTATATGAGTAGCTAGTGGATATTTCAAGAAAATACCAAGGGCACATTTTATGTGCTCACAATTAAGGCACTTGATACAACAGCCAAAGATGCCCCCGTGTGGCTAGAAAGAAAAACGCTATGGTGTAAGCCAGACAGACAGGTTCTTTCCTTTTAAAAGGCTTTGGATTTCCCACAGGCTCTTTTGCATCTTTTCCACACCCTGAAGTTTATTACTTGTCAGAACGTAGAAGCTGGTAAGCTCACATGGTAAAGCTTTGAATTACACCAAGACAAGAGGTTTCATGTTTTAAAAAATATAATATTTTCAGTCATCAACATAAACTCTTAAGATTAGCTGAGGGCCTCCCCAGTGGCCTAGGGGTTAAGTCTCAGCGCTATCACCATGATGGGCCCACCATGGCAGCCTGAGTTCCATACTGGCAAGAGAGCTAATCCACATAAGGTGCACTAGACCTCTCCTGTCTCTCCTGCTGCTCCCCTCAGCAGTGGATTTCACTAGAAATCTGCCTGTTCTGCTCCTGCACCTTTGGCTTACACCCCAGATCTTCTACTAAATAAATAAATCTTAAAAAAAAAAAAAAGAGATTAGGGCATCCCTGGTGACACAAGGAGTTAAGACGCAACCTATGAAGCTATCCGCAGCCACTGTAGCACGAGTTCGATCCCCGGCCAGGGAGCAACACACATGGCGCAGCAGACCTCTCCTGTCTCGCCCGCTGCTCCCCTCAGCAGTGTACTTAGATCAGTCTGCCTGTTCTGTTCCCCACTCTTGTCTCTGGTGAATCCCCACCACCCCCACACCTCTGTGCCCCAGTTCTTGTATGCATAAATAAATAAATCTTAAAAAAAAAAAGAAAAAGAAAAGATTAGCTGAAACTTGACCTCAGAGATGCTAGCTAGCCCTGACAAGTGGTGATGCTATTATATTGGGCAAGGACATAGAGTTTAGGAACCAAATTGCTGGAAGCAAAGCAGATTCCAAAGAACCAAAACTTTAGTCCCCCTTGGAAAACAAGTTAACTTCTGTTCCTACTTTAGTCATTATCAAGAGATAGAAGCCAAGGCCAGGGAACATAAAAGGATTTACGATAATACCATAAATATTTAACTCCTGGGCTTCCCCAGTGGTGCAGGGGTTAAGTCTCAGGACTATTAACCTATTGCTAGGCAGTATGGCATGAGTTTGATCCCTGGCCAGGGAGTTAACCCACATGGGGCAGCAGACCTCTCCTGTCTCGTCCACTGCTCCTCTCAGGAGTGTATTTCAGTAGATTCACCTGTTCTGCTCCTTTTCCCCTATCCCAGAGGTGCATGTTGTCTTGCATCACATTATAAAGTATATGCATAACCAAAAGAAATTTTAAAGGTTTTTTTTTTTAAAGTTTATTTATTTATGCATACAAGAGCTGAGGTGTAGGCCAGAGGTGTGTGGGGGGTGAGAGGATTCACCAGAGGCAGAGTGGGGAGCAGAACAGGGAGACTGAAAGGTTCATGCAGCAGGCGGGAATGCAGGAGCCAACCAGGAAGCCCACCTGGGGGGCAGGAATGCGGATACCTGCCTGGAGGACTCAGACAATGAGCCTCCCCCCTCCCCCTACCAGTCTGGTCTCAGACAAAGAACCTATCTATACCTGCCCTACAAACTTTTCCCGCCTTCGGAGCCCAACTTCCCACCTGACCTCTCCTCACCCTATAAAACCCTGCTTCCCCCTAACAACGTGCACGGCTTCACTGACCCCCGCCTTGGGTCTGTGAGGTCCGCCCAGGGCGCAATAAACTTTCCCTCCCTTTGAGAAATTTAGCCTGGCTCTCCTTTTCTTTACCGCGCCGAACCTTTCACAGACTGACTGAAATACACTGCTGAGGGGAACATTGGGTGACACAGGAGAGGTTTGCTGCGCCATGTGGGTTAGCTCCCAGGCTGGGGATCGAACTCTTGCTGCAGTGGCTGGTGATAGTTTCAGAGTGCTGGGACTTAACCCATTGCGCCACCAGGGAGGCCCTTTAAATGTTTTAAAAAAAATGTTTTCAAGACTCCCTCATTAGATAGTAATAAGCTAATCTTTTCAGCAAGGAAATGAAGATATCTGATGAAAAGATAGTACCTAGTTCTAGTAGTAGAAAATTCCCTTGTCACATACCTTTTTAATTTTAAGAGTATTAGGGTAACACCTACAAAAATCCTCCATAATAGCAAGTCTTAAACCTGAGGCAGTGAAACACATAGAGAAATAACACATCTTTCTTGCCTCTAATTATGCAGAATATTCTCTGGGAATCTCTAAGTATTAAACAAAGGCTAACATCACATCTAAAGAACATTTTTCAACAGGCAAGGAGTGTAAATAAATATACTACTGTTATAACCTGGAGAAATACAAAAGGTTAAATGAAAAAAAAATGAAGTAAAACTGAGCATATAGCATTTGTACAACCAAAGTTAAATCCACACACTCTCACACCCTATCTATAGAAAGAGAGACTAGAAGGAAACACTGAAATACCAACAGTGCTTGTATATGAGAAGACTGAGGCTAGGAGTGATTTCATTACTGTTTTTGCCTTCAGCTTTCATTTTCCCAGTATCTACTGAGCATGGGTATCAAGGTAAGGGTACAGTTTCATTCTTTTATAGTCAGATAAGCAAACAATTCTTTTTTTTTTTTTAAGCAAACAATTCTTATTGACTACTTATCAAATGAATAGTTGCTACTTAAACTCAATCATCCTCAAATTTTATTAAGATAGAAAATAGATTTGGGTTCAGCATGATTCAGTATGATTCAAAACGTGATAGTCATGATAGGCAAGCACGGCTGGTACAGTGTAGGTGGGTAGAGATTATAATTCCACGCATACAATGGAATCCAGGGCCCTGGATTGAATCTCAGTTCTATGTACGCCTGGGTATTGGTTTCCTCATCCTATCAAATGAGAGGCTGTAGAGTACAATGGTTCTTAGTCCTCATCTGGTTAGTGACACTCCCTCTCTAAAACAGAGACCCTTATTTCGAGGGTGGAGGGGAGGGCTTGAACACCTTGCTCACAGAGCCAGAGGTTTATGGATTCTTGGAAGGTGCATGGGCTAGTTTATAAACACTGACTGGTCACATGTTCTCTTTTTACACCTGTCTCCAACATTCAGGGAAATATTTTCATTTCTTTTATCTTTGTTTAAGGTCTGCTCTAGCTGCTGCCAAGATATGGCCAAGTCACCATCTTTCTGTTCTAACGGATAGCCACCTCTCAAAAAAAACAAAGTGGCTTATCTATTCAATCCCAGGCTTCCTTGAAAATGGCAAGGAGCTCTGGTACCACACTCAGATTTCAGTCTAAACAGAACCCTAGGCTGCTGGTGTAAAATCAAGCTGTGAAAGTCAGCATGGCAGAGAGTGACTAAGAGAGTAAGAAAAGGAATTCCTTTTCCAGAGACATTCCTGTTGAGCTCTGACAAGCCAATTAAAAACATGTTTTAAGAACATGATTTCCTTGGCCTCAGTACTCTCTGTTAATGATAAGCATTAACAAAGGAGATTACAACAGAACCCAGAAAAAAGTAGTATTTGATCAGTTACAACTTATCTGCCAACTGATGAAACTTTCTTACGCAACCTACAGCACACACCCTTGTTGCTTCATTTCTTATTTTTTATCGCTGATCATTACCTATTCAATGCCAAGAAAAATATTTCCTCTACCCCTGGATTCAAAAAGGACTAAGAGTTTTCAATTCCAATACTCTCATATTAAAAACAAAACTGATCTCCACTTCAAATGTCAAAACAAATTAAGTCATACAGCAGGAAAATTGCTACAAAATGATACTTTTGACAGGGTGGAGGTAAGGGTATGGTTTCATTCTGTTGTATTTCAAATACATCTGGGAGTTTTGCTTACTTAATTCTGTTTCTGAAATAAGGAACACTAAAACAGAGATGAGTCAGGTATGTGATACAGCCAGGTGCTCACCAATACTTCTTCCTGGCAATAGCAGGGATTTTCTCTCCTACCACCTACTTCTAGGTCAGTTCCTTTCTCAAGATTGATGCAGGGGTAACCAATCATATGTACCCACAGAAAGTCTTCAGTCTTGAAGATGAGTCCAGAAGAGGGCACAAGGCCTTTATGCTCTGGGATACACTGCCTCCATTTGGAGGATGGGAAAGCCACTCCACCTTCTTGAAGGAGGAACAATGGGTAAGAGTGAGCATGATGCTCTGCCCAGTTCTAACTCAGACCAGATTCCAAAAACAATCTTCTTAGTTTCAGAGAATCAGTCTCAAGGCAAGGTGGTCGGTTTAAGTCAGGTTTAAATCCCTTAAAAGTTTACTGATGGTTTTTGTTGATGTTGACAACCACGATTCTTCCTGAACTGCCATACTACAATGCTCTGTAACTTAAAAAAAAAAAAGGGGGGGGGGAGAATACATATATTTAAAATGGACTAATTTGTTTCCATTTTTTTCTTAAGGTAATTCCATATAATGCTACCAATGGACCAATGGTAGAATTCCTCTTGCTACCCCACTGGTAACTCCAAAGCAAACTGTTTTGTACATAGAAACCTTCCCAACTACGCAAAAAAAATTGGAGTTAACTAGCAACAAGCCTGAAAATTTGATTTCGTATATAGGTACAAAGCTGGTTCATCAAATCCCTGTTCTGGCCTTCAACCCAATGCATTTCAACTAAGGCATCATCCACCTCCTTCTTAATGTTTATCAAACACTTAAATAGGTAATGTCCAGCCACTCTCTGGAGATGATTCCCTTTTTCAGACACTGGGCTGCTGAGCTGCTCAAAAGTCTCTCGGTCCTGGGATCCACTGCCAGAGCCTTTACAACTTTCCAAAGCCCCCATCCCTCCCTTCTCCTCACTCCTTTCATCCTCCATTACTTCTGGGTTTTCATCCTGGGAAAGCGAATCCTGGTTTGGGCCATGGCCCTCAACTGTGACAGGCTCGCCCTCCAGGGGAGCAGGCCCACACAGGGCACTCTCCGGGGGGCCCTTGGCCCACTCTTGGCTACTGCCAGACTCTTTGGGAGTAGACTTTTTCTCTTCCAAGGCTTGAATGACATCTTCAGGAGCTCGGGGAACTTCTCTCAATTGTCTCACTCGTTCTCTTTTCTTTCTCCTTAAATGAATCCAGGAGTTTTCTATGGCTGTTAGGAAAAGGCTAACTTCCTCTTTTCCACAGGGAACTCTTTTATGTTGGACCTATTTGGAGGAAAAACACAATTTATAGAAAAATCACTTTTCTCCTTGCGAAACTTATTTTAAATAAAGAAGAGAATAAAAGGAAGATAGTAAGTACTTCTTCACACAGTGAAGATTATTTATTAGCACTTCACTGGGATTAAACCAAGTACCTTGAGATCGGTGAGAATTTTTTCAATCCATGTTGTCACAACTACTATGCCTTCCACTGTCTCAGAACCCAAGGATGAGGCTTTGAGAGATAATTCTTTCATCACAGACTCCAACACTACAAATGTAATGGGTTTCCTTGGCTTCTCTAATTTTCTTCGCTTACTTGGTGGTGACTGAAAGAAAAAGGCATGAAGAAGAGAAAGTTATCCAACTAACGAAATTTCATGCATTATGATGAACTCACCGGTGAAAAAAATTTTCCTATTTCTGCTACCAAATGCAGAGCACTAAAAACACAACATCCTTTGCACATTTATTTTCAAAACTTACAACAACCCTGGAAACTAGCTTTCCATCTTCCCACTTTACAGAGGTAAGACAGAGGTTATATAATCGGTTCCAAGTCAGACAGCTAGTAATTACAAAATTACTATTTGAACCCAAAACCCAGGTACCCTTTGCCATACCATGCTGCCCGTGTTCTGGCTATCTGTACGTAACTCCTCCCATTACTAACTGTTCTTAATTTACCTACTCTACCCAAAGCAGACCCTTCAAATTATTCTTTTCTGTAGCAACTTTAGGAACCTCTGGGGGGCACTGTGTTCTCTCCTATAAAGAACTGCATGGCTTAAAAACCACTAACTGCTAGTATGAGTTTATACTTGCTGAGGCTTGACAGAAGCAGTCAGTTACAGCTTGTGAGATCACAGCAAGGAATGGCCACGGCCACTAGGATGGTGTGCAGGGGAGAGGCAGATTGCTGAATCTTGGCTAAAGTTAGGGCCAAGTCAATGGCTAGCCGAGCATTGCAGCTCAGCCAGGGAGAGTGGATATGAGGATATCAGTACTAATGAGAACAATGGATATAAAAGCTGATTCCACATAAATTTTGTTTTCTTTCTTTCTTTTTTCTATTTCAAGCTTGAAAAGTGAATTATATTCTCCCCACTAGGGGGACTCAGGTTCCATTAAAAAAAATGAAATGACACAACTATTTTACAATTGCTTTCTTTAAAGTTTAAACTTACTAAACATTTTTTGTAAGTATTGTTAGTGAATGTCAGATACATTATAGGCACGTTGTTTTAAGAGATAAACTTGTACCTGCTTGATAAAACTTATCAAAACATTTAAATACTAATTCTCAGGTCAGGTTCAAAATAAGCATGTAAGAATTAAAAGGATAAATTTCCCAAAAGAGAAAACATCAATCAATTCTGAAGATCTTTTCTTGAAAAAAGGGCATCTGATAATTGTGCTGCTAACTACAATTCTACCTGGAAACAGAGACAGAGTACATGCACCTATACACACAATAAAGTCCAATTGCTGGGTAAGATTTTACAAGAATTAGCCAGCAACACCATATACTCCATAAATACATAAGATAGTTTACTCCAGGGCCTTCCCGGTGGCGCAGTGGTTGAGCGCTGGGTTTCGAAGCTGCCCGCAGCCTCTGCAGCACTGGTTCAATCTCCCGCCGCCGGGCGAGGGTCCCACATGGCGCGCAGACCTCTCCTGCCACGCCCACTGCTCCCCTCAGCAGTGTATTTCGTCCATCTGCCTGTTCTGTTCCCCGCTCTTGGTGTGGTGAATTCTCTCACCCTCCCGCATTTCTGACTGTACCCAGTGCTTGTATAAATAAAAGTAAGTAATTTTTAATAGGATATTTACTTTTTTTTTTTTAAAGATTTATTTATTTATTTATACAAGCACTGGGTACAGTCAGAAGCGCGGGAGGGTGAGAGAATTCACCAGAGCCAGAGCGGGGAGCAGAGCAGGCAGAAGGACCGAAGTACACTGCTGAGGGGAGCAGCGGGCGGCAGGAGAGGTCTGCGCACCATGTGGGACCCTCCTCTGGTGGCCGGGGAGCAGCCGGGGATCAAACCAGCGCCACGGAGGCTTCGGGCAGCTTTGCAACCTAGCGCTCAACCGCTGCGCCACCGGGGAGGCCTGAAAAGTAAATAAATCTTAAAAAAAAAAAAAAAAAAGCTTACTCCATGCCAGAAAACTTTCAAAGATTTATTTTTATGTCTTTATGCATACAAGATCTTGGGTGTAGGCTAGAGGTGCAGGAAGATTCACCAGAGGTAGCGTGGGGAGCAGAACAGACAGATCTACTGAAATATACTGCTGAGGGGAGCAGTGGGTGAGACAGGAAAGGTCTGCTGCACCATGTGGGTTAGCTCCCTGGCTGGGGATCGAACTCATGTTGCAGTGGCTGGCAATAGCTTGAAAGAGTTGAGACTTTACCCCTTGTGCCACCAGGGAGGCTCCATGCCAGAAAGCTTGTAAAGTAGTATCAGAAACAGAATTTCTTTCTTTCCTTTTTTTATTTTTTTTTTAAAATAGAGGCATGTTTTATTTATTTATTTGTTTGTTTGTTTGTTCGTTCGTTTATACATGCACTGGGTACAGTCAGAAGCATGGGAGGGTGAGAGAATTCACCAGAGCCAGAGCAGGGAGCAGAGTAGGCAGAAGGACCAAAGTACACTGCTGAGGGGAGCAGCGGGCGGCAGGAGAGGTCTGCGCGCCATGTGGGACCCTCCTCTGGTGGCTGGGGAGCAGCCGGGGATCGAACCAGCGCGGCAGAGGCCGCGGGCAGCTTCGCAACCCAGCGCTCAACCGCTGCGCCACCGGGGAAGCCCATTTTCTTTCTTTTTTAAAAAAGATTTTATTTATTTTTATACAAGAACTGGGGTACAGGCTAGAGGCGTGGGAGGGTGAGAAGATTCACCAGAGTGGGGAGCAGAACAGGCAGACTGACTGAAATACAGTGCTGAGGGGAGCAGCAGGCGTGACAGGAGAGGTCTGCCATGCCTTGTGAGTATCTCCCTGGCCAGCCAGGAGTTGAACCAGCACTGCAGAGTCTGCAGAGAACTTCACAGCACTGTGCTCAACCTGCTGTGCCACTGGGGAGGCCCAGAAACAGAATTTCTAAGAAACAATGTATACCTCCTCTTTATACCAGAAAGCAACTAATTGGAAAAAAAAAAAAAAAAAGGAAACTAGAATAGTATCAAACACAAAGGGTATAAGAACCTGCTCGAGAAATTAATAGTGGACTCTAAGCCATGTCTGAGCCTGAACTTGTTCAGTTAATGTTTCAAACAAGATGATACAAATTCACATTGACATTAAGACAGTAGTATTGTTATTACTCAATCATCCAACTTAAGATACAATATTTCTACAGTCCACTAAGAGCCGAAGACTTTACTCTAAGGAGCTTAAAATATGATTATTAAGGTGGGGAGGAAGAAAGATGGTGGTGTGTAAGAGAAGAATGGGGGACAAGAATCAAATTTCCAATTTCACTTAACCAACACCCGAGGCTGTTACCTTGGAGAGGTCACAGTAACAGGGCCATCCCTAACAGCCATCCTAGCATACCAAAGGTCATCCACAAATATGGTTAAAAGGATATAACACCCCATCTCTCTTCTGACAGAGGATGACAGTCATTTGTGCCCATAAATTCCACCCAACAAATTGAATTGCTGTTTCTCATTTGTTGTGCTAAAGCTGGCCTGCAATATGTTCTCCGAAAGTTTAGAAAAGACTCAACATCATGTCTAGAACTTAAAGGAGAGATAAACATAGTAAGAGTGCTATCAGACTCTACTTTCCAAGTTCTGAGGGAGTCAGAAACAACACAGACTATTACCCTGTTATCCCTGGAGGAAAATGAAGACTTCCCTATCTCAAAAAAGGCACCTGAGTGCCAATTTTCTACATACAACTGCCAATCAACAAATTTGGTATTTCTGAAGATTTTTACTTAACTGTTTTAACACACAGGTACACATACATAATCTCAGGATTGCTTTAGGATTTTACTCTACTATAGAAAATGAGTCACTCAAGAGACAGACAATTTATAATCTAGAAATTCCCAGGCAACATTCTTAAATGATTGAAGATTAACTTAAGCTTGGTTTACAGCAATTATTCCTCTCCCCATCTTGTTTGTACTGCAACAGTTAATACATGGGCAGGGTCAAGAGTAAAGTAAAGGAGATCTTGAGAAATTAATAGGTAAATTTAACTCCAGATCTCTAGTAGAGGATAATTTCATACCTTGCCACAACACTAGAAAATACAAGTTGTTTTTCCTCAATAGAGATGATCTTATTTTGCTAATATGCTTATAATCTCAAATCACAAATACAGAGTGGGGAGCAGAACAGGCAGACTGACTGAAATACACTGTTGAGGGGAGCAGTGGGCGAGACAGGAGAGGTCTACGCTGGGCCATGTGGGTAGCTCCCTGGCCGGGGATCGAACTCATGCTGCAGTGGCTGTGGATAGCATCATAGGCTGTGTCTTAACCCCTTGCACCACTAGGGAGACCCTCACAAAAATTTTAAATGAAGAGTGCTACACTCAAACTGTCATAATCTAGTTTAGCAATTGAGGCAACAGAAATAATTCAACATTTCAAAGTGTTTAAAAAAAACCCAATCATTTATAATGGCTAATTAATGCAAAGAGCCAGAAGGTGAATTTACAACTTATTTAAGAATAGAAAATGTACTACTACACCACCCAGGTGAAATTCAACTGAAATTCAACTTGAAAAATTTGGTGGAGAGCTGCAAATCCTACAGGGGTTTTGAATTGTAAGAAAGTATCCAATGCATAATAATTAAAAGGGGGGGTGTGCTTTAAGTGTTATTTTGTGGCATTATTAAAAACACATCAGACTGAAACCAGTGGGCAAAATCATTCTTAAATTTTAAAATATGCTTCAGCTTGCAGGTCTGTCTATAAATTTCTCACATCCCAGTTCTTACTTTAATTTCTAGATCTCAGTGGTGCAGTCAAGAGAATTTCAGATGAGGTGTAACTTGACACAAATGTAGCATCTGTTATGCTGCCAAAGCTCTGCTGTGAACTAAAGCAAAAGCAAAAATTTTCAACAAAGCCACAAGCTGCATTAAATCATTAAGTTCTTTCTAGCATCTGCAGGAAAAGCAGAGTCACTCACTGAAGGCCATCTGAGCAAGAAGCCACACCACCCTTGTTTTGGTAAAGCTGCTTCTAGAATGGTCTTGAGGGGGTAGGAGTGCTCCTAGCCATTGGCTGGGGTCCATGCCATCCTCCAAATGGCTACTGCTGCAAGGCCTCCAAAAACAGGTAGAATGCCTAGGTGCTGAGAGTCAGTACAGGCTATCATTATTTGGAGACAAAGGGCCAACAATGATATCTCACAGCTAATACTGACAGACATCAGGTGTGCTAGTGTTAGGGGTAAAGGATGTCCTGAGCAAACTCCATACAGGCTATGTGTACTCCAACCCCACTCCATCAAGACACTGGGAACTACAAATCCTATGATCACCAAAGGGAAGGTTGCGGTGGGGTTAAGCAACTATGTTCACTGAGTATTTAACTGGCCATGTGGCTGGGGGGTTGCTCTCTTGGCCATGCAGCTCGCTTGGTTCTTCACCAGGTCAGCAGAACGGGTAGGACGCATTTATGAACTTATCTCCCTCTTTTTCTCCCTGAGTTATTCATTTCCCCATTTCCCCTTCACTTGTAAACAAACCTTTTATCAACCTTTTGTGTGTGTCTGCAGTTTAGCATTAATAAGTGCACTATAAGTGTGTGGGTATGGACCCACTGTCAGGCAACCCGTTTTGTATCGGGGTTGCTCTGTAACACTAGGAAGGCAGCCACACTATCTCAGGACTGTGCCTTATTCAAATACCCGTCACTCTGCTGCCATGAAGTAAACTGAATATTTTGTTATGTAAGGACATAGTTTTCTTATTAACAGCTTGGTAGGCATTTCCATAGTTATCTTAACCTGACATGTGTTTAAAATCTCCTGAAATCATCCCCAACAAACTGAATTGCTGTTTTTCATTTGTTGTGCTAAATGTAAAATCATTAAGCAGTAACCTACAGAGAAGTAAAGGATTAGGGCAAAGTGACAAGAGAAAGAAGCTAGCTTTCTGATTATATATATATAATTAGATTTGATTTTATTATATATATAATTAGATTTGATTTGAAAAACATGTGAAAATCTTTTACATGTATAAAGCAAAATTAAGTAATGAATACAGTGGTCCCTAAAAATATAAAGTAAAATGAAACAAACAAACCTAACTATGTGCCATAGTTAGGCATAAATCCACAAGGAGGAAATATTCCAAATGACTTTAAAATTCATCATGACATAGTGAATAAGGACAAAAAAGAACATAATTGCTATTTTCACAAGTCATTTTTGAAACCTGTGGTGTCATGGATCAAAACAAATGAGTAATTATATTAATAGGGTTGAGGACTAAGATTTGTGGCATGGAATTTTAGAATGGCAGCTATAAACAAATGATAAGTAGAAACTGATTAGAAAGTATCAGCATGAAATAGATATTTTATCTTTAAAAAGAAATTAATTCCAACCTCTACAAAATAAGAAAGGCCAGCAACAATGATGAGCCCATTAATGATCAAGCTAGTGCCCAGATCAATATCATACTTCTAAATAACATTTCCCATTAAAACAAACCAGATATCGGGCCTCCCCGGTGGCACAGCTGGGAGCGCTGGGTTGCGAAGCTGCCCACAGCCTCTGCAGCACCGGTTCGATCCCCTGCTGCTCCCAGGCCACCAGAGGAGGGTCCCACATGGCGCGCAGACCTCTCCTGTCACCCGCTGCTCCCCTCAGCAGTGTACTTCGGTCCTTCTGCCTGCTCTGCTCCCCGCTCTGGTGAATTCTCTCACCCTCCCGCGCCTCTGACTGTACCCAGTGCTTGTATGTATAAATAAATAAATAAATCTTAAAAAAAAACAAAACAAAACAAAACAAAATAAAAAAACAAAAAACAAACCAGATATCCTTGGAGAAATGGTTGATTCCAGGTCTGGGACAGAAAAAAAATAAAAGCCAGGAACAATGTGCTATATGAGCAAACAAGGAAGCTACTGAAGACCACTAGTCATGATAAAAAATTTCAGGAGTCAACTTGAATAAATTCCCCATGGCCACAGATGGGACACAACCAGTATACCAATAAAGATAATTAGTACAATGGATTGAAAAATTGAGTTTTATCTATGAGTTTACAATGCTTTAAAAACAAAAATTAGGGACTCCCTGGTGGAGCGAAGGGGTTAAGTATCAGCAGCCACTGCAACTCGAGTTAGATCCCCGGGCAGGGAGGTGACCCACATGGCACAGTAGATCTCTCCTGTCTCATCTGCTGCTCCCCTCAGCAGTGTATTTCAGTAGATCTGCTTATTCTGCTCCCCACTCTGTCTCGGGTGATCCTCTCACCCTCTGGACCTCTGGCCTATACCCCAGCTCTTGTATGCATAAAAACAAAAAGAAAACAAGTAATATTTAAAAAACAAACAAGCACAAAAACAAAAATTAAACCACCCTCTTTGAGAGATGCTAGGAAGCCACCAAATTATTCTTAAAATTGAAAAATAAAACAAAAGAATCAAGTATTTATCCTGGCTTTACCATATGAACCAGACCTTGGGTGAACAAATAATTGATAAAGGAAAGTTTCTTTTTATAAAAATACTTTTATATAATAAAGAATGACAGAATTGGAATACCAGTATTTTTCAAATGTAATTGAATGAATGGCTCGACAATATCATCAATGAGTATGACATTACAAAAAGACAAGCAAACATTATGTGCCCTCTGATGGAAATACACCATACACACAACTTAGAAAATAGTCCTACCTCTTCATTCCCCTCCTGAAAGTCAAGTCTCTTTTTGACCATTTATTAGATAGAAATACCAATTTACAGGCAAGATAGAGTCTGAGGAACATGTTAATATCAGGGAGAAGCACTCAGAAAAATATAGATTAAAAAAAAAATGACATTTTTAAAAAAAGATTTGGGCCTCCCTGGTGATGCAAAGGGTTAAGACGCAACCTATGAAGCTGCATGCAGCACAAATTCAATCCCCAGCCAGGTAGCTACCCACATGGTGCCCAGACCTCTCCTGACTCGCCCACTACTCCCCTCAGGGGTGTATTTTCAGTCAGTCTGTCTGTTCTGCTCCCCACTCTGTCTTTGGTGAATCTTCTCACCCCCACACCTCTAGCCTGTACCCCAGTCCTGTATGCATAAATAAATCTTTAAAAAAAAAAAAAATAGAAAAATTGGGCCTCCCCGGTGGCGCAGCGGTTGAGCGCTGGGTTGCGAAGCTGCCCGCAGCCTCTCTGGCACTGGTTTGATCCCCGGCTGCTCCCTGGCCACCAGAGGAGGGTCCCACATGGTGCGCAGACCTCTCCTGCCACCCGCTGCTCCCCTCAGCAGTGTACTTCGGTCCTTCTGCCTGCTCTGCTCCCCGCTCTGGCTCTGGTGAATTCTCTCGCCCTCCTGCGCTTCTGACTATACCCAGTGCTTGTATAAATAAATCTTAAAAAAAAAAAAAAGGAAAAAAAAAAAAGAAAAATTTATTTTTAAAAAATTTATGTATGCATACAAGAACTGCAGTGTAGGCCAGAGGTATGGGGGGTGGGGGTGGGTAAGAGAATTAACCAGAGACAGAGTGGGAAGAGCAGAACAGGCAGATCTACTGAAATACACTGCTGAGGCGAGCAGTGGGCAGACAGGAGAGGTCTGCTGTGCCATGTGGGTCAGCTCCCAGCCCGGGGATTGAACTCATGTTGCGGTGCCTGTGGATAGCTTCTTAATACTGACACTTAACCCTTTGTGCCACCAGGGAGGCTTAGTCTTCCAATCTTTTTATAAATTTGAAATTTTCCAAAATAAAGATTTCTTTTAAATGAAAGGCCTTCAAATAGGGCCTCCCTGGTGGCGCAAGGGGTTAAGCACTGCACTATGAAGCAATACGCAGACTCTGCAGCACGAGTTTGATCCCCGGCCAGCCAGGGAGCTCCCCATATGGAGAAGCAGACCTCTCCTGTCTTGCCTGCGCTCCCCTCAGCAGTGTATTTCAGTCATTCTGCCTGTTCTGTTCCCCACTCTGTCTCTGGTGAATCCTCTCACCCCCTCATCTTTGGCCTGTACCCCAGCTCTTGTATGCATAAATAAATAAATCTTTAAAAAAAAAGTTCTTCAAATAATAAAGCATCTAGAAAATAATATAAGATATATTCATGAACTTGAAAGATTTAACCTTGAGATAAAGAAGATGCAAAAAGTAATAACCAACCTAAAGGTACATTGGGTTAAATTATTACAATTTTTTTGTTGATTAAAAGGTGTCAAGGTACAGTCTGAGAAGATATTAGCAATATATAACTAAAAGGGGGCTCAAAACCAGAAAATACTGATAATGCCTTCAAATGAATCAAAAAAGCAAGCCAACAAAATCCAGTAGTAAAATAGGCAAGAAATTTAGACAGCTGACAGAAAGAGAATCTGCAAATACTTGACAGATAAAAGACATTACACTTCATTAGTTATCAGGGAAATGCAAAATAAAACATAATGACATAATTCTTAAGACTACCAAGTGTTGAAGATGTGGAACAACTGCAGATACTATCTGCTAGGTATAAACAACTCCTTTAGGAGGATTTACTAGAGTTGAACTTAATCATACTCCATAGCAGTTCTGCTCCTAGTTTACACTCAACTGAAATGTAAAATTGCTGTACAAGAATGTTCACAGAAACATTATTCATAATAGCCACATATTGTAAACAACTCAAATGTCTCTGCATGGTAGAATAGATTAAGAAATTATAGCCTAGGGCCTCCCTGGTGGCGCAGCGGTTGAGCGCTGGGTTGCAAAGCTGCCCGCAGCCTCTGTAGCGCTGGTTCGATCCCCAGCCACCGGGCGAGGGTCCCACATGGCGCGCAGACCTCTCCTGCCGCCTGCTGCTCCCATCAGCAGTGTACTTTGGTCCTTCTGCCTGCTCTGCTCCCTGCTCTGCCTCTGGTGAATTCTCTCACCCTCCCGCGCCTCTGACTGCACCAAGTGCTTGTATAAATAAATAAATCTTAAAAAAAAAAAAGAAATTATAGCCTATTCGTACAATACAGTAACATTATTCCAAAGAACGACTTCTTTCTCGCACAACAATATAGAGTAGAGGAATCCCACATATATACTTGTCATGAAAGAACTCAGATACTAAAGGCTACAAACAGACAAGACCAATCCATGATGACTGATGGCAGGAGACTGAGAGAGGGAGGGGTTAGCAACTGGGAATAAGCATGAGGAAATTTGGGTTACTTGTCAATAAGTCATTTAAAAATTTAAATTTATAACAGATATACTTAGCATATTTATTGTGACACCACATTTATATTATGAATATACATATAATACACATATTATTTATTTAATGATATTACACGTGTCTTTAAATTTATGAAACTATATCTAAACAGAAACAAGGTAATTGAAACTAAAGTTGATAAATCAAAAACTAAGGTTAAAGCATATTTTTTTAAACATTTTTTTTTTTTAAGATTTATTTATTTATGTAAGGCACTGGGGTACAGGCCAGAGGCACGGGAGGCTGAGAGAATTCACCAGAGACAGAGCAGGGAGCAGAACAGGCAGAAGGACCGAAGTACACTGCTGAGGGGAACAGTGGGTGAGACAGGAGAGGTCTGCCTCACCATGTGGGAATCTCCCTGGCCTGCTGGGAATTGAACAGGCGCTGCAGAAGCTGCAGACAGCCTCACAGCGCTGCGCTCAACCCACTGCACCACCGGGGAGGCCCTAAAGCATATTTTTATCTACAGTAGTTGTGACCATTAGAACTTTCTGTGATAAATGTTTTTTTTTTTAATAGAGGCATGCTTTATTTATTTATTTGTTTGTTTGTTTGTTTATTTATTTATTATATTTGTTTGTTTGTTTTTTTGTTTATACATGCACTGGGTACAGTCAGAAGCGCGGGAGGGTGAGAGAATTCACCAGAGCCAGAGTGGGGAGCAGAGCAGGCAGAAGGACTGAAGTACACTGCTGAGGGGAGCAGCGGGTGGCAGGAGAGGTCTGCGCACCATGTGGGATCCTCCTCCGGTGGCCAGGGAGCAGTCGGGGATCGAACCGGCGCCGCAGAGGCCGCGGGCAGCTTCGCAACCCAGCGCTCAACCGCTGCGCCACCGGGGAGGCCCCTGTGATAAATGTTCTTTATCTGTGCTATTCTATAAAGTAGGTTCCAGTCACATGTTGCTATTAAATACTTGAATTGCAGCTATTGAGACTAAAAACCCTGAAATTTAAATTCATTTTCTGGGCCTCCCCTGGTGGCACAGGCTGTCGAGCGCAGCTCTGTGAGCTGTCCGTAGCCTCTGCAGAGCTGGTTTGATCCTGGCCAGCGAGGGAGCAACCCACATGGCACAGCAGACCTCTCCTGTCGTGCCTGCTGCTCCCTTCAGCAGTGTATTTCGTCAGTCTGCCTGTTCTCTTCCCCACTCTGTCTCTGGTGAATCCCCTCACCCTCCCGCGCATCTGGCCTATACCCCGTTCTTGTATAAATAAATAAATCTTTAAAAATAAATAAATAAATAAATATTCATTTTCATTTAAAAAGCCACAAGTGGCTATTAGCCCATACAGTGGACAGCACAGATCAAGAGTTATGAAGGCAGGGCCTCCCCGGTGGCGCAGCGGTTGAGCGCTGGGTTGTGAAGCTGCCCGTGGCCTCTGCGGCGCCAGTTCGATCCCCGGCTGCTCCCCGGCCACCGGAGGAGGGTCCCACATGGCGCGCAGACCTCTCCTGCCGCCCGCTGCTCCCCTCAGCAGTGTCCTTCGGTCCTTCTGCCTGCTCTGCTCCCCGCTCTGGCTCTGGTGAATCCTCTCACCCTCCCGCGCTTCTGACTGTACCCAGTGCATGTATAAACAAAACAAACAAACAAGCAGACAAATAAATAAATGGAACATGCCTCTATAAAAAAAAAAAAAAAAAATTTAAAAAAAAAAAAAGAGTTATGAAGGCAATCACTCTAGAAAGCAGTATCTACAAAATACGTTCTTTCTGGGGAGTGGGATAGAATTAAGTGGCTAAGATGGGGCTAAGTTGTTTTTATCATACTTTTGTGTACTACTAAATGTGTAGTTTTCTGTATTAGAAATTGATTTAAAAAAGAAAGCTACTACTTTTGAGTCTTTTGAATATGTGAAATACACACTCAACTGCTAACAGTGGTGATCTTTTGGTGGTAGTGTTATGGTAAATTTCCCCTCCTTTAAGAAAAATTGGTATTTCTGGGCCTCCCTGGTGGTACAAGGGGTTAATTAAGCACAGCACTATGAAGCTATCCACAGCCTCTGCAGCAGCAGTTCAATCCCCGGCTGGCCGGGGAGCTACCCACATGGCGCAGCAGACCTCTCCTGTCTCACCTGTTGTTTCCCTTAGTAGTGTATTTCACTCAGTCTGCCTGTTCTGTTCCCTACTCTGTCTCTGGGTGAATCCTCTCACCCCCCATGATTCTGGTCTGTACCCCAGTTCTTGTATGCATAAATAAAATCTTAAAAAAAGTATTAATTTTTAAAGATTTCTATATATATTAATTTTTTAAAGATTTATTTATGCATACAAGAACTGGGTTCAGGTCAGAGGTGGGGGGTGGGGGGAGGTGTGAGATCCACCAGAGACAGAGCGGGGAACAGAAAGGGCAGATCGACTGAAATGCACTGCTGAGGGGAGCAGCAGGCGTGACAGGAGAGGTCTGCTGTGCCATGTGGGTTGCTCCCTGGCCGGGGATCAAACTCGTGCTGCAGTGGCTGTGGATAGCTTCATAGGTTGCGTCTTAACCCCTTGAGCCACCAGGGAGGCCCTAAAAAAATTAATACTTCTAGGGCCTCCCTGGTGGCACAGCGGTTGAGCGCTGGGCTGCAAAGCTGCCCACAGCCTCTGCAGCGCCAGTTCGATTCCCAGCCGCCAGCGAGGGTCCCACATGGCGCGACAGACCTCTCCTGCAGCGCCTGCTGCTCCCCTCAGCAGTGTACTTCATCAGTCTGCCTGTTCTGTTACCCGCTCTGGCTCTGGTGAATTCTCTCACCCTCCTGCACTTCTGACTGTGCCCAGTGCTTGTATAAATAAATATTTTATAAAAATTAATATTTCTAAAAGGTTTACCATAAGGAAATATAAAAAATAACAAATTAGTAAACATTAAAATTGAAAAAAAAGTGGGGCTCTCAAACTTAATCCCCTTTTCTCTAATAAAGAAAGGAAGGTAGAAAAAGCAAGTACTGCTAAAAAAATTTACAGATGAATTAATATATGGTTTCTGCCCTCGTGGAACTTCCAAATTAAAAGAGGAATCAAAGTGTTTCTAGTATATACTATAAATCAGTAAGGTTGACTTTTCAAAAACAATGACCATAGTACATTCACATTGAAGGGAAGGCTGGTTCCTTAAAGTAGTCACTTTGAGACCACTTATTACAGTAGTTTAAGAAGCTATGCAATAATTAAAAGAAGTAGCTTTCAGCTATTTTTCTTTTTAAATCAAACCTACTTTTAAAGTACAAAAATAGGGCCTCCCTGGTGGCGCAAGGGGTCACTGCTCCTCTCAGCAGTGTATTTCGGTCAATCTGCTTGTTCTGTTCCCCACTCTGACTCTGGTGAATTCTCTCACCCCCACACTTCTGGCCTGTACCCCAGATCTTATACGCATAAATAAATAAATCTTAAAAAAGCATACAAAAACATTTCACCTAAGATAACATTCCAAATAAGTCATGTAGGCTTTGAAGGGAATTTTCTTTTCACATTTTATTTAAATTTTATTTTTTATATTCCCCATACAATTACAACCCCCTTATTTTGACCCCAAGCCCTCCTTTCCCCGCCCCCGTTTAAAGGGAATTTTAACAAAATTCCAAACTCCAAAAGAGAGTTCTTTTAGGAATTAAAAAAATTAGAAGCCAAGACCAAAATAACATGTTTGACAAACAGTTACAGAATGAATGTCAGACCTGCTAATCTAGCACTATATTCTGTAAGCTTCATTTTAGGATTAAAGAGGTAAAATAAAATGAAAAAAATACATGATTTATAAAAATAACTTATTGTTCACCATACTTTGTAGTAATAACAATGGAACCAAATGATAAATACAGGTATTCTCTCAGATTATTGATTTGACTCAATATTAAGTTACTGACTTTTAAAATCAGGAAAGCATACATACATATTATGGAATAGAATACAAAATTCAAATTAATTTTAAAGAGAAAGAGAAGATTTCTTGAGCAATGCGTACTTCCTGGAAACATCCTTATTGTCACCCTGATACGCAGCGGTTTCTCCTTAACTATTTTCTGCTATAGCTGAACAAATCAGTAGAAAAGTCTAAGAATCACTGTGATACATTTATTCCTTTGTTTTAATTCATTTAACAATTATTATTTGAGGACCAGAATATGCTAATTTGATGCCATATAAAAGATACAATAATGGGAGTCTGGACAAAAAGTATAAATACAGGAGGATCTCACTACCAGCTTAGGATGAGTGAGGGTAAGATTTACAGAAGATAGTATCTGAACTAACTTGGTAGATGAGGACTCTGATGGTCAGAGAGGAATACCCTAGAGGAGAGATAAGAGATCACAACAGCTCTTGGAGCATCAAAGAGGTGGGCAAGAAGAAACGGTGGGAAATAATACAATATATATTTACTGAACACTAAATTCACATCAGGCACTGTATTAAGTACATTTAATCCTCAGAACAGCCCTAAGTGGGAGGTACTATTATTACTCCCCATTTAAGATGAGAACATTGAAGCTTAAAGTCAAGTAACCTACATACAGCTAGATAGGTGACAGATCACAAAAGGCATTTTCTATACAACATGCGGTAAGCTTTGGTGTTATCCACTGTGTCATTTAACAAAACACCAATACAAAATACAACACAAGGAAGTTTATGCAGAACTACAAATGACTGAAAGAGACAGGTACAAATCCAGAAGAAGCGAAAGGTTTTTATGGGCTGAATGATTAGAAGGGCTTTATGTCGAAGTTGGAATTGAGTTGGACTGCTGTGGAAGGAAGTCCACGGGAAAGACCAAAGGGCTGTAAGCAAAGATAGTACAAAGTCAGCTATGACTTTGGCATCATGAAAAGTCTGTGGAAACTAATATGGTATAAGACAGTATGGTCAGGAAAGCAGGGAGTGATTAGGTGGAAAGTAAACCTAAGGACAGATCTGGGAAGCCCAAGGAGCCAAATGAGGAGTTATACTTTATGATGGCAGTAAATAGTCACTCAGGAGTTTTTGAGCAGAATGGTGAGCTTAGGATGAGTCCAAGTGACTCTTACTTGACAGGCATTTGGCACGGCCTATACTCAAGATGATGAGGGCCCACGTGAGTAGATTATTACATGGCCAGGCTGGAATATAAGGGGGTATTTTGGATAACAGAGTATCAGAGTGACTAATAGCTCAGGTTGTGAAATCAGACTAATCTGGGATGCATCCTTTTTAGAGCCTCCAGTTTCTTCATCTAGAAAGTGGGGATAATATTATTTACTTCACTGATTACTGTCAGGTTTAAATTACTATCACAATTCTATTAATGTCCAGCTCACAATGTTGCTTCTTTTTTTTTTTTAAAGATTTATTTATTTATACAAGAACTGGGGTACAGGCCAGATGCACGGGAGGGTGAGAGGGTTCACCAGAGACAGAACAGGGAACAGAACAGGCAGACTGACAAAATACACTGCTGAAGGGAGCAGCAGGCGAGGCAGGAGAGGTCTGCAGCGCCATGTGGGACCCTCGCAATCCTGCTGTGATCCAACCAGCGCTGCAGAGGCTGCGGACAGCTTCACAGTGCAGCGCTCAACCGCCTGCGCCACCAGGGGAGGCCCACAATGTTGCATCTTAGTACAAGTCCTACATCATTCCTTTTAACATTCAACAAATCTTTACTGAACACCGGTCAGACACTGAAAATCCCTCCTCCAGGAAGTCACGTCAAACTAGCCCAGTCTGAACATCTTCCTGTTCTGCATTCCCTAACTGAACAACATTCTGGTCCCTATGTTTCATACATCAGCATTTACTCATATAAAATTCTGTATCAACATTTCATGTTTTTCTCTCCCATGAACTAATCATCCTAAGGGATAGAAAATGGTATCATATTTGTTTGGTATTACTACAATGAAAATCACAATAAGAAAAGTAATGAAGAAGCAGCTTCTTAGCTTTGGTTTTGCTCAAAGTTCAGCTGCCTAATTATCATATCTGTTTCTTAGCATAATGTATAACAAACAGACTGGTATATTTTAAGTTTTCCAACCATTTCTTAATAGCAGAATGCTTTAAACAAATGAAATCAATTCATGATATTAATAAAAACAGATGATTTCTGGTTAAAGTAAGTGAGGCCTGAAGTACCAACCTGACATCTGTCCCCAACTGTCATCCCTTGGGGGATGCACATGAAATCCCTAATCTATCTAGAACTAGTCTGAAAATCTATGAAGTAAGTAGAGCAGTGTCAGGAGACCCCCAGCTCTGACACTAACAAGGTTACCTAATTAATTTGACCCCCTTCCCTCCATCTGTTCTCCAAAAAGCTTTCAAGCTATTATTCCCCAGACAAGAAAACCCCAGGCTTAAAGGAATATTTTGGATGGAGGGGGATAAATTTTTTAAACCAGTTTCTGGGTAATACTCATAAAGATGGACAACTTACTAGAGTCATATTATTTTCCCTTTTTAACAATAACAAAACTGCTGAAAACAAAGGAAAGCTAAAATAATACCTCAAGCAATTAGAGAAGCTGGGACAGATACATTTTAAAGGAAATCTTTTTTTAAAAAAAAAAATATTTATTTACTTATTTATACAAGCACTGGGTATAGTCAGAAGCGCAGAAGGGTGAGAGAATTCACCAGAGCCAGAGCAGGAAGCAGAACAGGCAGAAGGACCGAAGTACACTGCTGAGGGGAGCAGCAGGCGGCAGGAAAGGTCTGCGCACCATGTGGGACCCTCGCCTGGCGGCTGGGCATCGAACCGGCGCTGCAGAGGCTGCGGGCAGCTTTGCAACCCAGCGCTCAACCACTGCACCACTGGGGAGGCCCCAGATACATTTTAAATGGCTTGTTCGCGTTCTGTAAAGAACATGCTTCCTTACATTAATCATCAATCTATGATTGTAAAAATGATTGTACAAAAATACTATCAACACTAGGACTTGTCTTTTCATTGCTCAAAATGATCCAGATAACAGCAATGGGTTTAGGCAAATGAATCAGCAGTGAATTAGAACTTCTTCAGCATTCAGCACCAACAGAAACAAGTCAGTAGGCCTGAGTTGCCATAGTAACTTGCACATTTACCCTAAAAGGCAGGAGTGGGAGGTGGTGTGGGGAAGTAGGTCAATATTTCTGGTTAACTAGCTCTAGTTGTTGGCTTCCTCTCCTCATTTAAAGCAGTATTCTCCTTCCCCACTCCCAACAGGGCCAAGAGGGGGAAAGTCAGGTGAGCAATTCATAAAGCATAGGGTGAGAAGTACAGGTAGAGGGAAGGAGCATGAAGAGGACAGTCCACTAAAACCTCATGAGTGCCCTGGGACTACCCCTGGGAAAGCAGATGCTGATCAAGGGCACCAGTGCTAAGAAACTGTTGCTGGGTTACCACAAATCAGAAATTGCCATTTTCCCTGTAACAGTTTAAGTGCACCTAATGGAACACTTGGGAATGCATTATTAACAGCTTTGGGTTGGGGGGAATGGTAGGGAGGGAGGACTACTCTGGCATGAGAGAAACCTGAGGTCCGTAGCAAGAGGCATTCTTTGATGGCTGAAAATGAACAGGGCTTGAGGGTAGCCTAAAAGACAAGGAGGGAGGCAGGAAGACTTAGAAATAAGCTGATTTTGCTAACACAGAAACACAGGGCTCTTTGATGTTTGATCTTAAATAGTAATCCAAGAGGGTCATGGTGACTATGGTCTTTGAGATGATGTGGAGAGTGCCAGAGCTCATTGTCAGCTCTTCCACCTGTGGTGCCAACAAATGTGGGAGGCAAGTGAAACAGAGTGCATTTGAAAACAGATGCAGTTCCACTTTCCTGCAGCTATTAGTGTCTGCATAGGGACAATCTAAGACATTACTAATGATTTTAACAAATTGTTGTGAAAGTCTGGGCATCCTAGACGACAACAGAAGGATAATTCTTCAGGGAAGTCTAAAAAGCAGAAGCAGCATTTTAACCAATGAGTATTTCAAATACTAACCTCTAGATAGTCTACTTAATTGTAAAGGGGCAAATCTAGGCTTCCAAGACAAGGTCTTTCAAACTTGACTGGGAAACTTATTTTAACACAGCAGCATGCCTAATTGCAAAGTACTGGAAAGACAGGCTCAGTTTCAGATTTGAGCTTGTGTCTTCAGAAATAGCTACAATTTGTCCCCTTGTACACCTGTACATTTCTGCTCTGTGAGAAAAGGGAAAGTGGCTCATAGCCACGCCAATATTTAAGATGACTTCAGAGACCAAGTGAGGCCAAAATCCTGGGATAGGCACATCCAATACAAGTCTACTATATAGACAAGGGATTAGAGACCTGAAGGACCAGTACTAGGTTTTCACAAATATCAAAGGAGGGAGGGGCATCCCTGGTGGTGCAAGGGGTTAGGATGCAACCTGTGGGGTGGTCTGCAGCCTCTGCAGCACGGGTTCAATCTCCAGCTGGCCAGGGAGTGACTCACATGGCGCAGCAGAACTCTCCTGGCTCGCCCACTGCTCCCCTCAGTGGTGTGTTTCGGTGAGTCTGCCTGTTCTATTCCCTGCTCTGTGTCTGGTGAGTCCTCTCACCCCCCACACCTCTGTCCTGTGCCCCAGCTCTTGTATGCATAAATAAATCTTAAAAAAAAAATAAAATCAAAGGAGGGAATATATACAGGGCAATGTGTGCATAAACCTAAAGCAGAAGGCTATAGGTAACTAGTAAGTCAATCACTCTTGCAAGGAACTAATGCAATATAACTAATATATATAACTAATGCTATAATTCTATTACCACCTCTCAGTACAATCCAGACAAATTATTCAATCTAACTAGTTCAGAAGTATTTTTAACTTGATATACAGCAGCAGAGAGGGCAAACAGAATTTTGTAGAACATATAATTTTTTTAAGAGTTCTAAATAGAAAGTGCTCAAGAATATGAGACGAGGATAATGACCTATTGCCCAGCTTCAAAACTAATCAATATCCTAGCGTTAACCTTAAAGCTAAGATAGAAACCTTCATTTGAATAATCCCTAAGTGTTATACATCAAAAGTTTGCACCCATTTCTATGTTCCCCCAGGAGACAGCTACTATAGGGAAGCAGCAGTGGTTAAAGGAAAATAAACAGCCTTTAATTTTAATTCTTGAGGAATATCCAACAGAATAATTATACCCACAAGGCGATGCAAGGGGATAAACCACCTGAATTTTTAATTCCTAGTTGACTGATTTCCAATTCATTGATGTTTGCTTAGCAACAATCATTGTTACTCAAACCCACAAAGAAAGGCCCATGGTCACCAAAGTCAGCTTTCCAAGACTTACTTAAAATCATGTTCCAGGTGGCCAGGTCACTTTTTAGTAGAGGTCAGTCTGGCGGCCATGGTCTCTGGACTGTGGTGAACTGTGCTCTTGGTGGAGGGAGGGGAGCTGAGCCACAGCCATGGCCACTACAGTGGCAGCAGTTGGACTGACCACTGCTGCCACAGGATTTGCAGACAGTTATGTTTCCCAAAGTCTACCAAAATTTGCTTTCAGTGGTGGCTATTACAGAGGTGGATTTTAAAACAAAATAACAAAACATGAAGCAGTATTAATTCTAGGCATAAGCCCTATTGCCAATAAAGGAAAAGTAAGAGATGCTCATCTACAAATTATGCTTTTAAATCACCCAGATAAGGGAGAATCTCCTTATATAGCAGTCAAAATCAATGACACTAGCAGGTTTACTAGAAGGTCAAGCTAAAAAATGAAGTAAATATATGATGAATTTTATTATTAGTTTGTGTGTTTCAACTTTTTAATAAAATGCTTCAAAGCTATAAATTTAAAAAATGATTTTTAATCATTAAAAATGATTTGGGAGAAGTGTTTCTGTTTCAATTTGAGGGCTTTAGATCAACTATTTGTTAATCAGAATATTTGGCCATTAATGCTATATTATTAATATATACCATCTAAATAACAAAAACAACAAACTAGAAAACCACCACATTCCATTTTGACATAAGCATTTGAGGCAAACTCCAGGGAAACAGAACAGTACACATTTAGATCATTTATGACCTATTAAAACCCACCATGTGTTAGCATTTAGAGAAGCTGAAGCAAGTTCTCTACTTACTGGTACTGTTACATCATCATAAAAACTCCAAGCTAAAGCCCATCTCATTGTCCGACCTTGACAGAATTCAGTGTATGTGACTTTAGGAACCTGAAACAAATAAACACAGCATTTCATCTAATTGAAATCATTCTACCAGTATGTTTCAGGCTGATGCCTCATATTAAATTATATACTGGTCTCTCTCTCTCTCTTTTTTTTTTTTTTAAGTTTTTTTTATTTTTTCTTAATATTTATTTATTTATTTATTTATACAAGCACTGGGTACAGTCAGAGGCACAGGAGGGTGAGAGAATTCACCAGAGCCAAAGCGGGGAGCAGAGCAGGCAGAAGGACCGAAGTACACTGTTGAGGGGAGCAGCGGGCGTCAGGAGAGGTCTGCGCGCCATGTGGGACCCTCCTCCGGTGGAAGGGGAGCAGCCGGGGATCGAACCGGTGCTGCAGAAGCTGAGGGCAGCTTCGCAACCCAGCGCTCAACAGCTGCGCCACCAGGGAGGCCCTGGTCTCTCTTTTTATGAGTTAACAAATATTACTATCCAAAACCAGTAATGCATAGCTATGTAATAATCAATGAATAAATTATTTCCCAAGAAGGCTATTTTATTTTATTTTTTTCATAAATCATTGGGGGGAATTTCCAGTTCTGGCTTAAAGACTGAAATATAAAAAAACCGAAATCAAACCAAAGTGAAAACAAAAAAACAGGTCTTCAGAGAATAATTGGTAAAATGATTCAAAAGGGATTTTTTTTGTTATCTTTTTTTTTTAAGAAAGAGGACCACCATGACTGGCTAAACACAGCTATGTACACTCCCTTCTATCAAATTTTAGGAAAGAAAATGAAACTACTCTGTAGCTATTATAATTTTAACAAAGAAAAGGTGTTAAAGAGAAAAACAGGAGAAATAGAGAAATCAGGAACCTGACTTCTACCATTGAATGCACATCTAATCAGTTTCCCTGAAAAGTCCTCCTACTCATAACTTCTTCATACCAAAAAATAAACTGGAAGAGGGATGGGGGGAAGAAATTATTTGCCACCTGCTTTTAAAAATAGAAGAAAGTTGCAGAACCCATGTAGACAGTCACCATAGCAGGAAGTACACTAGACTTAAGTTATCCTCTGATTCTAGATGTTCTTTGAAAACTAAGATTTGTGATGTGGAACAAGTCCCCTTAATTTAGGTTGCCTTTAGTTTTCTATAATTCCAAAGGAGTCAGATGTGGGGTCAGTGGTACGCAGACACCAGGTTTTTGATTTCTGGTTGTTTCTCTGGTATTCTAATCTTGATTTTCCTGTCTATTTTATAAAAATTGTCAATGATAGATCTAACAACTTTTTTTTAATAGTTTTTTTTTTTATAGAGGCATGTTTTTATTTATTTATTATGTTTGTTTGTTTGTTTGTTTGTTTTGTTTATACATGCACTGGGTACAGTCAGAAGCGCGGGAGGGTGAGAGAATTCACCAGAGCCAGAGTGGGGAGCAGAGCAGGCAGAAGGACTGAAGTACACTGCTGAGGGGAGCAGTGGGTGGCAGGAGAGGTCTGCGCACCATGTGGGATCCTCCTCCGGTGGCCGGGGAGCAGCTGGGGATCGAACTGGCGCCGCAGAGGCCGCGGGCAGCTTCGCAACCCAGCGCTAAACCGCTGTGCCACCGGGGAGGCCCTCTAACAATTTTTTATTAAAAGTCCCTTTTGGGCCTCCCCGGTGGCGCAGCGGTTGAGCGCTGGGTTGCGAAACTGCGCACGGCCTCTGTGGCGCCGGTTCGATCCCCGGCTGCTCCCCGGCCACCGGAGGAGGGTCCCACATGGCGCGCAGACCTCTCCTGCCGCCCGCTGCTCCCCTCAGCAGTGTACCTCGGTCCTTCTGCCTGCTCTGCTCCCCGCTCTGGCTCTGGTGAATTCTCTCACCCTCCCGCGCTTCTGACTGTACCCAGTGCTTGTATAAACAAAACAAACAAACCAGCAAACAAATAAATAAAGCATGCCTCTATTAAAAAAAAAAAAAAAAATAAAAAAAAAAAAAAAAAAAAAAAGTCCCTTTTAATTTTTTTTTAGATTTATTTATTTATTTATTTATACAAGCACTGGGCACAGTCAGAAGCACGGGAGGGTGAGAGAATTCACCAGAGCCAGAGCGGGGAGCAGAGCAGGCAGAAGGACCGACGCACACCGCTGAGGGGAGCAGCAGGCGGCAGGAGAGGTCCGCGCGCCATGTGGGACCCTCCTCCGGTGGCCGGGGAGCGGCCGGGGAGCAGCCGGGGAGCAGCCAGGGATCGAACCGGCAGCGCAGAGGCAGCGGGCAGCCTCACAACCCAGCGTTCAACCTCTGCGCCACCGGGGAGGGCCGCTTTTAATTTTTTTTTAAAGATTTATTTATGCATACAAGAGCTGGGGGACAGGCCAGAGATGTGGGGGTGAAAGGATTCACCAGAGACAGAGTGGGGAACAGAACAGGCAGATCCACTGAAATACACTGCTGAGGGGAGGAGCAGGCAAGACAAAAGAGGTCTGCTGTGCCATGTGGGCTGCTTCCTGGCCAGTCGGGGATCGAACTCGTGCTACAGAGGCTGCAGATTGCTTCATAGTGTGGTGCTTAGCCCCTTGCGCCACCAGGGAGGCCCAACCTTTTAATTTAATTTAATTTTTTTTTCAACCTTTTAATTTTAAAATCACAAAAGTAAACAAGTAAAAATAAAACAGTTTTCGTGTATAAAAGAAAATTTTTTGCTCCAACCAGCAGAAAAAGTAGTACATCAGGGGCCTCCCTGGTAGCACACAGGGTTAAGCACCTCACTGTGAAGCAATCCGAAGTCTCTGCAGCACAAGTTCGATCCCCAGCCGGCCAGGGAGCAACCCACATGGCCAAACAGACCTCTCCTGTCTTGTCCGCTACTTCCCTCGGCTGTGTTTTAGTCAGTCTGCCTGTTCTGTTCCCCACTCTGTCTCTGGTGGATCCTCTTACACCCCTCCCTCGCATCTCTGGCCTGTACCCCAGCTCTCGTGTGCATGAATAAATAAATCTTTGGAAAAAAAAAGAAAAGTAGTACATCAGAATAGTAATGATGGCCTTACCCCTTGTACACGAAGTTCTTCCTTCAGAGGAGCCAGGCTGCATTTCTTTCCCAGCATACAGCTATACCACCTAGGAGAAATAAAAATCACAAAAGTAAAACACTGTTTATATGGTTCTATTTTTAAAGTAAGCATCAGTCATATGCAAAGATGAGAACAGTATCAAACAAATACTAAATGACAAAGAATTGTGTATAAAGTATTTAGACAAAGACCAATCTACTCAAGGAAAATAAGCACAAAGTAATTTAAAAAAACTGGGCCTCCCTGGTGGCACAAGGCATTAAGCGTCCCACTATGAAGCAATCGGCAGACTTTGCAGCACAAGTTTGCTCCCCAGCTGGATAGGGAGCAACCCACATGGTGAAGCAGACCTCACCTGTCTTGTCCGCTTCTCCTCTCAGCAGTGTACTTCAGACAGTCTGCCTATTCTGCTCCTTACTCTGTCTCTGGTGAATCCTCTCACCCTCCCGCACTTCTGGCCTGTACCCCGCTTCTTGTATAAATAAATAAATAAATATTTAAAAAAATTCTTTAGAACAGAAATTAGTTAATAAATAACAATAAAAAACATTTTTATCAACAACTCCCATACACCATGCTGAGAAAAATTACACCATGACTCTATCTTCTGATAGGTTAGTTAAGGATATGTACTGCAGTACTTTCAACAGAACATGAAATTAACTTATTCTACAGTACATACAAATTCATAATAGCATGCGTGGGAGAAGATGGAGCAAACCAGTGAAAAGGTAAAAGAAGAGAATTTATTCCTTCTAATTATTCTAAAAACTTTACAAAGTATAAAATTATGCAGGACTTCTGCTTCTGCCTGTGTAGTATTAACTACTATGGAAATTGCCCTACCATAAACAACCGAAAAACTGGACACAATATATGAAGCATCTTTTTGCAGACACTGGACAACTGCAGCGAAGAGCTATAATCTCAGAGAAAAACAAAGAAGGTGAACCATACAACTGCTAGAGCATACTGCCTGAAGGAAATTTCCAAACTGCAATGCAGGGAAAGGAAACTCAGTCCAACAATCTTATTGAATTCATGACTTAAGAGGATGGAGAGTTCAGGAGGCTGTAGCAGCAAGAATTTAAAAAGCAAAATAGGGCCTCCCTGGTGGTATAAGGGGTTCAGTCTCAGCACTATGAAGCTGTCAGCAGCCACTGCAGCATGAGTTCAATACCTAGCCAGGGAGGTCGACCCAAACAGCGCAGCAGATCTCTCCTGTCTTGCCCACTACTCCCCTCAGCAGTGTATGTCAGTAGATCCACCTGTTTCGCTCCCCACTCTGTCTCTGGTGAATCCTCTCACCGCCCCCCACACCTCTGACAACCCCCAGTTGTTGAATGCATTAATAAAAAACAATAAATATTTTAAAATAATAAAAAGCAAAACACAAGTGAGGAAGGCATTATATAAAGAGAGAATTCTGGGCCTCCATGGAAGAGCTCCTAGGAATATTTTGCAGAATAACAATCTGCACATGTGTGGTAGAATTCCATGAGGCTAGGGAAAGAACCCCCAGAAAGCAGTAGGCTGAACAATTCCTGCAGTCCTAAGCTGGAACTAGTTTTGTGATCCTACTAGCCAAAGAATACAGTCCTTCTTAATAAACAGGGCATCTAGTAAAGTCCTGTAAAGGCTAGTGACTAGTAATGGAGCTAGAGGTTGTTTTGCATGTTTAAAAGCAAGACACAAAAGGATAAATTCTGTTGATCCCAAGTAACTACGTCAAGCAAAGTCCAACACATTTGAAGGAAAACAACAAAATATCCCAAAACATAAGATTTGTAATGTCCTAGATCCAGTCAAATATTATGACATTAAGAGCAGGAAAATATGGTTCACAATCAGGATAAAAACCACTCATTAGAAATAGACCAACAAATAGGAAAGAGATGACAGACTTAGCTGATGAGGACATTAAAGCAGTTGAGAAATATGCTCCATAACAAAACATGTACAAGGTGCTAGAGGGAAGACATAAAAATGAACCAATTAGGAGTTCCCTGGTTGGCACAGGGGTTAAAGTCTCAGCTGGTATGGGTTTGATCCCAAGCCAGGGAGCTGATCCACACAGTGCAGCAGACCTCTCCTTACTTGCCCGCTGCTCCCCTTCAGCAGTGTATTTCAGTCAACCCACCTGTTCTGTTCCCCACTCTGTTTCTGGTGAATCTTCACCCCTCACAGCTCTGGCTGTACCCCAGCTCTTGTATGTATAAATAAATAAATCTTTTTTAAAAAAGATTATACATACAAGAGCTCGGGTACAGGCCAGAGATACAGGGGGGTGGGGGGTGAGAGGATTCACTAGAGACAGAGTGGGGAACAGAATGGGCAGAAATACACTGCTGAGGGGAGCAGCGGGCGAACAGGAGAGGTCTGCTGTGCCATGTGGGTTGCTCCTTGGCTGGCCAGGGATCGAACTCATGCTGCAGAGGCTGCGAATTGCTTCATAGTGCGGTGCTTAACCCCTTTCGCCACCAGGAAGGCCCTAAATAAATAAATCTTAAAAAAAATAAAAATAAAAAAAAAGAACTCTCCTATGTTATTTAAATAAATAAATAAAACTGGAAAGACTAACAGGAAGAAACAAAAAAATCACAACTTGCTAGAGCAGAAAACCACAAACAAAAACCTCAATGAGAACCAAGACAGAGGTAGGGAAACCTGAACTTGTACAAAGTGCTGGAGACTCAGCACTGACAAGTCTATCAGATTATAAACTCCAGGGGGACCCAATCACCAGGATCTTGACCAGATTCTCATGTTGCGTATGGAGAAAAAAAAAAACCTCCCTGTTTCCAAGGAGTGGAAGGGAAAAGGAACCATTTGAAATAAGCCAGGGCATCCTGGTCTTTTTTTTTTTTTTTTTAAATCCAAACGGGCACATTTATTATATAAAAAAGAAAGGAAAGAAAAGGATGCTTGCACAGGCACAGAAAGAGGTGCACTTTTTAAAGGAGTAGGTTTAAGAGCTACCTGCATAGAAAGAGGAGCCCAGGAGAGCTACCAGAGCATTCTGTTCTTAGTAAAAGCTCAGGAGAAACTAGGGAAGCTGAGTCTAACCTATTCAAGTTTTTTGTTTTTATATTCAAAAGGGCAGGTTTATTATAAAAAGGGAAGGGAAATAAAGGTTGCTGGCACAGACACAAGCGGGCAGAAGAGCTACCCCTGAAAGGGACAGGTTTGTCACAGGTGGGCAGTCTTGGGAGGAGAGCTGCCTCTGTAGCTTTGCAATGGGAGGAGGTTGGAGAAGAAACACCTGCATGATCTCAGGTGGAAAAGATATGTTGCCCCTATTGCAGTTTTATCAGAGATTAACTGACCTAGAAGGGCAGCACCAATTCCAGCCTACTCTAGCCATCCTATTCCATCAAATGGGCATAGAGGAAGAACTGAGATACAGGTATGAAGTTCACAATGCAAAGGTACAAGTTCAATAAAAGACTGAGACCTAATAATATAATTGTAGCATGTTCCCCCCTCCCCCACATCTCACCAACATATTACTAAAGGTCAGCAGCAACTTGTACCCAATACATAATGTCTTTCTATCAAGAAAAAATTGGAAGATACACAGAATGGCAAAAATCACAGCTTGAAGAGACAGTACAAGGATCAGAACCAGACTAAACAACTATGATTAAGATGTGAAGGGGTCCAATGGATAAAGCAGATAGCATTTAAGAACAAATGGACAGGGCCTCCCCGGTGGCGCAGCGGTTGAGCGCTGGGTTGCGAAGCTGCCCCCAGCCTCTGCAGCGCCGGTTCGATTCCCGGCTGCTCCCCGGCCACCGGAGGAGGGTCCCACATGGCGCGCAGACCTCTCCTGCCGCCCGCTGCTCCCCTCAGCAGTGTACTTCGGTCCTTCTGCCTGCTCTGCTCCCCGCTCTGGCTCTGGTGAATTCTCTCACCCTCCCGCGCTTCTGACTGTACCCAGTGCATGTATAAACAAAAACAAACGAACAAACAAATAAATAAATAAATAAAAAACATGCCTCTATTAAAAAAAAAAAAAAAGAACAAATGGACAATGTAAGCACTGAGATGGAAGTTCTAATACAGAACCAAAAAGAAATGCTATAGATTAAAATTGCATGAGAAAGGAAGAATGCCTTAAAGGGGCTTGTTAGTAGCCTGGATATTAGTAGACTGGGTAGAACTGAGGAAAGAATCTCTGAACTTGAGGATAGCTTATTTGGAACTGTCAAACCAAAAACCACAGAGAAAAAAACACTGGAAAAAAAATTCCAAGGATTGTGGGATAACTACAAAGTAAGGTGTAAAATTATGTGTGTGAAAAGTACAGAAGGAAAATGAAGGAAAAGAGAAAAAGAAAAAGAAGAAATATTTGAAACAATAATGATTAACAATTTCTCCCAAATTAATGTTTGGGAGAATATTAATGCTGACCTTTAGTAATACATTGGTGAGATGTGGGGGAGGGGAAGCATTCTACAATCATATTATTAGGTCTCAGTCTTTTATTGAACTTATACCTTTGGATTGTGAACTTCACACTTGTATCACAGTTCTTCTATGCCCACCAAACCATACATACAGGATGCTGAAAAAACAATGAGCAGGAAAAATGTCCTGTCCCTCCACCCACACCTAGGCATAAGATTTTTAAAAAAACAGAAAATCAAAGATAAAAAAAGAAATCCTGAAAGAAACCTTACTCTATAGGTAAGAGGGAAATGCCTTACCTATAGAGGAACAAAGATAAGAATTATACCCAACTTGTCTTTAGAAACCATGCAAGAAAAAAGAAAGTGGACTGCAGTATTTTTTTAAAAGATTTATTTTTGCATACAAGAACTGGGGTACCAGAGGTATAGGTGGTGAGAGGATTCACCAGAGACAGAGTGGGGAACAGAACAGGCAGAATGACTGAAATGCACTGCTGAGGGGAGCAGAGGGTGAGACAGGAGAGGTCTGCTGTGCCATGTGGGTTAGCTCCTGCAGTGGCTGCCAATAGCTTCATAGTGGTGCGACTTAACCCCTTGCTCCACCAGGGAGGCCCTGGACTAAAGTATTTAAAGTGAAGTGTTGAGGGCCTCCCCTGGTGGCGCAGGTCATTGTGTGCCGCACTGTGAAGCTGTTCCCCGCCGGCCGGCAAGGGTCCCTCACGGCACGGCAGACCTCTCCTGTCGTGCCCGCTGTTCCCCTCAGCAGTGTATTTCATCAGTCTGCCTGTTCTGTTACCTGCTCTGTCTCTGGTGAATCCTCTCACCTCCCGCACATCTGGCCTGTACCCTAGATCTTGTGTAAATGAATAAATCAATCTTAAAAAAATAAAAAATAAAGTAAGAGCAGCTTTATAAAAAATAAATAAAGTGAAGTGTTGAGAGGGAAAAAAAACACCACTCTAGTCCCTGCTCTGTCTCTGGTGAATTCTCTCACTCTCCCGTGCTTCGGACTATACCCAGTGCTTGTATGAATAAATAAATAAATTTAAAAAAAAAAAACCAAAACTCTAGAATTCTGTATCCTACAAAATTATCCTTCAAACTTAAAGGAAAAATAAGGATATTCTCCAACAAACAGAAAACAAGAATATCGTTTGCTAATAGAAGTGACTTGCAAGAAATGTTAGAAGAAGTTCTATAGAAAGAAGAACAATGGTATAGGTCAGAAACTCAGACCTATATTAAAAATGAAGAACACAGAAGTATCACATTAAAAAGAAACTTTTTATTTTATTTTTTTTAAGATTTACTTATTTATTATACAAGAACTGGGGTACAGGCCAGAGGTGTGGGGGGTGAGAAGATCCACCAGAGACAAGAGTGGGGAGCAGAACAGGCTGATTGACTGAAATACACTGCTGAGGGGAGCAGCCGGCAGACAGGAGAGGTCTGCTGCACCACATGGGTAGCTCCCTGGTGCTGGGGATTGAACTCATGCTGCAGAGGCTGCCAATAGCTTCATAGTGCGGTGCTTAACCCCTTGCGCCACGAGGGAGGCCCAGAAATTTTTTATTCTTAATTGATCTACAAGGTATAACAGTTTATTCAAAATAATACTACCAACAATATTCAATTATGTAAGATTATGTATACCTACACGTGAAATGAATGATAATAATGTCACAAGGAACAAAAAGTAGGAATTAGGATTATTTTGTTATTATTAAGACATTCACACTACCTGTTAAAGGATATGGACTTAATTTGAAAGTGACCTTGGACTAGTTGTAAACAGACTGCAAATTCTAAGAAAACCTGTAAAAAAAATTTTAAACTTGTAACCAATATGCTAATACAGAATATGGAACATAGAAAATGCTCAGTGTAGGGCCTCCCCGGTGGCGCAGCGGTTGAGCGCTGGGTTGCGAAGCTGCCCGCAGCCTCTGCGGCGCCGGTTTGATCCCCGGCTGCTCCCCGGCCACCGGAGGAGGGTCCTGCATGGCGCGCAGACCTCTCCTGCCGCCCGCTGCTCCCCTCAGCAGTGTACTTCGGTCCTTCTGCCTGCTCTGCTCCCCGCTCTGGCTCTGGTGAATTCTCACCCTCCCGCGCTTCTGACTGTACCCAGTGCTTGTATAAACAAAACAAACAAATAAATAAAGAAAGAAAACATGCCTCTATAAAAAAAAAAAAAAAGCTCAGTGTAGGGAACAAAGGGTGAGAGGCTCAATGGGCTGTGGCAAGGGTTGTTGGTATTTTGGAGGTGGGTGTGGTATATGAAGATACATTTGAAGAAGTGTGAACCTAAAACACAGTGTTGGAAATTCAATTAAAACCACAAAATGGGGCCTCCCTGGTGGCACAGCGGTTGAGCGCTGGGTTGTGAAGCTGCCCGCAAGCTCTGCAGCGCCGGTTCGATCCCCGGCTGCTCCCCGGCCACCGGAGGAGGGTCCCACATGGCGCGCAGACCTCTCCTGCCGCCCGCTGCTCCCCTCAGCAGTGTACTGCGGTCTTTCTGCCTGCTCTGCTCCCTGCTCTGGCTCTGGTGAATTCTCTTATCCTCCCGCGCTTCTGACTGTACCCAGTGCTTGTATGTATCAATCAATCAATCAATCTTTATTTAAAAAAAAAAAGAACACAAAATGGGACTCCCTGGTGGGCAAGGGTTAAAGTCTCAGCTCTATCAAGCTATTTCCAGCCACTGCCACATGAGTTCCATCCCCAGCCAGGGAGCTACCCGACATGGCTCAGCTGACCCCTCCTGTCTTCCCTGCTGCTCCCCTCAGCAGGTTATCTCACTAGATCTGCCTGATCTGCTCCCCACTGTCTCTGTTGAATCCTCTCACCACCACCCCCATCCAGCACCTCTGGCCTATACCCCAGTTCTTGTATGCATAAGTAAAAAATAAATAAATCTTCTAAATAACCCAAAAGGCAGAAAGGAGGTACAGATAAAAAATAACAAGGGAACAAACAGAAAAACAGTAACAAATATGGTAGTCATTTATCCAGTTATAAAAATAATTACTGTGATCAATGTTACAAATGTATCAATTAAAAGAGATTGTCAGGGAGGATCAAGAAACAAAATCCACTTTAAAAAGTAAATGGGGCCTCCCTGGTGGTGCAAGGAGTTAAGATGCAACCTATGAAGCTGTCTGCAGCCTCTCCAACACGAGTTCGAGTCCCAAGCCAACCAGGGAGCAGTTGCCCACATGGCCCAGCAGACCTCTCCTGACTCACCCACTGCTCTCCTCAGCAGTGTATGTCAGTTAATCTGCCTGTTCTGTTCCCCACTCTGTCTCTGGTGAATCTTCTCACCCCCCACACCCCTGGCCTACACCCCAGCTCCTGTATGCATAAATAAATCTTAAAAAAAAAAAAAAAGTAAATGGATAAAAAAATAAATAAAAAGTGAATGGAGAAAGATATATTATACTGACAATAATAAGAATAAAGCAGGGAGTAGCTATATTAATTTCAGAGAGAACTGACTTGAGACAAAGGAAAGTTTTTAGGAATAAAGAAGGCATTATATAATGCTAAAGGAGTCAATTATCCAAGAAGACCTAACAATCCTTCACATACTGGCACTTAACAGCAGAGTTGTTGCCTCATGTCAAAATAAGGCAAAAACTGACAGAACTGCAAAGGAGAAATGGATGATTCCACTATTTGAGTTGGAGACTTCAACATCCTCTTATTAGAATGGACAGATCCAGCAGGCAGAAAACTCAACACCACCATCAATCAACTGGACATAACTGATATCTACTGACTATTCCTCCAACAACAGAACAACACATTTATCTCAAACTCACATGGAACATTCAATAGGACAGACCACATTCTGGGACATAATGACAAACATTAACAAATCTGAATGAACAGAAACCATACAGTATCTGCTCTTATACCACAAAGTAACTAAACTAGAAATCAGTAACAGAAAGATACTTGGAGACTAAACAATACACTTACAAATAAAACACAGGTCAAAGAAGAAATCCTAAGAGAAATTAACATTTTTAACTAAATGAAAACACAACTTATTAAGCTTTATCTAGTGAATATGACATTTACAGGGAAATTAATAGCACTGGATGAACACATTAGAAAAGACCCCAAATCAATCATCTAAGCTTCCACCTTAGTAAGCTAGAATAAGAAAAGCAAATTAAACCCAAAGCAAGATCCAGTCTAGGATTACGCATTTCATTTACATGTCAAGTCTCTTTAGTGTCTTTCAATCTGGAACAGTTTTTTTTAAACGTTATGACCTTATTTTTTTTTTTAAAGATTTATTTATTTATGCATACAAGAGCTAGGGTACAGGCCAGAGGTGCAGGGGATGAGAGGATTCACCAGAGACAGAGAAGGAGCAGAACAGGCAGACTGACTGAAGTACACTGCTGAGGGGAGCAGCGGGTGAGTCAGGCCCATGACCTTAATATTTTTGAGAAATTGTTTTACAAAATCCTTCAGGCTGGTGTGTCAGATGTTTGTTTATAACTAGATTCAGGTCATACATTTTAGGCATAACAAGCACAGATCTGCTATTATATCTTTGTAAGTGTGTCACATCAGGAGATGATCACCTGGTCAAAGTGATATCCCCTAGGTTTTTATGCTGTAAAATTACTGTATTTCTTTCTAATTATAAGTAATATGTGGTGAGATACTTTGAAACTATACAAATAACACTTTTCTCTTCAACTTTTTCACTGATTCCTCCATGAACCATTACAGTAATGACTAAAAAGGTGACTTTTCTAGCATTACCATTCCTTCTATATTTATTAGTTGGCATTCTACTGTAAAAAGACATTTCCTTTACCTCCCTTATATATTTGCTTATTTTATTCAAAGGCTTATAAACCACAATGTCATTATTCATTCTTGAACTCATATTGTCCAGATTTGGTCTAAACTGGTGCCCATGTCCCCTTGACATTTTTTTTTTTTTGAGTACTTCCTTATTTTTTGGAATAAGATATTCTAGATTCATCTTATCCTTATTACAGAGCACTGGAATCACCAATTTCTCCAAGAACCCTGTTTCTTTTTAGTGGGGACTGGACCTTTTTGAACTCAAGCTTAAACAAAGGTACAATATAGGAAAAAGATAAAAGCAGAAGTTTTGAGTGTAAAGGGCTATGATGAAAGTAGTCTAAAAACTTCCCTACACAGTAGAAACTAACACTTTGATGTTTATAATATTGATAAAGTACCAGAATAAATGTCCCTAGATATGTACCAAAGCAGCCTCAAAATCTGCCATTTAAATTATCATAAATTCCAAATCTACACTTACATAACTAAAAATAAACTTTTTTTTAAAAGACAACATGTTTTTATTTTTTATTCATTTTATTTTTATGCATATAAGAACTGGGGTACAGGCCAGAGGTTGGGGTTGGTGAGAGGATTCACCAGAGACAGAGTGGGGAATAGAACAGGCAGATTGACTGAAATACACTGCTGAGGGGAGCAGTGGGTGAGACAGGAGAGGTCTGCTATGCCATGTGGGTGAACTCCCTGGCTGGGGATTAAACTCCTGCTGCAGTGTATGCGGATAGCTTCATAGTACTGAGACTTAACCCCTTGCGCCACCAGGGAGGCCCTTAAAAATAAACTTTTATCCTACTTTAATGGGAATAAAATATCCTTTTTAATACATGGTTTTAGTATTGTTGGGGGGAAAGGATGCTCTACACACAGAATGAACTACACACAGATTTTATGGACTCTATCCTCACCCCAGTCTTATAGATAAAAAATGTTATCATTATCCTCGCTGATTTTAACAACTCTCTTCTTTGACCACCTAAAGCCAAACCAGCCCGTGAATACTTGATGGAAATGCCATAAAAGTTGATACAGGAGGTGCAGGGGTTAAAGACACAGCACTATCAAGCTATCGCCAGTCACTGCAGCACCAGGGAGCCAACCCACATGGAAAAGCGGACCTCTCCAGTCTAGCCTGTTGTTACCCTTAGCAGTGTATTTCAGTAGATTTGCCTATTCTATAGTGAATCATCTCACTCCCACCACTGTACCTCTGGCCTACACCCCAGTTCTTTCATGCAAAAATAAATAAATTTTTTTTAAACGATAAAATTTCTTTTTAACAGAGGACCACATTTAAATCTACTGGATTCCTAGGTCAGCCACAGAGTTAAAAGATCCTATTTAATATTAATTTCTGTTAATTATATCAAGTATGTATTTATTTAATTCTGTGATCACACTTTGAGAATGAGGCAGCTATTATTATCCCTCTTTAGCAATGAGAAAATAAAATTAAAAAAAATCAAAGATTCACATTCAAAAGGCCAAGATTATACAATTTACTGCCCATCACCAAACATGTGAATTATATACTATGGCATTGTGACTTTAAAGAAATGTTTGGTAATTTAGATGATCAAAATATTTTCTCATACATATTTGATCTTCAACTGCCCCCTACCTCCCCCAAAGCATTGGCATTTTTAAGTGTTGTTTTGTTAATGAAGGTAACTTTAGAAGACACTAGAGGAAGGAGGAGTTGCCAGGAAAACCAACTAGAATAGAGGGTAAAATTTTCAGTCCCATCCCCCTGACTTCCTGGAGTGAGTTCAAAGATTTAATCAGTCTTGCCAATGTAATAAGACCCTCATTAAAGTCCAGAAAGAGGGATTTCAGGGAGCTTCCAGGGTGGTGAACACGTGAAGATCTGGGGACACTGGCAGAGAAGTTCTGGAGAAGGCAGAGAAGTTCTGTGCCTTCCCCCCCATATCAGGTCCTACTCATCTATTCAATCTGGCTATTGATAGATATCGTTTGTAATAAATTGGTGATCTAGTGAATGAATGGATTTCTTGAGCTCTGTGTACCTTTCAAAGCTGAGATGAGTGTTCTGGGAATCTCTGATTTATAGCTGTTGGATCAAAAGTACAGATAATGATCTGAACTTTAAATCTGAAGAAGGGGTTATGCAGACCTCTGATCTATACCTGGCTGGTCAGAAACTTGGCAATTGTGGCAGGAGGCTTATGGCAGGAGTCTGAAGTAAAAAGGGGGGCATCTTAGAAGACTGAGTCCTGAACTTGTGGAATTTCACATTGCGTCTGGGTAGGTAGTGTTAGAATTGAACTAAAGTCTCAGACACCTTCATAAATTCAATAGTTGTTTGCTGGTGTGAGGAGGCTTACCCAGATACCCTACAAGGAATTGGGTCTCTGGATACCAACAGTAGGCATACACAAAGCTAGCATCTGGCAAGATGGTGGGGAATGTAAAGGAAAAAGCAAAGAGGGAGAATGAGTGAAAGCTGTATTAAGTTGGAACTTAATTCGGATTCAGATCTGTGGTTCATGAAAAATCACAAAATCATTGCTATAAAAGGTAACTGCAGTTGCTGCTGAGCATGACTTAGGTGAGGTATCTTGAGATCAGTTCAACAAATTTAACTTATTTCACGCCATAATGTTATATATTGTTTCAAGATAAGAAGGAACAAAATTCTAAAGGGATAAACAGATGGCAGGTTTAAATATTGTTTTATTAATGCTTATTTTCTAGAGATTCAAAATACTCAATTTTCACAGTATTCGAAAAGGCGTAATGGTATAAATATTCTGTCAATATTTAAAATGTACAGGAGGACATGAACCAGTAATATGTACAAATGAAAATCACGGTGCTCGTAAAATAGTTAACAATATTTATGAGTAATACTCTTTCATGAAACATTCTTCTATTCTCTTTCCAGTACAAAACAAAAAAAAACCTCTAATACTTTATTTCTTCCCTTCTTTCTTTATGGTCCCTCTCAACCTCCCCGCATCCTAACAGAATGAGCAAGACTGCTCAACCATGTTTTTAAATAAATCATAATTGGGCAAAGTTTCCCATGGATGGTATCAAGCTCGAAATTGTCAACTATAGAGAGATAAGATGGGCATTAGCTATTTATCACTCCTAGTAAACATACCTTTCATTCAATTAGAGGCTTTCACAGAACCAGGTACTGGCAGACCTGGAACATACTAACCAATTTTTCTTTCTTGGAATGGTGCCCCTTAAATTATATTTTTATAGAAATTTAGTGATCAAGGTCTCCAGTAAATGGCTTTCCTCATTTTACTGAATGGCTCCAGTTCCCTCAAAAAGCCAACAGACACTGAAATGGCCATAAGGCGCTGGTTACCTCTACATGAGTTTCAGTATTCTGTTACTTTAAGTTCATTTTACTTTCTCAGACCCTTCTCAACCCTCAGTATAACTTAAGTGTCTTTTTTCTTCATACACTAATGTGTCTTTGAAACTCAACATAAAGCAAAAACGTAATAACCTTTGGTTTCAACAAAGTCTAAAATTTTCTGAGAAGCAGACTAATATAATACAACTGCTTTCCAGATACTAGTACTTATCAAATCAGGGTATTTGTTGATTTTGGAATTGGCTTTTTATTAAAATAAGCAGTTTTAAACATCTTAAAATGCAAAAGCAAAGTTGTCTCTATCTAGCAATTCCACTTCTGTGTATATACCCAAAAGAATTGAGAGCAGAGTTTTAAGAGATACTTGCACAGCACAGCAACATTATCTACAAGAGCCAAAAGACTGAAGCAACCCAAGTGTCCAGCAAAAGGTGACCGGATAAATAAATACGGTATATTATACTCAATGAATTATTAATATTATTCAGCCTTAAAAAAGAAGATTCTGACAACCTATAATATGAATGACTATCAAGGATATTATAATCAGTGAAAGAAACCAATCACAAAAGGACAAATAATGTATGATTCCACTTCTATGTGATACCTAGAAGAGTTAAATACATACAGAGGATAGTGGTTGTCAGGGGTTGGGCTCCCTGGCAGAGGGGGAATGGGGAGTTGCTGTTTAACAGTTATAGAATTATTAGTTTTACAAGAAGAGTTCTAGCGATTAGCTGCACAATAATGTCAATGTACTTAACACTACTAAACTGTATGCATTAAAAATGTTTAAGATGGTAAATTTTGTTATGTGTGTTATCTCCCAAAGCTAAATGCTAGGGTTGAAAGTCCTTTTAGTTTTGAACTACCACATTATCCAGCATTTCAACATTTGGCAGGATGAGAAGTCAAGCAAGACAAATAGCTCTTTTTGAGTACATTAGATGCTGCTCAATGACAGGTGTGTTATCCAAAATAATTAGCTTATAAAAAGAAATATCCTTAACTCGTCTCTGGAACTGGTTAGTGAGCTAAGTTTCCCTTCATTAAGTTCTTGACAGCTCACTATCCCCCACATCTGTCATTGTTTGGGAAATTGATTCCAAGAACACAAATTGCTTCAAGGGTTAGGCAACAAATTTATCTGGTTCATGGGACAGATCTGAATCCATCTGTTTCCTAATCAAAAGCCACATCTGAATCAGTTTTACTCCATCACAGTACCATACAAAAATGAGCAATACAATCATAAGGTATTTTCCTCCTTTCCTTCCATGTTGTATAGATGACTACTGGAAACACAAACCAATTAAAGGCATGAGACCATGCTCAGAAACAGGGTCATCTATAGCCAACTATAAGGTCTTTTTATTTTTATCTATTTATTCCTCAAACCATCATGACTACATTTCTTCTAAGTGACATGGGTTCGTCTTGGATTTACAAAGGGGGGGAATATTCCCATGCTGTAATGACCAACTTACCTGAGTCTTTTTTTAAGTTGTAAACTGTCATGGATGATCCTTTTAACAAATTCTAATTCACCTCCTTCTGCCATGATCTCTGTGATACCGCCCGTATTTACAGAACTAGGTGGAGGTCTTCGAGGATTTCGAGAGTTTACTCCCTGAACAGCAACAACAAAAAGCTGATGAAAAGTTTTTATACCTTAAATTTTAACCAAGTTTTTGACTGTAATCTAGTTTTAAGTAAGAACACTTAGGTTTAAGTTTACAAATATTATGCTGGATTTAGGATTTAAAAATCATATAACCACTGTAATATTATATTTTAAACAACTGACTTCATGTAAATATTCCTTTCCAGGATTTTTTACCTACCGTTTTTGTGATTAAACATACAAAATTTGCACTCTTTGTATAGTGTAGCTCAAAAATGTCTATCACGTTTTCATTATGCCTTCTGACTTGGTATCATGCACAGAAAATATTCCACTCAAAGATTAACTTCATATCAGAAGCATCCTAATTGATACAACTTCCAAAATGAAAGTACTCTTCTCTCTTATCTTTGCAAACTTAAATATTCAATTACTTTAAAGCAAAAGATAATTTTACCTTGGCTTCCAACTGATTCGCAAAAAAGGGAGGGTTACACATACAAAAGTCATAGATTATCTCAGATTCTTCTTTAAGAGCATCCATCAGGAGTGTCTTCTGTGGTACTTTCACCACTAGGAGAAAAAACAGTAACTGAACTAACAGTAAAGCTGTGGCAGTTTTCAAATAGATCCATCAATTCTGTCACACCAGTCATTTCAAGAGGTAGAGTTGTTTATTTTTTTAAGATTTATTTATTTATGCACAGAAGAACTGGGGTGTAGGCCAAGGAGGTGGGGAGTGAAAGAATTCACCAGAGACAGAGGGGGGAGCAGAACAGGTGGATTGACTGAAATACACTGCTTTGGGGAGCAACAGATGAGACAAGAGACATCTGCTATGCCATATATGGGTTGGTTGCCTTGCCAGGGATGGAACTTAGGCCACAGCGTGATAGCTTGATAGCACTGACTTAACCCCTACACCACCAAGGAGGCCCTCAAGAGGTGGAGTTTAATTCCCTCTCCTTGAATATAGGTTACACTCAGTGACTCACTTTTATCAAATAGAATATGATGGAAATGACAGGGTGTCCTAGGTTATAAAAGGTGATATGGCTTCCTCTTTCCCCTTACCTCGTCAATTACCAGTTCAAGGAGAAGCCAGTTGACATGCTGTAAGGATGCTCAAGCAGCTTTGTGGAGAAAACCACATGGCAATGAACTATTTCCTATTAACAGTCATTAAGTACACCATCTTGGAAGCAAATCTATTCTATCATTCAGATGACAGCAACCTTATAAAAGACTGAATCAGGGCCTCCCTGGTGGCACAGGGGGTTAAGACGCAACCTATGAAGCTATCCACAGCCACTGCAGCATCAGTTCGATCCCTGGCCAGGGAGCAACTCACATGGTGCAGCAGACCTCTCCTGACTCACCCGCTGCTCCCATCAGCAGTGTATTTCAAGTCAATCTGCCTGTTCTGCACCCACTCTGTCTCTGGTGAATCCTCTCACACCACACACCTCTGGCCTGTACCCCAGTCTTATATGCATAAATAAATAAATCTTAAAAAAAAAAAAAAAGTGAATCAGGTTTACAGCAGGTTCATACCCAAATTCCTGACTCACAAAAACTCTTTTAAGATATTGTTTAAAGCTGCAAGATTTTTAAAGTGATTAGCAATATAAGAGTTGATTAACTAAAAAACACATTAACAATACAGAGTACTGATTTTGGAGTTAAAAATAAACCTGAATAGGCAAATTTTAGCAAGCAGACAAATTCATAATTACAGATCCACAAATTATAAATATCGACTGTATTAACCATATTTCAGCAAACCCAACATACCAGATTTTTTAAATTAACAAAGTTTGTATATTAAAGCAAAAGATAACAAGATATACTAAATCAGAAAGATGGTTTAATAAGCAAAGCTTGAAAGGGATATTTATTTTGTAAAGCTAACCTTTTATGAGATCAGATAAGTTATTCTGCTCCACATTTTTCTTTGCATAGTTGAAGCACATATCATCTACTTCAGTAGCAAGAAAATACCAGCCATTTAAGGTTGTTCCAAGTAAAGGATAGATGCAGGATGCTCCAGTACCTAGTAAAATGAAAATTCAGAACAGATTGCATACTCCTGAATAAGAGATGAGAATGAAAAACAAAAATACCATTCCTCTCTTCTCTTACAATTCCTATAATTTCAACAGTTTAAAACACCAGCTGATTATGTACATACACTGTAGCTACTAGATTCTTGAATCATTTCAAGCATGTTAGTCTTACATTATAATTAGATACAATTTTCCTAGAGGATAAAATCTTGTTGTCCTCTCCTTTTCTATGTTATTGGCAAAATGAAGTGTGTATAACTGACTGGTGATCAACTAATATAGGACTGATTACCTGAAAATTGTTAAAACTCAATTTACTTTACATAAAATTTTTGAGGTTTTACCAAAAAATTTGATTCTCTTAATATAAATCAATGCTATGTGTTAAAACACCACAATAATAATCTTCAAGTAGATCAACATACCATCCCATTCAGCAAAAGCAGAAATACATAGGACATAAAATTTTCATATTAAAATACCTAATTCCCCACATATCTGCAATTTGGTACTTGAAATCAGGCTTTTAAAAATATGAAAGAGAGAATTCATTTCTTATATATACATATATATGGATATGCCAGGTTGTCGGAAAAGTCATGACATAGTTTTTCTTTGAAAAACAGAAAAAATGCATCATGACTTTTCCAACAACCCAGTATGTGGAGAGACATGGAAAGATACTTGATCTAAAACACCAGTCACAGGCTTACCGTACCATAGTATCAAGGAAGACATTCAGAGGTAGATGCTCTAGGCAAAAATCACTTTTTTGACAACTAGGACTTAGTCCTAACCTATACAATAATCACAATTGGTGCTTTCATGACTACTGACTAATCCTTGTCAAAAAGATCTGAAAGAGCACAGTCAAGAGAAAAAAAGGCAGTGTTTCTCCCAAAGGCCTGTAACAGCCACCCTGTGCCAGGCACTCCAGGCCAGCTTTCCCTTGACCACATCTTGGTGCCAGTCTAGCCTTCTAAGGATCTGGCAGGAAGAGATGAAGGCTAGAGATACTTCTAACCCAGAGAAAACCCAGGATCATTTTACTACTTGCTTATCAAGTATTATTAATTAGGCTAGAAAAAGACACAACAACTGATGACCAGAACATTTAAGCTTCTTGACAGTCATGGTAATTGTTACCTTTCCTATCAATGTTTTTACCTAACAGCATCTTGGCCATGATGCTGCTAGACAAAAGCTCCTTGGGGATGTGTGGGGTGATGAGGGAAGGGTACTCAAGCTCCTCTCAGAAGTCACAATTATTTAGTCCCTGCTAGTTATTTTGGTAAATGAGAGTTATTCAAAATAAGAAAATTTAAGTAGTATTTTCAGTCCTGTGGGGAAAAAAAATCTGGACCAGACACCAGGCCCTTCTTGATTCTCATGTGTCTCTCTCTCCATACTTCAATTTCACTTAAAATGAAAAAAGTACACTTTCCTTCAGATGCACAAAGATTAGGTAGCTCCAGTGTATTTCTGCAAGAAAATCAAATTTCTCAATTCTTATGACCTTTACATTCTAACAACCTAATCCCCTCAGAAAGTTGAATGATATTTTTAAGTGGGTAATAATCTTTGAAATGATAAATAAAAATGGAAAGAGTATAATCATAGAATTAGAGCAAACTGATGGAGTCTGGGGGAAGAATTTATATAAAACCCTAATTAGAATGAATGTGATTTCAGCAAGAATGCCCCTTGTGAAGAGCTAAAATCCATTAACCTCCTATATCCCCAAGTGTTATTTTAGAAGGTGTGGGGCATAATTAAAATAAATTAGCACTAACTAGATTCTCAAGCTTTTTTATATAACCCATCAATCAGTCAATCTTCTGCCATGAACATAAAAAGGCAAAAGCTTTTAAGCCCCATTATTTGTACATTGTCTTTAGCTCATATGGGGGTGTTCAGAATTGTGAATGCTGAAATAATGATGTATGTATCTATCAACATTCAACAAATTTTTTATTGAACACCCATGTGCCTGAAACTTTGCTAGGTCTTGGGATAGTAAACAAAAAAGTTACACGTTCTGTACTTTGCACTCTAGTGGCAGAGAAATTCATTAAATCACCCAGAAGAGTGAATGTGTGGTTATAAACATAAAAAAAAAAAAAAATGACATGAAGTAAGAAATATGGCTTTCTAAAGTTCACAAGAAAAGGAACTTAATCTCTCAAGAAAAAAAAGCTTTCTTGAGAAAATAAGAATAGTGCTGATAACTACAGTATAAGTGAGAAAGATGAAAATAGTAAAGTTCAAGGCAGAGGGAACATGTACAAAGGTCTGGAATCAAGATACGTGATCAGAACTGAAGATAAGTACAGAAAACAAGGAAGAGAAGCACATAAGATAAAGCTTAAAGATACCTAGAGAAGGCCTCCCCTGGTGGCGCAGCGGTTGAGCGCTGGGCTGCGAAGCTGCCAGCAGCCTCTACAACTCCAGTTTGATCCCTGGCCACCGGCAAGGGTCCCACATGGCGTGCAGACCTCTCCTGCCGCCCGCTGCTCCCCTCAGCAGTGTACTATGGTCCTTCTGCCAGTTCTGCTCCCCGCTCTGGCTCTGGCTCTGGCTCTGGCTCTGGTAAATTCTCTCACCCTCCCGCGATTCTGACTGTACCCAGTGCTTGTATAAATAAATAAATAAATCTTAAAAAAAAAAAAAGATACCTAGAGAAGAGGGCAGGGATCAGACAATGGAAATTCTATTTGGCCAAGTGAAGGTTTTGGCTTTTGTTGTAGAACAAATAAATCATTATAGTAAAGATGCTATCAGAAATGGACTTATATATACATTCTAGAAAACGGAACAAAAGCAATAGAGTGGATTAGAACAGAGTAGCTGAGAAGCTATTCTGTAGACCAGGAGAGATGATAGTGACTTGGACTGAGATGGTGACAGTGGCAATGGAGAGAAGTAGATGGCTTAAGAAATATTTGAGAGAGAAAAATCAACGGGAAATGGTAATAGACTTTCTCAGTGAGAATGGGGAGAAGTAATTATCAAAAATGACAGAGTGGCCTGTGGTAGCTTTACTGAAATAAGTAACAAAGGAAGAGAACCAAAATTAGGAAGAAAGGTGATGAAACTGGACTTAGATCTGGCAAAGTGTGAGATTTTTTTTTTAATTTTTTTTTTTTTTTTTAAGATTTTACTTATACAAGTACTGGGTACAGTCAGAAGCGCGGGAGGGTGAGAGAATTCACCAGAGGCAGAGCGGAGAGCAAAGCAGAGCAGGCAGACTGACGAAGTACACTGCTGAGGGGAGCAGCAAGTGGCAGGAGAGTCTGCACGCCATGTGGGACCCTCGCCCGGAGGCTGGGGATTGAATCGGCGTTGCAGAAGCTGCGAGCAGCTTCGCAACCCAGTGCTCAACCTCTGCACCACTGGGGAGGCCCGTGAGATGTTTTTTAGATAGCCAAATTTCTATACATATGGGACTAGAACTAAAGAAAAATAATTTGAAGTAAAAGATTAAATAAGTGTGTAGTATTTGATTGCAGGTGGAAAATAGTCATAGATGTGGATGAAATTGCCTAAAAGTAGGGAGTTAAATAAGAAAGGGTCTAAAGACTACACTTTACAGATTCTCAATGTTGTTCCAATGGCCACATACAGAAATAATAAGTCGAAAGGGGAAAAAGAGGCACTAGAAATGATAAAGGAATACCAGAGGAATCTGTTATCATGGAAACAAAAGAGTGCCTAGAGGAAAAAGGAAGGGATCAATAAATACTACTGAAAAGATAATACAATGAGGATTAAAACTGCACGCAAATGTAAAAGTTAAAATGCTACTTATCTAGAGATTGTGTTTCCTAATAATGGTACTTAGAAATAGACTCAAAGAGGGCCTCCCTGGTGGCACAAGGGGTTAGGACGCAACCTATGAAGCTATCACAGCCTCTGCAGCAGGAGTTCGATCCCTAGCCGGCCAGGGAGCAACCCACATGGCGCAGCAGAACTCTCCAGTCTCGCCCGCTGCTCCCCTCAGCAGTGTATTTCAGTAGTCTGCCTGTTCTGTTCCCGACTGTCTCTCCCCCCCCCCACACCTCTGGCCTGTACCCCAGTTCTTGGATGCATAAATAAATCTCTGAAAAAAAAAGACTCAGAGCTTTCCCCCGCCCTCCATAAAGGACTAGTAAAGACCAAAAGATTGAAAAACTGTTTTAACCCTACTAAACGAAAACCTAGGCTTATATTTGTAATTATAAAACATACTCTGGCTTCATTTCCTTCTATATCTGTGACTTACTCTCTCTCAAATGAACCAATATGGAGTCTTTTCCATTATAGAAGTTTACAATTAAGAGAACATTATTTTTTTTCCAATCCCTCCTTATTTATTTTTTTTATTTTTATTATTTAATTTTATATATTTTTTACATCACTTTTCATTTTTGCACAATGTATGCATTTTCATCTTGGTTATAGTCCCATACAATTCCCACCACCCTTATTTTGATCCTACTCCCTCCCCCGTCCCTCCCCCAGTGTGTCTCTGGTTTATAGTTGTTTGTTGATTTTCATTTTTACTTTATTATAATTAGTTCCTTTCCTGGTCCCTTATTTAGGTTTTCTAAAATCCTGTTATGAGTGAGACCATCTGGTATTTTTCTTTTTTTTCTGGCTTATTTCGCTGAGCATGATCCCTTCCAGCTCCATCCATGTTGCTGCAAATCACATGAGTTTATCTTTTTTGATTGCTGAGTAATATTCCATTGTGTATATATACCACATCTTCTAGATCCAGTCATTTATTTTTGGGCATTTGGGTTGTTTCCATAGCTTAGCTATTGTAAATAGTGCTGCTGTAAACATAGGGGTGCGGGTGCCCTTTTGAATTAATGTTTGTGTTCTTTGGGTAAATACCTAGGAGTGAAATTGCTGGATCATATGGAAGCTCCATCTTTAGCAGGTTGAGTAATCTTCACACAGCTTTCCATAGTGGCTGGACCAGTTTGCACTCCCACCAGCAGTGCAGGAGAGTTCACCAACATTTGTTGTTGCTAGTTTTTTTAATATGTACCATTCTCACTGGTGTAAGATGGTATCTCATGGTAGTTTTGATTTGCATTTCCCTGATTACAAGTGATGTTGAACATTTTTTCATATGCCTGTTGACCATTTGCATTAAAGAACATTATTTTAATGCAATGACTTCTTTCGTTTAATTTTGGATTAAATACCTTCTACAAATAATCATCCAGGAGACTCCTCAAAGTATTCAGGGCCCATGTGATCTTTTATTAAATGACTATCACCAAAAAAACTCAATGTGGACTATGGTACTATACTAATAAAATTAATCAGAGTAAAAATAATACCCACTAGGAAAAGATTATCAACATGGTAATCTGAAAAACAAAGTAAATAAGAGCCTCACTTTCATTCTGTACTTCTCTTAACCCTTTGCTTCTTGTGTGATTCTGCAACCCCTTCTCAAGAGAAATCAATGACAGAAAAGGCCAGGTATAGCACATAAGAAAAGTAATATCTGTAACCAATTTCTTTCATACAACAAATACCCAGAAGAGATGTTTACAATGAATTTGACCTTGTAAAATTTATGAAATTTATTTTTAGCCTAAAGAGAATTTAAAACCAAATACCTATGTCAATTCCTCTTCGGAGAGTACTTTTGTCAGAGTCTTGATGACCTATCAGATCTTCTACCCAATGAATATAGTTGAGTCTCAAGGGAACTGTGGGAATTAGCCTCTCCAACGGAATATCAATTGAAAGTCCAAAATCTTCCCTTAGGAGAGTACAAGTTAGAGCTCTCACTGCTTCAGGGTCTTTAAAATTAAGACTGGGGGTGGAAAAAAAAAGAAGTAAAACCAATTAGTAAGACTTGCTATGCTGTACGGCAATTAGGCAATACCATACATTCATTTTATTTTTCTAGGAAATCACATAGAGAATTAGGTAAAGCATTTGCATATATAGAAAGATGTTAAACATAGTAACATTACATTTGAGGCAGTGTTGAGTTTCCATCAAAACATTTAGTAGATGATTTAAGTATGGAACAGAAAGGACAAGAATGTCTCTGGTCCAATTACTGTTTGATTGTCTCCTAATTTAGTTATGTGACTCTGGGCAAATTAAATAACCTCTGTAACTGTTTCCTCAGCTGCAGAATAGGGATGACAGTTTCTGTATCACAGTCCTATTGTGAGATAATCCGTGAAAAGTAATTAGAATAATATCTAGTACATAGTAACTATTTTACAAATGCTGGCTATTTTTACTATATATTATGATTAACATCATTTGACATTAGCATTCTTTAATAATACTTAAAAGTAGAAAGTACAGTAAAAATGCTTAATAAAGAAAATAGGATAAGATAATGTAACATTACAGAATCAAATTTAAAGTATAAGGATTTTTAGCAGTTTGATGGGGCATAATTTACATTGATAAAATTCACGTGTAATAAATTTTATTTTTAATTTTTAAAGATTTATTTTTATTTATTTGTACATACAAGAACTGGGGTGTAGGCCAGAGGTGTGGGGGGAGGGTTGACAGGATTCACCAGAGACAGAGTGGGGAGCAGGACAGGCAGATCTACCGAAACACACTACTGAGGAGAGCAGTGGGCAAGATAGGAGAGGTCTGCTTTGCCATGTGGGTTAGCTCCCTGGCCGGATATTGAACTCATGCTACAGTGGTTGGTGACAGCTTGATAATGCTGAGACTTAAACCCTTGTACCACCAAGGAGCCTCGCGTGTAATAAATTTTAAAAACATAGAACACTCACCTGTAAGTATACAATTCAATAGTTATTAGTGTTTAGTATTGTACAACCATACCATCACTATAATTCAATTTCTGAATACTTCTATCATCCCCAAAAAGAAAGCTCATGCACACTTGTAATTCATTCATCTTTGACCCTCAGCTCTAGCCAACCACTAAGGTACTTTTCTGTCTCCATGGATTTGCCTCTGTGGAGATTTCACATAATTGAAATTATCTAATACATGTGGTCTTTGTGTCTGTATTCTTTCACGTAGCACAATATACATGAGGTTTATCAGCAGGGTAGCAGGTATTAGTACTACATTTCTTTTTATAGCTAAATAATATTTCATTGTATGGATTACCACATTGTAGTTTATTATTTGTATAGATAACCACATGTGTGGTTTGTTTATCCAAACCACTTGATGGACATTTAGATTACACCTACTATTTGGCTACTGTGAACAATACTGGTATAAATAGTCTTAAGTGTCTTTCGTATGGATGTTTTTGTTTCTCTTGGATAGAAAGCTAGGAATATATTGTATGATATATTGATATTTAAATTCTTAAGAAACTTGTGCTAATAATTTTTTTAAGATTTATTTATTTATTTATACAAGCACTTGGTACAGTCAGCAGCTCGGGAGGGTGAGAGAATTCACCAGAGCCAGAGAGGGGAGCAGAGCAGGCAGAATGACTGAAGCACACTGCTGAGGGGAGCAGCGGGCGGCAGGAGAGGTCTGTGCGCCATGTGGGACCCTCCTCCGGTGGCCGGGGGACAGCCGGGGATCAAACCAGTGCTGCAGAGGCTGCGGGCAGCTTTGCAACCCAGCGCTCAACCGCTGCGCCACTAATATAATTATTTTGATGTTAAAATGCTGCTAAACTGAAAACCTTAAAAAGAAACCCAACCAGTAATATTCATAATAGGGGCAATGAAAAAAGTGGATAAAACAGTAGATGGGACTAGACTATAAAAGATAAAGAAGAGCTTTGAAATTGCTCAGAATTCTGGTCCAAAGTTATACAATCAGAGAGCTGGCTGTCCTTAAACAACTTCTGATCTGCTCCATCTTCTTTTCTGTTCCCTTTCTGGTCATCAAATGAACAACCATGATTTTGAAAATCTCAATGCCCAGATGCTAGTGTTTCCAAGACAGAAGAAGAACGTGCTCTCCACCTGGCTATCATGGAAACTTCAGGGAGATATCATGGATCCAACTCCTCCATTACCCAATAAGAGAGTTCAGAAACCCAGACTCTAACCTTGAGTCTGCAATCAACTAGCCATGGACTTAAGTTATTTTAGTTCTTAGATCTGCTTCTCAATCTATGAAATTAAGGAACTGAACACAATAATCTGAAGACAGAATAACCAAAAAACAGCAAACATTTCCATTATCCTCCCGTCTTAACCCTTAACTAATTCTTTATTCTTCTGCTACTTAAGCAAACATTGGATACACATTAAGAAATATACAACCAGGCTAGATGACATGACCCTGTTTAAAAAAATTGTTTAGAAAAACACAACTTTAATAGTAATTGTGAAGAGTGATGATGGGCTGAATTAGCTTTTCAGGAATATGAATGTTGTTGTCTACACAAAAACTGCACTCTATACTTGAATATAACTGTTTCTTATGACCAGTAAGAATGCGTTGGGAGTTAATTTATAGGGGAAAAGTAGAGGAGATTAAGAGCAAAGCTTAGGGCCTCCCTGGTGGCGCAGCGGTTGAGCGCTGGGTTGCGAAGCTGCCCACAGCCTTTGCAGCGCCGGTTTGATCCCTGGCTGCTCCCTGGCCACTGGAGGAGGGTCCCACATGGAGCGCAGACCTCTCCTGCCACCCGCTGCTCCCCTCAGCAGTGTACTTCAGTCCTTCTGCCTGCTCTGCTCCCCACTCTGGCTCTGGTGAATTCTCTCACCCTCCTGTGCTTCTGACTGTACCCAGTGCTTGTATAAATCAATCAATCAATCTTGTATAAATAAATCTTTAAAAAAAAAAAAGAGCAAAGCTTAGACATACAGTACACAGAAAGAGAATGAATCTGGGAGACAGAATAAGCACTTAGAAGCAATGATACTCTCATAGCAATAAGCATACCTAATGTTCCAGATTTTGGATTCCAAACATTACTCTTCACTAAAAGGAATAAATTGGGATTTATCCTTGGATAAATGGCTGTTCCAGCTTAGAAAAGGGAAAGTACAAGATGAGCCTGGAACATTTTGTTATATCAGAAAATTAGACATTCTCAAAGAAAGATGAGGACAAGTCAAAAGCACACAGACCAGTTTAAAGAGGCTCCTGTTGGATAAACCTGGGACAATTTGAATGAAGAATATTAGTGGGCCTCTCCGGTGGCGCAAGGTGTTAAGCACCGCACTATGAAGCAATCCGCAGCCTCTGTAGCACAAGTTTGATCCCCAGCCGGCCAGGGAGAAACCCACAAGGCACAGCAGACCTCTCCTGTCTCGCCCGCTGCTCCCCTCGGCAGTGTATTTCAGTAAGTCTGCCTGTTCTGTTCCCCACTCTGTCTCTGGTGAGTCCTCTCACCCCCCACATCGCTGGCCTGTACCCCAGCTCTTGTATGCATAAATAAAATATATCTTTAAAAATATATATTAGCAAGGGATTATAGTCCATAGAATAAAAGAACAATATATGAGTCCATACTTAAACAAACAAATAAATAAATGTCATTATTTAGAATGACAAATGTAGAAGTGACTAAGGAAATTATAAGTGGCAATCATCATGCTCATAATTGTTTCAATTTAAGAATCATAAATGCTGGGCCTCCCTTGGTGGTGCAGCGGTTGAGCACTGGGCTGCAAAGCTGCCCACAGCCTCTGGAGCGCCGGTTCAATCCCCGGCTGCCAGCGAGGGTCCCACATGGCGCGACAGACCTCTCCTGTCTCGCCCACTGCTCCCTCAGCAGTGTATTTCATCAGTCTGCCTGTTCAGCTCCCCACTCTGACTCTGGTGAATTCTCTCACCCTCCCGCACTTCTGACTGTACCCAGTGCTTGTATAAATAAATCTTAAAAAAAAAAATCATAAATGCTGAAAGTAGTGGGTGAAAGTTTGATAAGAAACAGAAACAGGTTATTTACATAGTCACAAAGTATTTCTCTACAAGGTATCAATTATAAAGGAAAAAAAAACAGTAAAAAAAGGCATTTGATAGATACCACCTTAACCACTCACTGAATGATCAAAGTTAACAAACTGACATCATATGCTTCAGTGATACTAAGAATGACAAAACTAGACAATGAAAACAAGACTTTAAAAAAAGCATGCAAGGGTCTCCCTGGTGGCGCAAGGGGTAAGATGCAACCTATGAATCTGTGAGGGGTAAGACGCAACCTATGAATCTATCCACAGACAGAAGCAGAAGTTCAATCCCCAGCCAGGCAGCTACCTACATGGCGCTGCAGACCTCTACTGACTCTCTGATTGCTCCCCTTCCCCCCGACACACTTGTGGACTATACCCCAGTTCTTATATGTGTAAATAAATCTTTTTTTTTTTTTTTAAAGAGGCCTCCCTAGTGGTGCAAGGGGTTGAGCACCACACTATGAAGCAAGCTGCAGCCTCTGCAGCACGAGTTCGATCCCCGGCCGGCTAGGGAGCAACCCACATGGCGAAGCAGACCTCTCCTGTTTCACCCGCTGCTCCCCTCAGCAGTGTATTTCAGTCAGTCTGCCTGTTCTGTTCCCCATTCTGTCTCTGGTGAATCCTCTCACCCCCGCATCTCTGACCTGTACCCCAACTCTTGCATGCATAAATAAATAAAATCTTTTTTTTTAAAGATCCTTCGTTTGTTTGTTTGTTTGTTTGTTTGTTTGTTTGTTTATTTAAATTTATACAAGCACTGGGTACAGTCAGAAGCGCAGGAGGGTGAGCGAATTCACCAGAGCCAGAGCGGGGAGCAGAGCAGGCAGAAGGACCGAAGTACACTGCTGAGGGGAGCGGCGGGCGGCAGGAGAGGTCTGCGCGCCATGTGGGACCCTCATCCGGTGGCCGGGGAGCAGCCGGGGATTGAACCGGCGCCTCAGAGGCTGCGGGCAGCTTCGCAACCCAGCGCTCAACCGCTGCGCCACCAGGGAGGCCCATCAATGACCATACTTTAGTAGCACTATGCCAGATGACACATTTCAAAGGGTATAGCCACCACTCAGCTCTACATAATTAATGTTGAGTGGATTTGTAGGCTTGCATAGTTCAAAATGAGGCTGGAGAGGAAGATAGCAGCCATATTATGTAGGGTCTAAAAATTAGAATAACCACATAATTTTGTCATCTGCTCCAGTACTCTTCTGAAAGTGAAAATAAAAGCATTAATAATCATACCAGGATAATTATAAGCTGTTAAGGATTTAGGTCTAGTAACAAAGACAGACCCAAATGGGAGTAGAGACACCAATTAGAAAGCTATTGTTGTAGCTGAGTTTAAAACAATGGATAAAGGTAGCAGTGACAAAGATTGAAAGTGAAAAGAATTAAGTGATATTAAGATGACAAATTTGGGCCTCCCTGGTGGCGCAGGCCATTAAGCCCAGCAATGTGAAGCTATCCGCAGCCTCTGCAGTGCCGGTTCGATCCCCAACAGCCTCGGAGCAACCCACACGGTGAGCAGACCTCTCCTGTGCTCCCCTCAGCAGTGTATTTCGTCAGTCTGCCTGTTCTGTTCCCTGCTCTGCCTCTGGTGAATCCTCTCACCCTCCCACACATCTGGCCTGTACCCCGGCTCTTGAATAAATAAAATCTTTAAAAAAAACTGACAAATTTACAAGACAGTGATGGACTGATATATGAAATGAGGGATATGTGTTCACAAATTGGTCAACATAATAGTGAGTGGCATTCATCACTGAAATTGACAACTCCAGCATTTTTGAGAAGAAATATCAATCTGAGCTGTGTCTGAGACATTCAAGTGGAGATGAGGAGTAAGCAGTGATATCTAGAAACTGATCTACAAATATTTAATAATTTATAAACAATATAATGAGGCCCTGTCACAAATAAGTATGCTAAAGGAGAAAACACAAACTAAGGGGAAAAGACAGCTTAACACTAAGCCTTAAGAATCCGTTAATGGTTGTATATAGAATAATTACAGAGGAAGTGACGCAACAAAGAGGGTGGAATAAGGAAAACCAGACGAGTGTAGTGCTGTGCTGAGAAAGGCAAAGGAGGAGGGGTGCCAATGAAAGAGATTAGCATCAGCAGAGTAACATGCTTCTCAGAAGTCAACTGGAACTTAAAGATTGAGTGACATGAATTCACTGGAGACCTTTGTAAGAACTGCTTTAGTAGTGGTAGAATTAGAAACCACCCTGGAATGGGCTATGATTACTGTGAACAAATGAAGACAGTAAAAAATAATTCTTTAAAAAATTGAGTTGTGCAGGGAGGGTTGAAAGAAGGGGCAGTAGAAGTGGTAGGGTTAATGGAAAGACGAACAGTTTAAAAGTCATATATTATGATTGCATTTATATAAGTGCAAAACATGCAAATACGTAGAAACAAAGCAAACTAATTGTTGCCAGGAGCTGAGGAGTGAAAGGTGAGGGGAATGACATCTTAATGGGTATGGAATTTCTTTTGGGGTGCTTAAAACATTCTAGATAGACATTCTAGATGTGATGCTGCCACAACCTTATAAACGTACTAAAAACTGAACTGTACACTTAAAATGGTGATTTTATGGTATGTGAATGAAATCTCAGTTTTTAGTCTAAGGGAAGAAGCCACTTTATAGAGAAAGAATAAATATTTAAGGGAAGGAATACTACACTGTGTAAGGTTCTGGAGAAGGGGAAGTTTATGGGATCCAAAGTATGGATAGAGTGTTTAACTGAATTAGAACAGTAATACTAACAACAAAATAACTGTCTGTCAAACAAAACCACAAGCCAAACCCATGGTCTTTTTTTTGTTGTTTTCCACCAACACATACAAATAAGCTTATGAAGTTTTTTAACTTTAATTTGACCACTGGTTAAGCATATAAATACAAGGATGGAACAGTGGATAATCCAAAATTACCCAAGAATTCAAAATTCTACTTGCAAAATAAGAAAAGTCAAAGATCAATAAGCTCATTTTATTTTTTTTTTTTTAAAGATTTATTTATTTATTTATACAAGCACTGGGTACAGTCAGAAGCGCGGGAGGGTGAGAGAATTCACCAGAGCCAGAGCGGGGAGCAGCGGGCGGCAGGAGAGGTCTGCGCGCCATGTGGGACCCTCCTCCGGTGGCCGGGGAGCAGGTGGGGATCGAACCGGCGCTGCACAAGCTGCACGGAGCTTCGCAACCCAGCGCTCAACCGCTGCGCCACCGGGGAGGCCCAATAAGCTCATTTTAAATGCAGGTAACTGCTAACTAAAGGGCAAATGACAGGAAATAAAAATCTAGTCATCCAAATGCCTCTTTGTCCTTTCCAAGTACAGTAAAGGGTTCTGCCATTCTCTAGGAAAGCCCAGTGATTTACCCTGAGTTCAGCAAAGCTTTAAAAAAAACTCCAGGAGTAAGAGAAACAGCTTAATTTTAAGTGTTATATTACAGAAAACTACAAAAAACCTGAAGATTCTTAGTAGAGTTAACTGAATACATCCACAAAGTGACTCTGCAGTCATTTAAAAGGAGTTAAGGGCCTCCCTGGTGGTGCAGGGGGTTGAGCACAGCACTGTGAGGCTGTCTAGCAGCCACTGCAGCATGAGTGTGATCCCTGGCCAGGGAGCTGCCCACATGGTGCAGCAGACCTCTCCTGTCTCACCCGCTGCTTCCTCAGCAGTGTATTTCAGTACATCTGCCTGTTCTGTTCCCCATTCTAGCTCTGGTGAATCCTCTCACCCCGGCACCTATGGCCTATAGCCCAGTTCTTGTATGCATAAATAAATAAATTTTCTTTAAAAAAAAAAAAAAAGGAGGGCCTCCCTGGTGGCGCAAGGGGTTCAGCACCACATTATGAAGCAATCCATAGCCTCTGCAGCATGAGTTCGATCCCCTGCCTGCCAGAGAAAAAGCCACATGGCGAAGCAGACCTCTCCTATCTTGCCCGCTGCTCCCCCAGCAGTGTATTTCAGTCAGTCTGCCTGTTCTGCTCCCCACTCTGTCTCTGGTGAATCCTCTCACCCCCCGCATCTCTGGCCTGTACCCCAGCTCTTGTGTGCATAAATAAAATATCTTTAAAAAAATAATAAAAATAGAAGGAGTTAAAACTGGGCTGATCCACATACTCTTGTGTGAAGAGTGTACCTTATTATTTTTTTTAAAAAATCATGTTTAAGCAAAAACATGTGTAAATTATGATCACATTTTCTTATAAAAATAAAAGCAAAACAAAAAATCATGTATGTGTATATGCATAGAAAAAGTTTGAAAGGTTAAGAAACACCTCTGGATGTAGACATGGGTGGGTGGATGAGTAGGGTAACTCTTTTTTTTAAAAAAAAAAAAGATTTATTTATTTATTTATACAACAAACAGGGTATAGGCCAGATGTGCAGAAGGGTGAGAGAATTCACCAGAGACAGAGCAGGGAACAGAATAGGCAGACGACAGAGCAGGGAACAGAATAGGCAGACGGACCTAAGACACTGCTGAGGGGTGCAGCAGGCGAGGAAGGAGAGGTGTGCCACACCATGTGGGTTATTTTCCTGGCTGGCCGGCAAGGCGACACGGTGCTACAGAGGATGCAGACAGTTCCACAGTGCTGTGCTCAACCCGCTGCACCACCAGGGAGGCCCCGAGTAGGGATAACTTTCACTTGCCCCATATTTCTGTATTATCTGAATACAGTTACCATAACATCAACTTCATAACAGCATTTTATAACCATATGGAAAATGCATATGTCAAATGGGGGTTTAAAAAATAGTCCTATGATTACACGTGTCTCAAAATTACAACCATAAAAATTACTATCTATGCATAAGGACAAAGGTTTAGAAAAGGCATACAAAGTAATTTGATCTTGAGGAGTGGAAGAACTATGACCTTTTTCTTTTATGTATATAATAATTCTATTATAAATGTAGCCAGGAAGGATATATTTCTGGAATTTTTCTATTAAGGTCGCTATAATGTCTGTATAATAAAGACCAATTCCTTTTTCAAAAAATAGAAACAGGTCCATACAAGTTCAGGGTACTGTTTTCCATAAAAAGAGGACAATTCTGTTGGAAACCAAATCAGGATATTTCCCACAGTGACAGCAATCACCAAAAGATAGTACTGCAGCTTGAGCATTAATTACATAGTTTCAGGAAACACTTGAAGCAGGAGAAATAGCAATATAATTAATGTTTTCTTAGTACCTTCAAACAGAGTTGTTGCTTATGTAAACAATCCTTGTTATTTAAAATATGCGTGTGTATTACTTTGATGGACTAGATCATACAATTTATTAATAAGGAACTATGTCCTAGTTACCAAAAAATACATCAAGCAGAGGCTAGTCTAGCTGAAGTAAACTGAAATAAAAATATCTAAGTATCTTTTCTAGATGAGGAAATTCAGTCTTAGACTTTGTTAGCAAAACAAGTGTTCATTTTCTTCTAAGAAAATGGACAGTAATCAGAGGGTTGGAAATGCTTTTGTAGGACAAAGTCTACTCATCCAACTTTACTAGTTAAGTATCTAGGTCACGTTAGCACCCTGGGAAATTCAAATATCCTGAGTACAGGCAAGATCTTTTTTCATTCTCATTTCTGAGGTCACAGGAAGGCATAGGAGCTAAAATTAGCCTTCACATGGAAATTAGCAATTTATTCCATCAGTCTTTGTTGTTTGTTTAACATATCCAGCTTCACAAAACAGCCTATTGTCCACAGGTTCATGTCAGACTTCCCCAGAATGACTCCTGCTCTGCTACTGATGAATACAGTATTACCATTATAGATTAAGTTTCAAGGGATACATTGGTTAAAATAATCTCAACATTGTAGAAGCTGAACCTGAAGTAACAACAACAAAGGCTGAAGCCTCCCAATCTTACTCCAGGTTGGTTTCCATTTATTAGATAACCACTGAGGTGCTAAAAATGGTACAATCACTAAGTATGTCAAAGCCCTTCAATGCTGGGTCTTTGGTTTAAAATCAAGTGTCAAACTCAACTGACAGGGCTCAAGTAAATTGCAGTCCCTATGTAGCTGGTTACTATGAAAAAGTAAACTAAAATCTTAACTGCAATGATCAGATATGATTATAACAAAGCAGTGACAGGTGCAAGGAAGATAAACAGATCATACTAGCAATCCTTGTCACTATCAATTACATTAGGATTAATATAAGAGTATCTATTACTTACTAATTGCATACAATGTGGCAGTCACTTTATTTTTTTTAAAGATGTATTTATTTATGCATACAAGAGCTGGGGTACAGGCCAGAGGTGTGAGGCGTGAGAGGACTCACCAGAGACAAGAGCTGAGAACAGAACAGGCATATTGACCGAAATACACTTGCTGAGGGGAGCAGTGGGCAAGACAGGAGAGGTCTGCTTCGCCATATGGGTTGCTCCCTGGTTGGCCGGGGAATCGAACTTGTGCTGCAGTGACTGGCAATAGTTTGATAGTGCTGTCTTTAACTCCTGCGCCACCAGGGAGGCCCCCTGTGCCAGTCACTTTACATGGATACAGCTAAGTTGTTATGATAATCTCCCAAAGTATGTTCTTTCCTCCTTTTTCAGATGAAGAAATTCAGTCTTGGGAAAGCTAAAAAATTACCTAAAACTTCACAGCTGTAAATGACACCCTTAAGAATGAGCTTTAGGATGACTCATTCAAGTACTCTCCCTAACATAGCAAATAAATGATATTTCAGTCTATCTCAGGTCTAATCTTTTGTCTGATAGTCCTTTTCCATCATTTAGCTGATTTTCTATTTTGGCCATTCCTTTCCATGTATCTCATAGAGTTAAAATAAAAAGCCACTATGAAAATAAAGAATACATGAAAATGTAATTAGTACTTGAGATCATTATAATGAATAAAAAAGGGGGAAATTCAAAATAAGAATATTCCATCAATGAAGACAATCAACTACCTGAGTAAACAGGAAGGGAGGTTTAGAAGAAGCTAGGTCATTCACACTGAAAAGAGAAAAAGACAGAAATCATCTCTCTCTAACATCTATCATAGTTCACTTTTAAATATGTTCTATTGCCTACTACATGTAAGTGAATATTGTTTCTGTCCATCTTTAAAGAAATAAGGAGGGTCTTACCTTCTTTCCTTTCCCTTCATAGACAAGTTTGTTTTTTCCTGCCAAAATATTTTAAGTTGACCCACTTGGACAGCTGAAAGCGAAGCTATCAAGTATAGAACTTTTTTCTAATAAACAAACCCACCCAAGGGAATATGTTAGAGAGAGGCAATTCTAGCTCACACATTTATGGAGTTTCAGAAGGGCAGACAGAGATTACTATCAGGCAGTACTCTATGCAGACAAGTGAACTAAAGAGTTCATTACTACTCCATTAAGAAGCTTTATGAGAGTGATTAATTTGGATTGACTTGAAATCTGCAGAGTGTTTTGCAAGAGGTCTGATCTGGCTGGGGTAAACTTCAGTGTGCTTCCTTTCTACTGTCTCATTATTACTGAATTCAACAAATAATTGCTGATTTTGTGAGGACGTTCATTTCATTTCCTCTTGCTCCTAATTTTAGTACTTTAAGCACTGAGAATTTCAAGTGGAGTAGACTGAAGTAAACTAAGTTTCTCTGCATCATTTCCAACTTTAAAAATTCTTTCATAACCCTGTTGAGTGCTTTTTTAACTAACATGGGTGAAATGAAGCATCCAGTTCTGTGGAAGTTACATACAAGAGTTATATAACTTCCACAGAACTGGATGCTTCATGAGATTATAAGTAATATGAACATGAAATTATTACTTATAATCCAAGCAATAAGACCTTAAATATACATATCAACAGACCAACGTAAAAAGTATAAAGATGCCACAATAGTAAGAGTATGAGAAGCAACATATGACACTACTGCTGTGGCAAAAGAAGGCATTCGTTGTCTGGATTGGCCTTCTGATGATGGGCAACGCCATCTAACAAGATTGTTGATGACTGTTTAAGTCTTGTAAAACAAGTTTTGTAAAGAATCTGGTTGTAATTTTACTGTTCATTGTTATAGCCTTGAAAGAGCTCCAGTACTGGTTGCCCGGCATAAATTGAATATGGAATAAAATATGAAAATGCAGAGCAGTTCATAACACAAAAGCAATGTGGAACTTTTTATGGTAAACTTATAGAGAAGTATTGTCCTAAAATGCAGCTATACTTCAAAGACTCCAGTGGCCACAGAAACAACTGCTGCATTCAATGAAACCACAGGGGTGCCTGTTACCATTTCCTTAGAAATGGAACTTGAAACAGGACCCAATTTGTTGTACAGATTAGCCAACATGTTGACTTGGTGAATAAGTCTAATGATGTATTTCAATACAGGAGTACTGAAAAGCAGTTTTACCAAGCTTCAACATAATTGCAACCTCTTTTATTTGGGCTATAATCAACCTATTCAAACACTTTGCAAAATATTCTTGCTGTTCAGCACTTAAAAGTTGTGATCATTTGAACCAATTCATCTCTCCTGAATTCATGGAGTATTTTTTTTTTTTTTGCGTTAAGTCTTTAAAACGATTCCCATACCAAAATCTTATCAACATGCAAGAAATTTAGAAAGATGAGTTGCTAAAATATCCAGCATATTACCTGCTTATTTTTAGTATACAGAACTAAAATCCCAGGAACAATGAACACTCTGGACCTAATGTGTTTTATTCCTTCAGTCATTTCAAACAGAAAGTAAGTAAGTTAATTGCCTGCTCGCTTTATGTTTTAAGTATCCCACATCTGTATCAGTATACATCAGGTTTGGACAAACCCTTATTTTTTTAACCAAGTCTACAGTGGTTATTTAATTTCTATAAATCTCCTTTTGTGCATCCATGGATAACCTCCATTTTGAAAATCTACCTTGTACAAAAGCATATGTTTTCAATGTCTCCCTATAAATGAGTTCTACAATCAGTTTTACTGTTTGTACTTTGGAGTACAAAGGAAGAGCCTAAAAAAGAATGGGAGGGCTTATTAAGATGTTTTAGTAAAACGTTGCCTTTGTCTTTTGCAGAACATATAGAATAAGCTGCTTTAATATTGTAGCTAAAAAATTCTTAATCATAAAATTTCCAAAATTCTTTCTAAAGATTTTATTATTTTTTAAGACTTATTTTTATTTTTATTTATGCATATAAGAACTGGGGTATAGGTCAGAGGTGGGGGGGTGAGAGGATTCACCAGAGACAGAGTGGGGAGCAGAATAGGCGTATCTACTGAAATAACACTGCTGAGGGGTGAGACAGGAGAGGTTTGTGCCATGTGGGTTGGAGATCGAACTCCAGCTGCAGTGGCTGCCGATAGCTTGATAGTGCTGACTTCAACCCCTGCGCCACCAGGGAGACTCCTAAAGATTTTTTATTTTTCTTTTGCGTAGAAGAGCTGGGGTGCAGGCCAGAGATGCAGGGGGTGAGAGGATTCACAAATGACAGAGTGGGGAGCAGAACAGGCAGATTTCTGCTATGCCATATGTGGGTTAGCTCCCTGGCCAGGGATCGAACTCAGGCCATCGAGTTGGGCCCTCAAGATAGTGATAGTGCTGAAACTTAACCCCTAGTCCACCAGGGTGGCCCAAATTTCTGAAATTCTTATAACTTTTTAAATAATTACTGAAGTTGGTTACCAACTTATTTTAGTTTGAAGTGTGATTTATATTCCTTTTCTTTCCACCATCTTTCAAAAAAAAAAAAGCAGGTTTCTGCACTCCTTTATTTTTAATATGCCTTTATATGCACTTCTAATATTTTATATTCCTTTTAAGCTATGTGATTTGCAAAGGGAAAGTTTGTGAAAAGAAACACCCACACAGTCACAGGCGGAATCGTGATTTTTAAAAAAAATATGTCTTCTACCATCTTAGAAATCCTAACCATCTTAAAAATCCTCTGACTCCTCAATGCCTGAAAAATCAAGTTCATTCTAATTTGCAAGTTATGAAAGGCTCTTTGTGACCTGTTCTTTATTTTCCTTTCAGAAGCATTTTCTGTTATTCCCCAAAGTGCTATCATCTCAGCCAGACTTACAATGCAGTTCTCCAAACTTACCAGGCCTTTCACGAAATTCTGTTCTCTACAGTTAGAATTATTTCCCTTCTATCCAGCCTTCAGTATACAGATCAAAGACTCAGAGTCTTCATTAACACCACCCCATTCACTGCTCTTCTCCCTTTTCAGACTTCCATTTTCAATTGCCTATAAAGCACCCTACACGAATATCCTATAGCCTTTTCAGATTCACTGTCCCAAACTGAAAATAACATCTCCCCACAAACCATTTCATTTGTTTCCTACCTCAGTAAACAGCAATACTCGTATCTAAATTGAGTATCTGGCTCATACTTCTTAATATCCACTATATCCTCCTAATTATTTTTTCTTAACGAGAAATGGAGAGAAGGAATAAGAGGTGTCTATACCTGATTTCTCCCCATACATGCCACCAAATTTTGGATGTGGACCAGAGGTGCAGGGGTGAAAGAATTCACCAGACACAGGGCAGAGAACAGAAAAGGCAGCTTTACTGAAATACACTGCTAAGAGAAGCAGCAGGCCAGACAGAAGAGGTCTGCTGCACCTCCTCTGCTAATCCTATCCAAGAATTTCTCTCACATTCATCTAGACCTCTACCCCCACTGCCTCTACCCAGTTAGAACACCATTATGTCTAACATAGATTATATTTTTAAGACTCATTTATTTTTAAAGATTTATTTATTTATACATACAAGAACGGGGGTACAGGCCAGAGGTGCAGGGGGTGAAAGGATTCACCGGGGACAGAGTAGGGAACAGAACAGGCAGACTGACTGAAATACACTGTTGAAGGGAGAAGGGGGCGAGACAGAAGAGGTCTGTGGCGCCATGTGGGTAGCTCCCTGGCCGGGGATCAAACTCATGCTGCAGTGGCTGCAGAGAGCTCCATAGGTTGCGTCTTAACCCCTGTGCCACCAGGGAGGCCCTTGAAGTATATTTTCTAATGTATTCAATATAATAAACTAAACACAATAAATAGTACAAGTATTCATATACAGGGATGTGTTGAATTTTCTATTGAATGGAGACAAAAAAATAACTTGGAAAGCACAAATTCTAGTGCATTTAATTTTGACCTTTGTGTACTAGGGTAAAGGAATGGGGGAAGTCAAACATGCCTTTGAGAACCTGCTGAAAATTGAGGATTAACTCCCAGAAAAATTAACATAGACTGCTAGAAGGAAGAGGTCAGCAAAATGTCTTAAGTTCTATGGCACTATTATTCCTTCCTTTCCCCTCTTCTCCATAGTTGAATGGCCACATCTTTCTGCAGGGCAGGTTTGGAATTTCCAATTCCTTATGTCCTCTAGAATTAAGGAATACAGTCAAAGATTCCCTTTTTTAGGGCCTCGCTGGTGGCGCAAGGGGTTAAGCACCGCACTATGGGGCAATCTGCAGCCTCTGCAGCACGAGTTCGATCCCCCGCTGGCCAGGGAGAAACCCACATGGTGAGGCAGACCTCTCCTGTCTCGCCCACTGCTCCCCTCAGCATTGTATTTCAGTTAATCTGCCTGTTCTAGATCCTCTCACCCACAGGATCTCTGGCCTGTGCCCCAGCTCTTACATGCATAAATATATAAATCTTTAAAAAAAAAAAAAAAAAAAAGACTCCCTGGGGCCTCCCCGGTGGCGCAGCGGTTGAGCGCTGGGTTGTGAAGCTGCCCGTGGCTCTGTACCGCCGGTTCGATCGCCGGCTACTCCCCGGCCACCGGAGGAGGGTCCCACATGGCGTGCAGACCTCTCCTGCCGCCCGCTGCTCCCCTCAGCTGTGTACTTCAGTCCTTCTGCCTGCTCTGCTCCCCGCTCTGGCTCTGGAGAATTCTCTCACCCTCCCGCGCTTCTGACTGTACCCAGTGCATGTATAAACAAAACAAACAAACAAGCAAATAAATAATACATGCCTCTTTAAAAAAAGAAAAAAAAAAAAAGGACTCCCTTTTCTAGGTATAATATACTATTATCATAATCACTGCTATTTCATAAAACATTCAAACTAATGTTTTCTTAAATGTAGTGGCATCCTAAGTAATACTATCTGCAGAATCAGTTTTGGTGTCCTGGTTATTATTTTCCTACCTCACATCAAAATAAACGCACACTTCAAAAAAGGAATCTAGATCCTCATAGTCACCAAGTTGTAGAGCAAAGTCCTAAAGTTTCTACAATTACTGTGGGAACTCTGTTGGATAAGCAACAATTTAGGCAGCATGACTCAAAAGGAGAGTTAAAAAGCATTTGGGGGGCCTTGCTGGTGGCACAAGGAGTTAAATCTCAAGCACTATGAGGCTATCTGCAGCCACTGCAGCATGAGTTTGATCCCCAGCCAGTGAGCTAAACCACATGGTGCAGCAGACCTCTCCTATTTCACCCGCTGCTTCCCTCAGCAGTATAATTCAGTGGATCCGCCTGTTCTGCTCTCCACTCTGTCTCTGTGAATCCTCTCACCCCCTCTCCGACACCTCCGGCCTATACCCCAGCTTTTGTATGCATGAATAAATAAATCTTAAAAAAAAAAAAAGGCATTTGGTATAATTCTCTCATTTTATAGATTAAAAACCTGAAACCCAAAGAGTTTAAGTAATTTGTCCAAGATAATGAGTTTTTTTTTAAAGATTTATTTATTTGTGCGTAGAAGAAATGGGGTGTAGGCCAGAGGTGAGGGAGTGAGAGGATTCACTAGAGACAAAGAGTGGGGAGCAGAACAGGTAGATCTACTGAAATACACTGCTGAGAGGAGCAGTCAGAGAGACGGGAGAGGTCTGCTGCGCCATGGGTAGAATAGCTCCCCGGTGGAATTGAAATCAGTCCTTAGCAGTGATAGAACTGAAACTCTAGGCCACCAGGGAAGTCCATGTCATGAGAAGTTTAAAGGAATGTCTAGGATTAATGTTCAGGTCTACAATCAAGTCTAGTATATTTTCCACTTTACCATGTCCATTCAGATTACACTAGGATAATACAGCATTAAGAATTCTTCAGTTGTTACCTACCTCACTCTTCCATTCAGATTTAACTGAACATGCTGCTTAAAATCTGGGTATTTGGATGCCAGATATGCGAAGTCAGGAGGTTTGTCCTTGTATCTATTTCTTGCATGCATTGATTTACTCAGAGCCATCTTTAAAAAGAAAAAAGGGGGAAATCAGAATATTAAATTTAAAAATCACAAATGGGGAAAAGTTGTGGTTGCTAAATCAAGTTACAACCAACACATCTTTGCCAATCAAGTGAGAGTATTATTTTTTAAATGTACACAATAAATAGCTAAGCTATGGAAACAACCCAAATGCCCAAAAATAGATGAATGGATCAAAAAGATGTGGTACATATACACAATGGAATATTACTCAGCAATCAAAAAAGATAAACACATGCAGTTTGCAGCAACATGGATGGAGCTAGAAGGGGTCATGCTCAGCGAAAAGAGTCAGAAATAAAAAGAAAAATACCGGATGGTCTCACTCATAGCAAGAATTTAGAAAACCTAAATAAGGGATCAGGAAAAAGACTAATTAGTACTAAGTAAAAATCAAAATCAACAAGCAACTATAAACCAGAGACACACTACGGGGCAGGGGCGGGGGGGATTGGAAGGATTAGGGTCAAAATAAGGGGGGGTGCAATTGTATGGGGAATATAACCAAAATGAAAATGCATACATTGTGCAAAAATGAAAAATGCTGTAAGAATTATATAAAATATTTTAAAAAATAAATTTAAAAAATGTACACAATAAACATATGTAAGATGATCAACATCGTCAAGTCATCAGAGAAATGAAATCAAAAATAAGATATCACTTAGTATCATAAGGTTATAGCTATCATTTAATATTTTTTAAAGCACAAGTGTTGACAACGTTATAGGACACTGGAGTCATGTGCTGCAAGTGGGAATATAAAATGGCACAACTGCCATAGAAAACTGTCAGTTCTTTAAAAAGTTAAATATAAAATTATCATATGATCCAGTAATTCCACTCCAAGATACATACCCAAATGAACTGAAAGCAGGGATGCAAACAGATACTTGTATACCAACATTCAACGGCAGCATTATTCACAGTAGTTCAAAGGGGATAAGACCCAAAGTATCCATAAATGCATGAATAAATATAATATGGTATCCACATAAAACAGAATATTATTTGGTTAAAAAAATAAAAACCTGACACATGCTAAACATAGATGAATATAAAAACATACAAAGGAACAAGTCACACTCCAAAGGTCAAACATTGTATTATTATACTTGTATGAGGTACCAAGAATACACAAATTCATAGGACAGAATAGAAGTTAGCAGGATTGGGGGTGAAAGGAACGGTGAGTTGTTGTTTAAAAGCATTTGCTTTCTGTTTAGGATGATAAACAGGTGTTTGAAAACAAACATAATTGCATCTTCTTTCGGATTACAAAGAAAAAAAGTCATTGTGATGGGTTAGTAAATCTCTAAATAGTTGATAATTAAAAACTATTTTAGTATTTATAGCTGCATGATAGGCGCCTTTTTTCTCTACGTCATTCTTCATTTTCCACTTTTTAAAAAATGAGCATTCATCTAAACAGTATTAAGCTAGAAACCTAGAAATCAACCAATAGTTCTCTCTCTCAACATATCCTAATAAATCACTATTCAGGAGGATTTACCCTCTAAATAGCACTCAAATTCATCTATTTTTTCCTATCTCCAGCAATATCAGCCCAGGACAAGTTACCTAGACTGCTACAACAGCCTCTTAATTGGTCACGGTAAATCCACTCTTACTCTCTTTCCACCTGGCAGCAGTCGTTTCTAAACACAAATCTCATTATGTTCTCATATGCCCACTTGCTCTAAACCTTCCTCTTAGGAGAAAATAAAAACCATTACTTCAGTGTACTTAAAAGGCCCAGCATGGTGTGGCCTATACCTAATTTTTTTTACAGCCTCAATTTAAGTCTCACCCTTTGCCTTTGCTCTTCTTTCTGTTACTCCACTGGCAATAGGATATTTACTTCTTTGTCTATAATGTTCCCTCCTCCTTGCCACCTGAGGAACTCCCACTCTTCCTTACTGTCACAGTTCAAGCACTGCTTCTTCAGGAAGATCCTTCCTTCCCCTAATCTCCCCGGTTAAGATATATCCCCTCCTAAAAAGTCTCCTAGATACCTCTCCTTTGCAGGTTTTGTATTATACATCCCAGCTTTATATAATAAATCTGCAAACACTCTTTCAAAGGTTTTCTTGACAGCTTTTTAAAACCAGTTTCTTTTCTTTTTTTAATTTAAGTACCACTGTTTTACATCCCTGGGTGTATTAGCCTTAGCACTTGCACCACAGTCCTTTGTGCTCTCTCCTCACCCCACCTCCCCCCTCTGGATGCCTCCTCTTAAGGATTTAACAACCATTTCAAAAAAAAAGAATTGTCTTCAGACCAGACCATGGCTCAAAAATGTTTCATATACAGTATGTCCAAATCTCACACACGTCCAAAACTAAATCACTTCTATCCATCTCAAATTGATTCTATTCTAATCTTCCCTATTTTGCTGAACAAACGCCACCTCTCACTCAGTTGCACAAGCCTGAAATCTTTAGCATTTTCACCACACCACCCTCCCCCCATTTTAAACATACCATGTCCTCAATATTCTTTATCTCCTAATTATTTCTTGACCCTATCCATTTTTCACCCTTCATTAACACCTATGTTTCTAGCCCAAATCATCATTTTTCTTGGGTTACTCTAATAGCCCGTCTTATCTCTCTGTAACCACTTTAGCCCCTGCAATACACTTTTCACCTGACATGTCCAGCCCTAACATACATCTGAACATTCCTCTCTAAATCCCTTTAGTGGCTTCCTAAAGTCCAAAACCATTAAGAACACTAAATCTAGGCTTTACCTAAATCTATGTAAAGCCAAAGAACACTAAATCTAGACTTTACCTATCCCTCCAATCTCATTTGTTGCCACTTTGTCCTTCCTGTACTATGGCATACTAGTCTTTCATTTTCCTTCACAGTATCTGTATGCCCAACCATCTGCTTCTCTTTCAGACAGAGTCTCCTTACCCTTCTAACTATACCTTCATGTCATGAAGGTTCACTAGCCCTTCAAATCATTCTGATCATAATTTTCTCAAGTAGGTAGGCTTTTCCAGACATCACAAACCCAATCAGATGCTGACCCTATATGCTTTCAAAGTACTCTGTCCATTTCCTTCAGAGCTCTTTAGTTTACTCTTCTCTATCTCCCTCATCCCCACACCCCTGACTGCAACCCTCCATGTTATTCTTCACTGTACATCCCAGCAACTGGCATACAGTAAATACTTGTTGAGTGAACTCATAATTCAAAATTTGGAAGAATTAATAGTCACTTTGAGTTCTAGGGCAAGTTAGGGATAATCAGACAGCTTCAAGGGCAGTGCAGGGACTTCAGGAGAGTTAAGGAAGGCTCCAGAGACAAGCACAACAAATTCCAAAGGGGACTAATCAAACATCCCAGGACTAGGGGCAAAAGAACATTCCTAGACAAGGAAGATAAAGAAAAAAGATAAGCCTGGGACACAGAGACTTAGTTCTGGGCACAGAACTTTAGGCAGTGAGTGAGACCACCAAGAACTAACCAATCACAAAGAGACAGGTGGAGCTTTAGAATGATTAGGGTAAGAAAGTATATATTCCCTGAGGGACAACTCCACATCTGCCTCCTCACGCATCCCTGGCCTGGTTCCATGGGCCTGGGAGTACTACTTTATTTTTGTTTCTTTTCTCAATAAGCTTTTTTCTTTCTCTAAACAAATCTGCCTCTTTTCTTCGCTTGCTTGTCTAAGCATCTGCGAAGTTCCAGCTGCCGCTTCGTGAGACACCAACCCATGGTGGTCTAGTGGCTGGGACTCAGTGCTGCCACTGCAGCCTGGGATCCATTCCTGGCTGGGAGACCAGGCCCAAAAAGCTGAAATTACACTATCAACTTAGAAGTTTTTCAGCACACCAAATTACCACCTTTAGTGACACACATTATTACAGAAATGATCATACAAATTTTAATTTACTGACATTAACATATCCTTTACAGACTATCAGGAAAGAAGGGAACATAAAACTAGGACAAGATGCAGTTTCCCTCCAAAATTGAAAGGAAAATGCTTTCCTTATTGTGATTCTAGCAAGCAACAAAAAAAGGAAACTCTAAAATTTCAAGAGACTGATATATGGTGGCTCTGCAACAGTTTAAGTTTCTAAAGACTACACAGCATACATCAACATTCACACATGAAATTCTGAACATATATGAAACAAATTAAATGACAGATATGGCAGATCTAATTCATTTCATACATTACCAAACCTTTCTGATCAGGACAGATGCAGAATGAACTAATAAAATCACTTTTTTGCTAACCAAGCTCCTAATACAGGAAACGGGATCTTAGCTGATTATCTGTGATCTCCCTACTTCTCTGTAACCTAATCTATTTTCCTGGCTCATTGTGCTCAAACTACACTGGCCTCCATGTTGTTCCTTTATCAAGTTTGGCCCACTCCTACCTCAGGGCTTTTGTATTTGCTGTTTGGTCTGTTTTTCCCCTAGAAATGCATACATATAAGGTTATCTTCAACTGGTTCAGGTCTTTGATCAAATGTCACCTTTTTATCGATGCATTTCCTCAGTACCTCCATTTAAATGGACAGTGAATGAACACACTCCAGATAAAACTTATCCATCTGTATATATTTTAAATCGGTCCTGCCAGCTAAGTGTCACAAAGGAAAACATAGTCTATCTTGTTCACTGTAACATGCCAATGCCTAAAACAGGGTAAAGAGTAGGCATTCAACAAGTATTTATTGATTGAAAGCACGATGGTACTGTTCACGTTCTCGTTAAGCAGTCACCATCTTGACTCTTAAAAAGACTCAGCCTGAGGGTTGGAGTTTTTTCTTCCAGGTTACCCAAATCAGCCCAGAAAGCTAACGCAGTAGATCCTAGAAGCTAACGGTTCGACTTTCTTTGATCTTTCCCATCTACATGATCTGTTTCTTAGATTTCTACGGAACCTTAACAAAGCTCTTCAACTACTGTATATCGTAACACAAAATAAAGTCTAAATCGCGCTTTCAACACTTGAATTCTTTCTGCACAGATTCCATCTACTTCAACCCCAATTTCCGGCTCTTCCCCTCTCCTCGCCTTCTCTTATAAACCCAACTTCTTCCTCTAGTCCCGCCAATACCAGTTGTCCATCTCTTCTACATTTCTTATTTTACAACTCAGTTAAGTTTTCCCGTTTGTTTCTCTTTCTCTCCCTCTATCCCCCTCCAACTCCCCTTCGCTCTTTGCCTACATCCCATTTTCCCTCCCTCCCACCCACCCACACGCTGGCACGCGCTTCGGTCTCCCTAGACCTTTCACGGGCCCAGCACTTCATAGCCCCAGATCGAGAGAATGAGGATCGTGAATGATATATACATGAAATGAACGCACAACCAGAGTGCGAAATAGTAAGTAACTCACCTCTGAAGTCAAGATCCCTACCAGTCTGGGTTAGACCTCTACACCCACAGGCTTAAGCCACGCGCAGAGCGAAGCTCCCAGAAACGCAGATGCTACGCTCGCACAGCGCCGCCATCTTGGCCGGCCATCCAGTCTCATGATTGGACGAGTCACTCTCGCGCGATCTGTGGCAGATTCCGAAGAGAGAAGAAGCTGTCGCGAGACTTGGTGTTTGCCGCTCCAGCTTTCAGAAGGAGGGGGTGTGATAGGGCGCGTTGTCGTGTGATTCAGGGCGCTGCTTTAGAATCAGATAGGCAATTTGATTTTCATTTTTAAACGTAGCGTTTGTTTTTATTTAGCTTTCTGGGCTCCGCTCGAGATACTAAATAATGCTTTGGGGCCTCCCCTGGTGGCGCAGCGGTTGAGCGCTGGGCTGCGAAGCTGCCTGCAGCCTCTGCAGCGCCAGTTCGATCCCCGATCCCCGGGCGAGGGTCCCACATGGCGCGCAGACCTCTCCTGCTGCCCGCTGCTCCCCTCAGCAGTGTATTTCATCACGCTGCCTGTTCTGTTCCCTGCTCTGGCTCTGGTGAATTCTCTCACCCTCCCGCACTTCTGACTGTACCCAATGCTTGTTTAAATAAATAAATAAATCTGAAAAAAAAAAAAAAAGTGCATACAACTCATAATAAAAGGTGATAAATTTTCACCTGGTACCACTTTCCTAGTACCACTCTCTAAAACATCTTTTTTAAAAGATTTATTTATTTATACAAACACTGGGTACAGTCAGAAGCGTGGGAGGGTGAGAGAATTCACCAGAGCCAGAGCGGGGAGCAGAACAGGCAGAAGGACCGAAGTACACTGCTGAGGGGAGCAGCGGGCGCTGCAGGAGAGGTCTCTGCGCCATGTGGGACCCTCGCCTGTGGCCGGGGATAGAACCGACACTGCAGAGGCTGCAGGTAGCTTTGCAGCCCAGCACTCAACCGCTGCGCCCCCAGGGGAGGCCCTCTAAAACATTTTTTTTTGGAAGATTCATTTATTTATGCATACAAGAACTGGGGTACAGGCCAGAGGTGCAGAAGGTGAGAGGATTCACCAGAGACAGTATGGGGACCAGAACAGGCAATACAGTGCTGAGGGGAGCAGTGGGCAAGAAAGGAGGCGTCTGCTGCGCCATGTGGGTCACCTCCCAGGCCAGGGATTGAACTCTTGCTGCAGTAGCTGGGGATAGCTTTATAGTGCTGACACTTAACCCCTTGCACCACCAGGTAGGCCCTAAAAAAATTTTTTTAAGCTTGCCTAGGTTCTAGTAATTATGCAAACACTTACAACAAACTATTGCCATGAGACAAAGAGACAGGGAGTAAAGAATGGAGACTTCAGCTTTATGCAGAACTGAGTGTGCCAGTAGTTAACTTAGAAAAACTATGTGTTGCATTATCTATTGTATAACAAACAACCCCAAAATGTATAACTAAAAACAACAGCCCGTTCATTTTCTCACTATTTTGAAATCTATTATTATTTTTCTTTCTGTTGGCCTTACTGCTGCTGGTCATAGCATCAGCCGAGGGCTACTTCATCTGGAATGACTGGGCCTCTCTCTCCCTGTAATCTCATAGTCTCTCCCTCTGCATGTGATCTTTTCATATAATCTCTCCAATAGAATAACCAGACTTCTTCCATGTTGACTCACATCTTCCAGAAGGGCAAAAGTAGAAGCTGTTAGGTCTTTTTAAGAATTAGGCTCAAAACTGGTGCTTTGATAATTCTATTTATTTTATTTATTTATTTTTGAAGATGTATTTATTTATGCATACAAGAATTGGGTGTAAACCAGAAGTGTGGGTGGGGGGGTGAGAGGATTCACCAGAAGGAGTGGGGAGCAGACCAGGCAGATCTACTGAAATTCACTGCTGAAGGGAGCAGTGGGAGAGACTGGAGAGGTCTGCTTTGCCATGTGGGTTAGCTCCCTGACCAGTGGGGGTTGAACTTGTGTTGCAGTGGCTGTCAATAGCTTGATAGTGCTCTCTTTAACCCCTGCGCCACTAGGAAGACCCCTCTAGTCAAAATCTGACGGTTCAAATTCAAGAGGAGGGTTTTTTTTTTTTTTTTTAAGATTTATTTATTTATTTATTTATACAAGCACTGGGTACAGTCAGAATCGCGGGAGGGTGAGAGAATTCACCAGAGCCAGAGCAGGGAACAGAACAGGCAGCGTGATGAAATACACTGCTGAGGGGAGCAGTGGGCGTGGCAGGAGAGGTCCGTGGCGCCATGTGGGACCCTCACCAGTGGCCAGGTATCGAACCGGTGCTGCAGAGGCTGCAGGCAGCTTCTCAGCCCAGCACTCAACCCCTGCGCCACCAGGGGAGGCCCTCAGGGGGAGGGGATTATGCCAGAGCACCCTTCAATACTAGAAAGCATGGCTCACTGGGTACAACAATGTAGCAGAACACCACAGATAGTTTTCTGTATTTTATTAATAATGACATTGGTACCAATTATTGGTAGTAGTACTTGCTTCTGGAAAAGTGCAAGAGAAAATGGCCTTGGAGGTATGCCTGTTAGGATTGAAACTGGATTGTATTTACGTATCTAGTGAATTTCTCCGTTAGCTCCAGAGATTTTAGTATATGTGCTGCCGAAGCAAGCACTCTGTTAGCTCTAGAGATCCGACTCCCATATGGGTTGAGTCATAGAGATCCTAGTTCTGCAACCAAAGAACTGGGGCTTGAATCCTGGCCATACCACTTATTAACCTTGTGATTACAGGCAATTTAGATAAACTCTTCAAACCTCAGTTTGCTCAAAATTGCAAAATGGAATAGTAATCTCAGGGTTGTGAGAAATCAGATAATGAATATAAAACATGTAACATAGGGCCTCCCTGGTGGTGCAGTTGGTTGAGCACCACACTGTGAGGCTATCCGTGGCCTCTGCAACACTGGTTCAATCCTGGCCGGCCAGGGAGAAACCCACATGGTGCAGCGGACCTCTCCTGTCTCCGCCGCTGCTACCCTCGGCATATTTCGTCAGTCTGCCTGTTCTGTTTCCCGCTCTGTCTCTGGTGGGTCCTCTTTTTTTTTTTTTTTTTTAAAGATTTATTTATTTATTTATACAAGCACTGGGTACAGTCAGAAGCGCGGGAGGGTGAGAGAATTCACCAGAGCCAGAGCGGGGAGCAGAGCAGGCAGAAGGACCAAAGTACACTGCTGAGGGGAGCAGCAGGCGGCAGGAGAGGTCTGCGTGCCATGCGGGACCCTCCTCCAGTGGTCGGGGAGCAGCCGGGGATCGAACCGGCGCTGCAGAGGCTGCGGGCAGCTTCGCAACCCAGCGCTCAACCGCTGCGCCACCGGGGAGGCCCTCTGGTGGGTCCTCTTGTCCTCCTGCACATCTGGTCTGTACTCCGGTTCTTATATAAATAAATGGATCTTAAAAAATAAAACAAAACATGTAGCAGAGTTTCTGAAACACAGTGACATTTTTATTACAGTATTCCTAATAACTTCTCTAGTCAGTTACCATGTAAAAATTATTTCATAAAGATAAAACATATTCACTGTAGAAAGTTTGAAAAAATTTAAATAATAAAGGAAAGTATGAAAAAGAAAACAAAAATTATCTAAAATCTCTCAGTAACAGTGTAATCCCCATAAAAAGGGGAGATTCCATGTTCTCTGCCCACCTATTGGAGAGTGGAGCTAAGCATTGAGCACATGTTAGAGGAGACTTAGTAAAGAGAAGACCTGGAAAAGGCACATGGAGCAAAGAGATGTGTGAAGAAGCCACCCTTGATTCTCAGCCATGGACTTGTACACAGAGACTTGGGGGACAGGGAAGGAGACACTTAGAAGAGATGTGGGTAAGAGACCCACATGGGAGGGTGATAATGGCAGCCTTTATCTTGCTTTGTATTTTGATTTTGCTCTTTTCCTTCTAGACTTGCCTGGCCCCTTCTAGCCCTTTCCAATGGTTCCCCACCAGAAGATGCCTTAGACTTGTGGCAAGCTTTCCCAGTCTCAGTGACCCCGCTTTGGGCCAACCTTGTTTGGGCATTTACTCATGGTGGGGTGGGATGGGTAATTTCGGGTAATAATTGGAAACTTTTATTTATTTATTTATTTGTTTGTTTGTTTGTTTGTTTATTTTAAATATTTATTTATTTATCCATACAAGCACTGGGACAGTCAGAAGCACGGGAGGGTGAGAGAGAATTCACCAGAGCCAGAGCAGGGAGCAGAACAGACAGACTGACAAAATACACTGCTGAGGGGAGCAGCGGGCACAGCAGTAGAGGTCTGTGCACCATGTGGGACCCTCGCCAGTGGCCAGGGATGGAACTGGTGCTGCAGAGGCTGCGGGCAGTTTCACAGCCCAGCGCTCAACTGCTGCGCCACCGGGGAGGCCCTTGTTTATTTTTTTTAAAGATTTATTTTTATTTATTTATGCATACAAGAACTGAGGTATAGGCCAGAGGTGCATGAGGGTGGAAAGGATGGTGAGAGGATTCACCAGAGACACAGCGGGAAGCAGAACAGGCAAGATCTACTGAAATATACTTTTGAGGGGAACAGTGGGCTAGACAGGAGAGGTCTGTTTTGCCTTGTGGGTTAGCTCCCTGGCTGGGGATCAAATTCATGCTGCAGTGGCTGGCAATAGCTTGATAGTGCTGAGACTTTAAACCCCTACACCACCACAGAGTCCCCTAATTGGAAACTTTCAACTAAATATATTCTCTTTTTTTTCTCTCTTTTGCACACTAATTATATTAAAGTTCTTTTCTATTGAAGGTCTTTCACACTAGCAGTATGTTTTGTCTATATGGCAGATGGCAGAACCCATTTAGAGTGTTCAGGTTTGGGGGTCCCAGGGTGCCCCTCATTCTGCCTACTAACATCACCACTTAGATCCAATCATCATCAAATGATACTTCTACATTTCTATATATTCACAAGGCCATCATTTTTAAAAACTAGTTTCCCTATGGGTAGACGTAGGTTGGTCTACTCCCAAATTATGGTACAATGATAAATACATCTTAAAAAGTATTTTTGTATAAAATGAAAATTATTTAGAGACGATACAAGATAAATGATACATTCATCATCTGCTTCTTAGGATTTATCTCTCTGATATGCCTTCAAATCCCATGGATTTAATCTAGGAGAATTTCCACACCCCTGCAAGAATTAGTACTATATATGCATCCAATTAATCAATTACATCCTTCAGTCCTTGCTGCCTTAGTGAGAAACTGATTCTGCACATTCAACAGGTAATGCTGCTAATTCTGAAAGGCTGCACAGCTGGTATCAGAGCTGCTTTCAGCATCACTAATCTACTGGGCTGAAATCAATTTTTGAGTGCATCTGCTTGGAGTCCACTTAATTCGTTATTTCAAAGACCTTTTAGCTCATCCCTGCCATTGTCCTTTGGCCAGGGCCAACCAGTTAACATTCACAGTTCTGTCCACCTTCATGTCTTGGGAACAACGAATATCAATTCCTTCTATCCAAGAAGACCCCAGTCTCCTCTTATATATCTTTTTTTTCATTGCATACAAGAACTGGGGTACAGGCCAGAGGTATGGGGGTTGAGAGGATTCACCAGAGACAGAGTGGGGAGCAGAACACGCAGACTGATAGAAATACACTGCTGAGGGGAGCAGCGGGCAAGACAGGACAGGTCTGCTGTGCCATGTGGGTCACCACCCTGGCCAGGAATCGAACTCAAGCTGCAGTAGCTGCTGATTGCTACATAGTGCTGACGTTTAACCCCTTGCATCACCAGGGAGGCCCCTCCTTTTTAATATCTTAATTAATTTCTTCTTTTTAATCTTAAAAGAACTCATTTATTATTCTATTTTATTTTTATTTATTTATTTATACAAGCACTGGGTACAGTCAGAAGCGCAGGAGGGTAAGAGAATTCACCAGAGCCAGAGCCAGGAGCAGAGCAGGCAGAAGGACCAAAGTACACTGCTGAGGGGAGCAGCGGGCGTGTCAGGAGAGGTCTGCGCACCATGCGGGACCCTCCTCTGGTGGCCGGGAGGAGCCGGGGATTGCAGCGTCGCTGCAGAGGCTGCGGGCAGCTTCACAACCCAGCGCTCAACCGCTGCGCCATCAGGGAGACCCCTCTTTTATTTTTTTAAACTGTAGTACCATTAGTTTACAACAGTGCATATGATTTAGGGGTATGGGTTCACACCTCTTTAGATATATGTTAGTACACAACCAAAGCACCCATAATCTTACATCACAGACCATTGGGCCTCCTCCCGTTTGTCCCCACCTCTGCTAGTAGTCTCAATTCTGGAGTCATATATTTTTAAATTCTTTGTATTTTTTTAAAAGATTTATTTATTTATTTATGCCTGGGGTGCAGGCCAGAGGTGTGGGGGGTGAGAGGATTCACCAGAGTGGGGAACAGAACTCATGCTGCAGATAGCTTCATAGTGCTGCATCTTAACCCCTTGTGCCACCCGGGAGGCTCTGAGTAGCATTTCATTGTGTATATGTACCACATCTTTACCCACTTATATGTCATTGGACACTCAAGTTGTTTACATAACTTGGCCATTGTAAATAGTGCTGCAATGAACATAGGAGTGTAAATATCCCTTCAAATTAGTGCTTTTGCATTCTTTGAATATTACCAAAGAGAAGAATTACTGGATCATATGGTATATCTATTTTTAATATTTTGAGGAAACTCCATAATGTTTTCCATAGGGGATGGAACGTCTACAGTCCCACCAAAAGTGTACTAGGTTTCCTTTTTCTACACATCTTCACCAACATTTGTTGCTTCTGGTATTTTAATATGGGCCATTCTCCCAAGGGCAAGGAAAAATGTCTAATTAGCTCTTCTGCTCTTTTTTTATTGGCTTATTTAGCTTTTTGTGGTGTTGTTGAATTGTTTGAGTTCTTTGTAGGTATTTCCTGTTAGCCTATTAGACGAGCAAATATTTTCTCCCATTTATTTTAAGGATAGGTTTTTTTGCTATGCAATCCTGGCCTCCTCCCTCTTGTAAATTTATCCAACTTCTTAGGGTCCAAGATCTTTTTTTTTTTTTTAAGATTTATTTTATTTATGCATACAAAAGCTGGGGTGCAGGCCAGAAGTGGGGGGCTGTTGAGAGGATTCACCAGAGTGGAAAGCAGAACAGGCAGGTCTACTGAAATACACTGCTGAGGGGAGCAGTGGGAGAGATAGGAGAGGGCTGCTGTGCCATGTGGGTTAACTCCCTGGCTGGGCATCAGAAGCTACTCGTGCTGCAGTGGCTGGTGATAGCTTCATAGTGCTGAGACTTAACTCCTTGTTCTCTCAGAGAGACCCCCAAGTTAATTTTTCATAGCTCTAATGGCCACTTTAATTAGGGCCTTAATCCCAAAGTAATGACTGCTACCCACCTACATTTACATAAATGAGAGAACTACTCACATGTTTTATGTTTAGGACACCATATTTTTCATTGTTACAAACAATTCTTTTAATAACTTGAAAAGTAAATTTTTAAAACTAGTAACTGGTAGAAGAATTGGAACGAAATGTACATCCAACCACATTCCCTCCTGTTCCGAATCCTATAAAAGAGAACACATTTTTTTTTTTAAAGATTTGTTCATTTATGCATACAAGAATCAGGATACAGGGCCTCCCTGGTTGCGCAGCAGTTGAGCGCTGGGTTGCGAAGCTGACCCCGCAGGCTCTGCAGCGCCGGTTCGATCCCTGGCTGCTCCCCGGCCACGGGAGGAGGGTCCCACATGGCGCGCAGACCCCTCCTGCCGCCCGCTGCTCCCCTCAGCAGTGTACTTTGGTCCTTCTGCCTGCTCTGCTCCCCGCTCTGGCTCTGGTGAATTCTCTCGCCCTCCCGTGCTTCTGACTGTACCCAGTGCTTGTACGAATAAATAAATAAATCCTTAAAAAAAAAAAAAAAGAGTACATGGGCTCTCTCTGTATTAAAAAAAAAAAAAAAAAAGAATCAGGGTACAGGCCAGAAATGTGGGGCGTGGGAAGATCTACCAGGGACAGAGTGGGGAACAGAACAGGCAGATTGACTGAGATACACTGCTGAGGGGAGCAGTGGGCAAGCCAGGAGAGGTCTGCTGTGCCATGTGGGCAGCTCCCCAGCTGGGGATCAAACTCATGCTACAGTGGCTGCAGACAGCCTCATAGGTTGCATCCCAACCCCTTGCGCCACCAGGGAGGCCCACATTACTTTTAAGAATAAAACAAGTAAAAATCAAAATCAACAAGCAACTACAAACCACAGACACACTACCGGGGCGGGGGGGAGGGGAGGAGGGAGTAGGATCAAAGCAAGGGGGGTGGGAATTGTATAGGGACTATAACCAAGATGAAAATGCATACATTGTGCAAAAATGAAAAATGATGTAAAAAATGTATTAAAAAAAAAGGGTCTGTTCCTACACAAATAGAAAAAAAAAAAAAGAATAAAACAAGTAGGTCTCCTGACTACCTGTGTCTATGCAGTTGGTGCTTTTCACCAACCTTCTCCCTTTGCAAAGCAGCAGAGGCAGCTCTCCTTCCAAGGCTGCCTGCCTGTGACTGTGCAGGCATCTCTTTTCACAAAACTGTCCCTTTCAAGAACAGCCCTTTCTGCCCATTTGTGAGTATCCACATGTCCTTTCTTTTCCTTTCCCCTTTCTTATATAATAAACCTGCCCTTTTGAATTAAAAAAAAAAGAATAAAATAAGAAATTATGAATAGGACTAAAAATCCAGAATTAGTGCCATTAACAGACTAGAATATTTGAGAGTCTTCTGAATATTTGAGGGTCCTCTGAAAAAAATAAGAAGTAAATTGTTATAACAACTAAAATTCCAAGAGATTTTTTATAAAGAGTTGCAGATGATTTTAAAATTTATCTGCAAACCAAAGTGTGAAAGAATGACCAATAAATATTTTTTTCCACTTGGAAAAAATTAAAATTACACCACATATAAAATAAATTCCAGATGGATAATAAATTAAACAGTTATGAAAAAAAGTCCATTATGAAAGTGTTAGGAGAATGTTTTTATAAACTTAGAAAAGGGAGGCCTTCTAAAGACCTAAAACTCAAAAACCATAAAGGCAATGATTTGTGAATTTGAGTCTATAAAAATACTTTAAAACTTCTATATAAATAATTTATATATTTAAACACTTTAAAACTTCTATATAAATAATAGACCAATAGGGAGAAAACATTTGCAATATATATAATAAAGGATTAATATTCAAGATATGTTCTCAAACAATGAGAGGTCAGTAAGAAGATGATCCAATGGTAAATGAGCAGTGCATATAAATAGAAAACTCAGAAAAGATCATATATACATGTATATATATTTACATATAACTCATGAGCATATATGAAAAAATGCCCAAATATATAAGTACTCATAGAAAGTTATAATAAATTAACTATTTTTAAAAAGATTTATTTGTTTATGCATACAAGAACTGGGGTACAGGCCAGAGGTGTAGGGGGGGTGAGAGGATTCACCAGAGAGAGTGGGAACAGAATAGGCAGATCTACTGAAATACAATGCTGAGGGAAGCAGCAGGCAAGGCAGGAGAGGTCTACTGCGCCATCTGTGTTTCTCCCTGGCTGGCCAGAATCAAACTCGTGGTACAGTGGCTGGCTATAGCTTGATAACACTGTCTTTAACCCCTGCACCACCAAGGAGGCCCCTAACTATCATTTTTAACACATTGGATTAATAAAAATTTTAACTACTGATAATGTCTGATGATGAGAAGGTTAGTGTGTTGGTTAACTTTTGCTATAAAACTTAGTAATTTGAAATAACAGTTATTACTCACAATTATGTGCATCATCCAGTAGTTATTCTGGTCTGGGCTGGTTCAGCTGATTTCTGCAATCTACTGGAGGTTTCACTGGGGCTTCAACGACCCAGGATGACCTTATACACATGCTTGGCAGTTGAGTGGCTGGTTGGTCTAGGGTAAGGGCTGGCAAATTACTACAGGTGGGCCAAATCTGACCACTTATTATTTATTTATTTATTTATTTATTTTTTAAAAAGATTTATTCATTTTTATACAAGAATTGGGGTACAGGCCAGAGATGTGGGCGGTGAGAGGATTCACCAGAGACAGAGCAGGGAACAGAATAGGCAGATGGACCAAAGTACACTGCTGAGGGGAGCAGCGGGCAAGACAGGAGAGGTCTGTCTTTCTATGTGGGTTTCTCCCTGGCCGGCCAGGAATGGAATTCATGCTGCAGTGGCTGCAGATTGCTTCATAGGTTGCGTCTTAACCACTGAGCCACCAGGGAGGCTCTGGCCACACCTATTTACTTATTTATTCTTCATGGAAACTTTCAAAATACAATAGTCAGTTGAATGGTTGTAAGAGAAACCATATAGCCCACAGAGTTGAAAATATTTACTATCTGGTCCTTTACAGAAAATGGTTGCCGGGCCTCCCCGGTGGCGCAGCGGTTGAGCGCTGGGTTGCGAAGCTGCCCGCAGCCTCTGCAGCGCCAGTTCAATCCCCGGCTGCTCCCCGGCCACCGGAGGAGTGTCCCACATGGCGCGCAGACCCCTCCTGCCGCCCGCTGCTCCCCTCAGCAATGTACTTCGGTCCTTCTGCCTGCTCTGCTCCCTGCCCTGGCTCTGGTGAATTCTCTCACCCTCCCGCGCTTCTGACTGTACCCAGTGCATGTATAAACAAAAAACCAAACAAATAAATAAAAAAAACATGCCTCTATTAAAAAAAAAAAAAGAAATGAAAATGGTTGCCAATGCCTGGGGCACCCAATCTGGGAGAGTTTGTCTCTGCTTTACATTGTTTCTCACTCTCCAAGAGGATAGACCGGGTTCATTTTCATGGAAGCAACATTCCAAGAAGGTGAGAGAATTAGAATAACCCTTATGATCTAGACTAATCCCAATCCAATGAGTGGAGAAATAGATTTCATCTCTGGATGAGAGGAACAGCAAGGAATGTGTGGCCAACTGCAACCTAACAGAGGAAGTTTAAATTACTTTTTTAAGGAATCACTTAGCAATAAATAATGTAAAATGTATAAAACAAGAAAACATGGGAATAATCTGACAAGTAAATAAATTATGGAACTTCTGTATTATGGAGTGGTATGTAGCTGTTAAAAAATAAATAAATCTAAAAAAAAAGGCAAAAAAATATCTATATGTACTGACGTGGAAAATCTCCAAGACATAGAAAAGGTAAAAGAAAATTGGAAATAGCAGATTCAGTTTGATACCATGTGCATAAGGCAAAAACAAATTTTAATATGAAAACATAAACATATAAAAAGTAGCCATAGAAAAAGATCTAGAAAGAGAAACCCTAATCCAATAAAAGTGATTACCTTGGGAAACAGTAGGAATGTTCAAGGTGAGGTGTGAGAATTTTAATTTTTTTGTGCATCATTTAAGTATCTTACAATGATAATGAATTAATATACATTATCATAACTTTAAAATAGGTTTAAAATTATAAAAAGAAAAAGAAAAAAGACAAAAATCTGGTTTGTTGAAAAACCAAAATCTGAAATTCATTGCAGAAAAAAAACCCAACAGTTTGGAGGGGAAACAATGTAGGTTAAAAAAAGAGATTTAGAACATACAACCAGAAGCTCGAACTCTGTTTGGTAGGGGTTTCCAGAAGGTAAGAACAGAGAGAATAAATGAATAATGGAAGAAAACTTCTTAAAGCTGAGAAAAATAAAACTCTTCAAACTGGAAAGTTTCACTATACACCAAGCTGAATGAATGCTAAAAGGCCCACACAAAGTGAAATTGTGAAAGTGGATCCTAATCCAATATGACTGGTGTCCTTGTAAGAGGAAATTAGATCACGGACTGAGAGTTAACCGTGAGAGGACATAGCTAGAAGGTGATGGTGGTCAACTGCAAACAAGGAGACACCCCAAACAAAACCAGACCTGCTGACACTTTGATCTGGGCCCTCTAGCCTCCAGAATTGTGGGGAAATAAATCTTTGTTAAGTATTTTGTTAGGGATATCCTAGCAAACTAATAGAAACTCCTAGGTTACTTTTATTCATAAGTATTTTATTCTTTGTGATGCTATTGTTAATTGCTTTATAAATTTCCTTTTTAGATTGTTCATCCAAATAGCAACTGCATTTCTGTGTGTTACAAATTTGTGTGCAATTTTATTTAAGTTTTACAGTTTTTTTTGTGTGGAATCTCTAGGTTTTTCTACATATATAATTATGAACAGGGGTCATTTTTCTTACTTTCCAATTTGGAGACCTTTTATTTCTTTTTCTTGTCTAATTGTTCTGGCTAGGACCTCCAGTACTATATCGAACAAAAATGGCAAAAGTGGGCATCCTTCTATTGTTGCTAATCTCAAAGAAAAACTTGTCCTTCACCATGTGTATGATGTTAACTGTAGGCTTTTCATACGTAGCTTTTACTATGTTAAGGTATTATCCTTTTATTCTTACTTTGGTGATTTTGTCAAGAAAGTATGCTGAAATTTGTCAAATGTTTTTTTTCATTAGTTGAATTGATCATTCCCCCAACCCTTGATCTTTTACTTTTTTTAAAGATTTATTCACTTATGCATACAAGAACTGGGGTGTAAGGCAAAGGTGCAGGGGTGTGTGTGTGTCTGTGTGTGTGTCTGTGTGTGAGAGAGGACTCACCAGAGAGAGTAGGGAGCAGAACAGGCAGATGTACTGAAATACACTGCTAAGGGGAGAAGCTGCTGAGGCAGGAGAGGTCTGCTGTGCCATGTGGGTTGCTCCCTGGTCTGCAGGGGATTGAACTCCTGCTGCAGTGGCTGGCAATAGCTTGATAGCACTGACTTTAACCCCTGCACCTCCAGGGAGACCACCCCCCCTTCATTCTTTTAATGTAGCATACTGATTGTTTCCCTATGTTAAACCTCCCTTTTTTCCAAGAATACATTCCATCTGGTCATGATATAAAATCCTTGAATTCAGTTTGCTGCTGTATGCTAACATGAACATTATTATGAAACAGATCTCCGGATCTTTTTCATCCTGCAAAGGTAAAACTCTACACTCATTAAAAGAGTCCCCTCAGTCCCCATCTCCTAGACCCTGGTAACCACTGTTCTATTTTCTGCTTCTATGAATTTGACTGCTTTAGATATATAAGTGGATTCACAGAGTCCTTTTCTTTTTTAAAAAATTAATTTATTTATGCATACAGGAGCTGGGGTACAGGCCAGAGACGCGGTGGGTAAAAGGATCCACCAGAGACAGAATGGGGAACAGAACAGGCAGGCTGATTGAAATACACTGCTGAGGGGAGCAGCAGGCGAGTCAGGAGAGGTCTGTTGTGCCATGTGGGTTGCTCCCTGGTTGGCCAGGGATCAAGCTCGTGCTTCAGAGGCTGCAGATAGCTTCATAGGTTGTGTCTCAACCCCTCACACCACCAGGGAGGCCCTTGTTTACTTTTTGTGACTAATTTTTTTTTAAAAAGATTTATTTATTTATTTATACAAGCACTGGGTACAGTCAGAAGCACTGGAGGGTGAGAGAATTCACCAGAGCCAGAGCAGAGAGCAGAACAGGCAGAGGGACCGAGGTACACTGCTGAGGGGAGCAGCGGGCTGCAGGAGAGGTCTGCACACCATGTGGGACCCTCACCTGGTGGCCGGGGATCGAACCGGCGTTACAGAGGCTGCAGGCAGCTTTGCAACCCAGTGCTCAACCGCTGCGCCATCGGGGAGGCCCCTTGTGACTAATTTTATTTGAATACAATTCTATCAGAGTACAATATTTTTGTATTAACTAAGTCCATTTCCAGATATTTCTCTTTTCTGCTTTATTATGTATTATATATTTTTTTAGCAAGCAAAGTCCTACATGGGATGGTCTCACCTAGTCCTCAGAGTCAAATCCTTTTTTTTTTTAAAGATTTATTTATTTATTTATTTATACAAGCACTGGGTACAGTCAGAAGTGCAGGAGGGTGAGAGAATTCACCAGAGCCAGAGCGGGGAGCAGAACAGACAGACTGATGAAATACACTGCTGAGGGGAGCAGCAGGCATGGCAGGAGAGGTCTGTTGCGCCATGTGGGATGAGAGGTCTGTTGCGCCTCGCTCACCAGGGACTGAACTGGCACTGCAGAGGCTGCAGGCAGCTTTGCAGCCCAGTGCTCAACCGCTGTGCCACCGGGGAGGCCCTCAAATCCTTCTTTATCTTAACTAATTTAGACGTAATGAAAGTCATATGCAACCATAGGAAGTTAACCTCAAAGATTATTCTTCTTAAGGTATTTCATAGCAAGATATTTCAAATACCTTTTAGAGAACTGTTTCTCAGAAATGACAGTAATTTTATTCTGGAAGTGCTCACTGTGAACAACATTCCTGAGATTTCCAGTTTTTCCATTGACTTTAACCTTCTCTAGTAGAAGCTGATTAAAAATTCTAGAATCAACTTTAATAAAGAGGAAACAATTAAATAAAATTTCCAGAATCAAAAATTCCTTTTCTGCTGGATGAGTAAGGGCTATATTAAACTTCCATATGGTCCTGTAAAGCCTCTTGTCTTTCTGAGGAGCAATGTTGATGGCCCACCATGCAATCAACGAGTTGATTGCAATTTTTAACCCATCGATTTGAATTGTCTTCTTGTTAATTTATGTAGTTTCCACATATGCTTGGCTTTATCTCCAGACTTGTTTCATTGATCTGTGTGCCTATTTCTACACTAAACACATTTGTTTCAATTATTGTATTTTTCTATTGCCTGACTTTTCTTACATGTTTAATGTTTCCAAGTAAACTCAGGAACCATTTTATTGTTCCTACAAATTTTGTTTTGGGTTTTTTTAATCATTATTATATTAAATATATAATCAATTCTGAAGGCACCAGCCTGTCTACAATATTGACACTTCATTATTTATATTTCATCAGTCTTTTTTTTTTTAAGATTTATTTATTTACTTATATAAGCACTGGGTACAGTCAGAAGCGCGGGAGGGTGAGAGAATTCACCAGAGCCAGAGCGGGGAGCAGAGCAGGCAGAAAGACCAAAGTACACTGCTGAGGGGAGCAGCGGGTGGCAGGAGAGGTCTGCGCGCCATGTGGGACCCTCCTCTGGTGGCCAGAGAGCAGCCAGGGATCGAACCGGCCCTGCAGAAGCCACAGGCAGCTTCGCAACCCAGCGCTCAACTGCTGCACCACTGGGGAGGCCCACTTCATCAATCTTTATCCTACCATATAAAGCCATTCACAACAGAATTCCACTCTGTTATTTCCTCCCATGTTTATCCACCCTCCAACCAAACTCACCATTTCCTGGTCCCTGAACACATTCCATGTTCTTTTCTGTCTGGGTCTTTGCTCAGGCTGGTCTCTCTACCTGAAATGTCCTCCTCTTCTTCCCATAATTTCTACCGACCCATAGCGTACACATACTGTATGTCCCATCACAAATTGTCACTCACTCCTAATACTTCCTGATTCCTCCATCCACCTGTGAGTTCTTCCTCCTTTGAAACTTAATAGCACTTGTGGGCCTCCCCGGTGGTGCAGCGGTTGAGCGCTGGGTTGAGAAGGTGCCCGCGGCCTCTGTGGTGCCGGTTCGATCCCCGGCTGCTCCCCGGCCACAGGAGGAGGGTCCCACATGGCGCGCAGACCTCTCCTGCCGCCCGCTGCTCCCCTCAGCAGTGTACTTCGGTCCTTCTGCCTGCTCTGCTCCCCACTCTGGCTCTGGTGAATTCTCTCACCCTCCCGCGCTTCTGACTGTACCCAGTGCATGTATAAACAAAACAAACAAACAAATAAAATAAAATAAATAAAAAAAAAAACATGCCTCTATAAAAAAAAAAAACAAAAAAAAAACTTAATAGCACTTGATTTGGTACTTTACTTATATATATATATATATATATATATATATATATATTTTAAAGATTTATTTATTTATGTATACAAGAACCAGGGTACAGGCCAGATGCGCGGGAGGGTGAGAGGATTCACCAGAACCAGAGCAGGGAACAGAACAGACAGAATGATGAAATACACTGCTGAGGGGAGCAGTGGGCGCAACAGGAGAGGTCTGCTGCACCATGTGGGACCCTTGCCGCCAGCTGGGATCGAAATGGCGCTGCAGAGGCTGTGGACAGCTTCACAGCGCAGCACTCAACTGCCTGCGCCACCAGGGGAGGCCCTGGTTTGGTACTTTATTAAGCACTCACCCCAATTTGCCCTCTGTAATAGTTATTTGTGTGCTTCTCTTTTAGGTTTGCAATCAGCAATGATTTTGCAGTAGAGCAACAGGAGTGCACATCAGAATTCAGGGCAAATTTGTTTGTTTGTTTGTTTTTAATTCACATGCATTGATCCCATTCCAGGAAATTTTGACTCTGTGGGCCTGAGTTGGAACTCTGACATCAGTACTTCGCACTGCAGTCTTATGGAATCTCCACAGGTATTCTGTGAATCTCTGGTTCAGTTAGACTTCATTAACTCCTTAATATAGACAATTATTGTCCTGCCAATAATTTGACTCCCTGAGTGCAAGGCCTATGTTTCACTCATCATTGCTTTCCTCCCCAACGTCATACATAGCCCAGTAAAGGTTTGGCAGGTATACCTGCAAGGATTCAAACCTGGACTAGCATTAAATAACAATGTTGCTCTCCCTTGCAGTAACCTTACCACTACACCATGTGCTGTTGGCTATAGTCACCAGCCCATGGCCTTCCCTTTGCAGTGGGCAAATTGAAACGCAGGAGGAATGCCGTCAGGCTTGTGGGCATCCATCCTACAATCCTAGTGCAGGTGTTACAGGAAGTCTGCTCCCAGAAAGCAGGGTTCTACATAACACCAAGCCGCGTTCACTCCTCTGAACCTCAGTTTCCCCACTAGTAACATGAGAAAAACATTTGATTGTTACCGATTTTGTTCACCAATATACACATGTAAAGGATTATAGCGCTGACTCCTAGTCCTCCTGGGGCAAGGTTCCCATCACAGCCCTCCACCTCAGCTTCCAGATCCGTGGCCCAAGCAAGGTAGCTGAATCGCACAGTCACTCATTAAATACTCAGCCATCATCAGCTACTGAGAGCTTGCCATGTTCAGGCACGGCGATACGAAATGGAAGACCAAACTTCAGAGAAACCAAATGTCTACTAGAGCCCGTGAGAGGACACAGTTTGGATCCTTTAGCCAATGTTTAAAATGAAGAAAATGCAACCTCACAAAACAATCTGAGTAGAGGAGGAGATAAGTAAACAAGCCTGTGAACAGGAACGGTGAGCGCTGAGCCCAGTGTCCAGGGAGGTTTCGAGGGGGCGGGCCCCAGAGGCGCCACCCAGGCAGATTTCGAGGCGTGTTTGGTTCCCTCCTCCTACCCAAACCTTGGCTTCTTTCAGATCCCCTCTTTTTTTCGCCCCTCCCCCCGGCGCCCCCGTATTCCTGGATCTGGGCACCCTTCGGCCTCCGTACCCCACGGCCCTCGCATCTCCGCAGTCCGGCCTCAGGGCGCTCGCGCCTCGGCCCCCGCCCTTTCGGTCCCGCGTCCCCGGAGCCCAACCGCGCACAGGCCCTGCCCGCTGGGCCCCGCGGGCGCGAGCACGGGCCGGGCTGAGGCGCAGGAGTAGGGGGGCGCGCCTTTGCTGGTTCCGGCTGCTGGCGCCGGCCGCCGGGCCCAGCTCCGAATTCTCGCCCCTGCAGGGGGACCAGGCCGCGGGCGGGTAGGGCGTCTCCCCTGGCACCGGGCGGGCGCGCAGGCGGCGCGGGTTCGGGAGACAGACGCGCTCGAGCGCCCGCAGGCCTTTGACTAGGGCCTGCCGCGGAGTCAGCGCTCAAAGGGTATCGCTGGTGCTATTTTCGAAAATCCTCTCCTCCTACCCACTGCGCTTCATTGTGTTTAAATTGCCTTTCCAGGGAGCAGGAGGGGCGTTCCCAAACGTCCGCATTTAGGCGATTGTCTAGTACTCTTAAATAATTGAGTGTTTACTAAGGGAAACTATGTGTTTACTATGATTTAAGTGTTGGAAGTGTTTACTGTGGGGCAGGCACTGTGCCTGAGGCTTTAAAAAACGTTATCTCTTCTCATCTTCACACTCGCTGGTTAAGAGCAAACTGTAATTGCTCCATAGTGGAGACTTGGAAGCTAAAAATTAAATTCTGCTAAAGGTCTGGCAGTAAGTTAATGGTGACACCAGAACTGTTCCCGATTTTCGGTCCCTCAGGTGCCTATTTACATTGTACTGACCTCCCAGCAGGGTCTTGGGGTGCAGTGGATTTTAGACCTTGGAAGAGTGGAAAGAAAACGTGCCATTAGGTTTGTGGGGCTTTTAAAAATACTTTCAACTCAAAACACATCTCTCTCATTGCTTAAGGCAGTCTGAAGTGGGTCTTCTGCTACAACTGAATGTGTTTTTGTTGAGATAAAATTTAATTTACATAAAATTCACCATTTGACCTTTTATTTTATTTTTTTAAGGTTTATTTTCTTAATTTATGCATACAAGAACTTGGGTGTAGGGGGCGGGGTGGGGGGTGGTGTGTGTGAGAGGATTCACCAGAGACAGAGTGGGGAACAGAAGAGGCAGATTGACTGAAATACACTGCTGAGGGGAGCAGCAGGCAAGACAGGAGAGGTTTGCCGTGCCATGTAGGTAGCTCCCTGGCCAGGGATGGAACTTGTCCTGCAGTGGCTGTGGATAGCATCATAGTGCTGAGAATTGACCCCTTGCACCATCAGGGAGGCCTCATTTGAACTTTTAAAAGTGTGCAACACAGTGGTTTTTCATATAGTCACAATGGTGTGCAACTCTCATGAGAACATTTTCATCACCCCCCCAAAAAAAACCTTATACCTATTGAGCAGTCACTCCTCATCCCTTTATCTTTGACTCCTCTCCCTACCCCCTGACAACCACTAATCTACTTCTAGTCTCTATGGATTTGCCTATTCTGGACATTTCAGATATCTTGTGACTCTGATATTTTTCAATATGTGTATCTGATATGTGATATCATACCGTGTGTATCTGAGATCTTTCATTTAGAGTAATTTTTTTAAAGATTTGTTTATTTATGTCTACAAGAACTGGGGTACAGACCAGAGGTGTGGGAGGGGGGTGAGAGGATTCACCAGAGACAGAGTGGGGAACAGAACAGGCAGATTGACTGAAATACACTGCTGAGGGGAGCAGTGGGAGAGTCAGGAGAGGTCTTTTGCGCCATGTGGGTAGCTCCCTGGCTGGGGATCAAACTCATGCTGCAGTGGCTGCGGATTGCTTCATAGGTTGTGTCTAAACCCCTGTGCCACCAGGGAGGCCCTAGAGCAATGTTTTTAAGGTTCATCTATATTGTAACCTGTATCAATCATTCATTAGTTTTTTGTGATCGAATAATATTTCACAATAAGATAGGTATCGTTTTACTCCTCCATCCATAGTTAATGGACTTTTGGGTTGTTTCCGTTCTTTGGCTATTGTGAATAGGGCTGAACGATTCCAGTATAAGTTTCTGTTTGAACAACTGTTTTCAATTCTCTTGAGTAGATACACCTAAGAAAGCAGTAGCTGGGTCATATGGTAAGTCTATGTTTACCTTTTTTAAGTTAATGGTTTTGTCATTGACATTTGATCAGCAGTGTAAGAGTGTTCTAACTTTTATTATCAAAATAATGCGTACATAGTTTTTCTTTTTTTAAAGTTCTGTAAGGGAGGGCCTCCCTGGTGGTACAAGGGGTTAAGTTGTAGCACTACAAAGCTATCCGCAGCCACTGCAGCATGAGTTAGATCCCCAGCCAGGAAGGTGACCCACATGGCTCAGCAGACCTCTCCTGTCTCACCCTCTGCTCTCCTCAGCAGTGTATTTCAGAAGATCTGCCTGTTTTGCTCCCCACTCTGTCTCCGGTGAATCTTCTTACCCCTCTTTGTATGCATAAATAAATCAATCTTTAAAAAAAAAAAAAACAGTGTTGTAGGGCTTATGGCAAAATACAACTATCCTTTACCCATGCCCTGCCCCATGCTCCAGAGGTTCAATTCTTCAACTGTTTTTTCCCTTGCTTTTCTCTTTAACGCTACATAATGGGCATTTATTAGTTTGTCAATTTAATAGTTTGTCAATTTAATAGTTTGTCAATTTTAGGCAGAGTGCCATTGTATAGTGCTCTTACTATGTTTTCTCTCTTGTACAACTATTTTGATTTTCCTGAAATTAACAGCTGTCACTTTTTCATTTGCTTAATTTTCTATGTTCCTACCTCTGTTTTACTACCACTTTTTCCCAAATGATCCCAAAGATCTGTCACATGACTACAGTAGTTTTTCTACACACTTAAACATGATTTCATGTTTCATTTGCATTTTTCTCTGTGGAGGTAGCTATACCTCAGTCCCGTCCTCCTGTCCCAGTTTGGATGAGCTATGTCCACCAGGAGTGTGTGCACATCTGGGTCCCCTGGGCCTGCCCTCACTAGTGTTCTGGTTGGATTGTAAGTTTCCAGGGTATGTGGATTTTTCTTCCATGTTGTATATCCTCATTTTGCTAAAATATAGCCTACAGGAGGTTGGGTGCTGGGGAAACTAAATGTTGGCTCCCTTCACATCTCAGTATATTTTTATTCTACCATCACACTTACTAGGTTGTTCAGGATAGATCTAGAAGTCATTTTTCTTCAACATTTTGAGAGCAAAGTTTCATGGTCTTTTAATATCTGATGCCTCTGGTAGAAGCCAGGATGCCACTCTGATTCTTGAAGCTTTGTCTTTGACCTGTTTTTCCTTTTTTCTCTTTGGAAACTCTCAGGATCTCCTCTTTATTCTTGATGTTTTAAATTTGATGATGAATATCTGCATCTGTTTGTATTTGTTGTGCTAGCCTTTTGGCAAGCTTTTTCAATCTGAAAACACAGGTCCTTTAGATATGGGAAATTTTCCTAGAGTATGTCCTTTGATGATTTTTTTTTAAATGTATTTTCGTGTTTTATGTCTTTTTTAAAAAGATTTATTTATTCATGCATACAAGAGGTGGGGTGCAGGTGAGAGGTGTGGGGGATGAGAGGATTCATCAGAGACAGAGTGGGGAGCAGAATAGGAAGATTGACTGAAATACACTGCTGAGGGGAGCAGTGGACGAGTAAGGAGAGGTCTGCTGTGCCATGTGGGTAGCTCCCTGGCCGGCCAGGGATTGAACTCTTGCTGCAGAGGTTGTAGACAGTTTTACAGGCTGCATCTTAACCCCTTGTGCCACCAGGGAGGCCTTGTCCTTTGATGATTTAAAGAGATTTTTATTATCAGGGATTGCTGATAATCTAAACCAGCTCCTCTATAAATATCCAGGAAACATTTTTAGATGTATCTGCATTTTGTGTTTTATTGTGTTCTTCTGATTACAAAGACAATGCACACTTCTGTAGAAAGTGCAAACAGTACTGGAAACTGTAAAATGTAACATGCTTTTAAAAGATTTAGTGAAAGTAGAGATGCAATAATAAAGTCACTTTTAATAGTTGCATAGCACTCCACTGGAAAGATGTACCATTTTATATTTGATCAAAATTCTACTAGCAGGCAGTTGTTTTCAGTTTCTCTTTACTGTAAACAAAGTTGGGATGCACAGCTTGAACATACAGGTGCTAAGTGCTAAGAAGATAAAGGGTCTACTTATCTCTACTGCCCTGGGTGAGGGTTGGTGGGGGGCAGCGGAAGTAGGGAAAAAGTCAAGGGAAGATGGGATTCACCTTGTTTCTTTGGAGGAACAACTGGAAGAGTGTCTGAATCTGCCTGGAGATGACCTTGGCCTTACCTCCCTTAAGGTACTGCTTAGAGCAGCAGCTCTCAGACCTCAGCGTACACATGGATCACCTGGGGAACTTGTTAAACAGCAGGTCCCTGAGCTGCACCCCGAGAGTCTGAGTCAGTCTAAAGAGGGGTCTGAGAATCTGCATTTTTAATGAGCTTCCCAGCTGATTCTGATGCGGTGACAGTGGGATCACATTTGGAGAAATAGTGACTTAGAGAGAGGAGGGAAGTAAATAGTGTTCACCTGAGAAATAGGAGAAGGTGAAGGGGGCTGATAGGTTAAAAAAATTAATTAGGAATCATCAGTACCCTCAGGAGACCAGGCTTTAGTGTGCTTCAGGTTAAGCAGATTTAACAAATCTACCTGCTGGCCTTCATTCTCCAAAAGGACCCAGTGATTCTGATAGTCACATAGAAAAAAACCCAAGTTACCTAGTCTAGCTCCAAACTGACATTTTCTCCACAGTCTTGTGTTCAGTGATATCCATTTAGGAATACAGAGGTACACAGAAACTTCTCAGTATGTTCACTGGAGGTTTAAAAATGTCTTGGGGGCCTCCCCGGTGGCACAGCGGTTGAGCGCTGGGTTGCGAAGCTGCCTGTAGCCTCTGCAGCGCTGGTTCGATCCCCGGCTGCTTCCCGGCCACCGGAGGAGGGTCCCGCATGGCGCGCAGACCTCTCCTGCCGCCCACTGCTCCCCTCAGCAGTGTACTTCGGTCCTTCTGCCTGCTCTGCTCCCCACTCTGGCTCTGGTGGATTCTCTCGCCCTCCCGCGCTTCTGACTGTACCCAGTGCTTGCATAAATAAATAAAATAAATAAATAAAGATAAATCTTAAAAAAAAAAAAAAAGAATATGCTTTAAAAAAAAAAAATGTCTTGGATCCTTGGAAAAGTGAGAGCCTCACCCTCCCTTCCCTCCTCTGTCATCAGCAGAGATAACCAAGGTTTGGGATGCTGATGGAAAGAGGGTGAACAATACAACTCTTGGCGAGAATGTGGCACAACCCAAACTCTGATAGGTAGAATGTAAATTGGTTCACCACTCTGAAAAGCAATTTGACCCAATAATTCCACTTCAGATTATATATCTCAGAAAAATTCTTAAAGTTGGCCTCCAGGTCACATAAATGTCCAGAATGTTCTTAACAGCATTGTTCAAAATAGCAAAAAACTTGAAAGAATCCAAATGCTGTTGGACAATTGGACAAAAGACTGGATAAATTAATGGTGGCATATGTACACAGTGGAACACTATCATCGTACAAATGAGTGAACTATATGCATATCAGCATGGATTAATCTTAGAAACAATGATTGAAAACAGTACTTGAGAGAATAAATTTGATCTTGTTAAATTAAAAGATAGGTGAAACCAAGCACTATTATTTGGGGATTTATGTGTGGGAAAATATAAAGAAAAACAGAAGATTGTGGGGCAAATTCAGAAGAGTGGTCACCTCTAGTTAAGGCAGGAGATGAGAACTCTGAGCTCAGATTGTGTGGGAGTTATTAAGTGGGGTTGTGGGTTCACAGGTGTTTGTTTTATTATTACATATGACTACATATGTGCACGTAAGTGTTCCTTGGGCTATATCAAATAGCCAAAACATGAAATTCCCTAGCCACCACTGTGGTCTTCAGTGTTTATCTTCTGTACCCCATCTTTTAAAAAAAAATTTTATTTATGCATATAAGATCTGGGGTACAGGCCAGAGGTGTGTGGGGAGGGAGTGAGAGGATTCACCAGAGACAGAGTGAGGAGCAGAACAGACGGATTGACTGAAATACACTGCTGAGGGGAGCAGCAGGTGAGATAGGACAGGTCTGCTATGCCATGTGGGTTAGTTCCTTGGTCAGGGATCGAACTCATGCTGTGACTGGCAATAAATCGCTTGATAGTGCTGAGTCTTAACCTCTTGAACCACCAGGGGTACAACCCCTTGTACCCCATCTTTTATACAACAGGCACCAGGAACCAGAAAGATGTCAGACCTCAGGAAGCCAATGGAAGTGGCCAGCCCCTGTTATACTCCTTCCCAGTCTGTTACTTATCACTAGGTGGTGGCCTCTTTTCCCAGCCAAACTGGTTGCATGTCTAGCTAATACGGCATTTTTCTCTGATGTCAAAAAGGACATTGTTTTCTGAGCAGGTAAACCATCCTAGTCCCATTTTTTTCTTAGCCTAACACATCGCTAGTGCCCACTCTTCCATTTGTCAGTCATACATCTGACTGGGTCTCCTGACTTCCTTTTGCATCCCTGTGATGAACTTCTTCAGTTATCCTCACTGCCTGTGAGCTCAGCAACAGGCCTAGGGCTCTCTGAACCTTGGATGTTTTCCTACTTCCATGTGTCCTAATTCAAAGACTGTTAAACCTTTGGAAAGGGCAATACTCCTGAGGTGAAATTTTGCCTTGACCAATGCAGTTAAATAGAATAGGAGCCTAAATACGTAAATTTTCTCTCTTCCTTCCTGACTATGTGGCTTGGGTTAGGCCCTTCATCTCCACTGAATCTTTTGGCTTCCTTGTATTGTCTTTTGTTTTTTTTTTTTTTGTTTTTTTTTTTGTTTTTTTTGTTTTTTTTTTAATGATATTCTTTTTTTTTTTTTTTTTTAAGATTTATTTATTTATACAAGCACTGGGTACAGTCGTGGGAGGGTGAGAGAATTCACCAGAGCCAGAGCGGGGAGCAGAGCAGGCAGAAGGACCGAAGTACACTGCTGAGGGGAGCAGCGGGCGGCAGGAGAGGTCTGCACACCATGTGGGACCCTCCTCCGGTGGCCGGGGAGCAGCCGGGGATTGAACCGGCGCTGCAGAGGCTGCGGCCAACTTCGCAACCCTGCACTCAACCGCTGCGCCACCGGGGAGGCCCTGTATTGTCTTTTGGGATGTTGATAATATGCAAGGACCACTAAGGGTGGAAAGCAACTTAAAGTTCATTTTGTTTCATCCTCTTGTCTTAAAGATGGAAAAACTTAGGATGAGGAGGAGATTTGGATGCAAGGGGATGCTTTACTGGCAGATATTGGACTAGAACCCAGGTCTTCTGTGTCTCCATCATCGTGTCTCCCTCTTTTTTTTTTTAAGATTTATTTATTTATACAAGAACTGGGGTACAGGCCAGAGGCACGGGAGGGTGAGAAGATTCACCAGAGACAGAGTGGGGAGCAGAACAGGTGTATCTACTGAAACACACTGCTGAGGGGAGCAGCGGGCAAGACAGGAGAGGTCTGCTACACCATGTGGGTATCTCCCTGGCCAGTTGGGAATGGAACCCATGCTGCAGAGGCTGCTGACAGCTTCACAGTGCTGCAATCAACCTGCTGTGCCACCAGGGAGGCCCCTTGTTGCCTGTTAAGGATAAGGTAGAGTTCCCTCTAAGATCAAGACACTCAATACTTAGATGTTGCTTTTGAAATTGCTGACACAATATGGGGGCAGGAGGAGCCTACCTCACCTGTCATCTGATCAATTGCACAATCTGGCAGGCTGAGGCCTGAGACTTCTTCCCACACTAGGCCTGGCTGTAGAGGGGAAAGCTCACACATGGTACAGGGAATAACAAAGAAGTTGAATGCTGCCCCTACCACTCCCTTGCACCCTGCCCCCATTCCCTGTAGGATTGGGTAGTGTTGAGTGAAGAGAGGCCCGAAGAGGAATAATAGAGTTGGGGAAGCACTGTCTGCAAGAGTTGAAAAGGGGCAGGGCTTTTATTCAACTCTGTAAGAGTTGACCCCTCCAAAGGGGTCTTCTATTTTGGAAGGGAATTTTTGGACAAGGTAGAAAAGAAGAGTGTTTGCCCTGATTCTCTTCCTCCTTTTTTTTTTTAACTTTTATTTAACAAAAGGTTATTCATAAATGTGCAATAGACTCCAAGACACCTTATTTTAACTTGATAGCAACAGATAGGATGACAGGGAATCCAGATGTTTAAACAGAAAGGGAATTAAGGAACCATTAGCTCAGGAATGAGGAACAGCTTACTTTTGCCAGATTTAAAAAAAGATTTATTTATTTATGCATACAAGAACTAGGGTACAGGCCAGAGATTCAGGGGGTGAGAGGATTTACCAGAGACAGAGTGGGGAGCAGAACAAACAGACTTACTGAAACACACTGCTGAGGGGATCAGCGGGTGAGACAGGAGAAGTCTGCTGCACTATGTGGGTAGCTCCCTGGCTGGCCAGGGATTTGAACTTGTGCTGCAGAGGCTGCAGATAGCTTCACAGCGCTGTTTTTAACCCCTTGCGCCACCAGGGAGGCCCTTTTGCCAGATTTTTTAATTCTACCTGTAACCAGGGTTCCCTTCCCTGTAGCCTTTGCTTTGTAGCTCTTTGGGTTTGTTCTGCTCTTCTTTCTGCTTCTGCTTGAATGCCTTATCTTCTCATCCGTATCTTTGGCATGCTTCTTAGATTGCTTCAGGGGCTTCATACTATTTTCATAGTTAGACATGGCACCTGCTGCCCCTTCCCTCAGAGCCTGCCACTTGAAGTCATTCTGGTCCTTTTAGCCCGTAAATTGAGACTTGCTCTCTGAAATGCAGAAATGGGACGTAAAACAGATAGCTGAGTTGATCTGAAGCTGACAGTATAGACTGATGGAGGCAGGGGAGACTGAACTCAGTACAAAGATGTCTGGGATCCTAGTTTGGTCCCCTGACTTATGAGGCAGCAAATGGAGAAGTCAGGACTACAACCAAGTTTTCCAAGCCCTGGTATGCACTCAGACTGCCACACATCAGCTGCATCTAAAACATGGCTGCTATTCAGGAATTCCATCAAAAGCTCCTGAGCAGTGCAATTAATTCAACTGTCAAATATAAGACCACTTGACTAAAACACAGAGGGGGATTCTTTCTATATTTAATGTTGCAATATATACGGCAAATCCTTACTTGATAATACAATCTGAACACAGGTATTTAACCTTTTCCATGCTTTTTGTGTTCACACAGAAGTCCTGTAATTGAAGCTATGCCTTTCAGTCACTAGAGAAGATCTTGCAGCTGTCACAAACTTCAACCCCCAAACTCTATTATGTAGGAAATAGAAATTGATTTTTTTGGGGGGTCCCACATTCTCATGAGAAATGTGCAATTTTGGGAGGGTTTTTGTTGGGGGGTTGCCCCATGAGGAACTCAGGCATTGTTCCCTGCAGGTCACAGCACTCTGTCAACCGTTTCCATTCCCAGCTTGGTGACATGGGACTCTGTGCCTGGATGCAGTGAGCAGTGGCACCCTCCCTGAGGACCCAGTGCTCCTGAGCGCAGTCTCACTGCCCTCTCTGCTCTTTCCTTCCACCAAACTTAGGGGGAAACCTTGGTGTATGACTATCAACATGATTTTGAACAGACTTATGATTTAGCTTGAATTTTTTTTTTAAGGTCATACTTTATTTATTTATTTATTTAAAGGTTTGTTTATTTTTTTATTCATGCGTTATCTTGCATTACATTTATTAAACAGAGCATTTTATTACAAAGTTTTGTGATTTTTTTTAAAAAAAATTATTTATACAAGAACTGGGTTACAGGCCAGATGTGTATGGGGTGAGAGAATTCACCAGAGACAGAGTGGGGAACAGAACAGGCAGATGGATTTAAATACACTGCTGAAGGGAGCAGTGGGCGAGACAGGAGAGGTCTGCCGCGCCATGTGGGCTGCTCCGCGGCTGGCCGGGATAGAACCTGTGCTGCGGAGGCTGTGGACAGCTTCACAGCACTACGCTCAACCCGCTGTGCCACCAGGGAGGCCCAAGGTTTATTTATTTTTACACAAGAGCTGGGGTACAGACCAGAGGCATGGGAGGGTGAGAGGATTCACCAGAGACAGAGTAGGGAGCAGAACAGGCAGACTGACTGAAATACACTGCTGAGGGGAGCAATGGGAGAGACAGGAGAGATCTGCCTCGCCATGTGGGTATCTGCCTGGCTGGCCGGGAATTGAACCTGTGAGCTTCACAGTGCTGTTCTCAACCCACTGCACCACCGGGGAGGCCTTAGTATGGATTTTTTTTTTTTCCCTTAAGATTTATTTATTTATTTATACAAGCACTGGGTACAGTCAGAAGCGCGGGAGGGTGAGAGAATTCACCAGAACCAGAGCGTGGAGCAGAGCAGGCAGAAGGACCAAAGCACACTGCTGAGGGGAGCAGGGGGCGGCAGGAGAGGTCTGAGCGCCATGCGGGACCCTCCTCCGGGAGCAGCCGGGGATCGAACCGGCGCTGCAGAGGCTGCGGGCAGCTTGGCAACCCAGCGCTCAACTGCTGCGCCACCAGGGAGGCCCCTAGTATGGATTTTTAAAGCATATTAAATATCAGGGTCTAGTGATGGATCTAATAACTTCAACTTATGAAGTAGTGATAAGCATACACAATATTTCAGCATACTCTAACAACTATAATAGTATATGAAAATAGTCAATTTCTACTGATGATAAATGCACAGGTACTGTTAATGCAATAGTGGTTTATAGTTTATATTCATAACTGAAGGAACTACCACATTTAAGTTACAGGTTAGTGAAAATAGAGATGTATTTTTCCCCATCCAAGTTTAAGGTCCCTAGGTTATAATAAACCCTGGTTAGAGGAAATTCATCTCTTCCCAGTCCCTATTTCTCTCTGAAACTAGTAACACAAGACCTATTATACTTGAATGAAAGAACAGAGTGTATGCATAGGTTGATATTGCCGTGAAACTTTTCCATTTTACCTTCCTTAGGGTTTTTATTTACTCTTAGTTTATATGTAATTCTAATATTCCTGGTAATCTCTTAACTCACAGAAAAATAGATACAGCACATTAGAATAAGGAATTTGTAGCTGTTAAGAGAGCACATTTATAATACCTAAAGGAACTGCAAACAGCCCGAAATATAGGGAGAAGTTTTTCTTTCTTGCTTTTATTTATTTTTAATTATTAAATTTTTTTCCTTACATCGTTGATTGTAGTCCCCATAGTTTCCCCGCCACCACATCACCCATGAACCATCACCATATTCCTTGTGTTCATCCTTCCCCTGCTTTGCACCCTCCTCCTTTGCTGTACGATTCAGTTCTGTGGTCAGCTTGCTAGTTTTGACTTTTCCTTGACCTTTTGTTTGGTTTCTCTATATTCCACATATAAGTGAGAGGGAAAAGATTTTCTTTCAAGGCAGAGAAGAAATGGAAAAAAAAAAACCACAACAAAAAGTTGGTAAGATTTAGTTGGTGTATGAGCAGATGACTAAAGGTGATTTAATTTTTCTGATTGCTTCTGTAAGATTACAGTAATAGTTATTTATCACTGTGATCCTATATTCTGAAGGAAAAACTAAAGAATTAATGGTAGTTAACTTATTCTTAGGAAAGGAGTGGGTATAATATATTAAGCATGATTTCCAAATAATGTTTTGTTTCTTAAAGAGCTAAATCTGCATGTTCTAGATAGTTGGGTTTTTTGAAGTTAATGTTACACCCATAACACTCTACACACCTCTTAATCCTGGGGTTCTTCTCAGAGTATACTTTTAAGCTTCCTGTACTTCCCTGGGAGTAAAAAACAGTAGTGGGGATGGAGGTCACTGGAGGGGAACCCATCACAGTTCAGATGGCAACCTCTATAGCAAATTAGAATAGCATGAAAAAGGGTGCAGGCCGCTCCCATTTATCCAATGAGAGTCAGCAGAATTCTGAAAATTTTTACCATCAATGCCAAGTGTCCTCAACTCCACTCTTGGATCAGAGCCTGCCAGAAGGGACACCGTGAGAGACATTAAGGGTAAACATTGGAAGAGACTTCAGAGCTTGGCTGGTGGACACCTGTCATTCATAGGTGAGGAAACTGAGGCCCAGAGATGAAGTCAGCGTAAAATCAGCATCATTTCTTCCTTAAATATTTTGAGATAATTCAATGATAAAACCATCTGGGTCCAAGTTACTTTGTGGGAATGGTCCTAAGTATTGAATTAATTTGTTCATTAAGTATGGAACTATTCAGAATTTCCATTTCTTTTTGTACCATTTTGGTAAAATTTACATTTTTCATTATGTACCCAGTTCAAAAAAATGTAATTATTGAAATAAAGTTGTTTATAACATCATTAAAAATAGTGACACCTATTTTTTGCTCCTGATAATGGTTATTTAAACCTTACTCCTATTTCTTCATCAGTTGTGCCAGGTGTTTAGCAATTATTCTCTTCAAAATACTAACATTTACCTTATTAATATTCTCTATCGTATTTTCACTTTCTACTTCATTAAATCCTGCTATTATCTTTATGACTGCTATTTTCTTTGGGTTTAATAACTTAAAATATTTCTTGATGTGGGGGCCTCCCTGGTGGTGTAAGGGATGAAGCACAGCACTGTGAAGCTATCCATAGCAACTGCAGCACTAGTTTGATACCCTGCATGGCGCAGCAGACCTCTCCTGTCTCTCTAGTCTCTCCCACTGCTCCCCTCCGCAGTGTATTTTAGTCAGTCTGCATGTTCTGTTCCCCACTCTGTCTCTGGTGAATCCTCTCACAGTTATTATATGTGCAAATATATAAATCTTTAAAAAAAAATTTCTTGATGTGGCTGTTTCCAACACTGATTCTTAGCCTTTCTTCCTTGCTAATATCTGTGTTTAAGTCTATGAAATTTCCTTTAGCATGTATCGTTACATCCCACAAATTTTGGTATATCATGTTTATATTATCATTTAATTAAAAATAGTTTCTTAGAGCCAGAACAAGGGAAGAAACAAGGACTGTTTTCCTGGACTGAGAAGAAAGCTGCTGGTAATGGGGTTTAAGGGGGTCACCAAGATGCCACCTGCCCTACAAGCAGGAGTTAATATTGTCACTACCTTGATGGAGAACAAGAAGACTCTGGTGATAATTGCACATGACTTGGATCCTGTTGAGCTGGTTGTCTTTCTGCTGGCCCTGTGTCAAAAGATGGGGGTTCCCTACTGCATACCCAGGAGCAGGGGCTTCTGGTCCACAGCAAGACTTGTACCACTGTCGCCTTCATGTTGTCTTGACTGGAAAGACAAAAGAGGCCTGGCTCAGGCTGGTGGAAGATATAGGGTCAATTACAATGACAATATGAGGAGACCTGCTGTAACTGGAGAGAAAACATCTTGGGTCCAAAATCTATGGTTCATATCATCCAGCTGGACAAGAGGAAGGCTAAAGAACTTGCACCCAAACTGGGCTAATTATATGCTATTGCATCATCTCTACATAAAAATAATGAATATTCTCCTTCAGCCAGGGAAAAATAGTTGAGATTTTTGTTGACTTTCTTCTTTAGTTCTATCCTAGCAACTTCTCTAGGTAGCCTCAAGTCTTACACCCCAAAAGGAGGAATAGTAGTCTTAGATGAAAAGGAATTCTGATTAAGATGATTACTGAGGGGGCCTCCCTGGTAGCATAATGGTTAAGTGTCAGTACTATGAAGCTATCCAGCAGCCACCACAGCATGAGTTCAATCTCCTGCCAGAGAGGTGACCCTCGGGGCGCAGCAGACCTCTCCTGTCTTGCCCTCAGCAATGTTGTTCAGTAGATCTGCCTGTTCTGCTCCCCACTCTGTCTCTGGTGACTCTCTCACCTCTGGCCTACACCCCAGTTCTTTTATGCATAAATAAATAAAAATAAATCTTTTAAAAAAAGATAGGATTGTTAAATAAAAAATAGTATATCTATATGACCAAATATCATTCAGTCATTAAAAATGATGACAAGAAATAACACTGACTGAGAAGTATTCATGAGGATAAATCTCAGTGAAAGAGCAGATTTTTTTAAAGCACATACATTGTGTACATAGTTATAAAAATTACATTGTGTACATAGGTATAAAATAAATTATAGAAGGAAACACACCAACATATTGATGGTGGTTATGACTAGGTCATTGAATTCTGTGTGCTTTCTCTTCTCTTAGTTATTTTTTCCATATTTTTACCTTATGTTACTTTTTAAAGTCGGGGTGAAAATCACTGAATGGTGGCATATAGAATCAGGCTACTTGAAATGTTATGTTGTGCATTTTAATTTGTTAGTCACATGAAGATCTACCTGTTCTGAAGTAGATTTCTTTTTTATTTTTTTAAAGATTTATTTATTTGTGCATATAAGAGCTGGGGTACAGGCCAGAGATGCGGGCAGGGGGTGGTGGTGAGAAGATTCACTGCAGACAGAGTGGGGAACAGAAGTGGTAGACTGACTGAAATACACTGCTGAGGGGAGCTGTGGCAAGACAGGAGAGGTCTGCTGCACAGTGTGGGTAGGTCCCTGGCCAGCCAGGGATCGAACTCGTCCTGCAGAGGCTGTGGCTTGCTTCATAGTATGGTACTTAACCCCTTGCACCACCAGGGAGGTCCTGAAGTAGATTTCTTGAACTCCAACCTCTGCTCACTCAGCTTAAACACTGTTCCTCCTTTGTGGGTGACCCTAGAGCGCCCCTTCTCCTTCCCCTCCCCTCATTGTCTCATCTTCCCACAAGGCTATATTCTATTCCCACCTGACTTTTTGTTGTTTTATTTCCCATTCTTTTAAAAAATTATTTATTTATGCATACAAGAACAGGGGTGTAAGCCAGAGTTGTGGGTGGGGGGCAGTGAGAGAGAGTGGGAAGCAGAACAGGTAGATCTACTGAAATACACTGCTGAGGGGAGCAGCGGGCAAGACAGGAGAGGTCTGCTGTGCCATGTGGGTAGCTCTGTGGCCAGCTGGGGATCAAACTTGTGCTGCAGTGGCTGGCGTTAGTTTGATAGCATTGTCTTTAACCCCTGCGACACCAGGAAGTCCCCCGACCTGGCTTCTTTAGTCAATCTTCTTTTCAAAAGTGGGCCTGGGGCCTCCCCTGGTGGCGCAGCGGTTGAGCACTGGGCTGCTAAGCTGCCCGCAGCCTCTGCAGCACCGGTTCGATCCCTGTCCACCGGCAAGGTTCCCACATGGTGCGCGCAGACCTCTCCTGCTGTGCCCACTGCTCCCCTCAGCAGTGTATTTCTTCGTCAGTCTGCCTGTTTTGTTCCCCACTCTGGCTCTGGTGAATTCTCTCACCCTCCCGCGCTTCTGACTGTACCCAGTGCTTGTATAAATAAATAAATAAATCTTTAAAAAAAAAAAAAAAGTGGGCCTGGGCTCTTGTCACACCTCTCTGAAGTGGTTCAATTTGGAAAATCTCCAAGGACAATTGCCCTTTACTAACCTTCATAGCAGCCGGCCTTGGAGGTCACAAGTTCCCTGAAGTGTGGCCCTGTGGTGGACAAAGGTGTCAGCCAAAGTGTCACTTCTGGGGCACTTAATAGATTAACCAAAGTCCATTGCCAAGTAGTCAGCTGGGCTGAGCCAGTAATGGGTCCTGATAAGCACTTAGAGAAGTCCTGTCTTCAACCCTTGGACTCTAGCCATGGAAGGAGTCCACAGAAGTCAAGGTCCTTCTTATTTAACCTGCTTTGAGCCTCAGATGTGCTGGCTCTGCCCTTAAACCTGGACATTGGGAGTGGTAATGAGGAGAGGACAAGTGGCAGTCAATACTCCTGAGAAAGCAGGAGGCCATAAAACCTTTGAGACGTAGGCCCTTCATCCACAGAGGTGCATTCACTTTCTCTTCTGATTTACTTCCCCAGCAAAACATTAGGACTGACACCTTCTTGGTGATTTTGGATCATGGGCTCATATGAAATCTTGGAGTTAGAGGGCCTCCCTGGTGGCATAGGGGTTAAAGTCTCAGTGCTATCAAGCTATCACCAGACAATGCAGCCTGAGTTCAATCCCCAGCCAGGGAGCTAACCCACATGGCGCAGCAGACCTCTCCTGTTTTGCCCTCTGCTCCCCTCAGCAGTGCATTTCAGTAGATCTTCCTGTTTTGCTCCCCACTCTGACTGTAGTGAATCCTCTCACTCCCCACACCCCACACCTCTGGCCTATACCCCACTTCTTGTATGTATAAATAAATAAAAATAAATCTTTTAAGAAAAAATCTTGGAGCTAGAAAAGTAGTAGACATTTTCTTCAGGCCTTTCCCTTCATAGCACAGCGAAGACAAGTGACTTGACCAGTGATGCTCAGGTATGACACAAGTACCAGCGTTCTGGTTTCCTGACTGTTAGTTCAGAGCTCTTTAATAAACTCTATTTGTGTTCTTCACAAATGGGGCATATCTAAAGCAAATCTGTCTCTCTTATTTCTTGCCTGTCCTGCGTGCCTCATAGTCATTCCTCCTATAATCAAGGAAACTGAGGACTCTCTGCTCACAGCAGATGAAAGGTTGCCAAATCTGTCAAGATCAAGACAAATAAGGCTAATGTGAAGTTTAAAGTCCAGTGCAACAGATACCTTTATACCTTGGTCATCACAGGCAAGGAGAACACAGAAACTGAAGTAGTCCCTGACCCCAAGTTTTGCAGTAAAGGAGCTGAAATGAACTAGGTATGCTTATTGGAACCACATCTAAATATTTTTAATTAAAAACATAAATAAAGCAAACTGTTTTATGCTTTGTGTCATATTACCCTGAAATTAACACGAACTTGATACTTTATTATAAACCATTAAAACTAGGTAACAAATGGATCCAGCCCATTTAATTTACAAATGAGAAGCTGAGACCCCGAAAGATTACACAGGATCATTTGAGTATCCAGATTTGGAGCCACACCTGGGTCTCATTCACAACTATTTCCATTACAGACTGCCCAGGCCTTCTGTCAAAAAAGACTGAATATCAATGGAAAGTGAGTCTGTATCTCGCCTTACATGAAATCACCAAAAATTTATTAAGCAGGTAGTTATTCTCTGCTTCTCTTTCTTTTATTTTTTTAAAGATTTATTTATTTATACAAGGTCAGAGGCACGGGAGGGTGAGAGAATTCACCAGAGACAGAGAGGGAAGCAGAACAGGCAGATGGACCAAAGACACTGGTGAGGGGAGCAGCGGGTGAGGCAGGAGAGGTCTGCCGCGCCATGTGGGTTGCTCCCTGGCAGGCCAGAATTGAACCCAGCTTCACAGCGCGGTGCTCAACCTGCTGTGCCACCGGGGAGTCCCAAGCTTCTCTTTCTTTTAATTGAGTGTACTTGTGTTCAGTTCCTGGAGAGATGAGTGATCCAATTTCTGTGGATATTAATGCTAAGGAATAGAGATCCCAACCCATAAAGTACGGAGTAATAGAAAGTGAGGATTAGAAGCCAGTGTGTGTGTGTGTGTGTGTGTGTGTGTGTGTGTGTGTGTGTAAAGGTTAGGCTGGATTTAAAAGTGTTATGAGGACTATATTTTCCAAATGAAATAGAGACTGTAATCTAATGCTTCATTTCACTAAAGGATAGAAAGTTTGAAATCAGGGTTGCCTTCTTTGTAGATAGTGCGACATCTGAAAGATATCTGTGGGGCCTCCCCTGGTGGCACAGTGGTGCAGCGCCAGTTCGATCCCACATGGCGCGCAGACCTCTCCTGTCGCCCGCTGTCAGCGGTGTACTTCGTCACTCTGCCTCTTCTGCTCCCCCTCTGGCTCTGGTGAATTCTCTCACCCTCCCGCGCTTCTGACTGTATCCAGTGCTTGTATAAATAAATAAATAAATCTTTAAAAAAAAAAAAAAAAGATATCTGTGAAGGATTTGCTCATCTGTATCACCCAGGCCAGGGAATTACCAAACCTTAGAGCAGAAAGTGACAATGAATCATAGTTTTTTGCCTCTGGCTTCTAAGTTGGTAAATATCTCAACAGTCCAGGATAAAATGTTGTCTCGTCTTCTTTTGACATCTCCAGGGATATGACGTCACATCCTTTTACATAGTCTCTGAAGGATTACACATGGAGCAAGAACAGAAGACAAAGTACACCAGTTTTCCAGAGCTAGGACATATGCCCTCCCCCCGGACTAAGCTCTGGGATCAGCCCCACACAACTACATGGATTACAAGTGGGAGAAGTGGTTCTCCAAAGGAAAATCAGAGGACTATTATTAGAAGAAGGGGAATAGCAGGGAGAGCAAAAATAGCTCGACTCATAACAGAGATAATAATGATTTGCTGGAGGTAACACACTAGATTCTCTGCAGGACTTCATCTCTGGTTGAAGGGTCCCTCTGCATCTATTTTGGTGGAACTTCCCGTGCTATAGATAAAAGATATAAATACAGTTGTTTGCTTCTGGCAAGCAAAGCCACGAGACACCAGTCTTCTAGTTCCCATGTTCAAGAATGTTGAGAGGAAGTTGTGGGGATAGCAGTGGCAGAATTCCACATAGCAGGGTGCAGACTGGGGTGTTGAGGAAAGTCTCCTGGTCCCAGTTTTCTGGCACCTGGATTATAGCCAGAGCAGTAAGTCCTAGAGCTCAACCTTCTTCTTCTTTTTTTTAAGATTTATTTTATTTATTTATGCATACAAGAACTGGGGTACAGGCCAGAGGTGTGGGGGATGAGCAGATTCACCAGAGACATAGTGGGGAGCAGAATAGGCTGATCTACTGAAATACACTGCTGAGGGGAGCAGATGGGGAGACAGGAGAGGTCTGCTGTGCCAAGTGCCTTAACTCCCTGTTGGGTGGTGGGGATAGGGATCAAGCCCAGTGAAGCAGTGGCTGGTGATATCTTGATAGCGCTGAAACTTTAACCCCTGAGCCACCGCCACCACAGAGGGCCGAGTCAGCCTTCTAAGGGTGACAAAGGGAATGACTTCCTTGGGAGTGTTCTGGGAGTCACCCATGAAGGCAAAACTGAGTCTGCTCCTCCTGCCCTTCCAGGGGTTTGGTCATCCCCTAATTTTTGTGATAGATCCATTCTGTTTTTAAACACCGGAAGTGATTTTGTTTCCTCACTTGGTCCTTGACTGATGTATCTGTATGGCTTAAAGTAGTGCCAGTGATTTGATTCTGATATGACCACTCCCTGACATAAGAATTAATGATGTAAAAAAAAAAAAGACATGGAAAGATGTTTCCATACATTAAGAGATAAAAGGACATCACAGGGCCTTCCTGGTGGCACAAGGGATTAAGACGCAACCTATGAGGCTGTGTGCAGCCATTGCAGCACGAATTCGATCCCCGGCCAGGGAGCTACCCACATGGTGCAGCAGACCTTTCCTGTCTCACTTGCTGCTCCCCTCAGCAGTGCTTCATTCAATCTGCCTGTTCTGTTCCCCACTCTGTCTCTGGTGAATCTTCTCATCCCCCATAACTTTGGCCTGTACCCCAGTTCTTGTTTGCATAAATAAATAAATCTTTAAAAAAAATGGACATCACAAACTGAAAATACTCTGATTCTCAGTTCCTCCTCCTCAACGTGAATGAGTCTATAACCCAGATGTCTATCTCAGGAGATCATCACTATTTCCAGCCTTAGAGGGTCAGGCTTTGCTAATTATTCAAATAGAATGATTCCAGTCTCTATTCCCATATTCAGGTGCCCCTCCTCAAAAAAGATCCTAAGAGTTTTCGAGGGGTACATTGTTCTTCTTGATACTGTAAAGTTCTCAGTCTTCACTCTGTTTCACGGCCATTTTTGTTCCACATTAGACTACCTCCTTCCTTCATTTCACCAAAATATTGTACCACTCAAACTCTGTGTGCAGCAGACTTTATTGAAGATTTGAGTTATAGAATTATAATATTCTACAGTTTGGGTCACAGCTCAGAATTGAACATTGGATATCAGTACCTTAGACAATCACCTGCCACTCTCCTTAACACATCTCTTGAGGGCCATGTGTTTGCCCCCTCCCCTGGGGCTGCTCACTCACCACTATGCCTTTGTGCAAATTAAAGAAAGATGCCTGCTCTGGGCAGGGTGATGCAATATCCATCCAAAAAGAACATGTGGGCAGCTGCAGAGTTTATGCTCCAACTTACTGGGCAGCTGCTGTTCAGTTCTAGCCAATCATAGCATTGCAGGAATGTGAACCAGAGTTACTGAACGTAGCAAAAGAAAAGAAAGCCATAAGCTAAAATTTGTATTTCAAAATATTCACCTTTATGTGTTAGTAACTAATAGGCAAATCAAAGCATTTATTACATCCATATTATATATTTGGTAATTTCCTAAGTGCTTTCCAGGAATCATTAATGTTATTTATTATTATATTATTTATAGGTATTAATTAGTTGGTCTTTATAACAACCTATAAGGTAATTTCCATCATTATCTCCACTTTACAGATGAGGAAACTGAGGCACAGAAGTTAAGTTGTCCAAAATCACATGGATATAAGTAACACAGCAGGGTTTGAAATCAATTTTCTGACTCTAGAAACTACCCTTTTATTCATCATATTTTACTGCTATGGACTAAATATGGCCCATGCTATGCTACTTTTTGATCTTTGTTGGAGACTAGCGCAACCCAACAGAGCTTCTCTGTGATGATGGAAATGTTCTGTTCTACACTAACATGGAAGCTACCAGCTACACCTGCTTACTGAGTACCTGAAATATAAAAGAGGCACTGAATTTTTTATTTTATTAAATTTAATTCCTGCCACTTCCTCCTGGCAGAGCATTTTATTTTTTTCTTTATAGTATCAAAACCACTGTTCTCCTAGTCTTTTTAAACAACGTGGATGGAGGGGGTGGAAGGAGAAGGACTGACAGGTGCAGGGGATTGAACACATGCCTCATGCTGCAGTGATTGGCAATAGCTTGATAACAGGAGACTTAACCCCTGTGCCACCAGGGAGGCCCTAGATGAAATTTTTAATGGAATTTTTAAAGTTTTAATATTCAATTAGCTCATGGGTTGCCCTTCAATGACCAGCACACAGGTGTGGCACTACCTTGCCTGTCTCCCAGTGATGTCAAGTGCATTCCTGCTCCTGGTCTCATCCTGGTTGAACCACATTTTTGTTAGACATGGTGACCAGGACAAGACACCTCACCCACACAGGCTGAATGACTAAGAGGGCAGGAAAAGACTTCCCTACACATATTCCTTTGATTCAGACAGTCTCCTCTTCCTCAGGCAGTCACATCACAGACTCTTTTCTATAGGAAAATAGAATTGCTGATAATAGTGCATGAGAGGGACATTCACCCTTGGCAGGAACCCAAGGCCAGAGGATGGTGCCAGGAAAGAAGAGGAAGGAAAGGTCACAGGGTGAGGTTCTCGCAGTTAATTCCCTGTACCTGCACATCCCTCTGTGGACCAGCAGTGTGCCAGCTGGTGGTGGGAGAGGTGCAGGAGCTTGGGCTCCCTGCTAAGGAATCCAGGGACTAGAACAAACTCCCATTGTCCATCCTAGATGACCATGTCCTCTCACTACCCAGTGCCACTGGAGGTGCACTGTCGAAGGAAGACAGGATGGGGTGCCTGGCTAAGCTCCTCTTCCTTGGGCCCAGAAGCCCAGCCTAGGAATCCCACTGGAAAATGCTGATTTTTTCTATAACACGTTACGTAACATTTACCAATGTAATCATTTCAAAGTAATTTTTGGTGGCATTAAATACCTTCACTTTGTTGCTGAATCATTACCTTTATCCATCTCCAGCATGTTTTCATTTTCCCAAAATGAAACTCTGGGCCACTACTCCCATTCATCCCTTCCCTAGCCCTTGGTAACCACTATTCTACTTCTGTCTTTATAAACTTGACTGCTGTGGCACCTTATAGAAGAGAAATCATATGGGCTTCCGTGGTGGCATAGGGGATAAGTCTCAGTGCTGTCACCACTATGACCTGAGTTTGATCTCCGGCCAGGGAGCTCACCCACATATGATGTAGCAGACCTCTCCTGTCTTGCCTGCTGCTCTCCTCAGCAGTGTATTCAGTAGAGCTGCCTGTTTTGCTCCCTACTCTGTCTCTGGTGAACCCTCTCAACCTCACAGCACCTCTGGCATGTATCCCGGTTGTTGTATGCATAAATAAATAAATTTTTTTAAAAATCTTAAAAAAAATCTTTTTTAAAAAAGATTTATTTATTTATGCATACAAGAGCTGGGGTACAGGCCAGACGTGTGTGTGTGGGGGGTGAGAGGATTCACCAGAGACAGAGTGGGAAACTGAACAGGCAGATTGACCGAAGTACACTGCTGAGGGGAGCAGCGGGAGAGTCAGGAGAGGTCTGCTGCGCCATGTGGGTAGCTCCCTGGCTGGCCGGGAATTGAACTTGTGTTGCAGTGGCTGCAGATTGCTTCATAGGTTGCGTCTTAACCCTTGAGCCACCAGGGAGGCCCTAAATAAATAAATCTTTAAAAAAAAGAGGACTCACATTACATTCGTTCTTTTGTGTCTGGCTTATTCCACTTGGCATAAAGTCTTCAAGGTTCATTCATGTGAGCCTTGCTACATGTTACAGCATGTGTCAGAATTTCCTTGCTTTTTAAATGTGGACAATGTCCCATTGTGCAGCCATACCACATTTTGTTTATCCATTCATATTTCAAAGGACTCTTAGGTTTCTTCGACCTATTAGCTATCGTGAATAATGTTACTATAAACACAGGTAGACAAACACAGGTTCCAGTTCCACTTTCACTTCTTTTGAATATTTAGACAGAAATGGAACTGCTGGATCATATGGTAATTCTGCACTTAATTATTTTAGAAATTATCATATTGTTTTCCACAGTAGTGACATTTTATTTTTTATATTTTAAAAAAGATTTATTTATTTATTTATTTATTTATTTATTTATTTATTTATTTATTTATACAAGCACTGGGTACAGTCAGAAGCGCAGGAAGGTGAGAAAATTCACCAGAGCGGGGATTAGACAATAGGCAGACTGATACACTGCTGAGGGGAGCAACGGGCATGGCAGGAGAGGTCTGCGTGGCAGGAGAGGTCCCCTTGCCTGGGATTGAACCGGTGTTGCAGAGGCTGCAGGCAGCTTCACAGCCCAGCGCTCAACCGCTTCGCCACCGTGGAGGCCCAATGGTGACATTTTACATTTCCATCAGCAAGGCATGAGAGTTCCAACTTCTCCACACCCTTGCCAACACTTGTTATTTCTGGTTTTTATCCTTTTTGTTGTTGTTGTTGTTATTAATACTAGCCATCCTAATGGGTGTGAGCACGTATATTTTTTCTCCTCTCCTCTTCTGGTCTCTCTCAATATGACAGTTTTAGTTATAATGGAAGACTGTTGGTTGACTTAGGATTGAGTAGCAAAGGCTGCAGTGGGTGATGTTGAACTAGCCTGGGACTGGTAGGTAGATCTAGGGGAGATGGAATTTACCAGTTTACATCCTATTTCTGAAACACACTTGAGTGATGGCTAGTAGCAGACTTCAGAGCCAGAGCATGGTTTCCAGCTTCTTCCCAGCATTGTGACCTGGAGTAAGGAATTTCCCTCTCCAAATCATAACTTCCTCTTCTAGATGAATGGGTTAACACTGAAACCTCCCTTTTAGGACTGTCTGAGATTTGAGTGACAATGTCTAGAACATAGTAGAGATTCAGTAAATGTTACCTAATTGTATTAACTCTTTTTTAAAAGATTTATTTATGTATGTATACAAGAGCTGGGGTGCAGGCCAGAGATGTGAGGGGTGGGAGGTGAGAGGATTCACTGGAGACATAGTGGGGAAAAGAACAGGCAGCAGTGGGAGAGACAGGAGAAGTCTGCTGTGCCATGTGGGTCACCTCCCTGGCTGGGGATCGAACTTGTGCTGTAGTGGCTGCCAATAGCTTCATAGTGCTGAGTCTTAGCTCCTTGCACCATCAGGGAGGCCCTAATTGTGTTAACTTTTGCTGGGAAGTGTTAACAGCATTTAGATTCACCCAATTGGCACCAAGGTCCCTGATATGATTTGATTGTTTGTGTCCTCTTAAAATTCACCTGTTAAACCCAAGGTAAGGCTCTAGTGAGTAATTACTCTGTACTAGTACATCCCAGTGGAGTCTAGCAGTTTGCCAGCTGGTGGTGGGAGAGGAAGAGGGGCTTGGTGATACTATTAGGAGGTGGGGTATTTGGTAGGTGACTAGGTCTGAAGGTTGAGTCCTCGAGAATGAGATTAGTGTCTTTATAAAATAGACTCTAAGATTTCTTTCTGAAAAGACAGCCATCCTTGAAACACGAAGGAGGCTTTCACCAGAGACTGATCTGCCAGTGTCTGGATCTTAGACTTCCCAGCATCCAGTATGATGATAAATAAATTTCTGTTGTTTCAAAGCCACATAGATTGTGATATTTTATGATAGCAACCTGAATTGACCAAGATGGCCTCCTATCTGCATTTGTTCCACAAATATTTATGAAATACCTATGTGCACCAAGCACCAAGCAAAGCACGGGGGATACAACGATGAACAAAAACAGATGAGAACAAGCTCCCATAGAGTTATCAGTCTAGTCAGGGAGAGGGACTTGAGTTGAATAATCACTTTAGATGGATGCATTATTTCCAAATAAGAAAAGGGTGACTGTGGCAGAGACCCTAGTAGTCTGCCAATGTCCATTCTTTCCTTCTTTATAAGTCAGACCAAACTTCATTTCCAATTAGACATATGATTACCCTGAGTCAAGACCACATTTACCAGTCTTCTGGGACTAAATGTGGTCATTAGACTACATTCTGGCCAATGGGATGTAAAAAGAAGTGGTAAATGCAACTTGTAAGAAATGTTCTTTCTCCCTTTTTTTCCTTTTCACTTGTGGGATGTGGACATAATGGCTGAAGTTCTAGCAGTTGTCTGAACTGTGAGGTGATTATGGGAATGAAGACCATCTGAGGTGGAACAAGAAGATAGAAGAAGCTGAGTGCCTCCCTGGCAGCACAAGGAGCTCAAAGTGTTAAGCTCAAGGTGTTAAGTCTCAACTCAAGGTGTTAAGTTGCAGCCACTGCAACACAAGTTCGATCTCAGGCCAGGGAGCTAACCACATGGCGCAGCAGTCCTCTCCTGTCTTGCCCACTGCTCCCCTCAGCAGTGTATTTCAGTTGATCTGCCTGTTCTGTTCCCCACTCTGTCTCTGGTGAATCCTCTCACCTCCCCTACACCTCTGGCCTATACCCTGTTCTTGTATGTGTAAATAAATAAATCTTAAAGAAAAGAAAGAATAAATGAGGGAAGAAGTACAATGAAGATGGAAAAAATGATTCCATAGGACTTCTAGAATCAGCCAAGGCTTTTGGCTTTATCCCAAGAGTAATGGCAAGCCATTGAAGGGTTTTCAGTGAGAGGTTATGGAATTAGATTTGTTCACCACTATTTAGTAGTTTTACCCACCTGGAATACAGTTACCATGCCCCAGTCCCAGAATATCCTTGGCACCAGGACAATATATTGTTTTCTTACAGATAAATTAATTTGTTGTTATACTATTTTGTTGTGGTGATAAAATATATAACATAAAATTCACCATCGTAACTATCTAAAGTATACAAATCTATGACTTTAATTACATGCATAATGTTGTATAAGGATTACCACCCCATATTTTCAATTTTTTTTTGTGTGTGTGGATAAACTTTTGCACTTCTTAATCCTTTAACAACCGTGTGTTGGTTTGAATCGTGTCATTGCAACACTCATTGTGTGTGAATTCCTAGAAAGTGGGCTGTGGGCTGTGAGGAGGAGCTGACCAAGGCAGAGACAGCTGGGTCAGCCTGAGGAATGTCACACCCAGGCCAGCAGATCTGCCTTTCTGTCAGCTGTCACTGGGTAGGTCACTTGGTATGTTTTACTTAAGAGGGAAAGTTTATCCCATGAACTGGAACCAGAGTAGAGAGCAGAGTTAATTTATGTTTGCTCTTCTCCAGGATCTTAGGAAAACATTCTGACCTAGTTCGTCTACGAGCAAATGCCAACACAACAGAGAACTGATTTTGTCTATGCTTCTTAACCTAGGGCAAACAGTTCTCTGAATATATACAACCCAGGACACATGACACCCCAGGATAGACATGGGGCCTCTTCCTGGAACATTCATTTGATTCCATAGGAGGTAATTTCTTTTATTTATAAACAAATTTACCTGCCTTAAGAGATAGGAAGTAATTGATGAAGTGTCAGGGTAAAATAGAAGTTTTGGGCCTCCCTGGTGGTGCAAGGGGTTAAGCACTGCACTGTGAAGCTATCTGCAGCCTCTGCAGCATGAGCTACCCACATGGCGAGCAGACCTCTCCTATTGTGCCCGCTGCTCCCCTCAGCAGTGTATTTCAGTGGATCCGACTGTTCCGTTCCCCACTCCGTCTCTGGTGAATCCTCTTACCCCCCGCACCTCTGGCCTGTGCCCCAGTTCTCATATGCATAAATAAATAAATCTTTAAAAAATAAAATAAAATATGAGGTTTTGAATTAATTGTGCTTTCTGCTTTGGGTCTCATTCTCAGAGTTCCCTTTATCCCTTTCCTCCGAGTTTGTTTTTGGTATAAAAATGTGATTATTAATATACTCAAACTGGGTAACCCAGAGTCAAACACTTGCTCTAACACATCTTAGCTCTGTCATCTTGGGCAAATCATGTAACCTTAGTGAGTTTCAACTTCCCACTCAGTAAAATAAGAAAAGTGATTGTATCAAACCCATAGAGTTGCTATATGTTAATTTCTTATAAGATGCTTAGCACTTACTCACTAAGTTTATTATTAATGGTGGCAGTAGTATCAGAAATGTTTCATATCTTTGGCCCTTTTCTCAAAGTTCTTAAACTTGTAGTACTAGCGTTACTATCTGAAATTATGAAATATTCAAACAACATAGAAGCAAATATAGGAAGATATTTGCCAGAGATAAACACAGATAACTGTGAGAGATATGTATCCTTTCAAACATTTTTTTTTTCTTAACTCAACAGTCATTTATTGAGCAATAACCGTGTCCTCTGTGCCACTGTTACATTTTCATCCTCATTCTTCTGTTGTGCTTTATGGCATTTTGGTTGTGATGCTGATCATGGGCTTCATCCAGAAATTTGTGGCAGGTGGCATTACTGAGAACGAATGGAAGGCATTGCTCCAGATTCAAAGCTATAAGCAGTAGCCAAACTGCCCACAAACTTCCTCTAGGAAAATCACTTTAACAAAACATCTTTTATGGAGAATGTAACCTGAGGAGACTAAGAGACAGGGAGCCTCAGGAAAAATGGTCTTGGCATATTCTTTTGTTCTGCATGACTTCAGGCTTCTGTCTTGATTTCATGATTTAAAAGGATGGTTGGGGCCTCCCTGGTGGCCCAGGGTTTAGTCTCAGCACTATCATCACTATCGCCTGAGCTCAATCCCTGGGCAGGGAGCTAACCCACATATGGCACAGCAGACCTCTACTGTCTTGCCTGCTACTCCCCTTGGCAGTGTATTTTAGTAGATCTACCCATTCTGCTCCCCACTCTGTCTCTGTGAATCTCTCACACCACCCACCGGCACCTCTGGCCTATGCCCCAGTTCTTCTACAAATAAATAAATAAATCTTAAAAAAATTGTAAAATAAAGGGGATGGTTGAAAGTTGATTAAATGCTAGTTCTTTGACTTCATTTCTCACGTGTTACTCTCTTCTTCTCCTCCCTCTCCATTCATTGAGAACAAAAAGTAGATTGTTCCTCATAGCAATCACTTCCTCCAGGCAGCCTTCCTATATTCCTCTCCCTGTGTGAATCATGTGCTATTCCCCTACTTACATAGAACCCTCCAAACTTATGGTTCTAATTACACTGCATTGTGATGTTAGTCTAGTTGTCTGGATTCTTCACTAACTCAGAATTTTTAAAAAATATTTATTTATTTATGCATACAAGAAATGGGGGTGTAGACCAGAGGTGCGTGGGAGGGGGAATGAGAGGGTTCACCAGAGAGCAGAACAGGCAGATCCACTATAAATACACCGCTGAGGGGAGCAGCTGGCAAGCCAGGAGAGGTCTGCTGCACCATGTGGGTTGCTCCCTGGCAGGCCAGATCAAACTCATGCTGCAGTGGCTGACGATATCTTGATAGTGCTGTGTTTTTAACCCCTACACCACCAGAGAGGCCCATAACTCAGATATTTTATATGAGGACAGATAATATATCTTTGAACCTAGAGCCTAATATGTGGCATATGATATTTTCTAAATAAAAATACATTGAATAGATGGTAAGAGTGGTCATTGTTTACACAGATGATTACAATAGTTTCCCCTACCCCTTTATGGAAGTCTCTTTGCAATGGGACTTTGTATCTCCCATGGGGGTGGGGTGGAGATTATTCCTTCATACTGTGAATCTAGACTTGGCCAATGGGACATAGCAAATGTGATGCAAGTAGAGGCTTGAAAGGTGCTTGCACAAAAAGGTTTAACCCTTTTCACTGTGGTTTAAAAACCAAGACTAAGAAATAAGCAATCCAGAGCAGCTCTACACAGAAGCCATGCGGGAGAACAAGTGTCCAGTTGCCACACATGTGAGTGAGGCCATCTCAAGCCACCAGCTCTACTTAAGATCCCAGATCATGGGCCTTCTTGGTGGCGGGGAGTATGGTTATGGTGCACAGGTGAATTGGTGGTGGGAATTTCATGGGAAGTCATACTTTGTACAAAAATGAACAATGATATAATAAATATAAAATATATATGTATATATATAAAAAGTCTTAGCACAATGAAGCAATCCACAGCCACTGCAGCATGAGTTTGATCCCCAGCCAGGAAGCTAACCCACATGACCTCTCCTGTCGCCTGCTACTCCTCTAATCAGGGTGTTTCAGTGGATCCACCTGTTCTGCTTCCTGCTCTGTCTCTGGTGAGTCCTCTCCCCTCCCTGCCCCTGCACCTCTGACCCCAGTTCTTGGATGCATAAATAAATTAAAATCTTAAAAATAATCCCAGATCACTATAGACAGATGAATGACTCCAACTAAGAACTGCAGAAGAACTACCCAGATAACACCAGTTCCAACTGCTGACCCACAGAATCATGAACAAGCCAGTTAGTTTAGGGGTGGCTTATAATGCAGTAATAGATAACTGACATTAAAATTACTTTGTTAGTGCCAGTTCCCTCATGCAATTTTTCTCCCTTCTTTACCTTTAGAGGCTGTCTCATTTTTTGCCTGTCCAGAATTTATTCACAATACACATGAAAGTATATAGGACATAGCTAAATAAAAGTATCAGAGTAAGCCCCAAGAAATAAAAAAGAAAGAAATTATAGAGCTAAAAAAACAACAAAAAGGATTATTTAGAGAGCGTGGATTAGTAAAATCAAAAGCTATTCCTCCAAAAATCATGCATCAGTTGTTTCGAAAATCATTTGTTGTAAAAGGTAATATTTCCCTCATTGATTGAAATGTCATTCTTATCATCTAAGAGCTTTTGCTAAGTGCTTGATTCTAATTCTGTCCCTTCTTTTCTGTTCAGTTAATTTTTCTGTCTATTCCTGTGCCACTAATGTGCTGTTATAATGACTGTGGCATTGTTTATTATATTCCTGGTAGGCTAGTTTCCTCTAAATCCTTTTCTTTTCAACACTTTCTGATCTTTTCTTCATTATTTATTCTTCCACTTTTGCCAGTGAAATTGCAAGGAAGATAGTTAAACTTCCCTAAACCTCATTTTCCCCATATTTAAAACAAGTTATTAAAAGTGACTACCTCATAATATTGCGAGGATTAAAAGAGATAATGGGTGTTAAAATTTTTTTAATGGTATCTATCACACAGAATGTACCTCATAAATGCTAGCTACTATCATTTCTACCCTCTCACATATACAAAGTAATGTAAAAATGAGCCCATAAACATCCCAGAAAGAAAATAAATGAGCATTATGATCATCTTGGGGAATAGGACTTTCTAAATATGGCCCTAAGGACAAAAAACATAAAAGGTAAGAGTTATACCTACAAAAAAAAAAAAAAAAGAGCAACCTCCCCCTAAAAAAATGTCCTTATGCCAAATCCCACCACATACAAAATTTATTTTATTTTTTTTGTAATCTCTCTTTTTTTTTTAAGGATTTATTTTTATTTATTTATTTATACAAGCACGGGGTACAGTCAGAAGCGCAGGAGGGTGAGAGAATTCACCAGAGCCAGAGTGGGGAGCAGAACAGGCAGAAGGACCGAAGCACACTGCTGAGGGGCTGAGGGGAGCAGTGGGCGGCAGGAGAGGTCTGCGTGCCATGTGGGACCCTCCTCCAGTGGCCAGGGAGCAGTAGGGGATCGAACTGGCACTGCAGAGGCTGCGGGCAGCTTCGCAACCCAGCGCTCAACCGCTGCGCCACCGGGGAGGCCCCATACAAAATTTAAATACAAATGGCAAACTGGGGAAAATATTTGTAATATATGCAATAGACAAATGGTTAATAGTCTTTTACTAATCAACAAGGAAAAGAGGGATACAGCAATAGAAAGAGGCACTAAGAACATTAACAAATAAGCAAAAAAGAGATTGCAAATACATAAGCAGGGAAATATTTAATCTCCTTAATAAAGAATACCAATTTAAATGGAATCCCATTTTTGATCAAGTTAAAATTATAAAGTTTTTGGGCCTCCCTGGTGGCGCAAGGGGTTAAGCACCACACTATGAAGCAATCCGCAGCCTCTGCAGCACAAGTTCAATCCCTGGCCTGCCAGGGAGCAACCCACATGGCGCAGCAGACATCTCCTGACTCACCTGCTGCTCCCCTCAGCAGTGTACTTTGGTCCATCTGCCTGCTCTGTTCCCCGCTCTGTCTCTGGTGAATCCTCTCACCACCCCCCCCCCCACCGCATCTCTGGCTTGTACCCCAGCTCTTGTATGCATAAATAAATAAATTTAAAAAAAAAGATAGGTTTTTTTTAAGCTGGAAAATGCTCTTTAATTGACAGTTGAAATGCTGCAAATTATTGCTGCCTCAGTACAATTAGATTTAAGTGTACAGGGCTAATAACATCTAATATTAATTTGTACTTATCACACGCTGTGTTTCCTCCAATAGCCATAATAAAATACCACAGACAGGGTTGCTTAAACAACAGAAATGTATTGTCTCACAGTTCTCAAGGCTAGATGTCCGAGATCAAGGTGTTGGCAGGGTTCCCTCTGAGGGCTGTGAGCAAGAATCCATTTCAGGCCTCTTTCCTACTTTCTGGTGCTTTACCAGCAATCTCTGGCATAGAATGATTAAAAAAATTTTTTTTAAGATTTATTTATTTATGAATACAAGAACTGGGGTACAGGCCAGAGGTGTGGGGGGTGAGAGGATTCACCAGAGACAGAGTGGGGAGCAGAACAGTCAGACTGATGGAAATATACTGCTGAGGGAAGCAGCGGGCGAGACAGGAGAGGTCTGCCGCACCATGTGGGTATCTCCCTGGCTGGGGCTTGAACTTGTGCTGCAGAGGCTGCAGACAGCCTCATAGGTTGCATGTTAACTCCTTGCACCACAGGGAGGCCCTAGAATGATAAAATTTTAAGATCATATTCACTTTTTTTAAAGATTTATTTTATTTATACAAGAAGAACGGGGTACAGGCCAGATGCGCGGGAGGGTGAGAGGATTCACGAGAGACAGAACAGGGAGCAGAACAGGCAGATGGACCAAAGACACTGCTGAGGGGAGCAGTGGGCGAGGCAGGAGAGGTCTGCTTGCCATGTGGGTTGCTCTGAGGCCGGCGGGGATAGAACCGGCACTGGAGAGGCTGCGGACAGCTTCACAGCACTGCGCTCAGCTGCCTGCACCACCAGGGAGGCCCCATATTCTCTTTTATTAAGCATGTGTTTCAATGTCTACATGGTTCACCTCCCATTTTCAGATAATCCACTCTCATCCCTAGCCCTTGATCAGTAAGTCACTTGATGGAACCAGAAAATATGAAGGAACAAATGCTATACTGGTCAAGAGATGGTCACCTTACTTGAAGGGAGTCAGTCCACTAAACTGTTGGCTATTTGTGGTTTATATCTAAGTTGGAAAAGATGAGCTTGACCTAACAAGTTCCTCTCATAAGAAATAACACAGAGGGAAGTGTTGTCAGTGCAAGGAACCCAGTTGAATGGAAACACCATGAAGAATCAAGAATGGAGCAGCCTGTTTGCTGGCATTTGAAAAACAGAGTTAGGAATGAATAAGCCCCTAAGGAACATGGGAGAGCTAGAAGATAAGTGAACAGGGAGTTGCACCTACAGCAGCAGATCAACCATCATCACAAGAGACAGAGAATTGTTGGCCCCTGAATGACTGGCTCCTGTCCTCCCTGAGGCTCTTTGGTTCATTTTGCCTGGTCTCTGATATCTTTATCTTTACACTAAATTTTCACTTTACTTGAGCTATTTCCAGAAGGTTTCCTTTGCTTTTCTGATCAGAAAATAACATGGATAAGATAGAGGCAAATTGATTTCTTTTTTTTAAAAAAGATTTATTTATTTATACAAGAACCAGGGTACAGGCCAGATGCATGGGAGGGTGAGAGGATTCACCAGAGACAGAGCAGGGAACAGATCAGGCAGACTGACGAAATACACTGCTGAGGGGAGCAGCGGTCCAGGCAGGAGAGGTCTGCCACGCCATGTGGGATTCTTGCCACTGGCGGGCCGGGATTGAACCCGTACTGCAGAGGCTACGGACAGCTTCGCAGTGCGGTGCTCAACCGCCTCTGCCACCAGGGAGGCCCCAAATTGATTTATTTTTTAGATATGAAAGGCAATATCAGACACCTTCAAAAGCAGATCCAAGGGGCCTCCCTGGTGGCCTAGCGGTTAAGTATCAGTGCTGTCAACACTACGGCCTGAGTTCCCCCGCTAGGGAGGTGACCCACATGGCACAGCAGACCTCTCCTGTCTTGCCCACAGCTCCCCTCAGCAGCGTATTTCAGCAGATCCTTCTGCTCTGCTCCCCCCTCTTTCTCGGTGAATCCTCTCACTCCCTTGAACTCTGGCCTACACCCCAGTTCTTTTATGAATAAATGAATCTTAAAAAAAAACATTTAAAAAAAATTTTTTTTTTTTAAATTTTCTAGAGGCATGTCTTGTCTTATTTATTTATTTATTTATTATTTGTTTGTTTGGTTTATACATGCACTGGGTACAGTCAGAAGCGCGGGAGGGTGAGAGAATCACCAGAGCCAGAGCGGGGAGCAGAGCAGGCAGAAGGACCGAAGTACACTGCTGAGGGGAGCAGCGGGCGGCAGGAGAGGTCTGCGCGCCATGTGGGACCCTCCTCTGGTGGCCGGGGAGCAGCCGGGGATCGAACCGGCGCCGCAGAGGCCGCGGGCAGCTTCGCAACCCAGCGCTCAACCGCTGCGCCACCGGGGAGGCCCTAAAAATTTTTTTAAAGATTTATTTACTTATGCGTACAAGAACTGGGGTATAGGCCAAAGGTGCAGTGGGTGAGAGGATTCACCAGAGACAGAGGGGGGAGCAGAACAGGTACACTGACTGAAATACAGTGCTGATGGGGGCAGCAGGTGAGACAGGAGAGGTCTGCTACGCCATGTGGGTGGCTCCCTGGCTGGCTGGGGATGGAACTTGTGCTGCAGAGGCTGCAGATAGCTTCACAGTTCTGTAGTTAACCCCTTGTGCCACAGGGAGGTCCTAAAATAAAATGTTTTAAATGATAAGTTTTACATTATATATCTGTTGCCACACTTTTTAAAAAAGAATGCAAATGAATCTGGGTTTAAACCATTGTCTCTGCCATGTATCCTGTGTCCTCTTGAGAAAGTTATCTCAAATATGTTAGAGTAGCCAGGTTGTGCTGCAGTGAAAACAGAATAATAAACAAACATTAAAATCTTGGGGGATCAACAAATACAGCTTTATTTCTAATTTACAGTGTATATCCAATATACAATGTGGACTTGTAGGAGGTGTGGAGGGGACTCTGTTCCAGAAAACATTTCAAGTACCAGGTGGATGGAGGTCCTCCCACCCTGTCCACCACCCCATCTGGACATGTGGCTTTTATGCAGGGAAGATAAGAGTTAGGGAAACACACGCAGGTTTTATTTGGTCAGTACTTTTGACCACACCCATCTGCTAGGGGCTGGGAAATGTGGGGGAACAGGTAGAACTTTTTGAGGAACATTGTCTCTACCATATCTCAGTTCCTCAATTTCTTCAAATAGAATAAGTACAGGGGCCTCCCTGATGGTGAGAGGGGTTGGGTGCAGCACTGTTTAGCTGTCTGCAGCCACTGCAGCACAAGATGGATCCCCAGCCAGGGAGCTATCCACATGGCACAGCAGACCTCTCCTATCTTGCCTGCTGCTCCCCTCAGCAGTGTATTTCAATGGATCCACCTGTTCTGTTCCCCCACTCTCTCTCTGGTGAATCCTATCACCCCTCCCCCCCCCCACACCTCTGGCCTGTATCCCCGTTCTTGTATGCATAAATAAATAAATCTTTAAAAAAGTCAATATTCGTATTTTAATTTTGAGTTTGAAATTTTGTCCTTGAAAACTGGAAAGATGAAGAGGTTTGGAGTAACTGGGATCTGAGAGGGTGGTCATTGGGACTACCCAACAGAAGAGCTCACATCTCTACCCTTCTCAGTGAACTGGCCATGGTCCTATAAACTCCATTCTATTAAAATGTAATTAGAAATCTTTTCTTTAGAATAATCCTGGGCTTCAACAAGAAAAAAATCTGTTACCAAACAGTCCAATATCAAAGTCTTAAACTAATTTGGTTTACGTTTTTGGTGTTTTCTTCAGTCGCCCAGCCACTCCCCTTCTTTTCTGGGAAACCTACCCACACATGGCTCATTGGAGTGGGCTCTTGGGAGCCATTTTGCTACCACCTCATCCAGTCTCTGTGGCGGTGACTCTTTGGACCAGAAGTAGACATGTTGCCTAGTTGATAATTAGATCTTTTCTTTGGGGGAATTTAAGGTTAGACTGAGAAACGTGTAATCAGTCTGCCATTGGTTGGAATTTTAACATATGCACAGTGAGCTACACAATAACCATATTCTGCCTGTCAAGTAGATTAAAGGAGAGGAAAAAAAGCAGATAGGAAGAGAGAATGAAAGTTAGGTATGGGGGGCAGGGTTGGGGCGGGAGGAGGGGAAGAATGTACAGCAGGGACTCAAAATTGCTTTATTGTTCCTGGTTGCCTTCAGTTGACCTGGCAGCTCTTCAGTGGCCTTATTGAATATCTGTCCTTTGGTGTTGTATAAGTATCTCACTATCCTATAAAATTGTCCCCCTTTTTCTTAAGTTAGCTGCAACCAGAGTCCCAATTAAGGCAACGGAGGTTTATTGAATTACTGAGGAGTAGAGAGACAGGCATTAAATTGGCTTATGGAGATTTAAAAAGGGAGTTAAATTTTTGGCAATGACCTGGAGACAGAATCTTACCCCTTTAATTTTTTTTTTTAAAGATTTATTTATTTATTTATTTATACAAGCACTGGGTACAGTCAGAAGCATAGGAGGGTGAGAGAATTCACCAGAGCCAGAGCGGAGAGCAGAACAGGCAGACAGACAGAGGACAACGGGAGGGTGAGAGAATTCAGCAGAGCCAGAGCCGGGAGCAGAAAAGGCAGACAGACGGAGGACACTGCTGAGGGGAGCAGTGGGCGCGGCAGGGGAGGTCTGCCAGCTATGTGGGACCCTTGCAGGTGGCCGGGGATTGAACCGGCGCTGCAGAGGCTGCGGACAGCTTCGCAGCCCAGCGCTCAACCGCTGCGCCACCAGGGAGACCCCACCCCTTTATTTTTTATTTTTTTTTTAAAGATTTATTTATTGATTGTTTGATTGATACATACATACAAGTACTGGGTACAGTCAGAAGCGCGGGAGGGTGAGAGAATTCACCAGAGCCAGAGCAGGGAGCAGAGCAGGCAGAAGGACCGAAGTACACTGCTGAGGGGAGCAGTGGGCGGCAGGAGAGGTCTGCGCGCCATGTGGGATCCTCCTCCGATGGCCGGGGAGCAGCCGGGGATTGAACCGGCACTGCAGAGGCCGCGGGCAGCTTCGCAACCCAGTGCTCAACCACTGCGCCACCGGAGAGGCCCAAGACCCCACCCCTTTAATTCTTTATAAGATAAATTACACGCAGAAGGTTTAAGCCAGCTAAGTGAACATCAGCTTGTACAAGGAGAGCATCATTTAACAAAGTTAATTTATCATTTGTTTCCAACTGGGAAGTGGTGGGTGGAGAGGGAAGGAGAAAAGAAATACGTGGAAGGGAAGCCAACAAAGGAAGGAAGGAAAAGTCTGAGAAGGTGTGGTACCCAGAAAATATTTTTACATTCACATTTGGTGACTCCTTTTGGATGAAAAATGCCCATCAACTGTCAATCATTATTTTGTAAATGAGATACTATCCATAAAATTAGCCTTCTGTGCCTCCCTGGTGGTGCAAGGGGTTAAGTCTCTGAACTGTGAAACTATCTGCAGCCACTGCAGTACAAGTTAGATCCAAGCCAGGGAGCTACCCACATGTGCAGCAGACCTCTCCTGTCTCTCCCACTGCTCCCCTCAGCAGTGTATTTCAGTCAGTCTGCCTGTTCTGCTCCCCATTCTGTCTCTGGTGAATCCTCTCACCCCCACCCCAACACCTCTGGCCTACACCACAGCTCTTGTATGCATAAATAAATAAAATAAATCTTTAAAAAAATTAGCCTTCTGACACATTTCTATTTCTCTGAAGCAGCCCTTGTGAAATCCTGACTCTTTCTTTGTAAGTAGAATTAAATACTGTGGCCTGGTAGCTTGTTCCTTGTGCAGTCTTGGTGTCTTGGCCTTATCCCTGCCTTTGCCATCAGCTGTGATGAACAGAATGATGTGCAGAGGCTAGTGGAACAATGGGGTTTATTCATGGTTTGGGAAAAACAGGGAATTGTCTGAGCAAATACTGGCTCTCCTTTTTGTGGGGACACTGTAACATTTAGCTAAAATCATCTTCCAATCAGTGGATAAGCGTCTAAATTACAGACACAATATTGGGGGGGGGGTTCTCAGGGTCCTTGGGGACACTTGAAACAATCCTGAGATACAATGACAGTTAGTGATCTTTCAAAAATAAGCAGAGAGAGGTTATTCAAGCAACCATTAATTTTATTAAGGAATCTAACTTTAAGGATTTTATGTCAGAATTTTATGACTGGTTGGCTGGGATGTCAGGTGCTAAGTTCACATTTGGATGGTATTTTAGCTTGGACTTCAAAAAGAATTTACCTGTAGAACAGACTAAATTTAACCAAATTAAATTTGGTAGGCAGTTCAGAACTATTTATATACATTTTTATTGGTACCATATTGTATGTTTTATTCTGTGATCTTTTTTTTACTGAAGTTTTATAGAGTATGAAACCGTTAGTCAACAAATTTTAATCTACATTATAATTTCCAGTGAATGTGTAATGTATATAAATGAACCCTCATTATTTAACTAGTCTCTTGTTGGGCATACAGATTGTTTTCAATATTTACCTATAAACCATGTTTCAGTAAAAATTATCATAGCTAAATCTTCACATATCTTCTTATTTTTGTAGGGGAAAATTCCGGATTTTAATTGCTAACTCAGAAGAGATGCATATTTTTAATGTTTTTTGACTTAAACTGAGAAATTGACCTCCAGAGTGTAATTTATTCTTCCTATTAATATAATAATGCTTTCCTTCAAATACACACACTCCTCTTCCCTATAAACTTTATTTGTTTAAGTTTCTTGTTTTTTCTAGATAAAAGATCATAAAATCTACAAATAACCATCTCTGATTTTTATTTCATCTACCAGATAGGCAAAAGTTGCAAGAATTTATATTTCAGTGTGGGTGAAAATATAAATAAAAATAAATGAAAGTTGTCAAATCTCATGAGTGCAAATCGGTCTGTATTTTTTTTTAAAGATTTTATTTATTTTTACATACAAGAGCTGGGGTACAGGCCAGAGATGAGGGGGTGAGAGGATCCACCAGAGACAGAGTGGGGAACAGAACAAGCGGCTTTACTGAAATACACTGCTGAGGGAGAAGCAGGCAAGGCAGAAGAGGTCTGCAGGGCCATGTGGGTCAGCTCCCTGGCCAGGGATGGAACTCACGCCCATGCTGCAGTGGCTGGTGATAGCGTGAGAGCGCTGACTTTAATCCCTGCGCCACCAGGGATGCCCAAAATAAAAAGTTTAAGAAAGTTAAAAAGCGAAAATAGGGCCTTCCCGGTGGCGCAGTGGTTGAGCACTGGGTTGTGAAGCTGCCCGCAGCCTCTGCATCCCCGGCCGCCCAGCGAGGGTCCCACATGGCCCGCAGACCTCTCCTGCCTCCCGCTGCTCCCCTCAGCAGTGTTCTTTGGTCCTTCTGCCTGTTCTGCTCCCCGCTCTGGCTCTGGTGAATTCTCTCACCCTCCCACGCTTCTGACTGTACCCAGAGCTTGTATAAATAAATAAATCTTTAAAAAAAAAAAAAGCGAAAATATATTGTCTTATTCAAAATGACAATAGTAGCCCAGTGACAAACATTAGTGCAAAGGGCTACTTAGTGACCCTTAAAAGATCTTGTTTTTGGGCCTCCCGGTGGGGCAGCAGGTTGAGTGCTACGCTGTGAAGCTGTCCACAGCCTCTGCAGCACGAGTTTGATTCCTGGCCAGGGAGATACCCACATGGCATGGCAGACCTCTCCTGCCTCGCCCGCTGCTCCCCTCAGCAGTGTACTTCGGTCCTTCTGCCTGCTCTGCTCCCCGCTCTGTCTCTGCTGAATCCTCTCACCCTCCTGCACCTCAGACTGTACCCCAGCTCTTGTATAAATAAATAATAAATCTTTTTAAAAAATCTTGTTTTTGAAGATTATTAAAAGATGTCAGGGATGGGGGGAGGGGGCGTGGCTCTCTTGTGGCACAAGGGGTTAAGAGGCAGCACTGTGACCTATCAGCTGCCACTGAGTTACTATCCCTGGCCAGGGAGGTGACCCACATGGCACAGCAGACCTCTCCTGTCTCGTTCATTTCTTCCTTCAACAGTGTATTTCAGTCAGTCTGCCTGCTCTGTTGCTGGCTCTGTCTCTGGTGAATCCTCTCATCCCCCCACACCTCTGGCCTGTACCCTAGTTCTTGCATGCATAAATAAATAAATCTTAAAAAAAGAAAAGAAAACCATGATTTACTGTATGTCTTGATAAAACTTAGCATCAGTGGTTTTCTAGACCATCATTTGGAGACCTGGAATTGAGGGCTACCTTTCTCTGTATGGCAAATAGGATAAGGAAGTCAGTAGAAATAGCAACTGCTTGGGGAAAAGAATGTGTTATTGAAGGAAGTGGGGAAAATTGCCTTTGGAAGATTGGCTTATGATCTTATATAAGCAGCTCCATAGCAATTTAGGTATTCAAAGTGTTCCAGTTCACACTATCTTTCCAGTCTAATAGTCCATATTTGTCCCTTCTTCTCTTTCAACCTTCCATCTACTTCCACTCCCTCTCATATATACTTCTTTTTGGCTATACTGGAACCATTCCTTGTTCAGATCTTGATTTCTATATTCATAACTTTATGCCTTTCCTTTTTTTTTTTTAAAGATTTATTTATTTGGGGCCTCCCCGGTGGCGCAGCGGTTGAGCGCTGGGTTGCGAAGCTGCCCGCAGCCTCTGCGGCGCCGGTTCGATCCCCGGCTGCTCCCCGGCCACCAGAGGAGGGTCCCACATGGTGCGCAGACCTCTCCTGCCGCCCGCTGCTCCCCTCAGCAGTGTACTTCGGTCCTTCTGCCTGCTCTGCTCCCCGCTGTGGCTCTGGGGAATTCTCTCACCCTCCCGCACTTCTGACTGTACCCAGTGCATGTATAAACAAAAACAAACAAACAAATAAATAAATAAAGCATGCCTCTATAAAAAAAAATAAAAAAATAAAAAAATAAAAAAAATTAAAAAAAAAAAAGATTTATTTATTTGTTTGTCTGTTTATCCATACAAGCACTGGGTACAGTCAGAAGCGCGGGAGGGTGAGAGAATTCACCAGAGCCAGAGCGGGGAGCAGAGCAGGCAGAAGGACCAAAGTACACTGCTGAGGGGAGCAGCGGGCGGCAGGAGAGGTCTGCGCGCCATGTGGGACCCTCCTCCGGTGGCCAGGGAGCAGCCGGGGATCGAACCGGCGCCGCATAGGCTGCCAGCAGCTTCGCAACCCAGCGCTCAACCGCTGTGCCACCACGGAGGCCCACTTTATGCCTTTATTAAGCCATTCTGTCCATCTACTGATAGATTAGCTTTCCCAGAGACCTGTAATGTCTAGTATGGTGGCTACTAATTACACAGACTATGAAGTACTTTATGTTTTAAATTTTTTATTTTTTACATTATTTTTCATTTTTAAACAATATTTGATTCCCCCCACCCTCTCAGGTGTAGTCCCCATAGAATTTCCTTCCCCAAGGCACCCGTGCACCATCACCTCAGTCCCCTGTTCTTCTCCCTCCCTCCCTCTGATTCCTCTCCCTCCTCCTCCCCTGCAGTATGTCTCTGATTTATAATTGTCTGTTTTTGCTTTGTTGTGTTTTGCACTGTTATTTTTTTTTTTTACAAAGATGTCTTATTTGGTTTCCCTATATTTCTGCTGTAAGTGAAACCATCCGATATTTTTCTTTTTCCTTCTGACTTATTTCACTGAGCATAATTCCTTCTCGTTCCATCCAAGTTGCTGCGAATGGCATGAGTTTACCTTTCTTTCTTTCTTTCTTTTTTTTTAAGATTTATTTATTTATTTATACAAGCACTGGGTACAGTCAGAAGCGCAGAAGGGTGAGAGAATTCACCAGAGCCAGAGCCGGGAACAGAACAGGCAGAGCAATGAAATACACTGCTTAGGGGAGCAGCGGGCGAGGTGGGAGAGGTCTGCGCACCATGTTGGCCAGGGATCGAACCGGTGCTGCAGAGGCTGCGGGCAGCTTCAGCCCAGCGTTAAACCGCTGCGCCACCAGGGGAGGCCCGAGTTTACCTTTCTTGATTGCTGAATAATATTCCATTGTGTATATATACCACATCTTCCTGATCCAGTCATCTATTTTTGGGCATTTGGGCTATTTCCCAGTTTTGCCTATTGTAAATAGTGCTGCAATAAACATAGGGGTACAGGTATTCTTTTGAATCAACGTTTTTGTGTCCTTTGGGTAGATCCCCAGGAGTGGAATGGCTGGATCATATTGTAGCTCCAGACTGTGAAACACTTTAAATGTGGCTAGTATGAGCTGAGATATACTAGAAGTATAAAATATAGTGTATTTCAAAGAGTACAATGGAAAATAAATTTATTTTCACCTCTTTTTAAAATGTGGCTACTACAAAATTTAAAATTATATTAATATCTCTAAATCTATGAGATTTTGGCCCTTATATATAATCCATAGGGAAACATTGCCCAGCATTTGTGAATCCAAGTGTTTTAATCAGAATTACACAACTTCGTTCTTTTTTAAAGGTTTATTTATTTATTTATACTAGCACTGGGTGCAGTGAGAGGCGCGGGAGGGTGAGAGAATTCACCAGAGCCAGAGCAGAGAGCAGAACAGGCAGAGTGAGGGAGTACACTGCTGAGGGGAGTAGCGGGCAGCAGGAGAGTTCTGCACGCCATGTGGACCCTCGCCTGGTGGCCTGGGATAGAATCAATAGAACAGGCACTGCAGAGGCTGAGGGCAGCTTTACAACCCAGCGCTCAACCAGTGTGCCACTAGGGAGGCCCAGAATTACACCAACTTCAATGAGTCTTTTTGGAAGACATGCTTATCAGAACAAGCTCTCTTTAATCATTTGAGCAATTCTCTACTTAAAAGAGTTAAACTGCTACCAATTTTTCTATTTTCATAAAATTGTTTTCACTGGGGTCAGACCCATCCTCTAGTAATTTCGTAAAGGAAACTTGACTCATTTATCAGGCTTTGTTTAAGTCTCTTTTTCTTGCTTTCTGTTACTTGGAGTACCCATTTGTGGTCATGATTTTGACTGCATACAGTTTTCCTGGGTCAAAATTTGCAGATAACTTTTGCTGTGTGTAGTTTTAGCCATTGCCACTTAAATGCTGTGAAAATAATTTCTATTAGTAACATTCATTTTAATTGAATAAAAGACAAATCATTTATATTAATTTTAAAATTTATTCATGAGAAAATTGTGGGCAGATCTCAACTCAGGATAGTTCTTTTGTCCAAGATTGTTTAGCTATACTGTTTGGTTTTTTTTAAGATTTATTTATTTATGCATACAAGAACTGCTGTACAGGCCAGTGGTGTAGGGGGTGAAAGGATTCACCAGAGACAGGATAGGTAACAGAACAGGTAGACTGACTGAAATACACTGCTGAGAGGAGCAGCAGGTGAGCCAGAAGAAGTCTGCTGTGCCATGTGGGTAGCTCCCAAGCCAGGGATGGAACTTATGCTGCAGTGCCTGTGGATGGCTTCATAGGTTGCATCTTAATCCTTTGTGCCACCAGGGAGGCCCATAGCTATATTGTTTCTGATAACTCATGTCTTTGGCAAGGCAAAGGCCAAAGGATAGGATAAAAATGTCCCTAAGGAATTACTGTTCTTTTCGGTGCAATAGTGGTTTTGTGATTATGTTTTTTTTTTTTTTTTAAGATTTATTTTAGGGGCCTCCCTTGTGGTGCAAGAGGTTAAATTGCAGCACTATGAAGCTATCTGGAGCCACTGGCCAAGGAGGTGACCCACATGGCGCTGCAGACCTCTCCTGTCCTCCCGGGCTGCTCCCCTCAGCAGTGTATTTTCAGTTGATCTGCCAGTTCTGCTCCACACTCTGTCTCTGGTGAATCCTCTCAGCACCCTGCACCTCTGGCCTGCACTCCAGCTCTTATATGCATAAATAACTGTGGTACAGACTAGAGGTTTGAGAGTTTTAGAAGATTCAGCAGAGACAGAGTGGGGAGCAGAACAGGTGGAATTGACTAAAATACTCTGCTGAGGGGAGCGGTGGGCAAGACAGAAGCGGTCTGCTGCGCCATGTAGGTTAGCTCCTGGCCTAGGGATCAAACTCATGTTGCGGGGGCTGCACATAGCTTCATAGTGCTGAACTTAACCCCTTGTGCCACCAGGGAAGCCCCTGTGATTACGTTTTAAAAATATTTTTTTCTGGGCCTCCCTGGTGGCACAAGGGTTTAAGATGCAAACTATGAAGCTATTGGCAGCTACTGTAGCACGAGTTTGATCCCCGGCCAGCCAGGGAGCTACCCACATAGCACCTCAGACCTTTCCTGCTTGCCCGCTGCTCCCCTCATCAGTGTATTTCAGTCACTCTGCCTGTTCTGTTCCCCACTCTGTCTCTGGTGAATCTTCTCACCCCCTCCCCCCTGCACCTCTAGCCTGTACCCCAGTTCTTGTATGCATAAATAAATAAATCTTAAAAAAATTGTAAAAAAATTTTTCTTTTACATATACATATAAAATATAAATGAGTAAAATAATGTGACAGCTAGGATGTGCTTCAAAATATGGAGGGGGAGGTCCTCCCTGGTGGTGCAAGGGGTTAAGACGCAACCTATGAAGCTCGCCACAGCCACTGCAGCACGAGTTCAATCCCCAGCCAGGGAGAAACCCATATGGTACAGCAGACCTCTCCTGACTTGCCTGCTGCTTCCCTCAGCAGTGTATTTCAGGCGATCTGCCTGTTCTATTCCCCACTCTGTCTTTTGTGAACCCTCTCACCTCCCACAACTCTGGCTTGTACCCCAGTTCTTGTATGTATAAATGAATAAAATCTTCAAAAAAAATATGGAGGGGGAAATGAGTGGTAACATAGATGATACAAGATTAGCCACAAACTGGGCCTCCCTGGTGGTGCAAGGGATTAAGCACTGCGCTGTGAAGCAATCCACAGCCTTTGCAGTAGGAGTTCCATCCCTGGCAGGCCAGGGAGCAACCCACATGGGGCAGCAGACCTCTCCTGACTTGCCCGTTGCTCCCCTCAGCAGTGTATTTCAGTTAGTCTGCCTGTTCTGTTCCCCACTTGGTCTCTGGTAAATCCTTTCACACACACACACCCCCGGCCCCGTCTCTCTGGCCTGTAGCCCAGCTCTTGTATGCATAAATAAATAAATCTTTAAAGAAAAAAGATTAGCCATGAATTTATAATTGTCCAGTTGGGTGTGTATAAATGTTGATGATATCATTTTGTCAACTTTTGTAAAATTTGAAAATTTCCATGTTACCTTTTGGTAAAATAATAGCACTTTTTTTTTAATATATATTCTTAAGATCAAAAGGCAGGATCTAAATGTGCTTTTTTTTTTTTTAACCTTACCTTTATCCACATCTATAAAATCCAAGCACCCTACTATGTTCTCAAAACTCATCTTGTTTCCTGCTATTTTCCTTTGCTGGGGCTAGTCGAAGAATAATATGTGAATGGTGTCCCCTTGATCAGTGCAGTCAAGAGGCCTTCTTCCACACCATAATTTCATTCCATCTGCCTGGAATTCCTTTTCATTTCCTGGGATACAGAAAGCAGTTTCCTGCCTCAAGGTTTTTGTCCTTAATCTGTTCCATAATCTGAAATCTCTTGGTCACTCAAGTTTCAGTTTGAATGTCATTCATTCATCAGAAATGTCTTCTCTAACCACCCTCACTAATGTAGTGTTTTCTATATTTCTCCATCTCAATACTGTTTATTGCCTGTGTAGCTGTGTCAGCTTTTGTGTGTGTGTGTGTGTCTTCTGCTAGAATATAAACTCCAGGAGCTCAGGGATTCTGTTTGTTTTGTTCATTGTGTAAACTCAGCACCCAGTACAAGTTCTGGTACATAGAAGGCACTCAATAAATATTTGTCATTTTTCAAGGTTTGCTTTAAATCACCTCTTTCATAAAGCCTTCTTTAAGTCCTCTAGGAAAGAACGAATCTTTTGCTCCCTAAGGTGTACAAACAGACATACAGAGATGAAAGTTTGCTTTACCTTTACCTGATCTATTGTGATGATATACAGAATATGGCCTTTTGTATTTTTACAACAGTGCTTCAATCTTATTTTCTATACCTTTTTCAGAAACTTCAGATTAACTTGAGATTACAACATATGTTTCTAAACATTTTTTCTATATTCAGGCTGAGAGTTTCACCTCTTTTAATAGCCCTAGTTTCTATGGCTTCCCCAATGTTCATGACACACGAAGATGCCATGATGCTGAGATGAAGAATGACTGGTCTAGTTGGACCTGTCCTCATTGACTTGCCTTTGCTTTGGGGAAAAGGCAGGTATACAAATTAATTAGCTACAAGTTCCTAGAGTGAGTCTTTTGCTAGTCGGGTCATATTTCTCTTTTAATTCATATAACTTGTATGCCTGAAAGCTACCTTCTCACCACTTGCTAATTGCTTTCTATCAAATATGCACATAAAACCATGTATGTTTCCCTGTAAATAGGGGGCATTTTAATTCTCAAAATAATGCTTTAATATTTGTGCTCATTGTAAGCAGATTATATTTTGCACTGGTTCTTTTAGAAACATTTTGATTTCTCCCAGTAGCAGTATTTTTGGAGTGTTTCTTCCAGACAGCTTATTTGCAGAAGCATTTAAACAAATGCTAATTTTACTGCATCAATTGAAACAAATATTGCATTTTGAAAATATCTGATGGTAAAATAAAGATTTCTATTCAAATGGATGTGGAGATTGTTAGACTGTGGTTAAGTATAATGGGTATGTATACTTAATTTTTTTCAGAAAAGGTCAACCAAATTATTCATTATTAAATGTTTCTTGAATGGATATATATAGTAGCTTCTGTATAAGTCCTAATGAACTGTGATTGATAGCATAGATGTCCTAATTCACCTTTCTCAACAGACAAGTGTTTATTAAGATGAATTGATCATCTTAGTAACTGAAAAGTGCACAGAACCATAACACATTGCTTCATATCAAGTACATAACACAATTTTATGTCTGTTCAGGAAAATTATAAGCCAGGGAGAAAGTTTTATTACTCCCAAGGGAGTTTATTGGGTTTTTTTTTTTGAAGGATTGCTATAGAAATAAAACCTGATCTCAATTTCATGCATAATTACATAATACAGATTTTAACTTTTCTAAATACAGGAGTCAATGAATTCAAGTTTTATAGGAGAATAGCCAGATTCTCCAGACAGTTGGTTTATGTACTTTTTAAACAACTCCGGGGAGACTTACAACCTATCTTGATAAAAGGAAACTTGTTTTCGTATCAAGCAACAATAATAGTTATGAGTTACCTACAATTCCCCACTAAGATGACAGACTTTACGCATAAAGTGCATCTCCTCTAATTCTCACAATTCTCCTCTAATTCTCTCTAATTCTCTTGCAGTTAATAATACATATATTACATCTATCATATATGGTCTATTTTATAGTGAAAGCGAGGCCAGAATGAATAAAATAGCTAAGGTCATACTCCTGATAAGTGGCTGATCCAGGTTTCATATCCAAGTTCTCTTTCATTAACCCAGTAGGTTCTCAAAGATAATGTGTTTATCAACAGAAAGAGAAATAATAAAAGACAATAAATTTAAGAATTACCCTATATTTCAGGGAGTTTCTTTGGACAAAACAAATTAATGACGAGGTAATCATAAGAGACCTCTTATTAAAAGATTATTCCTTATTGAATAATTTAGATCCTTAATTCTGGACTCCTAAGTGAAATGTCTCTATATGGAATAAAGTGACTACAAATTCCCAGCGCTTCATTGCCATTAAGACCATCATTTAGAAAATACACATGTCTTGCAGGGATACAGTTCCAGGCTTTTCTTTGGGCGTCAGTTTGGATGACTTTGAGAGTCTGGGATATTTTTGTGACTAAGGAAAAGAATAGCTGAATCACATCTAAAAACGAATCCTCCCACTTAAAAATCTATAACAAAAATGAAGACAATTAGGTATTTCATCAGCCTTTTAACCTCAGTAGCTCTTCCTAAGTCAACCCAAACTACTCCCCTCCATTCCCCCTCGCTCCAAACTGGGAAATAAACCCGAAAGCCGAAGGGAAAGTGGGGCCACGCCTGGCTCCGGCTCTGCTTTATTCAGGAGCCTGTGGGGCCGGCGTCCACAGTCCCAGCGGCCGGCCTAGCGAAGGCAGAGGCGCGCTGCCCTGTGTGCAAGCGCACAGCAGGGGTACACAGAGCCGGCGTTCGTGAGGGAACAAAACAGTCTGACACGGGTCCAGGAAAAGGCAGCCGAGAGCCTTTCTCCCAGGCTACAAAAGCGTGCGAGCGCGAGGAGGAGGAGGGCCTCCCGCGGAAACTCGCCGGCCGGCCCCTTGGTACCGCGGAGCCGCACGGGCAGCCAGCCCGCTAAGCGGAAGGCAGCTCGGCGCCCGGCCCGGCCCCGGCGGCGCATGCGCCGCAGCCCCTCCTCCGCTCCCGGCCCCCTCCCCTCCCTCTTCCCGGCGGGTCTGGGGCGGCGGCGGCGGCGCGGTGACGTCAGGGCGTTGGGGCAGCTCCTGTGACAGACGGAGCTGGAGCGGCGGGGCGGCGGCGGAGTCCGGCGGCGGAGATAGCTAGTGAGCGAGCGAACGAGCAGCGGCCCCCAGGTCTAGGGAGCAAGAAAGAGAAGGAGGGGAGCGCCCAGGCGCGAGCCAGAGAAACCGCGAGCGCCGGCCTCGGGCTCGAGCCCCGGAACGACTGAGGAGCCCGCCCGCTCCCCTCCCCTCCCCCTCCCCGGGCCCGGGCCCAGCGCGCCATCCTCCCCCTCCCTCCTTCCCTCCCTCCCTCCTCCTCCCTTCCCTCTCCCTCTCCCCCTCCCCCCCGGTGGATGGGAGTGAAGGACGGAAGAGGCCCTGCGGAGCCGGCGGTGCAGCGCTCCGGTAAGGCGGCGAGGGTCCCCGCCCTCCCTTGTGTTTTCTCCACCGCGCTCGGGCGGCGGCGGGCCAGGCCCGGCGGCCTGACGATGTGGCTGCGCCGGTCCCCTCCCTCCCGTTCTCCCCTCCCCCTGCCGCCGCCTCCTCCTTCTTCTTCTCTCCTCGCTCTCAAAATGGCGGCCGCGACGGCCGTTGAGTGAGAGACTCGGGAGGAGGGGGGACAGGCTGGGGCGGGCGCTGCCTTCGCCTTCCTTCTCCCGGCTCCGGCTCGGGGGGTGCCAGGGACGCTGCGACTCCACCCGCGGCCCTCCCTGGGACGGGATCGTCCTCCTCCTCCGGTGACTTAGCAAGAAAAGTATTCTTGGTTAGAAAGGGCGTGGAGAGCAGGTCGCTCTCTGATCTTGGGGAAAGGGGACGGCCCGCCTCTCTCCGGGCGCGGAAGGCGAGCTCCGCAGTCCCCACCCGCTGCTGGCAGCTCGGAGCCCGGGCTCAGTCCCGCATCGCCTCGGCACCGACCTGCCTTCCGGGGGCTCGGACCCCCTCCTGCCCTTAGCAGGGCGCTGACCTGAGGAGGATGGCCCACCTCTTCCGTGGCGCCCCTGTGCTTTGGTCCAGGGTCTACACCCAATAAGCAGGAGCGGCCCTACCCACCGAAGCATCTGCAGCATCCTCCCACTAAATCAGGCCCGATTTTTCTTTTCTGCCACCGGCTTCTCAAACGGGAGTTGCCTTTTGACGTTGTAACAGCTTCGAGGCCCACAACCATTCCCCTTCATCTTCTCGCTCCCTTCCTTTAGGAAACGCAGTGCCTTCTTTATCCTCCCAGGTGAGAAAATGCTTTTGAGGTGGTGGGCAGATTTTAACTCTTCCTGTTCTCTAAACTAAACGTGAGAGTAGAGAGGAAGAGTAGGTTTCTATAGCTGAGATAAGAGAGAGCAAGGTGCCTTGGCTTTTATTATTCTTCCTTTCTTAAATGACTTAGCAAGAAACTCCTTGGGAGGAGGGTAGGACATTTTCTGTTGGGATTTGGGTTCAATTGATTTGGGTTCTTTTGATTAAGAAATTGTGCTTTTGAAGAGAAGAACCAGATTTGTGGTCTCGTTCTCAATGGGCGATGTCATGCCAAGGTCTCCCCCTCCCTCTTTCCTTAAGAGGCAACCGGGAGAGAATAAAGATTTTACTGTTATTCTGACCTCTTCTTTAACACACAATCCTTGAAATTCATAGCGTTTTAAACTCTAAACAAAAATTTTGTGTCTTTTTTGTAATTCTATTTTTGGTGGGAGGTGGATTGTTTTGTGTGAATTTAATTTTGAGGCCAGGGTGGAGGAGACAGTGTTTGGGCCTTTCATACCAGTGATAATGACATTCCTCTCCTTTTGCCACAGTTGTATTTGCTGATTTCTTCTCCATCCGCCTCCTTTTCCTCCTCTTTTTCTGTCTGTCTCTGTCTCTCTCTGTCTGTCTCTCTCTCTGCAGCAGGGCTTGGTTGCTGCGGGCTTCAGTCTCAATCAGGAAAATTTCCTGTTTGGGTATGTTTGTAGTGAACGTTTGTGAAAGGCTTTTCCTTAAAAAATTCTGCTTTGGTTCTGAGGAAGATTAAATCTTTCATGGGCATCTTTGACACACAGTTTTGCAAAATAATTGGCAGTTGCAAATTGCAGTTTTTATTAAAGCACAAGAGTAATTTGTGTTTAGGATGTTTTATTCTCTCAGGTTCTATATTGTAAATGATCATTGTTTGGATTGTTTGGATTGTTCAGAAGGAGAGAATCTCTTCAAATATGAATTTTTTTTTTTTTTTTTTTAAGTAAGAGGGACTCAATTTTCCACAAAATTATTTCTGTATATATTGGTTTTCATGGAGCTAGCCTTTTTTGGCCTCCCCAACCCCCCCCCCACTACCACCTTTTAAAAAAATGGGCTAATATTTGTGAATGCTATGAACAGCCATTGAACCGAGGAAACTGGGTGGAGTAAGAGAGCAGAAGCTGTGAAATGCTCCATTGCCTTTTCTTGGCATTTTTCTTATGTTTTGTAAGGTTATTTGATGCTAACAGGCGCTACAACAAAGACATTCCTCTGTAGTAAATCTTAAAATCTCATGTTTTTAGTTTCTACCCTTTTTGCAAGGTGGGTATTGAATGATTAGGGTAAAAAGCAGTGTTCCTGCTCTACGATAGATAGATTGTCGATCTCTGTGTTTATATACATACACACATCTGTACGCAAGTGTAAATTAATGAATGCCAGAAATACAGTAGTAGAAATATTGCCAAAATATAATAACTACAGATGTTTTCTTTCACTTTAGTTTGCATTCAAATAGTAAATCTGTGATTTTTAAATAATAAACATCAGAAGTTAAGTGAAAAAGGGTGAGCTATTTTGTGTTAAAGACACTCTGTAGATCCTTTCTCTTGTATTGTCCCTTGAAAAGGAACCTTTTTGTAAGAAACTACCATAAGGGAGGGTAGGTCATGTTAATGTTTGTATCATGCATTCATGTGAATAGACTTCATCAAAAGAATGTCAAAATCATGTAAATGTAATTTTGATAAGCTTTATGATTGTAAGTGTATGATATATTTTTACATTTTTTTTTTTAAAGTGTGATAGAAACTAGAAGAGTTTTGGGTAAGACCTGAGTAAGGTTAGGAATGATAATTTACTGTTAGGTGTCTGACATTATCTCCTTTCCTAGTATTTATAGCTGTAAGAGCACACTTAAGAGTTGTGATTTTTCAGATTATTAATTGATTAGAAACATAAAGCTCTTTTGACTAAGAGAGCTTTAGTTCCAAACTTCTGTATATGTTTGAAACACGTGGCAGACTTTTGGCTTAATTTGGGGATCACTTTTTAAAATTCTTCATAATGCTATATATTTAAAAAGTTCTAATGAGATTGGGATGGGTTTCGTTTTTTAGTAAAATTGCTTGGTATATTTTTTTCCAGATAAAGTAACGATAATATATGAGATCTGGAGATGTTTCTGGAAGAGAAGAACCAGTATGTTATAATTTTCGGTTTTCTAGCTAGAATATCCATGTTTCATTGTCTGTATTTTACTTGTTCACTACAAATGTTTCCTTCATATTTACTAAGTAATATATATAAAATTGTTATATAACAGGTAGGATTATAGATACTGTATACCTTTATATGTCATATTTTAAGTATCCAGAATAAAACAGGGCCTTTTTGTTTACATGCAGTTCATATCACTGACAACTTATCATCTTGATAAGCTATAGAAATTGTCACGATTAGTATAGAGATGTCTTAAAAAACAAACCCAAAGTGAAATATTAGGGCAGTCAGAGTGAACTTACCAATTCTCCCCATTGCTTTCTAAAGCAGTGAGTCATGCACTCTTTTGCCAGAAGGTTTTTTGAGGCTCAGTTGGTTTTAAACCCAGAGGACCATGTCGGCTGTGGTCCTAAGAGATTCTTTTACATGCTTCTAAGTCTTTATTGTGAAACTGTTTCATTATGATAGGTAATTTGTTTTCATTTTCTTTGGAAAGAAAGAGTTAAGTTTGAAGTGAAAATTCTTTGCCACTGTTTTTAGGTCTACAATACAACTATAATTTTCTTTTTTAAAAGTTGTTCTATTTAAAATAAAACTATAATGACATATAATACAGGTTCTGAAAAGAAAAATCATACCTACGGTTTTCCTTAAGATGCTTAGCTGAAGAGTGAATCGTGTTTGTGGAAAGCCAAGTATTTTAAGAAATTTGTACCTCCCAACAAAGATGTTGTATTACATAAGCCTGAAAGTTAACTGCAGTGAAGGTTTTTGGATTGTTTCGGCTTTGTTGCTGGTTTAGTGTGACACTTTGGCTGGTCATTTAAATGGAATCTTAGTTTAATTTCTGCTATATGTATTTTTTTTTTAAAGATTTATTTATTTATGCATACAAGAGCTGGGGTGGAATCCAGAGATGTGGTGTCGGGGGGTAAGAGGAATCACCAGAGACAGAGTGGGGAACAGAACAGGCAGATCTACTGAAAAACACTGCTGAGGGAAGCAGTGGGCGAGACAGGAGACAAGAGAGGTCTGCTGCGCCATGTGGGTCAGCTCCCTGGCTGGGGATCGAACTCTTGCTGCAGCGCTGCCCATAGCTTTATAGTGCTGGGACTTAATCCCTTGTGCCACCAGGAGGCCCTGTGTGTATTATTTTTGGCCTTGCTACGGCAGCTATACATTTTAATTGATATTTGTGAAATGCTTTATACTCATTGGATGTGGGCATCATAAATGCTTATTATTTTGAGTTATTGTTTTCTCTTTAAAAGATGGTGGCTTTTGGTTGAAACATACCCGGTAAGGATTGATCTGTACACTTGTCAAGGATATTTCTGGAAAAGTATCCTTTAAAGTTGTTATTTCACATTGACATAAACATTTATTTCCCTAATACTTTTTGAGTGTATTAAATGAGGTACTTCATTTGTTCTGTCAGATCTTTTTGAGGCAAATTGGTATTTTATGGGATGAGAAAACTAAAATTCAGATAACTTTTCCCGTAAGGTCACAAGTTTGTAACTAAATGAGGTGCATATATTACTGTCACTGGAATGCTTAGGTATTGCCTTATATGATGAAACAAACATTCCGTTTTTCTTTTGACAAATTGACTTCTTTTTATAACTATTTCTTTTTTAAAATTGTAAAAAATGTTGGCATTTATTACCTGCATCATTTAAATTGTTGTTTATTAACGTACGGTTGTGTATTTTGCTTGCTTAAGGCATTTGAGTTGGGACTCCAGAAAGTGCCTAATACTGCCTTACAGTAGTATTAATAAGTAATTAAATACTTGTTGCATTTGATTGAATGTGGGGTTATGTGAAAGGAAATGTGCTATTCTATATTTCTTGGTAATAGTTAACTTTCATTGACCTGAGGAATTAAGATGTTTACACTTCTTTTACAGAGATTTTACATTGTCCTAAGGAAATGGGTTACACTTCTGACATACTTGTATCAGGTTCATAAAGTTTCAACTATAAGAAGTGAATTAACCCAATGGACAAATTATATTTGCATTTTGTAATTATGTGTTCCTTTCATTTTGATTATCTGCTCTTTGAGCTCTTTTGTGTTGACAAGAATTATTAACTAAGGCTATTAACTTTCTCTGAGTGACTGTCTAGATAACAGTAAGGTTAAAATTCTGGGAAATTTTTAAGGAATTTGATTTTTGAAAGCTTTGTATAAGTTTATTAAGATTTTTTTTACCTAGTTGATTAATCTACTTTTAATCTATGTCAAAAACAGAAGGATATGTTTTATGAAATTAGTGTTTTGTGTGTATAAGGCATGTTTTGTTCTTTCATCTTTCCTCCTTTATTTTATTGAAAACATGCTGACTGCAGAAGGGAAGGTGAAGATAATGAGTCAGTTTTATTAATTAGTTTTGTCAAACATTTTTTAAGGATGGGGGAAAATTATACTTTTAATATTATCTGAAAAAATTAAATAAAACTACCAAAACATAAGTGAATGTTTATATTCTTTTTTTTTTTTTTAAGATATATTTACTTACGCATACAAAACTGGGGTACAGGCCAGAGGTGTGGTGGGTGAGAGGATTCACCAGAGACAGAGTGGGGAACAGAACAGGCAGATTGATTGAAATACATTGCTAAGGAGAGCAGCAGGCGAGGCAGGAGAGGTCTGCTGCGCCATGTAGGTTGCTCCCTGGCTGGGCATTGCATTTGTGCTGCAGTGTCTGCGTATATCTTCATAGGTTGCATCTTAACCACTGGTGCCACCAGGGAGGCCCTGAATATTTATATTCTAATTTGGACTCTGCAATTTGCCAACTCTGTGCCTTGAGCAAAAACCTCACTTACATGTAAATGGACGATTTTGACAGTATCTAGCTCATAGAGTGTTTACTAATATTGAATGATGAAAGGCGTGTAAATATATCAGTACATGCTTTTTATTGTTGGACTTTTTAAAGAAAGGATTTAGCATCTAGTTTAATCATATAAATAAGCAGCATTAACATTTTAAAATAGCTTTTGTAGTTTTAGGTGCATTTTTTTTAAAGATTTATTGATTGATTGATTGGTTGATACATACATACATACAAGCACTGGGTACAGTCAGAAGCGCGGGAGGGTGAGAGAATTCACCAGAGCCAGAGCGGGGAGCAGAGCAGGCAGAAGGACCGAAGTACATTGCTGAGGGGAGCAGTGGGCGGCAGGAGAGGTCTGCGTGCCATGTGGGACCTTCCTCTGCTGGCCGGCCGGGGAGCAGCCGGGGATTGAACCGGTGCTGCAGAGGCTGCGGGCAGCTTCACAACCCAGCGCTCAACCGCTGCGCCACAGGGGAGGCCCTGCATTTCTTTTTTTATCTTATATATTTCTTTTCTTTTTTTTTTTTTTTTAATAGAGGCATGTTTTTCTTTATTTGTTTGCTTGTTTTTGTTTTGTTTATACATGCACTGGGTACAGTCAGAGGGGCGGGAGGGTGAGAGAATTCACCAGAGCCAGAGCGGGGAGCAGAGCAGGCAGAAGGACCGAGTACACTGCTGAGGGGAGCAGCGGGCGGCAGGAGAGGTCTGCGCGCCATGTGGGACCCTCCTCCGGTGGCCGGGGAGCAGCCGGGGATTGAACCGGCGCCGCAGAGGCCGCGGGCAGCTTCGCAACCCAGCGCTCTACCGCTGCGCCACCGGGGAGGCCCTTATATATTTCTTACATCATTTTTCACACAATATATGCATTTTCATCTTTGTTATAGTCCCCATACAATTCCCACCACCCTTGTTTTGATCCTACTCCCGTCTCTCTCCTCTGTAGTGTGTCCCTGGTTTATAGCTGCTTGTTGATTTTGATTTTGATTTTATTTTAATTGGTCTTTTTCCTGGTCCCTTATTTAGGTTTTCCAAATTCCTGCTATGAGTGAGATTATCCGGTATTTTTCTTTTTCTTTCTGGCTTATTTCACTGAGCATGATCCCTTCCCCTCCATCCATGTTGCTGCAAATTGCATGAGTTTATCTTTTTTGATTGCTGAGTGATATTCCATTGTGTCTATGTACCACATCTCTTGATCCAGTCATCTGCTTTTGGGCATTTGGGTTGTTTCCATAGTTTAGCTATTGTAAATAGTGCTGCCATAAACATAAGGGTGCAGGTGCCCTTTTGAATTAATGTTTCTGTGTTCTTTGGATAAATACCTAGGAGTGGAATTAAGTGCATTTCTTAAGAATTGGTATTAAGGATTCAGTCTTTACCCTTTGGGGAAACTAGTTTATCTGAAACTACTGATAGTTTCAAAGTTTCATTGTAAATGCCAAATTGAAATATTCAATGTTGTTTTTTTTTAACATAAACTTCTGTTGCTAGTAAGCATTTTATCTAAACTTTAAGTATAATTTACATCTTTATTTTAATCAGAAAACGTACTTTTAAAACATTATTAGTTTAAATAGCCCCATATTTTACCTCTATATGTGTGTTTTTAAGTGAACTTTTAATTTTGGAATTATTTAGATTTATAGACAAGTTGTAAAGATGATGCAGACAGTTCTTGTATATACCTTGCACTAGTTACCCCATTGTTAACATCTTAAACTTCTGTAAGATTGGCACTTGTCATTCTTGCTGTTTGCTATTGGTAAACTTTAGACTTTATTTTCATTTCATACTTTTTGTTTCAGAGTTAATCCAAGGTAGCATCTTGTATTTGGTTGTCTTGTCTCACCAGTCTCCTTTCGTCTATGACAATTTCTCAGTCTTTCCTTATTTTTCATAATCTTGATGATCTTTAATAGTACTAGTCAGGTGTTCTGTGAAATGTTCTCCTAAACAGGTGTTTTTTCATTCTTAGATTGGTGTTATGGATTTTGAGGAAAAATACTACAGAGATAAAGTTATTTTCATTACATCATGTCAGGGGCTACATGATACTCACACACCATCACTGGTGATTTTAATCTTTATTACTTGGTTGATGTTTCCATACCACAAAGTTATTTTTCCTTTCTGCTACTTTATCCTTTGGAAGTGACTCAAGTTCCATGTATATTATTTGGAATTCTTCTGTAAGGCTTTTTCTTCTCTCTGCAATTTATTAAAACAATTCACATTTTTTTTTAACTTAGAACAGTTTTATTTTTAATTTTTTTAAAACTAGGCAACATTTATTGTGTGATTAATCATTGAAATCCTTCAGAACTGGATGCTGCAACAGCTGCCCTCTTGGGTTTAGGTGTTGATCCATCACAGAATCCAAGCCTGAACCTGTGGTATGCAATTTTTAGGTGCTTCATTTGATCATTCTTAGTGGTATTTCATCTTCTGTCTTGGCACTGCAGTTATCTTGCTCTTCTACTTGGCAGGATAGCCAAATTTAACACAGGTTGAATTTTAAAGGTGGTTGGTCTTGGAGCCATAAAGGCTGCACAATATGTGGGTGTTACTGTGATGATTTTGTTTCTTAGTCTTCTTCCTCTGCAGATGTGACCAAAGAGTCCAAAAGAAAATCTAGAATTTAAAATATTAATAATTTAAGTAGTCCTCAAATTTTCAAAAAAATGTTTAGGAGTTGTTTGGAGAATGAAGATATAACATTTGAAGAAGCTACATTTAAGTGAATTTTATTTTCTAGTAATTATTCATAAAGCTCATTTTGGGGCTTTTTTAAAGGCTCCTGTGATCTGAGAAGCAAAGCATCTTATTCATTGTTTTTATGCTAGTATTTGAATATCTTGTTCTTTTCTCTCAAATAAGTTTTAAATACTGCAGCAGAAAATGAAATAATTTTTATTGATTTTACTCTTATTTTAAAAATAGAATTGGTAGAGCTAGGTCCTGAACGATACTTATTTTACACTAAGGAGAATTTGTAATTTGAGAGAAGATAATTCTTGAAAATTGCATTTATTACATTATGTCAGCATTGTGGAAGGTATAACTGCAGTGTTTGGCGATAGATCTATGACGCAATGCAGGTTGAAAGAATGGATTTGAGTGATTCAGTAACCAGTTGAATGAATAAAATTCAAAATTAGTAGTAACCAAATTCAAAATTAGTAGTGAGGGAGAGGAAGAATGTAGACATTGAGGAATTACTTTTTTTTTTTTTTCTTTCTTGTTTTGTTTTGCTTTGGTTTGGGCTATGGAGTGGTTGTGGGTCTTTGTGAAGAATCAAGAGTTGAGGGAGGATCCAGGTTGGGGACCCAGATTATTTTTGTTATCTTTGCGTGTCTTTTTTTTTTTTTTTAAAGATTTATTTTTATTTATTTATACAAGCACTGGGTACAGTCAGAAGCGTGGGAGGGTGAGAGAATTCACCAGAGCCAGAGCAGGGAGCAGAACAGGCAGAAGGACCGAAGTACACTGCTGAGGGGAGCAGCAGGCAGCAGGAGAGGTCTGCGAGCCATGTGGGACCCTCCTCCAGTGGCCGGGGAGCAGCCGGGAATCGAACCGGCACTGCAGAGGCTGCGGGCAGCTTCGCAACCCAGTGCTCAACTGCTGCGCCACTGGGGAGGCCCTCTTTGCGTGTCTTTTAACAGCATAATCATTAAGGGGGTATTGGAGAGTTGAGTTCTAAAATGTGGTATTTTCATGTTTTATATGTCTACTAGTGTAATTAATAATGGAAAAGACATTTCATTATTGTGTACTAACCTTTTGAGGCATTAAAAAGTTCATCCTTTCATCATAATATATTCAGTGCAGTCTCTTACGGGAACTGTGCTGTCACTCTAGAAGATGCCCCACACAGGGCACAGCAGGAGTAGAATCCTAAGTCAGAATGGGGAAAGGGAAGGCTCACATTTCAAGTGCTCAGTTTTCCAGGAGTGTGAGCAAAGTGAGGCTTAATTAAAAATAAAACTTGAAATCTGGGCAGGGACCAGACACTAATCAAAGACCTTTTACTTTTTTTTTTTTTTAAAAAGATTTGTTTATTGATTGAATGATTGATTGATTTATACATACAAGCACTGGGTACAGTCAGAAGCACGGGAGGGCGAGAGAATTCACCAGAGCCAGAGCGGGGAGCAGAGCAGGCAGAAGGACCGAAGTACACTGCTGAGGGGAGCAGCGGGCGCTGCAGGAGAGGTCTGCGCGCCATGTGGGACCCTCCTCCGGTGGCCGGGGAGCAGCCGGGGATCGAACCGGCGCTGCAGAGGCTGCGGGCAGTTTTGCAACCCAGCGCTCAACCGCTGCGCCACCGGGGAGGCCCTCAAAGACCTTTTAAACTAATAAAGCATGTGGACTTTAAGAAATGGGGAGGCAGCACACGCAGTACAGTGGTTAAGAGCCTTGACCCTGGAGCCTAGATGCCAGTTCACCTTCTCCACGTCTGTAGCTGTGTTATATTATGTATATATAGTGTGCAGTGTGTGTGTATATGCGTGTGTATATATCTATAGACTACTTAAATTCTTATATGTAATTATGAGGAATAAGTGAGCACTTGCAAAACATTAAAGAGGTGCCTAGCATGTAGTGAGTACTATATAAATATTTGTTAAATAAATAAAAATAGGGAACCTTCCACGTTAAAAATCAATATTTTAAAGCAGATAAGTGATATGGTCAGACCGTATTATAAATAGATGACTCTGCAGGCTGTGTAGGGGATGCATGTTAATTGGTTAAGACCAGACGTAAGGCAAGACCTCTTAATTATTCTAGATAAGAGGTGATGTGTGAACTATGGTAGTAGTGGTAAAGATATACAGAAGGAAATAAAACTGAGAAGGTAAACTTGCAGATCAAGGTAATTGGTTGTATATAGAAAAAGAATGAAAAGAGTGAAGGTTGACTTGCATAGTATATTGTTTCTAACATTTTTAAAGTTATCTCTTCTTTCTTTCTTTCTTTCTTTCTTTCTTTCTTTCTTTCTTTCTTTCTTTCTTTCTTTCTTTCTTTCTTTCTTTCTTTCTTTCTTTCTTTCTTTCTTTCTTTCTTTCTTTCTTTCTTTCTTTCTTTCTTTCTTTCTTTCTTTCTTTCTTTCTTTCTTTCTTTCTTTCTTTCTTTCTTTCTTTCTTTCTTTCTTTCTTTCTTTCTTTCTTTCTTTCTTTCTTTCTTTCTTTCTTTCTTTCTTTCTTTCTTTCTTTCTTTCTTTCCTCTTTTATTTTCTTTCGATTTATTTATTTATTTATACAAGCACTGGGTACAGTCAGAATTGTGAGAGGGTGAGAGAATTCACCAGAGCCAGAGTGGGGAGCAGAACAGGCAGACTGATGAAATACACTGCTGAGGGGAGCAGTGGGCATGGCAAGAGAGGTCTGCGCGCCATGTGGGACCCTCGCTGGCAGCCGGGAATCGTACCGGCGCTGCAGAGGCTGCTGGCAGCTTCACAGCCCAGTGCTCAACCGCTGCGCCACCGGGGAGGCCCTTCAAAGTTCTCTCTTTAGTTTTTTAGTGCCCTCTGTGCTGGTGATATTGAGGCTTTGGGGGCACATTTTATTGCGGTGCTTCCATGCAAGTGAGATCTACTGACCTGAAATAGTTTTTAATTTTTGAAATTCGTAGGTCTTTGCTTATTTTCTCAGTACATAAAGATAAATTTCTCTCTCTCCCTTTTTTCCCCCGCCACAGGAATGGGATGTTTCTTTCTTTCTTTTTTAGATTTTATTTTATTTTTTATTTATATAAGCACTGGGTACAGTCAGAAGTGCGGGAAGGTGAGAGAATTCACCAGAGCCAGAGCAGGGAACAGAACAGGCAGACTGACGAAATACACTGCTGAGGGGAGCAGGGGGTGTGGCAGGAGAGGTCTGTGCGCCATTTGGGACCCTTAAATGATTTTATTATATTTTTATATCTTTATGTTGAGATTTCTGACTATAAAGATAATAACACCATGTAATACAGCACATTTAAAAATCTGAAGGGGGCCTCCCTGGTGGTGCAGGGGTTAAAGACACAGTGCTATCAAGCTATCACCAGCCACTGCAGCACCAGGGAGCAACCCACATGGCACAGCAGACCTCTCCTGCCTCATGTGCTGCTTCCCTCAGCAGTGTATTTCAGTAGAGCCACCTGTTCTCCCCACTCTGTCTGGTGAATCCTCTCAACAACCGCCCCCTGTCTCCGCCATCCCCCTCCCCCATCTCTGGTCTACACACCCCAGTTCTTGTCTGCATAAGTAAATAAATGTTTAAAAAAGACATGGCTGGGCTTCCCTGGTGTCGCAAGGGGTTAAGATGCAACTAATGAAGCTATCTGCAGCCACTGCAGCACAAGTTTGATCCCCGGCCAGGGAGCTACCCACACGGTGCAGCAGGCCTCTCCTGACTTGCCTGCTGCTCCCCTCAGCAGAGTATTTCAGTCATTCTGCCTGTTCTGTTCCCAACTCTCTCTTTGGTGAATCCTCTCACCCCCCACACCTCTGACCTGTTTCCCAGTTCTTGTATGTGTAAATAAATAAATCTTAAAAAAAAACAAACAAACAAATGTGATCCAAAACTCAATATGGACCACAAAAATTAAAATAAAAAAAATTTCAAAAAACAGAAAACTTTAAAAATCTGAGATGTCTGAATCATTAAAAATATTAAAATGTTAATTATAACCACTTCTTTTTGTTGTTTATTCATATGTGATAAATAAACTTTGATAAGGGGAATGTTTCCTCACTTATTTATTCCTTGGCTAAATCTTAGCTCCCCTCCCTATTTCTAGATTTGTCAGAATTTTTTTTTTTTTAAAGATTTTAATTGTTATACAAGAACTGGGATACAGATTCAAGGCAGGGTGAGAGAATTCACCAGAGATAGAGTGGGGAGCAGAACAGGCAGACGGACCAAAGACACTGCTGAGGAGAGCAGTGGGCGAGGCAGGAGAGGTCTGCTGCACCATGTGGGTCCCTCCCTGACCAGCCTGGAATCGAACCCGCGCTGCAGAGGCTGTGGACAGCTTCACTGTGCTGCTCTCAACCCACTGTGCCACTGGGAGGCCTAGATTTGTCAGTATTTTGAGAATATTGAATCTTGAATGAATAATTGGAGTTGACATGGGAGAAGGTCATTTTAGGTGGAAGGACTAGCAACATACTTGTAAAACATGAAAGACTGTGTGCTGGACAGTACGGCAGAAGAGATTGTAGAGTATACTTGGATGTGAGTCTGGAAAGGTACATGTCAGTGATATTGATAGAATTTATAAATTACATTGTGTATACTTTGTAGATGATTTGGAAATAATTTCAAGCAAAGGTGAGAGAGGTCAGCAGAGTTTTTTTTTTTTTTTTTAAGATTTATTTATTTATTTTATACAAGCACTGGGTACAGTGAGAAGCGCGGGAGGGTGAGAGAATTCACCAGAGCCAGATCGGGAAACAGAACAGGCAGACTGACGAAATACACTGCTGAGGGGAGCAGCGGGCGGCAGGAGAGGTCTGTCACGCCATATGGGACCCTCGCTGGTGGCCGGGGATTGAACCGGTGCTGCAGAGGCTGTGGGCAGCTTTGCAGGCCAGTGCTCAACCACTGCGCCACCAGGGGAGGCCCTCATCAGAGTATTTTAGATTATGAGTGGCAGTGAGGAATATTGATTGGAATGGAGGTGATTTTAGGGAAAGAATAAGTGCTTGAAATAAGATAGTGACAGTGAAGGTTCTTGACTGGAGAAAGCCATGGGAAATAGAATTGTGAGTAGCGTGATTGGGACAAAGAAATGTTGCAGGACAACTCAGATATGTAGCTGGGTGACTGAGGATTTCTTTTTCCAAAAGATTTTTATTTATGCATACAAGAACTGGGGTGCAGGCTAGAGGTGCAGGGGGTGAGAGGATTCACTAGAGACAGAGTGGGGAGCAGAATAGACAGATCTATTGAAATACACTGCTGAGGGGAGCAGCGGTGAGACAGGAGAGGTCTGCTGCCCCATGTGGATTATCTCCCTGGCTGGCGATCGACTTGGGGATCATTAGCCATATAGAGAATAAGAGGAGAAATTGTGTGGGATATTACAGTAAAACAGCCATTAATGTTCCTGAACCACAGTTCTCATGTCACTTTTTTTTTTTTTTTTTTTGGCCAAAAACCCATTGCCAGCTTTCTTCTATCATTGGTAAGCTGTGTAGATGAAAATGGAAAGGGCACATTAGTAGAAGCATGGTATTTGTTATGCATTAGTTTAACCCTAAGTGGTCATACAAGGACATTTTTTATGTGTTCTGGTTTACCTGTTAATCTTCTCTTATTGCCTTCGGTGTATCTTGTGATTCAGCTTTATGAAGATAGTTTCTGTTCCTCATGGTATTTAATCACTTTCTTCTGCTCTAGTCTTGACCAATCTTCAGATTTCTCCTTTTCTAGGTGGCCTTCCCTGATTTTTTTCCACCTGAAAGAAATGTTTTTTTCTCTGAATTCATAATCTTATGGCATGTATCACTTTTTCTCTTGTTATACAGTTTATGTAATTTTTTCTGATGTATAAAATGAATTAATACACTAAAAGAGCTGAGAACAGTAACTAGCAACAGTAAAATTTGGTCTTTGTTGATGAAGGTGATTAGGATGAATTGATTGTATTAGTAACAGGGCATCTGCCTTCTCTTCTGCCTGCCTTCTTGTTATGACAAGACCAATTTGTTTTCTATTTTTGGACACCAGAAAAGTGGTGTCTCTTTCCTTATGTCTTTAAACGTGCAAAAGGTAACGTGCCATATCATCATCTTCAGAGTGAAATTATCGTCTTTGTATGTCTTCACTATTCCTTTGCTCTACTAGGGAAGTAAAATGATAGACAAGGCCATGACGCTGATTATTTTGTTAAGCTTCACCATGGCTGTTTGAGGTAGGTAGCAGTATTAGCCCCTTTAGTAAATGGGCAAATAGGCTTAGGAAGTTTGAAAATTTGCCTGCAGTAACATCGTTTTAAGTGACTAAGCTGATTCTTGAATCTCTGCTTCTTGACTCCAAAAATTCTACACAATAGAACCTTAAATGTTTGGGTTATTCTTTCAGTACTTTCCTGTCATCTACATATTCAGTTACTTTCAGAGGGTCTATCATTTGGCCCTATATCAGAAAAGTGCTTTTTGTTGTTTCTTTTAAATTTTATTTTATGTATTTATTTTTATATGGAAAATACCAAATATGCAGGAAAAATATACCTGCATTAATCTAAAAAGTCCACATAACTACTACCAGAAATGACAAATGTTTACATTTTGTCATATTTGCCTTAGTGTTTTTTTTTTTTTTTAAGATTTATTTATGCATACAAGAACTGGGGTACAGGCCAGAGGTGTGGGGGGGTGAGAGAATTTACCAGAGACTGAGTAGGGAACAGAACAGGCAGAATGACTGAAGTACTCTGCTAAGGGGAGCAGTGGGTGAGTCAGGAGAGGTCTGCTCTGCCATGTGGGTAGCTCCCTGGCGGGCTGGGGATTGAATTCGTACTGCAGTGGCTGTGGATAGCTTCACAGGTTGTATCTTAACCCCTTGGGCCACGGGGGAGGCCCTGCTTTAGTGTTTTAAAGAAAAGTAAGTAGTTACAATTGATGTCCATTTTGTGTCACTTGCCATTGCCATTCCCCTCCCTCCTTGCTCCCAGTGGTAAACCTCCTCCTAAAATTGATACATCCTTTTGTTCTTTTTTAATACTTTTACTATGCAAATATGTATCCATTAACAATGTACAATAATTTTTAGAGGGCCTCCCCGGGTGGTGCAGCGGTTGAGTGCTGGGTTGCCCAGGTTCGATCCCTGGCCTGCTGCCTGGCGAGGGTCCCACATGGTGCGCAGACCTCTCCTGCTGCCCACTGTTCCCCTCAGCAGTGTGCTTCATCAGTCTGCCTGTTCTGCTTTTCGCTCTGGCTCTGGTGAATTCTCTCACCCTCCTACCCTTCTGCCTGTACCCAGTGCTTGTATAAATAAATCAATAAATCTTTAAAAAAATTTTTAGAATTTACATGAATGTTATACTGTATATCATTTTATAGCTTTTTTTAACCTTACATTTTCTAGATGTAGCACTATGTAATGTTACAATGGGTTTTTTTTTTTTTTTAGTATCTTTACTACAGAAATGGGCAGTGAAATTATTTCCAAATTTTCACCAATGTAGATAATATTGCAATGAAAATGAACATGTTTGTAGATAAGGTAATAAAATTTGATTTTTGTTTTTCTTTGCAGAATTCATCTTAAGGTTAATTAAATATTTTTTCTTCAATAATTTTAGAGCTTTGAATTGAATAAATGGAATGTACACTATTGCTGGAATTGATTTTAGAACATAAATTCCTAAGCTTTGTCCTATTTTCTTCAGTCTTTACAGCTATTTAAAAAGCTATTTTATTCACTACCCAGCCAGAGGTTGTAAACTGGCAGCCTGCAGGCCAAACTAAGCCTGTAAATGCATTTCTCTTGGTTTTGCATGGCTAATTTTTTTTTAGTCAATATGTAAAAACTAGCTATTTTGCGTAGAGCCTCTATTTTTAGATTATCCTGAAAATTAGCAGTTCTGGCGATGGTGGAGACCACATTTTCCCATGGCAACAGTTGGTCCAAGCTGAGTCACAGCTGCTTTCCTTTAGATGGGCATAACAAGTTCCTACCACTCCTTATTACTGTTTATTATTGCCCTTGCACTGTTCATTATAGTGAAGAAATGCTTCCCTATTGATGATTCTATTAAAAAATGGATAAAGTGTAGCTAGATCAACTGCAGTAGTCGAGTAGAACAGAGTGTATTTCTCTGAAAGTAATATTATAATATGATTATATTAAAAATGTGATTAATAATGAAACAAAGTGAGTCTCACATGGAAAGATTACAGCCTTACCTGCTTCATTCATTTATATCACCTGCTTTGTTCTCTGTCAGCATGAGTTTTTGGTCTGTGCATTTTTGTGAAAGTAGCTGTGAGGTCTGCCTAATAGTGCAGCTGAAGATCAAAAAGATAGAGACAGTTTGTAAAACATGAAGTTTTGAGTGAGCGCACAGTATTCACCTATTCTTCTTGCTGTTTTTTTTTTTTTAAAATAGAGGCATGTTTTATTTATTTATTTATTTGTTTGTTTGTTTTTGTTTATACATGCACTAGGTACAGTCAGAAGTGCGGGAGGGTGAGAGAATTCACCAGAGCCAGAGCGGGGAGCAGAGTAGGCAGAAGGACCGAAGTACACTGCTGAGGGGAGCAGCGGGCGCTGCAGGAGAGGTCTGCGCGCCATTTGGGACCCTCCTCTGGTGGCCGGGGAGCAGCCAGGGATCGAACCGGCGCCGCGGAGGCTGCGGGCAGCATCGCAACCCAGCGCTCAACCGCTGCGCCACCTGGGAGGCCCTCTTCTTGCTGTTTTGTATACCCTTGTTCCAGAAAGATTTTAGCAGTGGCATTGAAAACTGACTTAATCTCCTCAACCATCCTACCTTTCACCTATTTTTAAATTTTGGTGCCTTGTGCAGAGACTACAAATGAATGATCTAGGATTGAGATTGCAAACATATTTTGCCTAGTAAGTGATTCTGGACTTATTTTTAAAAACCCCAGTCTCCCTGGTGGTGCAAGGGGTTAAGCACAGCACTGTGAAGTTGTCCACAGCCACTGCAGCACGAGTTTGATCCCCAGCTGGCCAGGGAGCTACTCAGTTGGTGCAGCAGACTTCTCCTGTTTGCCCGCTGCTCCTCTCAGCAGTGTATCTCAGTCTGCCTGTTCTGTTCCCTACTCTGTCTCTGGTGAATCCTCTCACTCCCCACATCTCTGGCTTGTACCCCAGCTCTTGTATGCATAAATAAATCTTTATTTAAAAAAAAACAACACCCAGCCTAAGGCCTCCCCGGTGACTCAAGGGGGTTTGTCAGCACTATGAAGCTATCCACAGCCACTGCAGCATGAGTTTGATCCCTGGCCAGGTAGGTGACTCACATGGCACAGCAGACCTCTCCTGTCTCACCCACTGCTCCCCTCAGCAGTGTATTTCAGTTGATCTGCCTGTTCTGCTCCCCATTTTGTTTCTGGTGAATCCTTTTCACCCGATGCACCTCTGGCCTACACCCCAGCTATTGTATGCATAAATAAATAAATCTTAAAACAAATAAAAAGGTGAACCAATTAGTTCAGAAAGAAAACAAACCACCCGACATTATCAGATAAAATTTCTCATATGGGGATCTTCATAAAGAAGGTTATGTGTGATTATCATTTTTTCCTCATCAACATCATTAAGGTAGAAGGATATCTAGTACTCGACAACATTCAATATGGGAAGAACAACCCCATCATTGAGAGTCATTGTGAATAAGTGGGTAAATTATCCATCTGATCAATGGATATAGTTTCCCTCAACCCTCTTTTTGGTAAATGTTGAGCTTAAGCTCTTTGGCAAATATTTAAATTGTGGATGTTTGCCATTCACATATAGGATTTAAAAATTTTTGTGAATACATAGTTTTACCCAAGTAGAATTTATAGGAGTGTTTGCAGGTTAAGATTTTTATTAGAAAATATTTTGACTCTGTCTTTTTGTTTAATTCAAGTAGCCAAAATAGTAAAAATCATTTTTCTTTAGTTTTCTATAAAAAGGCGAACTAATTAGAAAGAAGAAAAGGGACCTGTAATGCACATTACCCCGTTTAATGCTCCTGGAAATAAATTGCTTCAGCAGAAGACAGTTCCTATGTATCAGGACTCAGTTTGTCATAGATTAAAATGTAAAGAGATACTGTTTTTATTTATGTCTGCAATAAGTATGGTGTGTACCCTCAAGACGCATACTAGCATATGTAGTTACATATAGCTCTGCCACTACTCCTTTTTACATGTGCTCAAGACTCCACTTAAAAACAAGATTTTCTGGGCCTCCCCTGGTGGCGCAGCAGTTGAGCGCTGGGTTGCGAGGCTGCCCGCAGCCTCTGCAGCGCCAGTTCGATCCCCGGCCACCGGCGAGGGGCCCACCAAAAAAACAAAAACCAAGATTTTCTTTTTCAACCCTACTGGAACTACAGTTCTTTATTTTGTAATCTTCACTGCTGAATCTCTTGTAAATACAGTTGAAAACACTCTGTTTTTCTTATTGATGGCTGTTCTTTGTATTTCTTAGTTTGCTATCTTTCATTTAAAATTTTAAGCACTGTTCTGCATTCCAATTGCTTAGGATAATTTTGCATTTGGATATTTTGTTGTCATGTTATATTCAGTATGTTACTTTCCTTCAAATCTGCCTTTAAAATTGCCAGTCATTTTCATCTTTAGTTTTTCAGTTTATAAAACTCACTTGGCATCAGTCCTCAGCTCATGTTATATTCTCTTGGTTACCTTTTTTTCTAGTCCCCACCCTCCCAACCCACTCTAACTAGATTGTATATTCCCTTACAGGTGATTTGTATTTTTCTATAGTTGACTCTGCTAACAGGTGGGACACAATACCTATTGTTTGATTTTAAACACAGAGTACTTGGTAGTTCCTCAGTGAATAAGTTTTTGACACTGAAAATCGTTATTTTTCAGTTATTTCAGTTGAAGCAAATATTGGCACGGATAATAGTACACTAGAAATCAGTTTATTTGAGTTGCTGCAGGCTTTCCAGAAGTTGGGTGGTCCTAACACATGGGTGGTTGTGCTTATATGTAAACAGGAGATCTACCTTAGAGAAGATCGTCTTCAAGACCAAGATCAAATAATGGATTATGTCAGAAAAAATTTGCACTTTTTCATAAAGGCAAGTTTTGGCCATAAAGCTCTTTTTTTTGAAAAATATTATTCCCAGTGCTTCCATCCTATTGTTGGCCTCTGTTATCTACTAGTTCCGACCTTTTCTTGCTTTAATGCATCCTATACATTATTTCCAAAACAATCACCACGGAAATACCAGTTTTAGAATGTTGTTCCCTCACTAAGAATTGTGATTTTTGTATTGTCATAATTTTTTGGGGTTATCTGCATTAGTACTCACTTTACCTTGTACTGTAAAAAGCGGGACACACAGAACAGTATGTCTTCTATTATTTGTATGCTTGAAAGTATTAGCAAGCCTTTTCCTTGTTATAAGGCAATGGCTTTTGTGTGTGTGTGATTAGTTTGACTTAAAAAATCAGATTTATAGAGCTTTTGTTTGTTTAATTGTTACTTGGCTATATAGCATTTATAAACAAAACCAAAAGAGTAATGTGCATGTTAGAAAGTAAAAACGTTTACTTTTTGAAGGTTTAATATAAAGTTGAAATTACCCATTGATTTTCTAAAGGGTTTTTAAAATGGCATTACTTTCTCTGCTATATATTAATTAATGTTCAGTGTTTTTTTTTTAAATATTTATATTTTTAAAGATTTATTTATTTATGTATACAAGAGCTGGGGTACAGGCCAGAGATGTGGGGAGTGAGGGGATTCACCAGAGACAGAGTGGGGAACAGAACAGGCAGACTGACTGAAATACACTGCTGAGGGGAGCAGCGGGCAAGACAGAAGAGGTCTGCTTCGCCATGTGGGTTGCTCCCTGGCCAGGGATCAAACTCGTGCTGCAGAGGCTGCAGACTGCTTCATAGTACAGTGCTTAACTCCTGTGGCGCCAGGGAGGCCCCTTAATATTTATGCATAAATGCACACAAGAACTGGGGTACAGGCAAGAGGTGTGGGGGGTGAGAGGATTCACCAGAGACAGAATGAGGAACAGAATAGGTAGATGTACTGAAATACACTGCTGAGGGGAGCAGCGGGCACCACAGGAAAAGTCTATTGTGCCATGTGGATAGCTCCCTGGCCAGGATCGAACTACTGCTGCAGAGGCTGTGAATAGCTTCACAGTGCGGTGCTTAACCCCTTGCGCCACCAGGGAGGCCCAGTGTTCAGTCTTTCTTTTTTTAAAAAAAAAAAAAAGATTTATTTATGCAGACAAGATTTATGCATACAAAGATTTATTTACTATGCATACAAGAGCTGGGGCACAGGCCAGAGATGCAGGGGTGAGAGGATTCACCAGAGACAGAGTAGGGAACAGAACAGGCAGACTAACTGAAATATACTGCTGAGGGGAGTAGTGGGCGGGACAGGAGAGGTCTGCTGTGCCATGGCTAGGGATCGAACTCATGCTGCAGAGGCTTTGGATTGCTTCATAGTGTGGTGCTTAACCCCTTGTGCCACCAGGGAGGCCCCAGTGTTCAGTCTTAAAAAGAAAAACTCAGATCAGTGCCAAGCAGTTGGACTTTGATCTCTCTTATTGCCCATATTGCAGAATTTTTTGTTAAATTTTAACAAAGAAATGTAATTCTTTAGTTCTAGAAACATGGTAAATGTTTATCATAGTTACTGTGATGCTTGTAGTTATTTAGAAACAGTTTCTAGCTACCTACTGTGCGTTAATAACTATGATATTTATCAGAGATACCATGAGGGCTCAAAAGTCTGTATATCAAGGTTGTAGCTTTGGAGGAGTGTTGTTGATGAGGCATTATCAAGGCAGTGCAGTATGAAAAGTGTTATATGTGTTATGTACAAAGAACTATGAAATCACAGAGGAGGAAGTTACTCTCTTTGCATATAAATCCCTCAAGTTCTGCTGTTTATGCTAATTGCTGAGAGCTTTTCTAATACTGTTTATATACCATCGATGAATATTAGGTTAACCTGTGTAATTGCAATTAACTATTTTATGTGGTTTAACCCTAATGGTACTTAGTTGTTGAATGATTGCTATTTTATTAAAATGTGCCATTTTGGGGCCTGCAGGGTGGTGCAGGGATTAAAGTCTCAGCATTTGTTAATCAAGCTATTGCCAGCCACTGCTGCATGAGTTTGATCCCCAAGAATTCGATCCCCAGCCAGGGAGCTAACCCACATGGTGCAGCAGACCTCTCCTATTTTGCCTGCTGCTCCCCTCAGCAGTGTGTTTTGGTAGATCTGCCGGTTCTGCTCCTGACTCTGTCTCTGGTGAGTCCTTTTTAACCTCCTGCACCTCTGGCCTACACCTCAGATCTTGTATGCATATAAATAAAGAAATCTTTTATAAATAGTGTCTTTTTGGGAAAACGTTTTAAAGAGTTCAATTTGGTTTCTTTTTAATTAAGTTGCTGTGTTATGTTATTCTATAATTAGCTCTAATTGTAGAAATATAATTGTTTAATTTGGAATGTTTGATTTAAAGTTTGATTTCCAACAAATATTTGTTAAAGTTTGATTTCCAACGAATATTTGTTAAGTGTGGCACTGTGCCTGGTACAGACTGACCTCTCCGGTAGTGGAGACATGTACATAAGTTACATTGAATGTTGGAGGCTGCACAAGGTAAAAATCAGTTAATAAAAGGTTTGTTTACAAGGGATGGGGAAATGAATAACTCAGGAAGAAAAAGAGGGAGATAAGTTCATAAATGCGTCCTACCCATTCCGCTGATCTGGAATCCCAATGACCCACCGAGCTGGGGAAAAACCACGTGCCCTCAGACCAAGAGAGCGACTCTAACCCCCACCCCCCACCTTCCATCCCCCCATCCCCACATGGCTGGTTAAATACTCAGATAGAGAACCTGACTGCTTAACTCCACCCTTAGGTCCTCACAATCCTCCCTTCTGTGATAATGGGATTTGTAGTTCCCAGTGTCTTGATGGAGTAGGGGTGGAATCCACAAAGTCTGTATGGAGTTTGCTTAGGACATCCTTTCCCCCTAACAGTTTCTTTGCTGGGTGTTAAAAGAATTAAACATCAGAAAGGAGCCTCTCTTGTCGCGACAGTAAAGGGTAGCTATTAGGATTATATGTTCATGACACAGACTAAAGAAAGAGAGTATCTACCTCTGTCTAGGGAGTGACCTGAGGTTTCAGGTCAAATCTTAAAGGGTAATGGAAAACTGCAAGAAATGGGTGAGGAGCATGTACACAAAGTGAAAATTTAATAATGAAGACATAGACATATGCCCTTTTATTATTCCTTTCTGGAGATAAATAACCTCCTGTAGGCAACTTTTCCGTGCATTATTTGATTTGCAATTTAGTATTAGGCTGGACCAGGCTGAGGTGAAAGTCTCTTTGACTAATTAAATTGACTCACTAAAAGGGAAAAAGTACTCTAGACCTGAATTTGTAAGGCACATGATGCATTTATATACAGTTCCATCCTAAATGCAGTTGTATTCGTGTTGAAAATTGGAAATTTTTATGTTCTTTTAGGGTCTTTGTTGATAGGTAAGTTTTTCTGGCCTTAGATATAAATTAATGGTGCTACCTACTATTGTGGGTAAATTGCAGGTGGATATATTTACTTTGGATTTTTGAGAAAATTAGAAAGTTAGTTTCTAGGAAAAATCAATGAATCGTAATTGAATATTTTTTCTACCTCAGCAATGACCAGTCTTCTCTTTTTATAATATCAGATTTTAAGCATAGCATTACAATGACTACAATATATATGCTTACATATACATACATGTATATACATACACATATATATAATGGTACATTACTGTGTACCAGGCACTGTTCTAAACATTTAAAATGTATCAAACACTTGATATGCCTGAAAAACCTGACATAGATATTCATTAATAGTACCTGTTCCTGGCTTCCCGGTGGCAGAGTGGTTGAGTGCTGGGTTGCAAAGCTGCCCTTAGCCTCTGCAGCGCCGGTTCGATCCCCGGCAGCCGGGCGGGGATCCCACATGGCGCGCAGACCTCTCCTGCTGCCTGCTGCTCCCCTCAGCAGTGTACTTCATCAGTCTGCATGTTCTGCTGTCCGCTCTGGCTCTGGTGAATTCTCTTACCCACCCGCACTTCTGATTGTACCCAGTGCTTGTATGAATAAAATAAATAAATCTTAAAAAAAAAAAAAAGATAACTGTTCCAGGGCTTCCCTGATGGCACAAGGGGTTAATAAGTACAGCACTGTGATGCTGTCTGCAGCCTCTGCAACACAAGTTCGATCCCTGGCCAGGGAGCTGACCCACATGGTGCAGAAGACCTCTCCTTGTCTCGCCTGCTGCTCCCCTCAGCAGTGTATTTCAGTAGATCTCCTGTTTTGCACCCTACTCTGTCTCTGGTGAATCTTCTCACCCTCTGCATCTCTGACCTATACCCGAGTTCTTGTATGCATAAATAAATCATTCTTTTTTTTTTTTAAAGTACCTGTTCTGATAACTGTCTAGTTAAGAGGGTTTGCAGACTATGACTGGCAAGCCAAATTGCTACTTGTTTTGTCCTGCAGACATCAATGATGATAATTTTCAGTGGATGAAAAAATGCAAAAGAATAATATTGTCAGATGGTATTCTGTAATTTTTTGGGGTTAAATTTATTTATGTGGAATAATTTATAAAATTAAATTTATAAATTAATAACCAACCTATAAAGCAAAAGCTAAAATACTCCCCATTGACCTTCTGTATATAGAAAATTTCCTGAACTTTGGTCTAGATACAGAGGGACAAAGGGAAGAAGATACAATCAAGATAATAGGCAACAAAGTTAAAGAAGATGCAGAAAGAATGTATCTTACTAGAACATAGAAGGAAGACAAGCATTATGTATAGTCTGAAGAATTAAAACACATCTTTAATAGAAGCTTAACAATAATGAAAAATGCTAATTTCAAAATAGTGGCTGACCTCCCCCACCCCTTGATATAGCATCTTATCAAGGTTATATCTGAGGGATTTTGTAGATATTTCTTTGAATTTGAGTGACAGTGTTACAGTTATTGAAGCTTGAGTACCTTGGATGTCCAATCTGGTTGTTGCCTTTGGAGCCCAAGTAATATTTTCTAGCACTCATAAATTTTTCCATTTCCCCTTCTTAGTAGTTTTGCTCTTTTACCCTTTAGTACTAGTTGTGGTTTATACACTTTGGTGTGTGAGTCTCTAATGAGGTTGTGTATCAAAATGACCTGGGGAAATTAATAAGCATTCAGATGCCTACTCAGAATCAATGAGGTTGAAGTCTCACCATTATTTTCAGGAAGTTCCTTGCTTAGGTGATGATAATGTGCACCCTAGTTACTTCCTTCAACTATTTTTGTAAATTTACTTTGGGAAAAAAAATATAAAATACTGGAGGGATTTTTCATTTTGAGTCATTTCCTAAACTTAGAAAACTAAGAGGTCAGGAGTGTTAGTTTGATGAATTTTTTTTTTCTTTTGAAGTCAGTCAACTAATGGAATAACAGAATTTAAGTCAAGCAACAAGTAATATAACTTAATATCCTTCATTTTTGTGAGTTATTTTGTGTCCTTGAATCCCAGTGAATCTGAAAATAATGGGTTTGATGAGGCAGAAAACAGGAAACCCAACATTTTAAGGACTAGTTTATATTCCAAAACCATTTTGCTTTGTCATTGTTTCTGTCTGACTGCATGTCTGTACAATAACTATATAATAGATAGATCTCAAACCAACTGATTTGAGATAAGAAAAAACAAGCAAACACTGGAGAGCCAGATACAGCAAATTCTAAGCAAGGTAGTGTTGAGTTTCTTTGCAACCTTCTGGTGTTCAAAATGTCATTGTATCTTAAGTCAAAGAAAAGGGGGAAACTTAAATCAATAAAGAAGCAGTCTCTGAGCATGCATGAGCAAGCGAACTTTACCTGGGACAAAGATTATATCTAGCATGTATTTGATGTGCACGCCATGGGAATGAGGATACGTCATGATAAATTTCCATGAAGCGAGAGTCAAGAAGTGATGACATAGATAGGCCGAGAAGGAAGAAACAAGAGACAAGAGAAGAAAGAACAGTAACAAGATGGTTCTTGTGAGTTGTGATAGCAACTAGAAACTAGAACACTGGAAACTCATGCTGGGGAGAGGGATAACTAAGGATGATTCTCAGTTATGGTAGTGGAGCCCCCATATCCTCAGGGGATGTGTTCCAAGATCTCTTTGGATGTTGAAACCACAGTAGTACTGAACCCTGTATATGCTGTTTTTTTCTATACATACAGTGGGCCTCTCTGGTGGCGCAGGGGGTTAAGCACTGCACTATAAAGCAACCCACAGCCTTTGCAGCACGAGTTTGATCCCTGGCTGGCCAGGGAGCAACTCACATGGTGCAGCAGACCTCTCCTGACGCACCTGCTTCTCCCCTCAGCAGTGTATTTAAAAATAATAGTAATAATAACAATTTTAATAATATACCATATTCTATAATAAAAGTGTTAATGTGGTCTCTGAAAATATTGTATATAAGGGGAGACTATGTGTTTACCTGTTTTAATCTCAGTCGCTCATGTTCAGGACATCTGTCTTGTTTGTTGTAGGGTATCCAGGAAGTAGAGTTTAAACATTGTGGGTGGTGAAGAGTATTCAGTCTAGTTGAGTTTAGTAACAGACTAAGTCTTCAGCAGTAAAGGCTGCTATGTATATGTTATAACAGAATTGGATTTTGGGGGGTATATTAGGGTTCTCCAGAGAAATAGAACCAATAGGATATGTGTGTGCTTGCGTGTGCGTGCGTGCGTGTGTGTGTGTGTGTATGTATTTAAAATAAAAAGGTGACTCCTAATGTTTCTTTCTCTTTCTGGTGAGGTGGGAGGGTTTGGGGAGAGATTTTAAGGAATTGACTCATGATTATGACATGTGATTTTTTTTTTTTTTAAGATTATTTAGGCAGGGCCTCCCCCGTGGCGCAGCGGTTGAGTGCTGGGTTGCGAAGCTGCCCACTGCCTCGGTAGCGCCGATTCGATCCCCGGCTGCTCCCCGGCCACCGGAGGAGGGTCCCATATGGCGCGCAGACCTCTCCTGCTGCCCACTGCTCCCCTCAGCAGTGTACTTCGGTCCTTCTGCCTGCTCTGCTCCCTGCTCTGGCTCTGGTGAATTCTCTCACCCTCCCGCGCTTCTGACTGTACCCAGTGCTTGTATAAATAATAAATAAATAAATCTTTAAAAAACAAACAAAAAAAAAACCTTAAAAAAAAGATTATGCGTATAAGAACCTGGGGTACAGGCCAGAGGTGTGGGGGGTGAGAGGATTCACCAGAGCCAGAGCGGGGAGCAGAGCAGGCAGAAGGACCTAAGTACACTGCTGAGGGGAGCAGCGGGCGCAGCAGGAGAGGTCTGCGCGCCATGTGGGACCCTTGCCAGCGGCCGCGGCCAGGGATCGAACCAGTGCTGCAGAGGCTGCGGGCAGCTTCACAGCCCAGCGCGCAACTGCTGCGCCACTGGGGAGGCCCTGTGATTGGAGTTTCTTAATACCGTTTTTGAGACTGATTGTATGTGATGTGATTTTTGTATTTGGCCATGTCTACACTTGGAGGCGAGTGGAGATCAGGGCCAGGGGCTCACTGATTGGACTTACCTCTGCTGCCCTGAATTGAGGTCCTTAGTTGCCCAGGTACCTAAAATGGGAAGATGAACTAAGCTATAAGGTTGTGTTTTAACACTTTGTTATTCCTTTTCCTTTTCTTTCTTTTTCTTTTTTTCTACTTTTCCACTTTCTGCAGTGTGAGGTATTACTCAAGCAATAAACACTGTTGTCTAGGAGAGCTGCATTTCTGTAACAGACAGGTAGATATAATATTAGAATATAGGATGCTTAAGAATTTTACATTCCAAAAAGCATACTGAAGCCTCTGTTCCTTGTACTTAGGCAACACAGATCCAATCTTTAAGAATGTCTGGATATTGGGCCTCCCTGGTGGCGGTGGTGCAGCCGGTTGAGCGCAGCTCTGTGAAGCTGTCCGCAGCCTCTGCAGCGCCGGTTCAATTCCTGGCCGGCCAGGGAGATACTCACATGATGTGGTGAGGTCTGCCTCGCCCACTGCTACCCTCAGCAGTGCTCCCTGTCTATCTGCCTGTTCTGCTTCCACTCTGTCTCTGGTGAATCCTCTCACCCTCCCGTGCCTCTGGCCTGTACCCCAGCTCTTGTGTAAATAAAGTAAATCTTAAAAAAAAAAAAAAAGAATGTCTGGATATTGACATGCAAATGAATAACTCAGGATTCTTCCTTTTTTTTTTTTTTTTTTTTTTTGGGTGGGACCCTTGCTGGCAACTGGGGAACAAATCCCAGAGCCGCAGAGGCTGCAGGCAGCCTTTGCATCTGCAGCCCAGTGCTCAACCGCTGTGCCACCAGGGGCGGCCCCTTTTCTTTGAAATGTATTTGTGATGGGGCCTCCCCGGTGGTGCAGCGGGTTCAGGGTTCAGTGCAGCGCTGTGAAGCTGTCCGCAGCCTCCACAGCGCCGGTTCGATTCCCGGCCGGCCAGGGAGAATCCCACATGGCAAGGCAGACCTCTCCTGTCTCGCCCGATGCTTTGGTCCGCCTGCCTGTTCTGCTCCCCACTCTGTCTCTGGTGAATCCTCTCACAGCTCTGGCCTGTACCCCAGCTCTTGTATAAATAAAAATAAATCTTTAAAAAAAAAAGAAAAAGAAATGTATTTGTAATGTATACAAGTAGCTCAGAAGGAATTATTGAAGTGCTGCCCAAATACATTTCAAATATGTCTTTTCATTCAGTATGTGTCTTAGGAAGGATTTGTGTACCTCCTTATGCATGTAATATTTTGTTAATCTTCATATATGCTTCTTTGAGGAAAGAGGTTTTAGCCTTTATCACATTCTCAAAGGAAGCCCCCCCAAAAATAAAAAAGATTAAGAACTCCTTCATCAGGTGGTTTGAACATACTGCCTGGTATAGTTTTCTGATTGGCTATAAATATGGATTGTTCATTGTAAAATATTCTAGACTGTCTTTTGCTCTATTTGAGAACCATTTCTGTTGTCATGATATTTTGTAATTATGTTAAGTATTAACCTAAGAGTTACTATAAATCTGAGAAATGCCTTATATTCTCTGTATTCTTAAGTGTAACAGCTCATTCACATCCTTGTTCTTTTTTTTTTTAATAGAGGCATGTTATTTATTTATTTGTGTTTGTTCATTTTGTTTATACATGCACTGGGTACAGTCAGAAGCGCGGGAAGGTGAGAGAATTCACCAGAGCCAGAGTGGGGAGCAGAGCAGGCAGAAGGACCGAGTACACTGCTGAGGGGAGCAGCGGGCGGCAGGAGAGGTCTGCGCGCCATGAGGGACCCTCCTCCGGTGGCCGGGGAGCAGCCAGGGATCGAACCGGCGCCGCAGAGGCCGCGGGCAGCTTCGCAACCCAGCATTCAACCGCTGCGCCACTGGGGAGGCCCCCTTGTTCTTTTTTTTTTAAGATTTATTTATCTATTTATTTATACAAGCACTGGGTACAGTCAGAATTGCGGGAGGGTGAGAGAATTCACCAGAGCCAGAGAGGGGAACAGAACAGGCAGACCGATGAAATACACTGCTTAGGGGAGCAGCAGGCGCGGCAGGAGAGGTCTGCGCACCATGTGGGACCCTCGCTGGTGGCCAGGGATCGAACTGGTGCTGCAGAGGCTGCGGGCAGCTTCACAGCCCAGTGCTCAACCGCTGTGCCACCAGAGGAGGCCCATCATTCACATACTTGTTCTTTTTAATAGCAGAATAAAATAATAAAGGTAGAAAATTTAAAGGTAGGAATTTGTTAGAGGATGAAGTTGTATTGAAATTAAAAGGAACCCTAATTGTTAGCCACTTTTCACAGGTTAGATGGGTTACTCAGGGTTATAGAGTTGGTAAAGACTTGAATGTACATTTTGCTTAAATTTACATCTAATGCTCATCCTATTCATTGTCTCTTTTTACCATATATGTTAAATTTAAATTTAGTTGTAGTGGGCCTCCCTGGTGGCGCAGCAGTTGAGCGCTGGGTTGCGAAGCTGCCCGCAGCCTCTGCAGGGCTGGTTCAATTCCCGCTGCTTCCCGGCCACCCGAGGAGGGTCCCACATGGTGCGCAGACCTCTCCTGCCTCCCACTGCTCCCCTCAGCAGTGTACTTCAGTCTGCCTGCTCTGCTCCCCGCTCTGGCTCTGGTGAACTCTCTCACCCTCCCGCGCTTCTGACTGTACCCAGTGCTTGTATAAATAAATAAAAATAAATCTTTAAAAAAAATAAAAATAGTTGTAGTAAGAGTATTGTTAGCATTTAGTTAATAACATAAAGTAAATAATACTTCACAATAAATGGGAAGTTCTTAAATTTAATTATTGTACTCTGACTATAGAATACTTGCAGATGTTTTCCCGGGACAGAGACCTCTGCGTTCCCCATTCCTTCTATTTTCTATTTGCCTCTCCTGATTTCTCTTTCTGCACGATACAGTTTAGGCTCAGTGATCCAGTCTTTCAACTTCCCTCATCATGTATTCATCACACAATACTTGCAGATATTCATCTCAGCCCTAGATTTGTAAATGTGTAACTTTCCTCTGTCTGCTGCCAGACATTAAAGAAAAATGACATGTCTTTGAAGGCTGATGTCAGTAAAAATGCATGATTTCCAACCCAAGTTATGCCCTTTCTGTACTTACTGTTCCACTTCTTTGCTCTCATTCTCCATAGCAAGTATTTCAAATCTCTTAATAATGAATGCCATCTTCCTTAATTTCCCTGCTCAGCAAATGACCCTCACTTTCCATTTTCCCCTGAAACATAAAAAGAGAGTTGCACCCCCTTCTACCCCTTTTAGGTGTTTTTCCATCCAGTATTTTCCTCTTCTGATTTTTAAAAAAACAACTTTTCATTGTGGAAAATATTACACCTAGGCCCTCCCTGGTGGTGCAGGCGGTTGAGTGCAGTGCTGTGAAGCTGTCCACAGCCTCTGCAGTGCTGGTTCCATCCCTGCCCACCTCGGAGGAACCCACATGGTGAGCAGACCTCCCCTGCCTCGCCCGCTGCTCCCCTCAGCAGTGTATTTCATCAGTCTGCCTGTTCTGTTCCCTGCTCTGGCTCTGGTGAATCCTCTCACCCTCCTGCGCATCTCGCCTGTACCACGGTTCTTGTATAAATAAAATAAATCTTTAAAAAAAAAAAATCACACCTTTAAATAAGTTTAGAAAATGGTATGAGAAACCTCATGTACCTGTTACCCAGCTTCAGTAATTATCAATTCAAGGCCAGCCTTACTTATCTCCCTTTTCTTTGAACTCCCCTCCTTTTTTTTTTTTTTTTTGAAAGATTTACTTTATACATACACGAGATGGGGTATAGGCCAGAGGTGCAGGGGGTGAGAGGATTTACCAGAGATAGAGTGGGGAACAGAACAGGCAGATTGACAGATACACTGCTGAGGGGAGCAGCAGGCAAGACAGGAGAGGTCTGCTGCGCCATGTGGTAGCTTCCTGGCCTGGGATTGAACTCATGCCGCAGTGGCTGCCAGTAGCTTCATAGTGCTGAGACTTAACCCCTTGCACCACCAGGGAGTCCCTGAACCCAAATTTTATTGATGCAGTTGCCAGACATTCATTTTACTGATATTTTTTTTCACTGTATACTTGTAAAAGACTTAAAAATAGCCACAAAACTGTTATCACTTGAAAAATTCAATTTTTATTTGATGTCATCAGTGTTCAAATTTCCCCAAATACTTGCTCATTGTCTTTATGATTGATTGTTTCGTTTACAATTTTTTGAATCGTAAATAAAAGTAACCTATTAATATGTTACTTGTCTTTTTTAATCTACAGGGTTCCTTTCCACCTCTTTTTCTTTTCTTGAAGTTTATTTGAAGAAACTGGCTCATTATTTCTTAGGGCTTTTCACAGTTTGGATATTACCAATTATATTCCCCTGGTGCCTTTTACATATTCTTTTGCCCTCTACTTGCTAATTGGTAGCTGGAGCCAGAGACTTGTGGAAATTCAAATTTGATTTTGTGGTAAAGAATATTTTTATAGGTGGGATAGTGGTACTTTGTCAAGGGATACAGCATATCTGATTATTATGTTAGCAGCCTTTAGTTAATTAAGGGTAAAAATGTGATATTAATTAAAAATTTTTCCCTTTTTCTCCACCATTAGCGTTTATACATTTCATTTGGTTGAGAAAAAGTGCTTTCAACATCATTATTTCTAAAACATTTCTGATACTGATTCATCAATTTGCACTCACTAGCCATTTAAATATGGTGTCTTGTCTTGTGAAACCATTCTCATGAAGGTTATCAGTGAGCTCTTCACTGGAATGGAGCATACCCTTTTCAGACCTTATTTTGCTTAGTTGTTGGCTAGCTTTGGATACTGTTGATTGCCTGTCCTTGAAATACTCCCTTGGCTTCTGTGGCTTCTACCTTTACCATAACTGCTTCCTCTCAAGCTCAGTTTGTACTCTTTTTCTTTTTTAAGATTAATTTTATTGATTTATGCATACAAGAACTGGGGTGTAGGCCAGAGGCATGGGGTGGGGGATGAGAGGATTCACCAGAGACAGAGTGAGGAGCAGAACAGGCAGACTGAGTGAAATATACTGCTCAGGGACGTAGTGGAGGTGATTCACTAGGAGAGGTCGCTGTGCCATGTGGGTAGCGCCATGGCCTGCTGGGGATTGAACTTGGCTGCAGATAGCTTTACAGTGCTGTGTTTAACCCCTTGTGCCACCAGGAAGGCCCTCCATGAATCATCTTAGTCCATGTCTTCAGTTATATCATTCTGAACTGCTAATACTAATCTTTTTTTTCTTAATTAGTTGGTTCTTTTCACAACTGACTTGTTTGTACAACTTTCCTGCTGTCTTCCATAGGCATCTTGAAATCCACATATCCAAAATGGAATGGAATGAATCATTCTTACTGTCATCGTTCCCTCACACATACATTTCCTGTTCAACATAGTTCTAAACCGGAATTCTTTAGACGTGTCTTTACGTTTTGACTGACCATTCTCTCTCACTTTGCTGCCCACATCTAGTTACCAACCCTGGTAGACAACTTAAATGCAACTAATTCTCTTCATTTACTGCTGTTATGTTAGTGTGATGTCCCATCATTTATCACCTTCATTACTGCAGACTTGTTCTCTAGTCTCTTCCTTTTTTTTTTTTTTTAAGATTTATTTTATTTATGCAAGAGCTGGGGTATAGGTCAGAGGCGTGGGAGGGTGAGACAGAGGCGTGGGAGGGTGAGAGGATTCACAGAGACAGAGTGGGGAGCAGAACAGGCAGGCGGACTGAAAGCACTGCTGAGGGGAGCAGCGGGCGAGACAGGAGAGGTCTGCCATGCCATGTGGGTATCTCCCTGGCCAGCCAGGAATCGAACCTGCACTGCAAAGGCTGAGCACAGCTTCACAGTGCTGCAATCAACCCTCTGCGCCACCAGGGAGGTCCTCTAGTCTCTTCCTTTCCAGTCTTTCTGATCGCTCTCTCACTCTCACTTTCACTGTCTCCACCCCCCCCCTTTTTTTTTTTTTTTTAACATTTTGAAAGGGCAGGTTTATTAGGAAAAGGAGTGGGGAAAAAAGGCACCTGTATAGTCATAGGCGGGTTGGAGAACCTCCTGCTCATTCCTTACTATGTAAGTGAGAGTGATTTTTCTAAAAACCGTATTGAATGGTTCCCATTTCCACTAGAACATATTTAAAAGACTGAGCTCATTCAATGATCTGGTCCTGCTTACCTCCGCTTCATTTTAAACCATTTCCTGCTATTTTTCTGGTATTTGTCACATTTGTCACAGTTTTTATTTATTTTTTATTTTTATTTTTTAAGATTTATTTATTTAGGGCCTCCCTGGTGGCGCAGTGGTTGAGCGCTGGGTTGCGAAGCTGCCCGCGGCCTCTGCGGCGCCGGTTCGATCCCCGGCTGCTCCCCGGCCACCAGAGGAGGGTCCCACATGGCACGCAGACCTCTCCTGCCGTGCCCGCTGCTCCCCTCAGCAGTGTACTTCGGTCCTTCTGCCTGCTCTGCTCCCCACTCTGGCTCTGGTGAATTCTCTCACCCTCCTGCGCTTCTGACTGTACCCAGTGCATGTACAAACAAACAAACAAACAAATAAATAAATAAAAATACATGCCCCTTTAAAAAAAAAGATTTAAAAAAAAAAAAAGATTTATTTATTTATACAAGCATTGGGTACAGTCAGAAGCGCAGGAGGGTGAGAGGATTCACCAGAGCCAAAGTGGGGAGCAGAACAGGCAGATGGACCAAAATATACTGCTGAGGGGAGCAGCAGGCACAGCAGGAGAGGTCTGTGCGCCATGTGGGAGCCTCGCCCGGTGGCTAGGGATCGAACCGGTGCTCCCGAGGCTGCGCGCAGCTTCGCAGCCCAGTGCTCAACCACTGCGCCACCAGGGGAGGCCCGTCACACTGTTTTTAAATGCTCATTTCTTGACTGCTAGTAGACTAACTTCTTGAGTGTAAAGACTAAGTCTTTTCTTTTCAAAACACACTAGTGCCTGCCATTGCATTTTGTACATGTTTATTGAATGAATAATTTGTGTAGCATATCAGAATGATTTGCTATGTCTTGGTTTTACCATTAGTAGATTATCTTGGTATTCCAGTACTCTTGTTGTTCTTGTATAATGATTTAATTTTTTTGACTAACAGCAGTCCCTTCCATAATTGAATTGGACTCTGTAATATAGATAATATATTGGAATTTTTTGAATAATAGGAATTTTTGCCATGTTCCTTTTCCACTTTAGTTTATATGATTGATTCTCTTGTCAAGTGGATTATTGTTCCAAATAATATAAGCCTGTAGACAGTTCAGATAGTCACCACTATTAGATAATCTTACTCTTCTGTGACCTTTGTGAGAATATATGAATCCCTACTCGCTTTGGCTTGGTGACATTTCAGACTTACAAAAGAAGCTTAAATAATTAGTTGTTAAATACAAAAGTGGATGGTTTTCTGGGTTGTCATTGTGTTTCATTTTAAGTCCTCTGTTTATCACTCATGTCAGTCATATTTCTCTGGATGTAGAGAATGGTAATGGTAATAATAGCTTTCAACTGTCATTTTGAACTATCTGGGCTTTCAGGTTAGAAGAATCACTAAAGACCGTAAAGTAAATCCTTATATTTAGAATTGCTTAGTGGAGAAGGATCTCCATTGAAATCAGCAGCTCTCATTGGGAATAAATAAGTGTTCACTTTTTGATTCAGGGCACTTACTTAAAACCAGAGTTTGCGCTCTCATTATTCTTCCTTACTGACTTACCACTCTCTATCCCTCAGTACCTAAATAGTGCCTGGCATTGCCTGAGAAGGATACTCAGGAAATGGTGTTTGTTTTCTCTGTCCATGATGTATGGCTTCGTAGGTAGTCCCACAGGCTCTTTGTTACATGTTAATTTCATTTCATTTGGAGAATGATTTCCTATTTATTTGAAATATCTCGTCCAGTTGAATTTTGTATCACATTTTTTCAATGTGATAAGATAGACTAACCTTAAATGTTTTTTCTAAAATAGATTTGAAGAATAATTCTTTAAGAAACAAGTCTTGATTTTTCTTGTACCTTATGTTTTCTCATTGAGCTGATCACAACACTTTTTAGATATTGTGTAGAAATTGATTTTATAGTGTTGCAGTTTTAAAGGGCTCTGAAATACTAAGTTATATTATCTAAAATCTAGGTTAGAGCACACAGAATGTAGGGTAGTTCAGGGCCTCTCTGGTAGCCTAGGAGTTAAGTCTCAGTGCTATCACTGCTATGGCCTGAGTTCTATGGCGTGAGTTCGATCCCCAGCCAGGGACCTTAACCTACATATGGCCCAGCAGACCTCTCCTATCTTTCTCCCTGCTCCCCACTCTGTCTCTGGTAAATCCTCTCACCCCACACCCCCTCTGGCCTACACACCCAGTTCTATGCAAAAATAAGTAAACTAAAAAATCTTTAAAAAAAAGTAAGGTAGTTCATTCAGTTTTTTATTTTGAAACATGCTTAAATTTTATCTCTATTAAGTGGTTAAAAGAACATGAAGTTGCTAAATAATTTATTTACATTTTAATAATATCAACTATTCTAAGATTGGTAACTGATTTTCAGCCTTGAAATTTACTTCAGTTATGATTGCACCTTTTGGATTGTGGAAAGATTGTGAAGTCCTTCTCTATCTTTTTTCAGGTTATACCTTTTTTATAAATTAGAAAACTTTATTTGTTGCCTTTAAATGGAGAATTATTCTAGACATGTTGTATGTCAACATTTGAAATTTAATAGAATTGGTATCTGTATCAGGCAGGTGACCTAACAGGGGTGGGTAAATTAAGAAATAGTGTTCTGTACACATCACCCAAAGCAGTGATAGTGAAGGCAAAGATAAACAGCTGGGACTACATCAAATTAAAGAGCTTTTGCACAGCAAAAGAGACAATAACAAAAACAAAGAGAAACCCCACCAACTGGGAGAACATTTTTGCACCCAACACTAATGATAAAGGACTGATCACAAAAATCTGCAAAGAGCTGATGAGACTCAGCAACAACAAAGAAAATAATCCAGTCAAAAAATGGGCAGAAGAGCTTAAAAGAAACTTCTCTGAAGAGGAAATGCAAATGGCCAACAGGCATATGAAAAAATGTTCAACATCACTTGTCATCAGGGAAATGCAAATCAAAACTACCATGAGATACCATCTTACACCAGTGAGAATGGCACATATTAAAAAAACTAGCAACAACAAATGTTGGCGAGGGTGTGGAGAAAAAGGAACTCTTCTGCACTGTTGGTGGGAGTGCAAACTGGTCCAACCACTGTGGAAAGCTGTGTGGAGATTTCTGGACCTACTAAACATAGAGCTTCCATATGATCCAGCAATTCCACTCCTAGGTATTTACCCAAAGGACACAGAAACATCAATTCCAAAGAACACCTGCACCCCTATGTTTATAGCAGCACTGTTTACAATAGCTAAGCTTTGGAAACAACCCAAATGCCCAAAAATAGATGACTGGATCAAGAACATGTGGTACATATATACCATGGAATATTACTCAGCATTCAAAAAAGATAAACACATGCAATTTGCAGCAACATGGATGGCGCTGGAAGGGATCATGCTCAGCGAAATAAGCCAAAAAGAAAAAGAAAAATACCGGATGGTCTCACTCATAGCAGGAATCTAGAAAACTTAAATAAGGGACCAGGAAAATGAATAACTATAAGAAAGTGAAAATCAAAATCAACAAAAAACTATGAACCAGAGACACTTTTAGGGGGGCGGGGGTGGGAGGGGAGGGATTGGGGTCAGAATGGGGGGGCTGCAATTGTATGGGGAATATAACAATAAAATTTATAAAAAAATAAATAAATAAATAAATAAATTAAAAAAAAAAGAAAGAAATAGTGTTCTGTAAACTGGGCTCCGTAAACTGTAGATAATTTAAAATACATCTTAAATACTACATATTTTTGCACTAATTTTCATGGTAGGTGGAAAGCATCTAATATTCATTAGCATTGCAGCACTCATCTTTGTTTTTTTTTTTTTTTAATAGAGGCATGCTTATTTATTTATTTGTTTGTTTGTTTGTTTGTTTGTTTATACATGCACTGGGTACAGTCAGAAGCGCGGGAGGGTGAGAGAATTCACCAGAGCCAGAGCGGGGAGCAGAGCAGGCAGAAGGACCGAAGTACACTGCTGAGGGGAGCAGCGGGCGGCAGGAGAGGTCTGCGCGCCATGTGGGACCCTCCTCCGGTGGCCGGGGAGCAGCCGGGGATCGAACCGGCGCCGCAGAAGCCGCGGGCAGCTTCGCAACCCAGCGCTCAACCTCTGCGCCACCAGGGAGGCCCTGCAGCACTCATCTTTGAACGTGTGCACTGGCAAATAATAATTTAGAAATAATTCAAATTCTAAGTGAAATAAATAATCTTTTTTCCTCTCTCCTTAGGTGGAATGAACGCTACTTGTTGAACATCTGGTTACTAGTTGGATTCACTTGTAAAAGGATCATTTTACACCGAGTGGAAGCCACTTAGTGGCATATTTAATTATAAATCCACGGATTGCAAAGTTTCTTGATTTTTCCAAAGGAAGGACATACCACTATATCAGATAAGCTTAACATTGCAGCCAAAATGGTGCTGTCCCAGAGACAACGAGATGAACTGTAAGTTTCTCTGTTTTGTACTTTTTATTTTAAAAGAAATTTTCTCATAAAGTAGTAAATTAGAATATTGGATGCAAATTCATTAATGAAAGAGGCATGAAGTGATTTTGCCCACTGCTAATGTATAGCATTTTCTAGCATCCCTTATTTTGGAGCATTCTGCTTTTGTAGGTGAAACATGCAGGGGAAAATCTTTGACTTCCATGTTCTAGATATTTTTAATATGTCTGCTGTCTTTTAAGAAACTTTATTTGGAAATAATTTCACATTTCTACAAAAGCTGTAAGATTACCACAATATTTACAGTATTTACATATATACACTATTTTGTCTATCTGTTTTTAACATTTTATATCATTTCCTTTATGAACACTATGTGTTCATTAACATCTCAGATTTTCCATCTAGTTTCTTACATTCTTACTTTGAATACTCAATTGGGTGGATTTTATAAGGGCAGTATTTCAAAATGGCCTTCTACATAAGTTTTGGGGTAGAATTGAAATTAACTTTGATGTACTCAAATGAATCTTTACATGCTAGGAAATAATTTTTTCTTGCTCCCATAAATAATGACAAGTAGAAGTTAGGTGGCTAATTCTTAGATTACACTCCTCACCACCCCACTCAGTTATAAATATATATTTTTAAAGATTTATTTTGTTTATTTGTGCATACAAGAGCTTGGGTGTTGGCCAGAGTTGGGGGGGATGAGAGGATTCACCAGAGACAGAGTGGGGAGCAGAACAGGCGAATCTACTGAAATATACTGCTGAAGGGAGCAGCGGGCAAGACAGGAGAGGTCTGCGTCATGTGGGTTAGCTCCCTGGCCAGGTATCGAACTCATATTGCAGTGGCTAGCAATAGCTTCATGGTGCTGAGACTTAACCCCTTGCTCTGCCAGGGAGGCCCCTCAATTATGAATATTAAGGAAAACATTGCCATGTAGATTAGGTTACAAAGAAAATCTAAAATTTTGTAAAGCAGATGTCACATAGGTATCACTTGATAACCAAATGCAGTAAAATGAAAATTAATAACAGAAGAAGACCTAAGAGAAATCTTATTCATGTGGACATTTTAAAATATACTTACAAATAACTGGAATTAAGAAATCAAAGTGAAACTTGGGATGTAGGGCCTCCCTGGTGGTGCAGTGGGTTGAGCGCTGTGCTGTGAAGCTGTCCGTAGCCTCTGAAGCATGTGTTTGATTCCTGGCTGGCCAGGGAGATACCCACATGGCGTGGCAGACCTCTCCTGTCTTGCCCACTGCTCTCCTCAGCAGTCCTTTCAGTCTGTCTGCCTGTTCTGTTTTCCCCTCTGTCTCTAGTGAATTCTCTCAACCTTATGTGCCTCTGGCCTGTACCCCAGCTCTTGTATAAATAAAATAAATCTTTGAAAAAACAAAACAAAACTTGGGATGTAAAGAAATCAACAATGAATACTCATAACAAAACCTGTGAGCTATAGCCAATGTAACATACAGAAAATTAGATAGTCCTCAGTGAATTTTTTTAAAAATCAGAGATCTGGTCCTCCCCAGTGGCACAGCAGTTGAGCACTGGGCTGCCCACAGCCTCTGCAGCGCTGATTCGATCCCCGGCCACTGGGCGAGGGTTCCACATGACGTGCAGACCTCTCCTGCCGCGCTTGCTACTCTCCTCAGCAGCATTTTTCATCTGCCTGTTCTATTTATTCTGCCTGTTCCGTTCCCCACTCTGGCTCTGGTGAATTCTCTCACCCTTCCACGCTTCTTACTGTACCCAGTGCTTGTATAAATAAACAAACAAATCTTTAAAAAAAAAAAAAACCCTTTTAAAAAAATAAAAATCAGAGATCAGAAGTAATTACAATTTCAGTGTAAAAATAAGAAACCCCCCCAAAAACCCCAAAATAAACAGGAGAAATTAATAAAAAGTTAACATACATAGAAATTAATAAAATAGAAAAGAAAAACTTGCTAAACTTGATAGTAAAATTTGAAACTAGCATTTGAAGGCCTGCAAAATAGGCAAAACTGTGATTAATAAAGACACAAATGAACTCAGGTGATTTTTCAAAATCATGAAAATTTTCTATTAAGTTTGAAAATAAAAATCACTTTGTTTTCTAGAAAAATATAAATGATAGAATTGTTTTAGAAAGAAATAGAATACATGAATAGATCACTTAGAGGAATTTTTTTTTTTTTTAGAGGCATGTTTTATTTATTTATTTGTTTGTTTTGTTTATACATGCACTGGGTACAGTCAGAAGCGCGGGAGGGTGAGAGAATTCACCAGAGCCAGAGTGGGGAGCAGAGCAGGCAGAAGGACCAAAGTACACTGCTGAGGGGAGCAGTGGGCGGCAGGAGAGGTCTGCGCGCCATGTGGGACCCTCCTCTGGTGGCCGGGGAGCAGCCGGGGATCAAACCGGTGCCGCAGAGGCTGCGGGCAGCTTCGCAACCCAGCGCTCAACCACTGCGCCACTGGGGAGGCCCCTAGAGGAAATTTTAAAAACTTCAAATATATGTGCTTTTGAAGCTTAGAATTCTTAATTCTGTCAAGTCTTCAGGGACTGGTAACTTCCTATGACATTGTCACTTCTAGAACACATGTAAAGAAGAGGTGGAAAACTTAAGAGTTCATTTCATGAGTCTAAAATAGTTTTGATAGCAACACTAGTCAAGAGGAAAATAATAAAGAACATTACAAGTTAATTTCTAATTCAGATATAGATAACTAAATGATAATAACAGTTGAATTGAATGATAATGACAGTTGAATTCAGTAGTGTATGAAAAAAATTAAATCATTGCCAAGTATGATTTATTCAAGTAATACAAAGGTTTTTCAAATTACAAAACCTACTGATATAATTACTATATTAATAAATAGAAGAAAAACCATATGATCAACTCAAAAGATACAGAAGTAGTACTTTAATACTCATTACTGATTGTTAAAAACCTCTAGAAAATAAACAGGCTGTTTTCTCTTAATTAAGGCTCTGCAGGTGAACTATGGAAAGATGTCAGAACTCTCATTAATAAAATAAAGTACAATCCCAGTCAAAATTCGAACAATCTTTATGAATTTGACTTAATTCTGAAATTACCTGAAAGAAAAATGCAGGAAAGCAGTTAAGAAAAACTTTTAGAACAGCAGTGAGAAAGAAACTGATTGTATCGGACAGCCAAATGTTACTATAAAGGTAGTAAGTAAAATATTTGTGGAATAGGCAAATAAGTTAGGGAAAGAGATAAAGTTCAGAGCCAGGCTCGTTTACCTATATGGAAATTTAGCATAGGAAAAAGTGGCATTTCATGTAGTGTTGGGAAAATATATATGTAGTTCAGCAAATTGTTATTGTAGCCATTTGTGCTAGATAAAATAAAATTGAAACGAGATGGAAAATTTGAGATGTTAACCCTTTGCACTCCGCTGTCCCCTCTCAGGGGACATCGGAATTCTAGCATATCACTCAGATGTCCCCTCTCAGGGGACATTGCAATTTATTAGTGATTACGGGGAATTGATGTTATTTCAACGCAACTTTTTGAGACATGCATGTTTCCCTGAAGTTTTATCTTGAAATGGCACAAGAAATTAAATCAAAATATCGTAAAATGGTTCGGAGTGCAAAAGGTTAGTGAACACATTGAAAATATAGAAGAGGGGCCTCCCTGGTGGTGCAGGGGGTTAGGATGCAGCCTATAAAGCAGTCCACAGCCTCTGCAGGATGAGTTCGATCCCCTGCCTGCTAGGGAGCAACCCACGTGGTGCAGCAGACCACTCCTCTCTTGCCCGCTGCTCCCCTCAGTTGCGTATTTTAGTCAGTCTGCCTATTCTGTGCCCCACTCTGTCTCTGGTGAATCCTCTCACCACCCCCCGTATCTCTGGCCTGTACCCCAGCTCTTGTATGCATAGGTAGGTAGATCTTTTTAAAAAAAAAAAAAAAGAAAAAAAGAAAATGTAGAAGTGGTAAAAGAAAATATAGCCTTTGGTAAGAAAGAACTTCCTAAAGATACCAAATGTGGAAACTGAATGGAAAAGTGATGTTTCATAATATTAAAACTAATTTATATATGAAGAAAGACCTCAAATGAAATTAAAATATACTAGTATGACTTGAAAAAGTATTTGCAATACATGTAACAAAGGAAATGACACTGGAATATATGAAGAAACTTTTTTTTTTAAAAAGATTTTATTTATTTATACAAGCACTGGGTACACGCGGGAGGGTAAGAGAATTCACCAGAGAGAGAGCGGGGAGCATAACAGGCAGATAGACGAAGTACACTGCTGAGGGGAGCAGTGGGCGGCAGGAGAAGTCTGCGCGCCATGTGGGACCCTCGCCTGGTGGCGGGGAATCGAACCGGCGCTGCCTAGACTGCGGGCAGCTTCGCAACCCAGCGCTCAACTGCTGCGCCACCGGGGAGGCCCCTGTGAAGAAACTTTTTAACATAAGAAAATTTATCACAGACAACATAGCAAAATGAGGAAAAGATAATTTTAAGACCATTCACAACAAAACATGAAGAATTGAGCAGTAAACTGAAATGGCATTTATTTATCTAAACAAAACAAGTTCTCTAAGCATAGTGGAAATAATATTGATGATAATTGTGCTAGCAACCAAGTGCGCGTTTATGTTATTAGTATAATTTCTTTAAAGGTCAATCTGACAGTGTTTTTTAACATGTTACTTGATCTAACAGTTATATTTATAAAGAGCTTTTTTTTTTAAGCACTGCAAATATGACTCTAGGAATAGCTGTGTTCAAGGATGTTTATTGCTTTGCTTTAAATAATCAAAAACTGGTAACAACCTAAAGTTTTCATCCATCAGTAGGGATATGTTAAATATGGTACATCCATTCTGTGGGATATTTTCAGTTTTATGTTGCGTTAATTTTATTTCAGTAAGACAATTCATTTATAATTTCCTGCTGCTCCCTGTAGTTAACCTTCCTTTGTAAAACATGCTTTCCTCTCTATTTTACTTGCTTTGTTACTTTTTACCTTAAGAAAATTTGCATGATTCCTATGTTGCTTCCTTCCTTCATCCTATTAGTCATCTTTTTCTTTTTAAATGATTTATTTATTTATTCATTTATTTATTTATTTATTTATACAAGCACTGGGTACAGTCAGAAGCGCGGGAGGGTAAGAGAATTCACCAGAGCCAGAGTGGGGAGCAGAGCAGGCAAAAGGACCAAAGTACACTGCTGAGGGGAGCAGCGGGGCAGGAGAGGTCTGTGTGCCATGTGGGACCCTCCTCCGGTGGCCTGGGAGTGGCCGGGGATCGAAGCATTGCTGCAGGGGCTGCGGGCAGCTTCGCAACCCAGCGCTCAACTGCTGCACCGCCAGGGAGGCCCCCTATTAGTCATCTTTGAGGACAGTTCTGTTTGTGGGAAAGAACAACTGAAATGAAATAACTTGAAATCAGGTGTGCTGTTTTATAACTCCTTTTACTCACTTAGTACAGTCCTTTGTCCTGGGGCATGTTGCCTCTCAGCTTCCCAGTTCTCCCTCAGCAGGGAGCACACCTTCCTAAAGTGATCTCAGTCAAATCTTTATGGATGATTTAATGTGTATTTCTGTTACATGTGTTGGCTAATTTTCTTTATCCTTCTCCTAAATTCTGCTCTTTGAGTAGATAGTGTTACTGTCCTAAAAATTCCTGTACTTTACCCATTTATTCATCCCTCACTATTTCTCAACCCCTGGCAACCACTGATCTTTTTACTATGTCTGTAATTTTGACACTTCCAGAAAGCTGAAACCATATGGCAGATATCTTTTTCAGAATTTCACTTAGCAATATGCATTTAAGGTTCACCTATATCTTTCCATAACTATAATGTATTTTTAAGCAGTGTTTTGTCTTTATAATTGAAGTGTTTTAATTATATATATACTGTATATATTGAGCATTGATTAGAAAGTAGTTCTGCCTTGACTTTTTTTTTTAAGTAGTGATCGTACTTGCCTACCACTTTTGAAACTGTCTGTAAGAATATACTGTAGTGATACATGTTCATGGAATTGAGTTAAATACCAGACAAGATCTGGCATATACACTCATTGTTATCATGGTGTAAGTAGTTGTAGAGACAAGTGTGGGCATAATATCTTACGGCATTATCCTGTTACAACTAGTTTTAGGCCTTAAAGTTTGGGGTGCTTTTTGTCTTACTTTTAGGATCTGTAATAAGCAATGAGAGCATTGTTTAGCTCTTGTTAGTGATTCAGATTTCAGACAGGTATTCACACTCTCTTTAGATCTTCTCGCTTAGTTTAACTAAAGGATACTCTGAGACTGCATTGAAATCCTCTACTGTTTGCACTACCTACCTTTATGCATTAGAAGTTTCTTAATACTGGGTAACAAAAGCAAAATGGTTTAATGAATTGGGTGCTTGAGCAGAAATGAGATTAATTATAATTTACATGCTCTCAATTTCAGGTTTTTATATATTTTTAAAATGACAACATATTTTGAATTACTATAAATGTGTGTGTATATATATACTCATAAACTTATTAAAATATTGGTTTCATCCAGCTTATGATTGAGGTTCTGCTTTTTAAACTTTTAAATGTAATCATGAAACCTATAACTATTGTCTGTTACCACTTTATGTGCAATGATTAGTGTTTCTAATTTTTGCCTTGAGTTAAGACTTTAGAGGGTCTCTGAACCTTCAAAAGAAGATTAAAGCATTCTAAATTTGTGTTATATTTAATCTTTATTTGAAAGTTTTTATTTTTTTTTAAAGATTTATTTATGCATGCAACAACTGGGGTACAAGTCAGAGGTGTGGGGAGTGAAAGGATTCACCAGAGACAGAGTGGGGAGCAGAACAGGCAGATCAACTGAAATACACTACTGAGGGGAGCATGGGGTGAGACAGAAAGGTCTGCTGGCCTATAAGTGGAGTAGCTCCCTGCCGAGATCAGACTCAGGCTGTAGAGGTGATAGTGCTGAGATTTAACCCTAAGGCTACCAGGGACCCCTATTGTAGAAATTTTGAAAATAAAGGTAAGCAAAATCAAGGATTATTACCTGTCTTCTTCAAGTCAGTAAGTGCTAACCCAAATACTTAAAGGTATGATAAAGGTATAAGTAGTGGTACTATAAATTGGAATAATGCTGGGGAACAATTTGACAGTAACTGTCAAAGTGTCCCAAAAATGAATGTGTCTTTTGCCTTAGTCTGCTTAGACTGTTACCACAAAATTCTATAAATGTAGTGGTTTAAAAGCAGCAGAGGGGCCTCCCGGGTGGCGCAGCAGTTGAGCGCTGGGTTGCGAAGCTGCCTGCAGCCTCTGCAGTGCCGGTTCCATCCCCGGCTGCTTCCCGGCCACTGGAGGAGGGTCCCACATGGAGCGCAGACCTCTCCTACTGCCCGCTGCTCCCCTCAGGAGTGTACTTCGGTCCTTCTGCCTGCTCTGCTCCCCGCTCTGGCTCTGGTGAATTCTCTCACCCTCCCTCGCTTTTGACTGTACCCAGTGCTTGTATCAATAAATACATAAATCTTTAAAAAAAAAATAATAAAAGCAGCAGAGGGCCTCCCCTCTGGTGGCGCAGCGGTTGAGCGCTGGGCTGCGAGGCTGCCCGCAGCCTAAATAAATAAATAAATAAATAATAATAAAAAAAAAAAAGCAGCAGAGATTTCTCAGAGTCCTAGAGGCGGGGAAGTCCAAGATCAAGGCATAAGTAGATTTGGTGTCTGGTAAATGTCCATTTCCTGGCTCATGGTCTTTATTAGGGGACTTAACTCCATTTGTGAGGAGCCTGCCCTCAGGACTTATTCACCCCTAAAGATATCACTTCTAATTACTATCATGTGGGGGATTTGGGAGGGGACACAAGCATTCAGATAGTAGTGTTTTTGACTCAAATAGGAAAATGTAAGGAAGGCTCCCTCTATATGAATTGTATGTTTGCAACATTGTTTAAAATGTTGAAAAGTTAGAAAGTACCTGAAAGTCCATTTGTTACATCTATATATGGAATACTAGTGGAGTATTAGTAACTATAAATGTTGTGAATGAATATTTACTGACAAGGAAATATTTTCATAATATATTAATGAAATCAGCATGTCGAGCTATTTGATTAAAAACTATACATGGTGATGTGAACATGGTATGAGAAGACTATGCTAAAAAGGTTTAGTAGTAACAATTTCACGGTGTTGGACTTTTTTTAAAAATAAGGATAAAGGCACAGTCCTTTGCATTTTTCTCCTTTTAATATTTTTATCTGGAAGCATCTCCATTTTCCAGTCCATGGAAACCATAATTGTTATAATTTGTGCACATGTTACATGTGTATCAGCTGTTACATGACCTTGGATGTTGTGTGTGCTGCTTGAAGTGTATTTAGGCAAAGTTTTAGGATTTAGGACTTAACCCTCTTGTCAAGGAGTGGAACAAGGTGGAAACATTAAGTATCGGCAAATACTATATATGATTTGTTTACCTTGACATTTCCCTTTTATTTGCTTGCTGTTGTTTTTTTCTAGATTATATAAAGCAGAGAATAAGGCTAAGAAAGTACCTTTTAGCCACTTTGTTTTCCCTTATTATTCAGGATATTCTAACCAAAGGGAAATTTATTTTTGTTGAGGGTTTGTGATACATGCCTTCAGAACACAAAATATTGGATGGACTATTTTGAGAGAGCGTTGCCTTCTTATTTTGTGGTGTTTTGGAGGGCCCAAATATACCTGCTTGGTGGAAGTTAAAAAGAAACAGATTTCAGTTCTGTGTAAAGAAGATAACTTCTTTTTTTTTTTTTTAATTTTTTTTTAAAGAGGCATGTATTTTTATTTTATGTATTTATTTATTTGTTTGTTTGTTTGTTTATACATGCATTGGGTACAGTCAGAAGCGCGGGAGGGTGAGAGAATTCACCAGAGCCAGAGCGGGGAGCAGAGCAGGCAGAAGGACCGAAGTACACTGCTGAGGGGAGCAGCGGGCGGCAGGAGAGGTCTGCGCGCCATGTGGGACCCTCCTCTGGTGGCCGGGGAGCAGCCGGGGATCGAACCGGCGCCGCAGAGGCTGCGGGCAGCTTCGCAACCCAGCGCTCAACCGCTGCGCCACTGGGGAGGCCCAAGAAGATAACTTCTTAATGAATCAAGTTATCCATTAGTGTAACAGGCAGGGAAGTACAGACTGTGATAAGCACTACATACGAGGACTCACAGTATCAGTAAGATTCTATCTTTTCTCAACCCCCATGTTCACAAATATGATGCATTAACAGTCTTCTGCTGGGCCTCCCCGGTGGCGCAGCGGTTGAGCGCTGGGTTGCGAAGCTGCCCGCAGCCTCTGCGGCGCCGGTTCGATCCCCGGCTGCTCCCCGGCCACCGGAGGAGGGTCCCACATGGCGCGCGGACCTCTCCTGCCGCCCGCTGCCCCCCTCAGCAGTGTGCTTCAGTCCTTCTGCCTGCTCTGCTCCCCGCTCTGGCTCTGGTGAATTCTCTCACCCTCCCGCACTTCTAACTGTACCCAGTGCTTGTATGTATGTATGTATGTATGTATGTATGCATAAATAAATAAATAAATAAATAAATAAATAAATAAATAAATAAATAAATAAATAAATCAATCTTTAAAAAAACAGTCTTCTGCTACTTAATACATTTTTTCTTTTTTTATAGTTTTTTTTTTTTTAATAGAGGCATGTTTTTATTTATTTATTTATTTTATTTGTTTGTTTTGTTTATACATGCACTGGGCACAGTCAGAAGCACGGGAGGGTGAGAAAATTCATCAGAGCCAGAGCGGGGAGCAGAGCAGGCAGAAGGACCGAAGTACACTGCTGAGGGGAGCAGCGGGCGGCAGGAGAGGCCTGCGCACCATGTGGGATCCTCCTCCAGTGGCCGGGGAGCAGCCGGGGATCGAACCGGGCGCCGCAGAGGCCGCGGGCAGCTTCGCAACCCAGAGCTCAACCGCTGCGCCACCGGGGAGGCCCTTAATACATTTTAATCATTGGCATGCTAGTAATTATCTGGCATATAAAGTATTTTTGTTTCAATCCTCTATTATCTTTAGCTTTTCTTAGTTTTTAAAATATCATAGAATTAAAACTTAATCCCGGGCCTCCCTGGTGGTGTAAGGGGTTAAGATGCAACCTATGAAGCTGTCTGCGGCTGCTGCAACACAAGTTCAAGCCCCAGCCAGGGAGCTACATACATGGCACCGCAGACCTCTCCTGTCTTGCCCACTGCTCCCCTCAGCAGTGTATTGCACTCAATCTGCCTGTTCTGTTCCCCACTCTGTCTCTGGTGAATCCATCCCCCCAACACACCTCTGGCCTGTACTCCTGTTCTTGTATGCATAAATAAATAAATCTTAAAAAAAAAAAAACTTTAACCCCACCAATTCTTCAGTATTACTAGAGTGTTTATATTGCCTTAAGCAGTAAGTTGGTAGTAGCATTGGCATTTATGCAAGGATAATCATACCAGGGTTGTTTGTAGTAGTTAAATTATATGTCTCTATGATGGAATATTTTATCCCAAGAAAGAAGCAAATTTTTGCTGATAATTAGTTTGCTAAGATTACGTGAATTTATGTGACATTGTGTATAGGACATTATATTGAGTTGTCAGAAAAGTCATGACACATTTTTGCTTGAAAAGCATAGAAAAAATGTCATGACTTTTCTGACAATCCAATATAATATATGCACACTGTAGTTTGTTTTTGAGACAAATAATGATTATCTCTGGAAGACTATGCAGATGTGTGTTTTTATAGGTAGATTGATCTGAAAAAAATACTTGAAAATCCACTGGTTAGACTGTTTGCCTCAGCGATGGAATATTTAGGGGTCATTGGTGGGAAGGAAACATATTTAAATTTCATTTAGATGTGTGTATATATTACCTTTAAAGTAATTTAAAGAAAATCCCAGCGAAATGGACAACTATTTTTATCATGGTAGAACTTAAGCCTTAAAGAATTTGAGTTACTGAAATAGGGTACCTTAGGAAGGAGGTAGCTGATCTTCTCTTTGAAGGAATAGAAGGAGGCCAACTCTCCCACCCACCTGTGACTGTGCTAGTGAAGTGCCTTTTTTTCTCCTTTTCCTAATAAACCTGTCCTTTAAAAAAATTAAAAAAAAAAATACAAGAACATGAAGACATCTGCTAGTTCAGCTTCTCTAACTTTCATGTTCTTTATTCTGAATGAATGACTAATTTTGTGATAGGGTACTAAGATAGTTTGTGCCTTTTATTTTTCACCCACTTTTGTATTGGTTTAAGGTTATCTGTAATATGAAAAAAATGATTTAAATTTTATCAGTACATTTCTTTCTATAAAATAAATTTTAATTGCTAGTACTTGAGTGTCTCTTAACTAATGAGCAGTAAGGGAAGGCTAGATATAATACAAAATTGATGATTGCTGGAACAAATGGAAACCTAATTTTATAAGACATATCTTGGTCTATAGAGTGCCCATAGTTTGTAAGCTTGTATACAAGAGTAATATGTTACTAATGTACTATGACAGGGCTAAATGTCTTAGAGGCTGCTTTTTGAGGGGTTCCAGTAAATATGAAATAATTGTAAGATTTTGAAGGGATTACTCTTTAAACAAGTGTGTCTTAAGACCTTGGAGATTTTTTTAAAAACACTCAAAATGGAAATGAGATTTTGCTAGAAGTTAATTCGAATTTGTTTTCTTTCAGAAATCGAGCTATAGCAGATTATCTTCGTTCAAATGGCTATGAAGAGGCATATTCCGTTTTTAAAAAGGAAGCTGAACTAGATATGGTATGTTTGACTTTTTATAATTATTCATAGGTAGTGAGTGGATATTACTCAAGTGTCAATAGTTATAAGTCACCATAGTGATTTCCAATCTTACTATTATTATGATGGCATTGAACGTAGCCTTCATTTTTTTTTTTTAGTTTATTTTAAAGTAATGTTTAAGCTTAGGGATGAACAGGCTGGGTGGTTTGAACTATCATAGGTGAGCCATATTTTTATTTTTATTTATTTATTTTAAAAGAGATTTTATTTTTATTTCTTTTTATTTATTTATACAAGCACTGGGTACAGTCAGAAGCGCGGGAGGGTAAGAGAATTCACCAGAGCCAGAGCGGGGAGCAGAGCAGGCAAAAGGACCGAAGTACACTGCTGAGGGGAGCAGCGGGTGGCAGAGAGGTCTGTGCACCATGTGGGACCCTCCTCTGGTGGCCGGGGAGCAGCCGGGGATCGAACCAGCGCTGCAGAGGTTGCGGGCAGCTTTGCAACCCGGCGTTCAACCGCTGCGCCACCTGGGAGGCCCGAGCCATATTTTTATATGTTCTCATTTTTTTCCTCCAGAATGAAGAACTAGATAAGAAGTATGCTGGTCTTTTGGAAAAAAAATGGACATCAGTTATTAGATTACAAAAGAAGGTAACTGAATTTTTTTTTTCCCCTTGAAAGTTATGTTGGGAGTGTTCTAGATAAATTTTCTTAAAATATTGACATTCTTCAGCATTAATTATTATATTTAATCTTGAAAAGGCAAATAAAAATACATTTCCATGCTTTAAAAAACTTTGATCTAGTCAGTCTTTGCTAACTCATGCAGCCCTGGGACTGTCTGGGTTGAATCAACACAGCCCTGACTTCAAGAGTTGATACTGAAAGAATTCATTTGCTGATTTCCCTGAGAAGGGTACATGGATCCTATAGGATATTGGAAAAGAGAACTAAAAGGATGCTCTCAGATCAGGATGCTCTCTGATCAGTCTCAGATCAGTAGTCAGCTCTGAACTTTTAATCATCTGCAAAATGAAAGCAATAATAGTATTCTGGTCCTAAACTCTATACTTTCAGTAGAGAAAATTTGAATGAATGAATAAATAACATTGTTATAACATGAATTAATCCATAAAAACTTACAGAAGTGCCTAACATGTAGATGCTCAATAAATACTAGCTTTTATTATGAATGTGTTTGTTATTATAAGCATACATAATGCAAATTGTGGTTTGGAAGGCATTTACTCAGAGTAGCACACTTCGAGTGACCAAGACAGGTACAGTGCTCTTCATCTAATTAGTAGATATAAATTGATTCAAAAAAATGAACTTTTCTTTGAATTAAATAGTTAAGATATAATTATACTCAATATTTCTCAATATGCAGTTTTGTCACACCACTAAAATTTCGGTGGTGAAATAATTGATCATTTTCAATTAAATATGGGACAAATGCTTTGTAAATTACTGACTTTTTTTTTTCCAAGTATCCTGCATATAGAGAAAGTAAAGGCAGTGCTAAAAAAAACCCCAAATATGCTATCTTTTATTGGAATCTGTCTGTACATAACTGTGTGTTCCTTCTCAAGGTTATGGAATTAGAATCAAAGCTAAATGAAGCAAAAGAAGAATTTACGTCGGGTGGACCTCTTGGTCAGAAACGAGACCCAAAAGAATGGATTCCCCGTCCACCAGAAAAATATGCATTGAGTGGTCATAGGAGTCCAGTCACTCGAGTCATTTTCCATCCTGTGTTCAGTGTTATGGTCTCTGCTTCAGAGGATGCTACAATTAAGGTAGTATTTTCAAAACTGAAAGATATACAACAGGATAATTATTAAAAATAGATTGACCACTAATTTGGTGAATGAAATAAAAGGATCCTAAAAATGAGGACCTACATAGAGAGATAGGAGGGATTCCTTGAAACTGTGATTGGTTCTAAACTTTGAAGGACAGAATTAGCATATGTTTCATTTTCACTCCCAAGAAGACAGCTGCCACATAAGTTCACTGATGAATTTGAGAAAATTGGGTGTCACTAATTCAGTGTTGAACAATAGATCACTCATTGCCTTAATAATTTTTGTGCTTGGACAGTGAAGATTTAAATATAAGTGTGTGCCTTTTCAGCAGAGGCAATAGATGAAAATATAGAATTTCAAAACTAATAATTCAAGGACTGACTAGAATCAGCAAAAGAACTCAGTGGAAAAACGCCTTTAAATTGGACTTTATGTATTTAATGTTGATTCCAAGCTAAATAGTTCTCCCCATGGGTGTGGAAATGGTTTTTACTTTATAAATTACGTGTATGTTTTATAAATACATTTTGTATGTTTTATAAATATATATTTTATATTTATAAAATATATTTTGTATGTTTTATAAATATATATTCTTTAATATTTTATCTTTTAATCAGTAAAAATATTTTCATAATTCCTTTGATCCAGACACAATAGAAGAACAGTTGTACAAACCAACTGCAGTAAGATAAGTAAAATACAGGGCCTCCATGGTGGCGCAGCGGTTGAGCGCCGGATTGAGAAACTGCCCGCAGCCTCTGCAGCTCCGGTTCAATCCCCGACCTCTGGCCAGGGTCCCACATGGTGCACAGACCTCTCCTGGCACCCGCTGCTCCCCTCAGCAGTGTATTTCATCAGACTGCCTGTTCTATTCCCCGCTCTGGCTCTGGTGAATTCTCTTACCCTCCCGCGCTTCTGACTGTACCCAGTGCTTGTATAAATAAATAAAATAAATCTTTTTTTTTTTTTTTAAAGATAAGTAAAATAGAGTTAAAAGCTTTGGGAAGATTTTTCTATTCTAACACTTCAAATTAAGTTCTAGATATTCAGTTTCATTCTTAGGGGTATAACTAAGAAAATGTGAAATACAGATCACATACCAATCCACTGTAAAATATAGAACTACTTAATGTGACTGTACTTAGCCTGTTTTTAAAATTATTTTTTATACTTTTTCTGTGTAGTTCGGTGCCCCTCTATCCTGTGGACTCTTGGTGATCCACGGGGTGTACTTCAGAGTAATTGGAAAAGAGTCTTAAACTCTCATGTATCTGCAGGCTAAGACAAATACATACCTAATACATTTATATATTGCTATTTTTCAAATGTACATAGACTTGTATTTAAATTGTTGATTTTGTGATGGTCTTGTTTACTATCACAAGGTATAGAGGTGGAGGTAAACATTCTTATAGGTTGGAAACCCAGCCTTGATTTTTGTAGCAGTAGTGTAAAAGTATAAGCAAAATGGTAAATTATGAACTTAAAATATCTATTAAGTCAACTTTAAAATACTACAAAGTTTAAAATTTTTTAATCTGTAAATTATGCCGCATACCTCACGACTACTAATGTTCTCCCTTCAGTTTATATTTAATGTGCACATGTGCTTGTTTCATAATGAAAAGCATTTGTATTTAGTTTTGTTTCCTTTTGGATTAAATTTTTTTTAAAGATTTATTTATTTTATACAAGAACTGGGGTACAGGTCAGAAGCGTGGGAGGGTGAGAATTCACCAGAGCCAGAGCGGGGAGCAGAACAGGCAGACAGAGTGAAGACACTGCTGAGGGGAGCAGTGGGTGTGGCAGGAGAGGTCTGCTGGGCCATGTGGGGTTCTCCCTGGCCAGCAGAGAATCAAACCAGCACTCCAGAGGCTTCAGACAGCTTCTCAGCGCAGCGCTCAACTACTGCACCATCGGGGAGGCCCTGGATTAAATTTTTAAATACCTCTTTGTTTTTAGTGATTTATCATTTTTAATAACTAAAAACAATTATGAAGACTACAGGGTAGTTAAGGTCAAGAGCAAAGCCTCTGTTCAAGTTGTGACCCTGCCAATTAATAATGAATGTGATCATGGGCAAATTAACTTTTTGTGCTTCCTTTTTTCTGTAAAATGAAGATAGTTAATACCTACTCACTGGGTTTTGCAGAGGATTATATGATGTAATATATAGAAACTACTTAAAGCAGTGCTAACAATAAAGGAGTGCAGTGTCAGCAGTTGTTTCAGCATCATTAGCAAATCTTTCTTTGGAATTTTTGAGTTATTTACAATCAGCTATTATAAATAATGTATTCATTTTTATACATAAAGCCTTTTTTTCCCTCAAAAATGACCTTGGATATTTTGCTTGAAATGAAAAAAAAAAAGTTTCTATTCCTTTCCATGCTTTTCCCTTCATTTTTGGTGAAGTTGGTGATTTCTAAATTATCATTTTGGTAGAACTCCTTTCCATAACTCAAAAGAAGAAACAAAGAACTTTTTAAATTTTGTGATCATCTTGAGCAAAGTGCTTGGTATGTTTAAGGCTCAATTTTCTCATGGGACTTGGGATTAAAAATGCCTATGTCTTGGGCCTCCCTGGTGGCGCAAGGGGTTAAGCACTGCACCGTGAAGCAATCCGCAGCCTCTGCAGCATGAGTTCCATCCCTGGTCAGCCAGAGAGAAACCCACATGGTGAAGCAGACCTCTCCTGTCTCGCCCGCTGCTCCCCTCAGCAGTGTATTTCAGTCAGTCTGCCTGTTCTGTGCCTCACTCTGTCTCTGGTGGATCCTCTCACCCCCCTCATATCTGGCCTATACCCCAGCTCTTGTATGCATAAATGAATAAATCTTTTAAGGAAAAAAAAAAAAACAACCTACATCTTAAGAGTACTTTGCTTAAGGGGCCTCCCTGGTGGCTTGGGGGTTAGGTCTCAGTGCTATCACCTCTATGCCCTGGGTTTGATCCCTGGCCAGAGAGCTAACCCACATGGTGCAGCAGACCTCTCATCTGGCCTGCTGCTCCCCTTAGCATAGTATTTCAGTAAATCTGCCTGTCTCTGGTGAATCCTCTCACCCCTTGCACCTCTGGCCTACACCCTTGTTCTTTGGGGGGGAAAAAAAAGTCCTTCGCTTAAAACGAAGTATACATAATAGTATAGTGCCTGACAGATAAGGTCTCAAACCTAGCAACAAAATTAAAATATTATATTAAATAATATCTCTTGTGCGTCTGAATACTACAGCCTTGTTCCTTTTAGAAACATTCTTTATATTTATCAACATTTAAACTATGATAATTTAGGGAAAAATGGTAATGAATAAATATTTGAGCTAATTCATGACTGTAGTTTAGTTTCATTTAAAATTTTGAAATACTGTTTCTGCTTGTTATTTGTAACTAATTCTTCAATGTTAAAAAATTAGCAACAGCTATTAAAACTGAAAAATAAGTTCAAGTAATAAAGAATATGAAGGATTGCTAGCTTTAATAAAGAGTTCAAATGTCGAAAACAGTAATATCTCAATACACAAAGGGAACTGTAGGACATGAACAGTCAATTTAGAGAAGAAAAAAATGGCTAACCAACTCCAATAAAAGTTTTGACCTTGCTGCTAATAATAGAAATGCAAACTAAAATTACAATATTAAATTTGCTAAGATATTTCACTTTTTATTTTATTTTTTTAAAATAAAACTTTAAAAAAAAAGATTTATTTATTTATACAAGCACTGGGTACAGTCAGAAGTGCGGGAGGGTGAGAGAATTCACCAGAGCCAGAGTGGAGAGCAGAACAGGGAGAGTGAGGGAGTACACTGCTGAGGGGAGCAGCAGGCGCAGCAGGAGAGGTCTGTGTGCATATGGGTCCCTCGCTGGCGGCTGGGGATCGAACAGGCGCTGCACAGGCTGCAGGCAGCTTCGCAGCTCTGCGCTCAACCATTGCACCACTGGGGAGGCCCGATATTTCACTTTTTAAAAAGGAATTCCCAGTAGTGAAGGAATTTGATGAAGCAGGCATCCTTAATATATTTGAAACAGTCTTATGGGAGAATTATTTAGCCAAACATATGAAGGACTCAGAAGTTTATGCTTTTGACCAAACCCTTTTCACCATCATTATGACCTAAGTATTGCAAAACTAGGATATTTTTAATACTCAGATTTTTATAGTGTTTTATATAATAAAAAATTTAGAAAATTTTCCTCCTAGCAATGGAAATTAATGCCTTTTAAAAGAATGCTAAGGTTTTAATGGCATGGAAATAGGATAATGAATATACATGGTGGGTGACACTTGAAGAACATAGAAAGGTGGAAAAGCGATACCATTGGTAGATTACAAATATTTTTGATTGTCTTTGTATCAGTAGATTATGGATTTTTCATTGTGAGCATTTGTTATGTTTATAATAATATAGACGTTAAATACCAATGCTTATTTTCAGTTTGTAGAATATTCACCTGAACTTTTCCTGTCAAAATAAAACATTTAAGTACCAAAATGATATAAAGGTATTACAGTAAAACTACAGACTGATACAATACTAGATACAATACAACATAGATTCAAACTGTAGCAAGTTATAAGCAAATTGAACTCAGCAATTTTTAAAAAGGATAATTAATACTTCATAATGAAATTGGGTATACCCCATACCCCAGAATGCAGGATTAGATCCACTTTTGAAAAATCAGTCAATGTGGGGCCTCCCTGGTGGCACAGCAGGTTGAGCGCCATGCTGTGAAGCTGTCCACAACCTCTGCAGCGTGTTTGATTTCCGACCGGCTAGGGAGATAGCCACATGGCAAGGCAGACCTCTCCTGCCTCGCCCCCTGCTCCCCTCAGCAGTGTCTTCAGTCCATCTGCCTGTTCTGCTCCCCACTCTGTCTCTGAATTCTGTCACCCTCCTGTGCCTCTGACCTGTTACCCCAGTTCTTGTATAAATAGATAAATCTTTTATTTCTTTTAATATTTTAAAAAAAAACCATGAATTTAACAGAATCACGTTTATGTAAGGTTAATATACAAAGAGTAATTGTATTTCTATACACTAATATTTCTATGAATAACTGAAAATTGAAATTTAAAAATGCTACTGACATAGTAGCATTAAAAAAAACCAAAATACTTAAGGATCAATTTTTTTGTTTTAAATATTTATTTATGCATAGAAGAGCTGGGGTGCAGGCCATAGATGCAGGGGGGTGAGAGGATTCACCAGAGAAAGACCCGGGAACAGACAGGCATATTGACCGAAGTACACTGCTGAGGGGAGCAGAGGGCCAGTCAGGAGAGGTCTGCTTCGCCATGTGGGTTGCTCCCTGGACGGCCGGGGATGGAACTCGTGCTGCAGAGGCTGCAGATTGCTTCATAGTGAGATGCTTAACCCCGTGTGCCACCAGGGAGGCCCCCAATTTTTTTTAAAGATTTATTTATACATACAAGAACTGGGGTGCAGGCCAGAGGTGTGGGGGGGGGGTGAGAGGATTAACCAGAAACAGAGGTGGGAACAGAGCAGGCAGATAGACTGAAATACACTGATGAGGGGAGCAGTGGATGAGTCAGGAGAGGTCCACTACACCATGTGGGTCACCTTCCTGGGTGGGGATTGAACTTGTGCTGCAGTGGCTGCGGATAGCTTCATAATGCTGTGTCTTAATCCCTTGCACCACCAGGGTGGCCCCCTTAAGGATCAATCTTAACAAAATGTACACAAAATTAAACTGAGTAATCACTTCCATGTAAAACTTGAACATTGGGCCTCACCGGGGTGCAGCGGTTGAGTGCTGGGCTGCGAAGCTGTCCACAGCTTCTGCAGCGCTGGTTCAATCCCCGACCACCAGCGAGTGTCCCAAATGGTGCGCAGACCTCTCCTGCCGCCTGCTGCTCCCCTCAGCAGTGTATTTCGTCAGTCTGCCTGTTCTGTTCCCTGCTTTGGCTCTGGTGAATTCTCTCACCCTCCCGCGCTTCTGACTGTACCCAGTGCTTGTATAAAATAAATAAATAAATCTTTAAAAAAAAAAAAAACTTGAATATTTTAATGTTCGAGTAAAATCTGTTTATATTAGGAAAAGAAATAAAGTTTTCTGTAAAACATTGTTTATGAAAGATACTTTCCTTAGATGAGTTTTTTATGTAGTTGTGATCACATATGTGTGAACTTTGTGTTCTTTTTTTACATTATTATGTGCCATAAACACATTTTTTAAGGTTGTAGATGTTATATCTACTTAACCATTACCCAAATGTGGCTGTTTACATAGTTTTCACGATGCATTCTCTAGTTTCTTTATTGGTTCATATATATCCTACCGCAGAAAACTTTGAACTTATGGAAAGAATAAAATCAGTTGTTTGATTTTAGAACATGATTTTCAGATTAGCATTAATACTTATTCTTGATGGCTTGTTATTTTGTTGTCCTAGGAAATTTATCTTCAAAATGTGATTATGACTTCATGTTTTTGTGTTAGAATGATTTATGCTTTTGCAGTCTTGCTATTCATAAAATTTTTCCTTGGTTTCTTAAATTTCTAAATCCTGCTTGTCTTGTAGAATTGAATACTCCTCACCATTTGTCTTAGAGTCTACATTTTAAAATGCCTGTCATAGCACCCTGAGACTTTTTTTTCACGCTTAAATTTATTTATATGTCTTTTGCCTTTCTTGTAGCTTTATATACTTAGTCACTGGCATAAATAGGTATATAGTAGATGTTTATCGTAAATAGGGTAGTAGAGGTCTACTACAACACCAATTTTCTCTGTAATTGCAACACCAATTTTCTCTGTAAAGATCAATTTATACTTGAGGATATGCTATTTCTAAGACATTTATTTACCTTTTGTCATTTGCTCAATTAATTAGTAAGGTGCCATACTGGCCTGCTGAGTTACATATGTAAATCAAGAAAGAGTAATGGGTTTATGTTAATCAATTTTTTTTTTTCACTTGACAGGTGTGGGATTATGAGACTGGAGATTTTGAACGAACTCTTAAGGGGCACACAGACTCTGTACAGGATATTTCATTTGATCATAGTGGCAAGCTTCTGGCTTCCTGTTCTGCAGATATGACCATTAAACTATGGGATTTTCAGGGCTTTGAATGCATCAGAACCATGCATGGTAAGGATAGAAAATAATAGTATTCTGATACTGATTTCTAACGTGATATTCCAGAGAAGGAAAGAGTATTGTTTTTTAGTAGTAACAGGTTCCCTAGTGTCTATGTTGGTGAAATAGAATATGATGCATAATAGTAGTTCATGGGTAAGCCACAGCAGTTGAGAGTTGTTTCTGTTGAGAGGTTTTAAGTATCTTTTAACAAGTTTATTTTTACAATTATTTTGGGCTAAGAAAAACTGCTAAGATATTTGTACCTTTGAGAAAATGAAGTTAGTAGATTTAAATTTTTTCTCCATTAGTACAGTGAAGTCCAGAGAGAATAGATGTAGTAAAAACTGGAACCCACTACATTCCCTTGCTCACTTTTAAATGTTTCATATATATTGTCGTCTGGTTGTTACATTGCTTTCCTGGGTCTTATCACAGAGACTGTTCTCTGAGGCAGTCTAGCTTTATGGGAAGAACATGGGCTTTGGAATGGGTTCAGATTCCTACTTATTTACTTATGGTATTAGGAAATTTTAAACTTTCATCTCCAAGGTAGAGGTAATACATTACTAAGTTATATGGATTGTTGTGAGGATAAAATGAGATCATATACTTAAGTCACATTGGTTTAGTACCTGGCTCATAGAAAGACTCACTAAATAAGGATGTTTATTGTTTCTTTAAGCATGATGAAATTTGAGTGTTTGGATTTCATATAAGCAACACATACTTTTAAAATAGATTATCTTGTAATGTTAGTATATGAGTAAGCTATGTGATTATATAGAGGGTATAATTTGAAGGGTGTGTTTTTCCTCCCAAATTAAATCCATTTGGAAAGCTTACCAACTAGAATTCTATTGAATCTTTTTATAAAACAGTATGTTTCTTTAAGTACTCTATATCTTGTTGCTCTACTTAAGAGTTCTTTTCAATAATCATATATTCTTTGAAATGATAGGAAATTTATGAGGACCCTCCATGACTTTTCCCACAAAGGATAACTAATTAGGAATGTGGATAATGTATATTTATCTTTGTATATCTTATATCTTAGACTCTGGGAACATAGTATCTTTCTATTGTTCACATATAAACATTCAGCATGTTAATAATCTACTAAAATACTGATGATACTGATATCTTGTGATTTCTCAAACAGTTGTGCAGGTTGCAGTGTAATCATAAATTTTATTAAGTTATAATTCCTTCTTGTATAGATTCAAGTTATTACCAAATTTATATTAAGTCCAGTACCTTTAAAGTTGTGATATTTGAAATGCCCTAATGAAATTTCATGTTAAATTGGGGCTTTATTGCTCTTGGTAGAATATCACTTAAATATATTCATATGTTTTATGTTTCAGGCCATGATCACAACGTTTCTTCAGTAGCCATCATGCCCAATGGAGATCATATAGTGTCTGCCTCAAGGGATAAAACTATCAAAATGTGGGAAGTGCAAACTGGGTAAGTGGGTTTTGTTTAAAAGTGTCAGCTATTTCAAAGTAAGATGAAATAGTTACACATTTCAGCAAACAATGAATTAGGTTTATGTAATGTACTGATAAAATTGAGACAGTATTTGGCAGATACAGATGATGTATTTTGGAATGGAAAGGTAGAACCTTTTGAAATAGTTGATACATGCTGTTAGTGTATCCCATAATGGATTTATAACAGTGAACTAAACAGCTAAAATCAAGATTGAAAGTATATTTTTGTGGGGGGGGGGGAGGGCGGTTCTCAATGAATCCTTTTTTGTGTGTGATTTCCTTTATGTTAAAATTGTTTTTCCAGGTTGCAATTACCAGTGAGTTTTAATTTTGCTTTAATGGCAAGTCATAGCATACATTTTAACATTTTTTTTTCTGCCTAATGTTTGTACTAACCATATGCATCTCTTCAGCTATTGATATAACTATATATGATCTATAACAAACTGTAACTAATTTTTATTTAAATGAAGTTTAAATAAAAGCACCAGTTAGATGGTAAATTTAGTCCCCTTGAGTTTGACTTGTTTTCTAGATGTTATTGTACAAAGAAGTATGCCACGCTGCCCTGGTGGCCTAGGGGTTAAGTCTGAGTGCTATCACTGCTAAAGCCTGATTTATCCCCTGCCAGGGAGCTAACCCACATGGTGCAGCAGACTTCTCCTGTCTCACCTGCTGTTCCCCTTAGCAGTATATTTCAGTATATTTGCCTGCTCTGCTCCCCATTCTGTTTCTGATGAATCCTCTCACCCCCTCCCAACCTCTGGCCTACACCCCAGTTTTTCTACACCAAAATAAATAAAACCTTAAAAAAGAAAATAAGTGAAGGGCCTCCACTGGTGGTGCAGCGGTTGAGTGCTGGGCTGTGAGGCTGCCTGCAGCCTCTGCAGTGCCCGTTCGTTCCCTGGCCGCCAGCGAGGGTCCCACAAAAAAAAAAAAAAAAAAGAAGAAGAAGAAGAAAGTATGTCTACCTTAAAATCATCTAATTCAGGAAATAACTACCAAATAGAATTTAACCATTTTGTGAACCATTGTGTAGGGGAAAATAGCTGGGGGTGGAGGAGAGCCTTTAGTTTAATCTGAAAAGGATCAGTGTCATCTTGAAGAGAAATTTGTTGTAGATACTTAAAGATTTCTTTGAATTTTAAAAATTTATTTGTAATTGGTATAAAGCTGCACTACTTCTTCCTTGTGGTAATTGAGATGAAGAAAAATGATAAAGGTGCAGAAGTTGAAAGTCTAATTATAGGATTTGCATTCCTTAAGGAGTTCAATCTTTAAATCCTGTATAAACCAAGGAGTTGCCTTGTCTGTGCCTTTTTACCTTAAGTCATTTGCTAATAAGAGGAATGCTTAAGAAAATTTTGTAGGGGGCCTCCCCAGTGGCGCAGCGGTTGAGCGCTGGGTTGCGAAGCTGCCCGCAGCCTCTGCGGCACTGGTTCGATCCCTGGCTGCTACCTGGCCACCGGAGGAGGGTCCCACATGGAGCGCAGACCTCTCCTGCCGCCCCCTGCTCCCCTTAGCAGTGTACTTCCATCCTTCTGCCTACTCTGCTCCCCGCTCTAGCTCTGGTGAATTCTCTCACCCTTCCGCGCTTCTGGCTGTACCTAGTGCTTGAATAAATAAATAAATAAATAAATCTTTTTGAAAAAAAAAAAAGAAAAGAAAATTTTGTAGGGACCTTCCTGGTGGCCTGGGGGTTAAGTCTCAGTGCTATCACCATGAGGGCCTGAGTTCAACCCCCAGCCAGGGAACTAACACACACATCTCACCCACTACTCCCCTTAGCAGTATATTTCAGTAAATCTGCCTGCTCTGCCCCCATTTTGGTGAATCCTCTCACCCTTGCAACTCTGGTCTATACACCAGTTCTATGCAAAAAAAAAAAAAAAAAAAAAAAAAAGGCATTGTAAACAGATATATTTACAAAAATATTTATTCTTGATATCTCCAAATTAAGGAAATAGTTTTTAGACTCTTAATAATTTTCAGATATAAAATTGCTTTGGTTATGAAACAGTACTTATAACTGACATTGTACTTGGTGATTTTTCTGACCACCTACATAAAACTTATTAGAAGCAAAATATTATTTTTTGAAAGATTTATTCATACAAGAACTGGGATACAGGCCAGAGGCGTGGGAGGGTGAGAGAATTCACCAGAGACAGAGCGGAGAGCAAAACAGGCAGACAGATCGAGAACACTGCTGAGGGGAGCAGCGGGCAAGGCAGAAGAGTTCTACCGTGCCATGTGGGAATCTCCCTGGCAGGCTGCGAATTGAACCCGCACTGCAGAGGCTGCGGACAGCTTCAAAGAGCTGCACTCAACCTGCTGTGCGACCGGGGAGGCCAGAAGCAAAATACTATTGAATGTTGACTTTATATGGGAGATATTCTCTGGTTGATATATAACATTATTGCTTACTGATTTATAAAATAATTTATAATGAATGCACTAATTTTAAAGGTTGATAATGCATAGTGGTCAAAAAGTTAATAGCTTTCAGGATTTAGAAATGCATATAGTTTTTCTTACCAATTATTGGTATAGGCCTGTAAAATAGCCAAAATTGTCATTTTGGTAAGAATATTTTGAGTGACCTAAGCACTTCCTTAGGTTCTTTAGAGAGTTATTAAAAGAGCACAGGTTTTCTGAAGAAGTTTTTAAATTATTTAAGGTATCTTGGCTAACAAAATTGAAATGTAGAAGGATTCACTAATATTTTTGGCACAATAGTATGTTTATTAAAGTAGAGATAAACTTGTGTTCAAATTAGTGGATGGTTAAATAAAATATGGTAAATCCTTATTCAGTTACTTAAAAATATATACAGATATTTTTAAGGAATCTAGAAAAACATAATATTAACACCAAAAGTTAGAATACAAAATTTTCTTTGCAGTGTGATTTTAATCTTCTTTAAAAAACTTAATAATAATAATAATAATAATAATAAGAAGAAGAAGAAGAAGAAGACAGAATTATTAGCAGTTGTAGTTTGTGAGAATGGGCATTGTTCTTTCTGCCTCCTTTTAAGATTTCCTGTGTTGAGCATGTATAATTTCTATAATCGGAAGAGTGATATATGCTAAATTTTAGACTTGTAAATCTCTACCCTGCTTTCCTAGTCTGATTTCCTATGGTTTCTGGTACCTGTAACAGTAAGCATATTGAGGAAAATTATGAATGAATTTGTGCAGTATTTATCAGTGTTACCCAGTAGTATCATGCTTGAATATCAAACTTTATTTCTAAACTATTCTTCATGTCAGGCTCCTTAGAAAATGGTGCATACTTCTCTGCTATTTTATTTTATTATATATGTTTAAAAAAATTTTTCCCTGGCCCACATGGAGGCAGGGGCGAATACCCCCATCCCAAGACCCTGAGACCCGAAAATCCAGGTGACACAGGGCTCCCCTGCCCCCACCCCCACCTGCAGCTTACACCAAGTGGAAGTGTGCTGGGGCCCCCTGCCCAGGACCCGGGCCATGTTGGGGTATCTGGCTCTTATCTCCGGCCTGACTGCATTTTTCTGTTATTTTATTTATTTATTTTTTAAAGATTAATTTTACTTATTTTGCATACAAGAGCTGGGGTATAGGCTAGAGGTGCAGGGGGTGAGAGGATTTACCAGAGACAGAGTGGGGAGCAAAGCAGAGCAGGCAGATTGACTGAGATACACTGCTATGGGAGCAGTAGGTGAGACCATAGGTCTGTTGTGCCATGTGGGTTAGCTGCCTGACTGGGGATTGAACTCATGTTTCACTGGCTGCCGATAGCTTGATAGTGCTGAGACTTAACCCCTTCCACCACCAGGGAGGCCCCTTTTCTGCTGTTTTAAAACATAATGAATAGGGTTTAGCATTTCTTGTTGAACTTATGTTTACTATAAAGGAACATTACTATTCTGTACTAAAATAAAGTGCTGTTCTCAGGCAAGTGTTGGTGAACTTGCTCTCAAGAGTCAGATAGTACATATTTTTGGCTTTGTGCGTTATCTGAGTCCTATTAAAACTGTCAAATCAGCTGTCGAAGCAAACCAGACATGTACAATAGGTAAATGAATAGACATGATTGTCTTGCATTAAAACTTTATTTAAAAAACAGGTGGCTATAGGGTTTCCCTGGTGGCTTAGGAGTTGTCTCAGTGCTATCACCTCTATGGTACTGTCAATCACCAGCCAAGCTATTTTTTGATCCCTGGCCAAGTAGCTATCCTACATATGGTGCAGCAGACCGCTCCTGGCTTGTCCCCTGCTCCCCTTAGCAGTGTATTTCAGTAGATCATCTGTTCTGCTCCCTACTCTGTATCTGGTCAGTCCTTTCACCCCCAGCACCTCTGGTCTATACCCCAGTTCTGGTATGCAAAAAAAAAAAAGTAGAGGCAGGTGGTTCTAGTTTTTCTTCCCCTGCACTAAACTGTGTTTAAAGATTTATTTATTTATGCATACAATAACTAGGGTACAGGCCAGAGGTATGAGAGGATTCACCAGACAGAACAGACAGATTGACTGAAATACACTGCTGAGGGGAGCAGCGGGCAAGTCAGGAGAGGTCTGCTGTGCCATGTGTGTAGCTCCCTGTTTGGAGATTGAACTCATGCTGCAGTGGCTGCAGATAGATTCATAGGTTGGGTCTTAACTCTTGCACCACCAGGGAGGCCCTAAACTGTGTTTAGTTGTGTTACGGTATCCCTTCCTACTCTTGTTGGTTCTACTTTTAATGAATTAGTTCTTCCATGGTTTTTGTATCTTGTGTTAGTTGCCATGTCATTCTTATCCTTCATATCCCCTCTTTTGCCTCAATCTCACTTTCTTTTTCTTTTTCTTTTATAAAGGCATGTTTATTTCTTTATTTATTTGTTTTTGTTTGTTTGTTCTGTTTACACATGCACTGGGTACAGTCAGAAGCGCGGGAGGGTGAAAGAATTCACCAGAGCCAGAGCGGGGAGCAGAGCAGGCAGAAGGACCGAAGTACACTGCTGAGGGGAGCAGCGGGCGGCAGGAGAGGTCTGCGCGCCATGTGGGACCCTCCTCAGGTGGCCGGGGAGCAGCCGGGGATCGAACCGGCGCCGCAGAGGCCACGGGCAGCTTCGTAACCCAGCGCTCAACCGCTGCGCCACCGGGGAGGCCCTCAATCTCACTTTCTATACCCATTCCCCTTAGCTATTAAAAAAATGAAGTGTTAGCTAAAGAGATAATAAGCAAAAAGACAATTTGTATTCTGAATGTTCCAGTAATTTTTGCTGTAACCTAGTATGGTCATTGTGACAGTTGTATTATATCCTTTAAAACTAAATTTTGACCCCTAAATATCCCCTAGAAATAAAACAAGTTACCAAAGAAACTATCTCCTTGAGAGCCATTTTTTTGAGAGCTTATTTTTTCTGTGGTCTTCTTTTAGGTGATCTCTCTGTGGGTTGAAATAAAATGTAAATAACATGTGCAGGTATGCCTCTGTTAGGCTTAATTTGGTTGTGCTTCCAGTTACAGATGATTGTTATAATAAAACCTAACCTACTGGTTTTACCCAGATTAGTAGAGCATGCCTTTTCCCCACCATTGCTAGAGGTATATATTGTGTGTGCTTAGTTTTGAAAGATTTATTTCTCTCTGTATTTTATATTCTAGATTTTGTTGATTTGGTTAGCTTCTTAATGATGTTCTCATCAACTTATTTTATTTCCAGCCTGTCCTCATCACTTATTAACCAGGAGTGCATATTTACTCTGTTGACTTGCATATGATTTCTCTAACTTTGTGCCATTCTCTTCATTCCAGTGCATAGCTAGTTGTTTATCACTTCTGGGAAGTGTCCCAATGACCACCACTTACAGTGTAATTTATTACTTATTTGTTACTTATTTTAACAGCTACTGTGTGAAGACATTTACAGGACACAGAGAATGGGTACGCATGGTGCGGCCAAATCAGGATGGCACTCTGATAGCCAGCTGTTCCAATGACCAGACTGTGCGTGTATGGGTTGTAGCAACAAAGGAATGCAAGGCTGAGCTTCGAGAACATGAGCATGTTGTAGAATGCATTTCCTGGGCTCCAGAAAGCTCATACTCTTCCATCTCTGAAGCAACAGGATCTGAGGTACTCTGTGATTTACATGGCACTTCATGTTTTCTTGCTGGTATATCAGAACCTTAAATATAACTTTACTGATTCTCAATTTTAGGCCATTAAATGCATTAAAAAAAATCTGTGCCCTACCATTCTGAATCTTGAAACCCTTTATTCTTTTCATTTGACAGATGCATTTGTATTTCTTAACCAGTGGTAATTATTGCTGTCAGCTGACCCTTGGTGGGGTGGGGGTTCTCCTGAATAGTAAAAATAGTCACTTAAGTTTATCAAAATGCCATGTTTATAGGAGTATGCTAATGCAAAATAAAATTTATGGGAGAGGTTTAAAGCTGTATTTCAAAAGAATAGCCTTTAGTGAAAATAATTCTTTTGTTTATAAATTTATGGTGATACACAGTTCAGTATTTATTTTAAATGAAGAACATTTCATTTGAAGACCTCTGATCTTCATCAGTAGAAGCATTAGCTGAGTATGGAGTTTTATTATATTTTTTAATGATTCTTAATTTGTCCTCTTTGTGATTTCATTCTTTATGATTAATAACTTTTAGAAAACATGGATTATAGTTTATGGGAATGAGATGATGATCCAAAATCAGCCACACTTTTTTAATAGACATTCAAAATCGTAGATTTCTTTTTTAACTTACCAATGGAGAAAAATATCCCCCATTTTCTCTCTAAATGAATTTTCCATTATAGTTTATAATGGGTTATTGGAAAAGTCATAACGTGTTTTTGCTTGAAAACAGAAAAAATATGACTTCTGACAACCTAATATTTTGGTCTGCTGGTTGCATTTTCAAATTCTTTTTTACTGCCCTCTGCTGGTGGTTACTTAACATATGTCATACATTTAATTCTAGCTGAACTTCATATATAGACTGAATTCAGTAGTGTTGAAATCCTTGATTACAGGTCTTGAGCAGTAAATATATCATCTGTTGTTATTGTAGAAACTGAATCTTTAATATAAGTGGAGATTTTTAATTTTTATATTATTTTGGGTCCTTTCTGTATAGTCTAGGCTGTCAAAGACTTGTGTATTTCAGTAGAGTAAAACGAAATTAATATGTCCTGAAGATCTAATATCCCAGTGTGGTGGCTATAGTTTATAGTACTGTATTCATTGTATATCTGAAATGTGCTGAGAGGGTAGAGTGTGAATGTTCTCACCATCAAAGGCAGGGGAGTCATGGTGTAGTAGTTACGTAAGTTGGTGGATATATTAATTAGCTTGATTTTGGTGATAATTTTACAATGTATGTATTTTAAAACATCAAGTTGTGTACCTTAAATATATACAATTATTATATCCAGAAAACTGCATATTTCAGAATTGGAAATGGATGTTTGCTAGATAGAAGTCATCTCTAAAGTTCTTACTTAACTTCTTACATGGGAACTTAATTTTTATGTTTTCTACAGACTAAAAAAAGTGGCAAGCCTGGGCCATTCTTACTGTCTGGATCCAGAGACAAGACTATTAAGATGTGGGATGTCAGTACTGGCATGTGCCTTATGACTCTTGTAAGTTTACACGGCCCCACTGTTTTTTTGCATCTTTATTGTATTTAAATGTTTTTGGGTTAGATGCCTTGTAAATGATATCTTATTAAATAAATCTGAATTATTCCAGGTTTTTAAATAACTTTTTAATAAAGATCCTTTTTTCTTAAATTTATGTAACTCCATTGTTATAGAGAGAATTCCTTTAGAATGTCATGGTATATGAAGGATCTATAAATCCAGGTATGTGACACTTGGTAGTGCTAGGAGGAGGATCCTAACTGACTCTATCTTTAAAACAATGTCATTCCTACTAAGTTTTTATTATATATATTTTATTTATATATTTTTTACATCATTGTTCATTTTTAAACAATGTTTACTTTCCCCCTCCACCCTCAGGTATAGTCCCTATAGAATTTCCTTCACTAATATACCCATGCACCATCACCACAGTCCCCTGTGCTCCTACCTCCCTCCCTCTGATCCCACTTCCTCCTCCTCCTCCCCTGCAGGATGTCTCTGGTTTATAATTGTTTTTGTTTTGTATTGTTGATATTTTTTTCTCCTGATGTCTTACTTGGTTCCCCTGTATTCCTCCTATAAGTGAAACTATCCGATATTTTTCTTTTTCCTTCTGACTTACTTCACTGAGCATAATTCCTTCTAGCTCCATCCATGTTGCATCCCTTATAATCAGGGAAATGCAGATCAAAACCACCATGAGATACCACCTTATACCATTAAGAATGGCACATATCAAAAAAACCAGCAACAACAAATGTTGGCGAGGATGTGGTGAAAAAGGAACTCTCCTACATTGCTGGTGGGAGTGCAATCTGGCCCAACCACTATGGAAAGCTGTCTGGAGGTTCCTCAGTCTACTAAAAATGGAGCTGCCATATGACCCAGCAATTCCACTCCTAGGGACCTATTAAGTATTTTTGAAGCTCTTTTTCTGTTATATTTGACTTTACTATGAATTTTCCTAACTATTTGTTGCCTATTTATTTACATGGTTCTGTTTATTTGGTTTGTTTCACCTTTCTGAAATTAATGGGCTAGTTTTTTGACTTGGAAATCCTTGTTTGATATTAGGAATACCTAGATTTCAGTAGGTATTAAGTGGTAAAGTAGGTAAATAAGTGACCTAACAGGGTTATGTACTTCCTTGTTTGCCTATAGGAGTTCCAGGGGGAACTATGCACATAAGTCCACTAGCATTTTTTTATAGTTTGATATTCATGTTTTAGAGATTCTTTAGGTGCTAACCATACCTTCTTTGTAGGTTGTGATAGATACATGTGGTAGTATCACTGAGAATTAATAGAAATTAAATTTCTTTAGTGGTATTCTGAGCTGAGTTCAGATATACTTCTGTATATTGCTGTTAGAAAAGATAAATTATAGGGGCCTTCCTTGTGGCCTGGGGATTAAGTCTCAGCGCTATCACCTCTGCAGCCCGTGTTTGATCCCCGGCCAGGGAGCTAACCCACATATGGCACAGCGGTCCTCTCCTGTCTCGCCCAATGCACCCCTTAGCAGTGTATTTCAGTAAATTCACCTGTTCTGCTCCCCACTCTGTTTCTGGTGAATCATCTCACCCCCTGCACCTCTGGCCTACACCCCAGTTCTTCTATGCAAAAAAAAAAAAAAAAAGAATAAAATAACATCTATGCAGGAGCCAGTCAAGTTTCACGAATTGAATTTACTGGTTATATATTGTTAACTTCCAGTTTTCTTTTTTGGCTCTGCTGTTGATGTTTTGATGCATGCAGTTTCACTGTGCTTTGAGTAATGATTTACTATTTTCACAACTGCTATATTTAAATTATTTTTTTCCTTTACTAAGTAATAAACTTTTTTGTTTTCAGGTGGGTCATGATAACTGGGTACGTGGAGTTCTGTTCCATTCTGGGGGGAAGTTTATTTTGAGTTGTGCTGATGACAAGACCCTACGTGTATGGGATTACAAGAATAAGCGATGCATGAAGACCCTCAATGCGCATGAACACTTTGTTACCTCCTTGGGTATGTATGAGTTATGAGATTTCTAAGCAATTAGATTTTGGAGTACTAGACATAACAAAATTTTAAGTAATCACATGGACTTTTCCAGGTAAGAAACAACCATTAGCGTTTAGGACAGAATGAAGAAAACAGGTTAAAAAACTTTATGGATTGTTACCATTTTTTTAAATTCTCCTTGACACTCTCCATCATCAGCCTTATAATAAAAAAATTAAAATCTCTGTTGAACAACTTTGATTTTGGAAACAAGCATTATGAAAAGGATACTTAGTGATCATTCTGATGGGTAATTTTTCTCCTTGACTAGTTTGTACGTTTCTCAGAGGAAATCTTACTGAGCTTTATTCCTTTGACAGGTATTACTATCATGTCCTGGGAACTCAGAGAATTGTATTTAATTTTAATAAACATCCTCTGTGTCACTGGACCTGAGTCTGTAAAATAGTTGTATACAGTAAAATACATATCATTGGGGTATGATGGTTTGAATGATGAAGAATAAGGCTAATAACTATCTCACAGAATTGTTACAAGGATTAAACGTGAATATAAAGCACTAGTACGAAGCCTAAAACATAGCAGGTGTTTAGTAATACTTTGAGGCTCTCCTTGTTATTCTAAGTTTGAGTGTTTGTTCAACCCCAGTTGATTTAGAGGGGTTGTGGGGGCAGGGTTTTTATTAAGGTGTTAATATAGGGTTTAATAATTAAATTTTAGGCTCTCTAACCCAGTTGGTAAGTGTGATACCTTCTAGAGCTGGATATGTGGGTGTGCGTAGAAAAAAAATGGGTATTCCTGGTACTTGACCTGGCTTATTTTGCGGCTTATTAAAAATTGTATTTGGCCCAGTTTGACATTAAAATAAGCCTTTTTTGTTTGTTTTTTTTTTTCCAGATTTCCATAAGACGGCCCCATATGTGGTTACTGGCAGTGTAGATCAAACAGTAAAGGTGTGGGAGTGCCGTTGATTGAGTCTCATTTGGCCCCTCCTCCCTTTTTTCCTCTGGATGCACTCTGATGATACCATGGTTACCCCATTGAGCTCCGTTTAAATAAATATTGTCCTTTCATGTAAATTATTCTGGATGTAGATTGAGCTTATTAAATGTTACACACAAAGTATTCATGCATGGTGAATCCAAATTGTATACTGTAAATTTACATACGTTGTCTAGAAGTACCATAGGGTTTCCAAACCTGGGCTGGCATTGGTCACACCAGGCCTAAGAAGGCAGAAGATAAATAAATTGAATTAGGGCACTAAACTGAATAGTTGACAGTGTCATTTTATGTTGAATTATTAACTCCTGTTTTTCTTTCTGCTATCTGTTGGTGCCTGACTTGATGGCCTCATTTGGGGGAAAGTGGTGGTTATTAGGGCTTTTTCTGAAATGTGTATCTATGTAACATCACTTAAGTGTGCTTAATAAATCTTTAAGGATGTTAGATAATAAGGCTACAATTCAAAATTTTCTGAACCATCTATGTAATTAATGGGGATTACACGTTGGAATTTTTGTCATGACACATTTGCCAAATCAATAGGATACATTTGTTTTGGCAGCCTATCAAGCAAAGGCTAGTGGTATATTTATGTATGCAAATGACTGTAAATCTCAAGAAAAATCTCAGCAGTTAATAGCAAATCATTTGTTTCATTTGGTTCTTAATGCTTTGTAAACAGGTTTAAAAACACTGTAATACTCTAAGCTTCTTTCCAACTAGACACACTTCTAGGTGTATTCTCCATATATTAGACTGTTTAGTGATGTGACTTCCCAGTAGAATTTAATCTTCCATTCGAGTGTGTCATGGTACAAATCACTATTTGTTTTTGATGTTTTTTTTAGGGATGTGCAATGTGCGTTACATAATGACAGAAATATTGAAAAGGTTATGTCTACCCATTTAAGGGAGTGGGAGAAATACAGCAGTTGTTTTTCCACATGATCTGATACCGATTTGAACTGTATTTAACTTACAAGTTAAAAACAGGGTTTAATGGAGCGTGTGTAAAAATATACTGTGTTTTCATTTTTTTTGTTTATATGTAAATGTTTTTAAGTATATGGGCCTATCTATAAGTGGATAAGTCTGTATATGTTTATCACACACATACAACCTCCATGTTCTTGGGTCCTGGGTTTTTGAAGAAGTGCTAAAACTTGCTAGATCTTGCTATGGAATTACATGCTTTAAAAAAAACCCTTTTTTATCCTAACGCTTCTGAAAACTAGGTCTGACTCTTTGGAAATTGTTCCCACCTAAAGGAAAATCACTTCCATTATGATCCCCACCCCCGCAATTTGGCTGTTTAGCATTTTACACATCCCTGATATATTGTATATTGTGATCCAAAGTTACTACAAGTAGGTTTATGAGAATTTTGTAGTCTGTGACTTTGGAAACAATATTCCATTGCAGATTATTAATAATTCTATTGCTTAGCTAACCAATAGTTTTGTTTTGTTTTTTAAGAGGGTCATTTGAAAAGTTAACAGAACAATGAAATAACAGTTTAACAAAATAATTGCATTTTATTCATCTGTGTAACATGTGATATTCCAAATGTCCCTTTTAGTACTTAATGGACATTTGGTTCCTGAAAAAGACAAAGGGTTAGAGTTAATGTCCTGTAGATACACACAGAGAGACTAGGCCATATAGTTACTAGAAGCAGCTTTATGTCTAGCTTGTGTCTTTTTTGTTTGCTTGTTTTTTTTTTGTTTTTTTTTAATAATTCCTGAGAGACCTCTCCGGAAGGAAAAGTGTTTTTGAGAACTGATGGCTATTTTTTGAGGACAAAAATTACAATTTAAGAAATAAAAAGCTGGTAGAATTCCTTAAATACAGTAGAATAACTTTCAGGACAATATTGCCTCACAACCCTGCTCACATTGAGAAGTCTTTTTTGTTTCCCTTTAACTGTTCTGACTGGATTTTTCTACAAAAGCTATGGAAAATATCTTTGTTCTTGTTTGCTGCTATTTCCTGTCCTATTTTAAGAAATATAAATACATAGAAATGGTGCATCTTAACATTTGTTTGTACATGTATAAATGTATTTTAATTCATTTTTTAGCATGTAGCAACACGAATTAAGGGTAAGCCACAACATCTAGAAATCACTCATAGATAATGAACAATAAAGGAAAAAAAATGGTACCGATTTAGGAGGAAACAAAGCTGCTGTCCACCGGGTTTTTCCCCTGCAGCATACAGTGACTTTCGTTGACAAAGGAGGAGAAACTATTACTCTGTAAACAAAGTTTTCCTTACTTGGGAGATTGCCACAGCCTGCTGCTTAGTTGAGTTACCAGATATCCTCCATTTGAGAAGCAGCGAATATTGAATCTCAGGGATGGTCCGCAACTGGATCCACATGTAACGAGCCCTGTTTGAATAACGAAAGGGGGTGGGCAAGAGTGATCCATCCACAATCGGGAATCAGATTTGCAGAGATTTCCTGCACTGTTGTTTGACACTGCCCTATTGATGCCCTTTCTTCCTGTTTCCTCGTTTTCTCTGTCTGCTGTCTGACCCTGTGCCTTGCCTGGGATAAGTACAATGATGAGGTTACTGGTTTGGATTGTAAGTAGAGGAATTTATTAATTGGTTTAGAGGTTCACTGCTGCTTTGTCACTTTCTTAATTGGCCACTTATTTAAGAAATAAAAAGCTGGTAGAATTGCATCCTCAGATGATTATTGACTTTGTGTGTGTGTGAAACAGACATTCCAGTGCCATCTTATATATAATAATGTGCCCAAGAAGTCCTAGCTGCACTCTTGAAAGTGCAAGCCATGGAAACTGGTTTAGACATCACTTGGAGAATAGTTGCTTTTTCACATGGCATCTTGCACTTTAGGAGACTTAAGACCGTCCTTTTTTTTGTCTGTGTGTGGTGTGACCAATCGTGTGCCCAGAGCACTGCCCTAAAAATCACTAGTGTTAGCAAGTTGTCCGGGCTATGAAGCGCTCACTGTAGTCTTTGGAAGCTTTGGCTTTAGATCACCAAGCCCAGTCTCCTTATTGTCAGTGCCCTGCTCTCCTGTTTGCCTCTTTCTGTTTCTATGTGAACTTCCAGGTAATATCACGCAATGAATAGTAATAGTTTTTCTTTAAAAGTCTCTTAAATGACTTTAAAGAAAAACTATTTAAAGGTAGAGGATATTTTGTTGACAGTGGTGGCTTGATAATCCTTAAGCAACTGAAGTTGAAATTGTTGAAGGGAAAGGCACTTAAAATGGTTACTCTTTCTGTCCAGCTGTATATAAGTCCAATGTGTTAATCTAGATGATGCAAAGAAGAATCTCTTGGTAGAGAAGCGAAATGTACAAAATTGGTGAAAAGTTTTTTTTTTCTTCAGTAGGGTGGGGGGAGGGCAAGCTGGATTTGCAAGTCAACTGGACTAAATTGGCCTTTTTATCTTTCCACTATATCATGTAAGTAGCTGCTTTCTTGTCCTGCCTATCCTTCAGGCATCCCTAGAGCTCACTCAGAAGATAGAAATATACACAAAAATCTTCGAGTTAGAAGTTGATGCTGACACTGACGTGAAGGCAAGCGTTGATTTCATATGAACGTTGCAGAGGTAGTGATTGGAGAAAACAGTTCCCCAGATTGTAAGAGTTAACTGAAGATATTGACAGTTTTAAAAAATCAGTAAAGGAATGTATATAATATTGCTCTTGTGTTTTACAGTAAGATTTGTTGCTCTCAGACTGTGTAAAACAAAATTTATTCATGTTTTCTGCATATTAAAAAATCTTATTGTACCAATTGGTAAACTATTAAATGCCTATAAAACTAGATGTGATTTTTCTTTTTTGGGGGGGCGGTCTCCTTGTGCACAGATTTAAAGTCTGAATCCTAATTGAAAGTAGGACTGTCCAGCCCTACCTGTCACAGGAAGAGTAAGATGCAAATTGATAGCAGGACCTTGATGGAAGACTTATCTGTGTTGCCTGCTTTCTTCCCCTATTGGAAGGAGCTAGGAGTGGCCTATAGGGGATTTTAAGGCTCCCCTTTCCCCTCCAGCAAACCTATTGACAGTGATTGTACAACTGAGATTTATAGTCCCCTTAACAAAGTCTAGACTTGTCATCAGGGCTGCCTGATTCTGTTAATGTCTCTTTCTACCTAGTGGTCTTAGGTGATTATTTCAAATTTGGGTTGAAATATACCAAAAGTTTTCATCCTTGCCCCAGAAACTCCAGCATTTTTATGTGTTTTATAAATGTGGCTCTGTCCTGCCTTTCATCACCAGACTGCTCAGCTACTGTCCCTAGTATGCTTAGGACACCTGTGAAGTCTCAGCCTTTTCCATGTATAAAGTGCACAGATGATATGGCGGTTCTTTTCGTACAGCCCAATTGTTCTGTCTTGTTGGGAGTAACTTTTCCCCTATATGGGAGCTTGGCCAAGAGACTTTCCAGAGAGAGAGAGATCTCATGTTTGTATCACTATCTTGAAGTGCAATTAGCTGTCACCTGTGTACATGCACATGGAAGGTTCATGATTGTGTCTGTAACATGTAAGATGAGGGGTAGGAAAAGAGAAGGAACAGTACTGCAGCCCAAGTGTGGCAGCTATGTGACACCTGATTGAGCTGACCCTAGGCTCCTCTAGGTATGTAGTTCTCTGAGCCATCAGCATCACCTGGGAACGTGTTAGCAGTACTTGCGCTCAGGCCCACTGGAACAAGGTGAGACTCGGCAAATCTGTTTTAAAACAGCCAGGTGATTCTGATGCAAGGCTCTGAAGTTTGAGAACTAATCTGAAATGATTCAGCTACTCAAATACGGACAAAAGTCACTGTGCCCTGGGCCCCACAGCTGGCGTTTGAATTTGGATCTTTTTCACCCTCTCTTTACCATGAATTTTTTTTTTTTTTTAAATCAGCATTATGCATGGTTATTCCCACCTGGTCTTAAGGTGAACAGTGTATTTCAGTAGATCCGCCTGTTCTGCTCACTGTCTCTGGTGAACCCTCTCACCACCCCCACCTCTGGCCTGTACCCCAGGTTCTTCTCACACACACACAAATGTGGAGGGAGCAAAAACAGCTAATATATCACTGCTTATTAGGTGCAAAGATGCCTTTTTTCAACATATTTATTTTCACATAGCCCATGTTGGTGAATATTAGTGTTTACATGAACAGAACAAGACCCACTTGAGGTTAGGTCATAGGCCAAAGGCTGAAACTAATGAAAGGGTGAGCTGGTGACCAGGCACTTGCTCTTCCCCTGATCTGGTTTCTAACCCACATGGCGCAGCAGACATCGGTCTCACCCATTGCTCCCCTCAGCAGTATACTTCAGTAGATCTGTCTGTTCTGTTCCCGCTCTGGTGAATCTGCTCCCACACCTACCCCATATCTCTGGCCTACACCCCAGTTCTTGTATGCATTAAAAAAAATTAAAGTGCAATAGTAGTAAGTGTAAGTGTAAACAAATTTTTAGTATTGCAGGAACAGTTGTTCCATGCCTGAGTTCCTCTCTAGCACCTATCGCGCTAATTCCTCTGTGGTGTGACCATTAGGAGTGGACACTAGGAATGCATGCTTGCAACTCAAGGTTGATAGTCGTTCTTATGAAACTCTTCTCAGGGTAACTGCCCTGAATGGTCTGTATCTCAGTGTGTGTATGTGTGCGCACACACACACATAATATATTTAAGATTTATTTGTGCATACAAGAGCTGGGGTGCAGGCCAAAGGTGGGGGGGGGGTTGTGAGAGGATTTACCAGACAAAATGGGGAGTAGAACAGGCGGATTTACTGAAATACACTGCTGAGGGGAGCAGTGGGAGAGGAGTGAGACAGGAGAGGTCTGCTGCACCATGTGGGTTAGCTGCTTGGCCATAAATCAAAGTCATGCCATACTGGCTGGTGATCGTTTAACAGCACCGTCTTTCCTGCACCACCAGGGAGGCCCGTCAGTGTTTTTTAATCAGTGGATTTGCTTACTTAATGGAGGGTAGTTCACTTCCCACCTGAGGAAAGCCACCTGTTCTCGACGAGCATCCTGATTACGCATGCTTTATTTGATTTGGTAGCTGAAACTCTAGAGGTGAATAAGCCACACCAGCTGCACTGTGGCTGCTCCTACAGAAGACCCCCCGACACAGAACACAGCAGTGCAGGGCTGGTTCACAGTGGGTACAGCCACAGTATAGTAACGAGCAACTGGTGAACCTTACCTGGTTACCTGTAACCTCACCCCCTTTCTCTATTCAAATATTAGATAGGGTTAAACTTGAATTTAAACTAATTTAATACACATTCATTCATGTGTTCTAAACTCTTACTAGCAACCATACTCTCCCCTCACAATCAAATGAGACTGGTACAGAACACACAGGAGAGACTGGGACAGCAGGTTTCAAAAACTCACTTTATTCCAATGTGAAATGAAGACGTGATGGTTTAAAAACAAGAAAAAGTTCTTGATCAGCTGTGGGGATGCTTCACTTGCTAGCTCACGCCCCACTCCCTTTGAAACAAGGTGCTTGGACAGACCATACCCATAAGCAGCTCCCCGCAAAGCCCCCAAGCAGAGGCCCCGTTCTGTGAACAATCCCCTTACTGCTCACAAGGGTGTTGTAATCTCCCCCCCACACACACCCCCATTAGGGCTCCAACAGCAGGCACAGAGAAGCAGCACAGGCAGGGGGAGAGGGAGCAGGCGGCCTGTGGGGGCCACCACCTTCAATGTGTCTCCCTCCCCCCACAGCCCCCCCCCCCCGCCCCCGCCGAGATACTCTGTAGAAGTGCTTGTGTGGCAAGGTCCAGGTGGGGAGCTGGGCTCCACAGAAAAGTGACAATCACTCCTATGTCTGGTAATTTCCCCCCAGAATCCATGAAACAGCCCCGGTTCCCCTAGCTCCTCACATACCCCACCCCCACTGTGCGTTAGGCAGCTCAGGTTCAAACAGGGAGGATACATTCAGACCACAGCCCCCCAAAGGCTATGCCCAGCTGGGGTGCAGGGAGTGGTGAGGCAAGTACATCCTGCTGGGGCCCAAGGGTGGGCAGTCGGGCAGGGGCTGGCAACATGGCCCACCCCATCCCCCCTCCTCCCCAGCTGCAGTCAGGCCTAACAAGGATTAGTGAAGCAGCTGCAGCTCTCCTCTTGTCACAGAGCTAAAGTGCACCCCAACCTCCAGCCATACCATGGAGCTTTGGCTCTCCATCCCAGGACGCAGGAACACTCCCCTCTTTTTTTGGCTTAAAACCTAGACTTTAAGCCAAGTTGAGCCCAAGGGTAGTGGCAGCAAAAGCGGCAGCCATAATGTCGAACATACAAATGACCTGAGAAATCTCATCTGCACACCATCCACTCAGAACTGGCTTGGGCTATGTACAAGGTAGGAAGGACGGATCAAGATACGCACGGGCAGGACACACGCACACACCTGCTTGAGGATGGGGGGGTCTGAGAGGGGCATCTGCCCCTCAGTTGGGAACTGGTGCCCACATACTCCATTCACGTGTCTTCAATTAGGCCTCTGCATCATATATTCATTGAACCAGTGCAAAAACTTCTTGGGGGCGGGGGGCAGTCAGGCCAGGTCAGGGTCCCAGGAGGATGTTGGGGGTGGGGTTGGGGTTGGAAACTTGGAGGAAGGGGACTTGTTTCCTCTCCCGATCTGCAGGGCATGCCCCCTTCTCCTGGAGTCTGGATCACTGGGTATCGGGGCAGCTGACTGTCCATCTGTCTCTCCTTTACCCCTGCAAGCTCAGGGAAGGGTCCTTGGCCGCCCCGGGCAAGGAATCTGCGTCCTCCGGGGCCCTCGCTGTCTCAGGCTCAGTAGCCATGGGCTCCTCGGCCTTCTCCTTGTTTTTGCTGGCCTCCTGGAGCTGGTGCCGCCGCGCCACCTCAGCTTTCAGATTCTCCAAGTCTTTTTGGCTGTGGAGAAGAATGGGCATAAAGGATAGGCGTCAGTGTGGGCTGGGCCCTCTGTCACCGCACTAGCTCTGCTTACACTTGTGACAAGACAGGGCCTGTGCTTTCATCAGAGAGACGTGCATTGAACAAGTGCTTCCCTCTCCAAAGCAGAAAGGCCCGTGAAGTGCTAAAAAGTCAGAACTGACACAGCCTTGCTCCCACTCAGTCTTCACACCTAGTTCAAACCGGTTGCACTGTGGTTGCTCCTACAGAAGACCCCAGACACAGAAAACGGAGCGGCGCAGGGCTGGTTCACAGTGGGCACCGCCACAGTATAGTGGCTGACAAACCCATGTCCCACACGGGTAGGGGGCAGGAGCAAGGCGATCACGAAGGCAGCACTTTGTAAGTGCCACACTAAAACCCCTGAGGGCAGGGGCTTAGGCACACCCCTACACTACAACAGTACGAAGCCAAAGAATGAAGCCGCTTTTCATATATAGTGATCTGGAAAGATCAAGACATGTTCAATGAAGAAAAATAACACCCACGCGCATGGTTTGCTGCAATTTTGCGGAAAAAAGGAGGGGGCGGATTATACATTTGCTTGATTCCTCATCAAGTATTTCTGGAAGGATTCACAAGAAACTTTGCATCACAGGTGGGGTAAAATACAGGTAGAGCGGGTCTCACCTGAGAGGAATGAAGAGGATGCCGTTGATGACATTGAGCTGTTCTAAGACACTGGCCATGCTGGGGGCTGTGAACTGAGGGGGGCAGGGAAGATGAGTCAGTGAGCAGGTACCAGGAGGCTGGGGTGTGGGACCCAGTCAGCTCCACCTGGGACATACCTTGAGAGGTGGGATGTTGGCACTGGAGCCGTTGCGGTAGATCTCATTCATGGTGCGCTGCAGGGCCACGGCCTGCTGTGTCAGGCACTTGAGGTACTCAGAGCTCTCCTTCGTCTTCTCGTGGTCCTCGCCCAGCTACAGGATTTGAGAGGTGGCACAGGGACGAAGGGATCAGGACTACCTGAGGCCCACAGGCCCAGTTCCACCCCCTCAGCTTCTGCTGCAGCCCACCTGGGTCTTGTAGATGGTGTAGCCTTCCTTCTCATGCTGCAGAGCTGACCGGAACTCAGCTTTGCTCTCATAGACCCGGGCAACAAGGTGGTGGCTGTAAGGAAGAGTGGCGCGCATGGCAAAGGAGGGACATGAGTGAGGCTGAGGTAATGGGGTCTTAACAGGGGGTGTGGAGACTACTCTAGACCCCGCTCTAGAATCTTCCCAGTGAGAAACAAGTCCAGGACTCACAGGGGAGATGGAAGTTGAGAGGAATTCCCGCAGGCGTCAGATGAAGACAGAACACTGGATCCCACGCCCGCCCTGAATCCAAGTGCTTCCCAGGACCCTGTATTGGGGCTGAGCTTCTCTCCTCCCCAGCACAGCCTCACCTGAGGGCCACCTTGAGGGACTTGGGCCCGTGATATTTGGTGCTGACGGCCAGCGCATTCTCTAGGAAGCGCAGTGACAGGTCATACTCCATTACTCCATGCAGCACCAGCCCGATGTTATTCTGGGGACAATAGAGAGGGTCCCTGGTCAGCTCCCACTGCCACGGGGTGAGGCTAGTCCCACTGTCCCCCGCACAGCACTCACGTCCAGCAGTGCCATCTCAGGGTGGTCTTCCCCGAACACGAGCAGTGTGAGGTAGCGGGCGCGGTACAGCAGGCTCAGTGCCGTGGACAGCTGGCTACTGGCGAAGCAGTACAGGGCCAGGTGCATCTGTGGAGGCAGCTGCATCAGGCTGGGGGGGGCCACAGGCCCCGCAGCCCTGTGCAGCCCCTACTCCTGATAACTACTCACGTATTCCTGGATGGTATTGGGGTGCTCGATGCCCATCACTCGCTCGCTCATCAGCACTGCCTTCTGTTGGTTACTCAAGGCCTGGGAGAGGGGGAAGCTGTCATTCCAGGTGGGTCCCCCCACACCAAGTCTGCTGCCCCCACAGCAGCTCTAGCTGTATTTTCTATTTTCACTGTGCACAGCTGGAAAGGGGTCAGAATTTAGCTGTTGCGACTACAAGGTCTATGTCTATGCTTTGAGATGGTTTCACCTTGGGAAAAAACTCATCTTAAGCCTTCTTCCACTTAACAAAATCTATGTAAGTACATTACCTATAAATTTAAAAGTGAGGTAATGATAATTTAAACACATACAGAGAGAAAGGAAAACAAGAGGGGGTTAGGGAGTGGGGCGCCTGTAGTTCACCTGCGCCATGAAAACTTCTCAAAGTCCCAGGGACTGACCAGCCAGGTGATTACCACGAGGCTCATAGTGGTTAAAGACAATAGCAGAGACACTGCTAGCAGCTTCCACAAGGCACTGGCAAGTGGGAACTAAGTCTCAGAATCTACACCTCCCGATGTCCTTGTGAAGGGATGCCCTGCCATCACTTCAACGGTATCCATGGCACACCAGGTTCTCAAGCTCTCCCAAGGGTCTCCCTGGTCTCTGCCTGCTTCTCCCCTGAGACCCTGAGGTGAGCAGTATTCTAAGCCCTTCTGATAGGGGGTCCAATTCTGCAGTCCTGGACTGTTATTTCCTGCTGTTGTAGAGGGTGAGAACACAGCCCCAGCTCCCTCAATTGCCATCCCCCAATGCCAGGCCAGGCCCCAGGGCCTCTGCTGACAGCCCGGAGGGTGCTCAAGGCCCACCTCGGCGTAGTCACCCATAATGTAGTGGAGACGAGCAAGGAGGCGCAAGCAGGCGCAGATCTCCACGTGCATGGCTCCGTACACGTTGTTAAACAGGTTCAGGGCCTCATTGATGAGCTCGCAGCCCTCCTTCAGGAAGCCTGCAGGGCACCCCCAAGGGTGGCAAGGTCAGGGCCGGCCAGGGGACCCCCCTCCCACCAGCCCCACCTGGCCACGCACCCTGCTGTACTTTGGCCTGTCCGCTCTGGAAGAAGTGGAAGGCATCCGAGGCCTTGGGGTTAACGTGCTTGACCACGGGGAAGATGTTGAGCACATCCTCCTCGGTGAATGCAGGTTTGTGGCGGCTGTCGAAGCTGTATTCCTTCAGCAGGATCTGGGGACACAGTCCAACAGCCACAGGCGGCCTCAGCCCCAGACTCAAATGGTCAGCACCCCTGACTTTTCACTCCTCCCCATGGACCTGAGCCCTGGGGAGACGGGCCCACCTGTATGCCGGTCTTCAGGGAGATCTCCCGCAGCAGCGTTATCTTCTGTAGGCCGTAGGTCTCCACAGCCTGGTCCACACTCTCACTAGGGGTGAAGTGGCAGGTGGGCCTGAGCTGCCCAGCACCTGCCTCAGCCCCCTCTCCATGCTGCCTCCTTACCTGAAAGCCCCTCCCAGTCGCTCTCTCCCTCGAGCCAGGACTCTAACCCTCATCCCCACTCCTGAATACAAGTGGTCATCCAGTTCCCTCTTCGTCCCTGTCCCACTGCCCTGTGACTACAGGCCAGTATCATCAGATGCCTTCTGGGAGTCCAGCCCCCTAAGCCTGCTGCACCCCAGCTGCACTCACCACTGGAGACTGAAGTCAAAGTAGTTCTTAGCCTCCTGGCAAATGTTCTTCCAAAGCTCCTGGGGAGTCATGACGGCCCAGGCTGTGTTATCTGCTGCCCCTGGGGGCCGGTTTCTCCTCCTTCTGTTCCTCTTCTTAGATACCAGCTCATCAGCAGGCAGGTGGGCCACAGGGTTGGGGTAGGAGCTCAGGAAGCAGTTCAGGAAGTGGCTGATGGCAGCCGAGAGGCCCGAGAGCTCCACTCCCTGGAGGGTTGTTTGTATCAGTCATAGGGCCTCAGGGCCCAACCCAGGGTTCTTCCCTAAAAACCACACCACCCAGGCTGGGAAGGAAGGCTGGTACCTGTAAGTATGTCTTGAAGATGTGCTTGGCAGAGCGGGTGATAAGTTCTCCAATGCCAATTTTCTGCGTAGATTCAAAGAGGAAAACCTTGATCAGGTCTTGGTCTCTATCCCAGCCCCACCGCCTCACGGCCCACCCCAGACACCACTCACGTAGATGTGGTCCAGCTGGTCACGGGCCGGGCTCCGGAGCACCAAGTCCAGCACCTTGCCCAGGTAGCGCATGTTGATGCCTCGCTGGCGCATCACCTCAGCTAGCGTGGCCCCGTCCATCGGCAGCACTGCATGGTCTATGCAGTCCTTCACCTGTGGGCTACAGCAGCTCAGGCCTCTCCTGCACCCCCAGCCTGGGCCCTCTGCCCCCTCCTGCCCTGGGTCTTCCCCAGGGGAGCTTGTGCTTTCCTGGAGCCCTGAGGAAAGGAGTGGACTAAAGCCCCAGCTTCCAGTCAGGAAGAGAGAAGGGGACAAAGCAGCAGCAAGGGCTTGAGAACATGTCCCCAACCCTTTACACAAGCCAAGGAAAACAGGACAGCAGTCACCCCTGTGACTGCCAGCTGCACCCAATGGGAAAGGAAGGAGCGCGATAATGAAATGAGAGAGCACAGGCTCCCCTCTGTCTACACAAGAAGGAGCAGAGGTGATTCAGCCCCACCCCTGTGCTGAGCCTTGGAGGTCCGGGCAGGGAACCAGAGCAGCCACACAGCAGGCTTGGCTCAAATTGAGACAAATACATAACCAGACCACAGGGCTCCCTTAGAAGGGACAAGTGCACCCACCATCTATGGGGCCTAGCTACAAAGTTTGTGAGGGTGAGGATGACATGGCTTCTTATACCCTTTATTCCAGCTGACCCCCCAGGCCCTCTGTTGGACCTCTGCTCCTGTCAGCCACACGCCAGACCCAGCAGTCAGTCCACATGGAAGGCACGGCAGGGCAGAACCAACACCTGATGCCTCCTTGGCCTCTCTGGGTCAGCAGCCCCAGCTGTACACTGGGGATGGGCACTCTGCCCACCTGCCTTGCAGGGCAGCAGGCCTAAGGAAATCACTTCTGCTAAAGTTCTGTAAGCTTCTGGGGTTGGAGATAATGAAGCAGTAGGGCCTGTAATAGCACCCTCCGCTCACCCCGCCCCTCCCTGGCTTCCCCTCCCTCACCAAGCCAGGAATCTGGCAGGAGAGCAGGAAGGCAGCAGCATCTTTCAGCAGCTGCTTCTGGTCCCGAACTTCCTCCTGGCAGGACTCAGGGAAGCGAACCCCTGCAGGAGGAAGAGCACAGGCCTGAACCAAGCGCAAGTGATGTGGGGACGGCAGACAGATGCTGGCCCTCAGGTGGGCCCGCAAGGTCCCAAGACAAGTGCACGGTATTCTGCCCACCCAGCCCCAAAACTTGCCTGGAGAAAAGATGTCAGGGTTGAAGCGAACGTCAAAGGCCGTGCTGCTGATGGAGCCCACTGCTTTGCATGCATTACGAATCACCTCCCGGCTTCGGGGGTCTGCTGTGGAGACACGACAGGCTGGGGGGCAGCCCAACTCCACCATTATGTAGGGCTGGTCTACTCCCAGCCTCCCCCCGGTCCCTCTTGGAAACGGCGGCTGCCTCTTTCTGGGCTGGGTCATGAGCCACCCCAGGCAAGCACCAGCTGCCAGGACAGGACTGCCGCACCCCAGCATCCACAGCAACCCCACCTGTCCCATCGTCCGAGGCGATGGTCTCTGCCAGCTCCTTCACTTTGGCTAGGCCACTAGCACTGCTACCCTCCTCCTCATTTCCTGCCTCAGGTCCTGCAGGATCCTCGGGCTTGGACACCAGGGAAGGAGATTCACCATTTTCTAGTGAGGTGAGGTTCTCTATTTTGCTGGCTTTCTGCTGCATCAGCTGCAAGGCTGCCAGTTTCATGAAGAGGAGATACCTAAAGTGGCAGAGGAACAGACAGGAAAGGGTATATGCAAGTCTCACTGGCTGGGCACCTCCTGTTGACTGGAGACCAGACTAGGTCCCAGGCTCCAGGCGTACCGGGGCAGGACACAGTGAAGCCGGGGACTCTCCCTGCCCGGTGTGCAAGTGTCAGCCTGTGCGTGCACACCCCGGCAACTCCAGCAGGCGGCAGCAGGTCCTAGCAAATACCAAGATCTCCCCATGTGGAAAGAGGACAGCTAGGGGCACAGGAACTGGCTCAACATGCAGGTCAGGGCTCTCAAGAGAGACAGGAACCCCACTGACATTTTGAGAGGGAAAAATATTTGTGGTGTGGGTCATTTGTGTGGCTGATTCCTAAGCACTAAATGCCAACAATAGCAACACCCTGCCCCTCCTCCAAGCCCTTGGCACCGGGACATTCAAAAATACCAATGTAGCTAGTCTGTGACCAACATAAAGCTCTTATAGTGTTGGGAAGCTTGAAGATGGTTGAAGGTGTGGCAGACGGGGGCCGCAGCTATAACGACTGTGGCCAGAGCTGGCTATTCTTTCCAAAGCCTCCTGCTTTGGAAAGAAGCATCAGGCCCCAGAGCGGCTGGCTGGCTGGGTGCAGCGGGCCCGGCCCCTCCTGCAGGCCGGCTTCTCACCTGTGCTCCACAAAGGCATCCACCAGCTCCTGGCGCAGGCAGCAGAGCTTGTGCCGGTGGGTGCGGGGGAAGCCGGCGCGGGTGCACTCCTCAGGCAGCGTCTCCCCGGGCACAGGCAGGAAGTTGAGGTCAGGGGGGAAGGTGCGCAGCAGGTCCAGGATGTAGTGGCGCCCATCGTTGCCAATGATGCCCTTGCACTCGACAGAGGAGCAGAGCTCCACCTCCTCATCACGGTCATTGAGCACCCGGTGCCGCAGGATCTTGAGGGGCCGGCTCGTGCGTTCTAGCAGCTCCAGGTACCGTGGGTGCGTCACCACCGTCTTGCCAAAGTCAATGGAGCCATAAATGACACTCTGTTCCTGGTCCCGCTCCAGGATGCCAGGGATGATGGACTGTGCTGTGACGCGGTAGCCACGGTAATCCACCACCACCGTGCCCAGGGTGTACAGCCCCTCCACGTCCACGGCGTTGTATGTGCGCACCCCATTCAGGTCGTTGGTGGGTGCTACATAGGCCGCCACGTCCCCACCAAAGTCCTTATAGTGGTCACGGACATCAAAACCCAAGCTGAAGAAGATGTTGTTCCAGATGAACATCTGCATCCTGGTCTCCTCGCTGGGGTTGATGGCCATCACGTTGCCGTCGATGACAGCCATGGCGCCCCGTGTGGCTGCCGCCGTGAAGTCGCTGTGCACCTGGGTGGGGCCGAGGTTGGGAGGGTGAGAGGCTTGCCAAGCTCACCCAGGCAAGCAGACTGCTCTGGGCCAAGGGATTCTAGTCTCAGTTTTCTCACATTTGGAAAAGGGCAGGAAACTCAAAAAACAAACTCAAAACTTATAAACTCAGCAGAGCTTAGTGATTAACAAGGCGTATAAGACTGGAGTGGATTTGGGATCCACCAACTATATACCAGGTGAACTTGGACCTCCAAACCAGCTTGCGTGTCTATAAAACAGTACTGACCTTTACAGGAGATACTGTCTATAAAGCCCCCGTTATACTTCTTAGCACCTAAGACATTTAGATCTTACTTTACTATTATATCTAAGTGATAAGAAGATGTATCTTAAACACATATTTTGAATGCACTACTTTTTCCTCATTGCAGCAAAAGTACTAATGATAGGGGCCTCCTGGGTGGGTAGGGGTTAAGTTTCAGTGCTATCACTGCCATGGCCTGAGTTCGATCCCCAGCCAGGGAGCTGACCCACATGGCACAGCAGACCTCTCCTGTCTCGCCTGCTGCCCCCTCAGCAGTGTATTCCAGTAGATCTACCTGTTCTACTCCCCACTCTGTCTCTGGTGAATTCTCTCACCACCACCCCCGCCCCTGCATCTGCCCCGGTTTTTGTATGCATAAATAAATAAAAATAAATCTTAAAAAAAAAAAAAGTACTAATCATAGCAGGACATGTGTGCCCAGACAAGGGCCCCACTGCAGTTTGTGGAGAGTGGAAGACTGTCAGTCCCCATCACATTGGAGGCAGGTCCCTCCCCGTCCCATGGACTCTGAGTCTTAGAGGGGCAGAAAAAGGAACTGGGAGAGTCTTTGGGAGGTGGGAGGGGCTAGCAAGATACCTGATGGGCACCCTGACTGACCTTGAATATGGCTCTTTCTCGAAGAAGTCGTTCAGGCAGGTTCTTTCGGGGCAGCTCCCTCGTCGTCTGCAGCTCCTCATTCCAGTCCCGGGTCTGGAGAGGGACAAAGGAGGAGACACCAGCTCAGCCTGAGCCTCACAACCTGCTCTGGGCAGTCCTTTCTTCCACCTCCTCATGGACAGTCCTCCACACTCCCAAGTGAACAAGACAAACAAACAGAGCTTCCAGGGAGGCACAGGGAACCCGGCCCAGCCACCCCCCCTCAAAGGAGCAGAAGTAAGGTGCCCAGTGAGGGCAGGGCCAGGCCGCAGGCACCTGTCCAGGAATGTGCTCCTCGTAGCCCAGCCTCGAGGTATAGGCATCCTCTGCACGCACACAGTCCATGGCATGCTCTGCTTGGGGAGCCGTCCAGCTGTACACCTGGAATGGGGTGGCGATCCTCTCAAATGGGTGGCGCTGGACCCTGAGTCAGGAGAGAGAATTCCAGTTGCCGAGTCCAGGGGCCTGCCCTGGAACCCTTTTCCTTCAAGGTCCCCACCAGCTCCAGTGTCTCACCAACCAACAGAAATAAACAGGAGTCTCCGGCCCTGGCAGAGAGCTCTCTCAAGAGAGACCCTAGGCACTGGTGGCTGAGGTCACAGTTTCTTAGGGTAGAAGCACTGGCATTCAGGCTGGCCAGTTCACCCCATACCCCCAGGGGATGAGACCAGGCAGGGACAAATATGGGCAAAGGAACTAACTACCTTTTCTTCTGCAGCACAGCAAAGTTTTTTTTGAAGGTAGGGCTGATCTGGTTGAGCAGCTCCACCAGGGAATGGCTGAGGAAGCGGGGGCTGGCAGGCTTGGGGTTGAAGTGATAGGCTGTGGACCTGAAGGAAGAGGGAGTGGCTGCACAGGGTGTCCCAAGCCCTGTCCTCTGGCCCCTGGAGCAGGCTCACACAGGAACTTACTGGTTCAGGTAGAAGCCCCTCGTGGAAGCTGTGATGCTGACTTGCCGGTCCTCAGCTGTGATCACAAACAGGTACATGAGGTCCCCGTGCATCTTGCGGTTCCCTGGAGGCGGATTCCAGCCACTCATGGTGAGTACTTTCAGGCACTGCAGAGGCTGCAAAAATGGCCAAGTATGAGCAGGCCAGGCCTCCTGAAGTGGCAGCCCCCTACCCTGCCAGACCCACTCCCCAGCTCTACTCCAGAAGTCCCACCTTCCAGTCACGGTTCTGAGGCTGCAGGGGACATAAAGGCCGCTCCCGGCTCCCTGGAAGGATGTACTCGGGTGGTGTGCAGTCGATGGGGTCCATCTCTAAGCCCTTCTTCCGCTTCCCGCTGTCTGAGGGACCAAAGGCGGGTGGTCAGCACAAGACTCTCGGGGGCCAACCATCTCCCTGCGTGTGTCCCCTGCCCCCACCAGATGGAAGGGCTGGCCCTCAGCCCCTTCACCAGCCCTTGATCTCCTTGCTCCAGGCCCTCTGTCCAACCCCCAGCCCCAGTGCCTCCCGTACCTCCCAGGTCACCGTCAGTAAAGACACTCAGGAAAGACAAGGAGTTGCAGTCAACACCATTGAAGGCATCTGACGGGTCCAAGCTCTTGAGCAGGTCTCGGACATGGCGTACGTGGATTCGGGCCTCTCGCACTGTGTACGGCTCTGCGTTGGGGGAAGGGTGTTTGTGTTACCAGGGTTCTGAACCCCCAGACAACTTTCCCAGCATAGAGAAGTTTGCCATGGCATTGCCATGGGTGATCTTAATGTTCAATTGTAGGCTTCTATGTACAAATTCCAGAATAAACACACAAACTGGAGTTCCAGGTGCAACAAACACATCTGTCTGCTTTGAAAGCATCCTGTTTGCAAAAAACCTTTTGCCAAATGTTGGCAAACACCTCTAAAAATGTACACAGGCCTCAAGGAGACTCAAAAACCACCTGTACTCTGTTCACAAGTCTCACAGGCAAGCAGGCTGGCAGAGCTGCTGGCCCTGTAGCTTGTGTCCTCTTTCAGAGCAGCCCTTGCTCAGGGGCAGCCTGAATTCCCAGGACCCCAATCTACAACACTGCCCCCAATATTGTTTTGTAGAATTTTAACAGGAGTCTTTGAAGTAAGGGACGGGTTCTGTGATCAAGTAAGTTTGGGCACAGTTGGGTTAGCAGATTTTTCCCCCCTACATTTAGTGGAACCCGAGCATGTTCTCCATAGTCCCACACAAAAGCCCATGGCCCCATACTAAGTCTGACCTCCCCACCCGAGAGTCATGAAATTTTAGTTTCCTTAGAAGATTAGCTTTTATCTCTACAGAATTTGGACTGATTTCAAGCTCTTGCTGAATAACGTTGTTGTTTATTTAAATCATGACTCTGATAGTTAACCCATGACTTTGGAGGGTGTGCAGGTAAAAGACTAAAAGCAGACCTGTGCTCCAGGGTGGGGGAGTGTGGCACAGCCCTGCCTGTGTGCCCTCCCACACAGGCTGCCCAGCTTCCAGACCAACCTTCCACTACACGTAGCACTGAGCCCTCCTGCAGCCCCTCCACGCTGCGGAGCTCTGAGAAGTGGTCCAGCATGTTGCCATCCAAGTGCAGCGAGAAGCAGGTGCGGTGACAAGTGTCCTCACGATCCATGAGCACCTGGTGGATTTCCTGTACCATCTCCTGGGGGGAAACCTGCCAGGAAGAAGGCCCCAACTGCCCTGATGAGAAGCCATATGGTAGGAGCAAGGACACATTGCTTTCTCCAGCCCAAAGAATCTGGGTCCCTAGAATTAATGCCCTGCCCATACATAGCATGCCCATCTCTACCTGTCTGTGTGCACAGAGTATATACATGTCTGTGGGACAGAGTCTGGCACTGTTGCCCATAGGCCTAAACTATTATGCAGACCAAGAGCAAGTCCTGCACAGCAGTGGGAGACATATAAGAATGGGGAAAGAAAATAGGTAACTTGCCTCCTCTCTTGCCTAGTGCCAAAGTTCCCAGGCAAATAGCTTCCCCCTTCCAGAAGGGGTACTTTGGGGTCCAGGTCAGTGAGCACAAAGGACATAAGCAGGTCTACTTGGTTCCCCAATGAGGTACCCAGCTGGAGTCTCTTCTGGGTTGGCTCTGCTCTTGGAGACCCTCCAATACTACCCTCCACTCAGGCAGATGGTAAAACCAGGGCCAGAGAGAGTTGACTTACTAAGGGCATAGAGCAGAAAGCTGGGAAGTTATGGGACCCCACTCTACCTAGCTGCTATCACACCTCTCCTCAAACAGGGCTGGCAGTCCCAGCTGGAAGCTGTCCCTAGCAATGGGGCAATGACGTGAACCTGGACTTCCTTGTCCACCACACCTGGTGAGTGACCTGGGCAAGGCTCAGGGCCTTCAGCTTTCCTCCTTACAACACAGGGCCAGGATGAGCAAGCACAAGACTTGGTTTTCCCCCATCCCTGCCCCATCTTACCTGGAGGGAGAAGGGCTCAATACCCGGTGCCAGGATCTTCACAGAAAAGCCGGTATCCTGAATGACAATGACTTCCTGCCCAGTGGTCTCCTCCCCTGGCTCAGCCTCATCCAGTCCATTTTCCCGGGGCACCTCAGCTGCTCCCTCTTCCTTCTTCAGACTCTCTGAGCAGTCCCCATTAAGTAGCATGACTGATGGCAGCTCTGGGGGGTGGCGAGAAAGGAGATGAGTTAGACAAACCTAGCTGGTTCAGGTGGGGCTCTCCGCTTCACCCACCTCAGTAGGCACATGCCTTACAGAATGGCATCTGCATGTCCCCCTGAGGCTCTACCTTGGACACCACAGTACCACCTCAACCGGGGTTCAAAATTTCCCTTATCCCTGGCCAACTGCAGGCAACTGCGCTTTCCCTTCAACATCCCGGGCCCTTCCTTTCCACCCACTCCTCAGTCTAACTGTCTGGTTGCCATGTGAGCACACCACCCAAACCACTATCCTCTTAAGTCACCAACACCACCCTAAGGCCAAACCCAAAGATCTGCTCTGGCCTTAAGGCATCTGGCTACTCAGCAGCACCCTGCTGCTCCTCACTTCCTCCTCCTCCTCATCCCTGACAGACATCAGTTCTCCTGTTCCTCTCTCTCCAGCTCCACCCTCTTGCAGGGGTCCAAGGTGTAGGTGTCCCTCGGCCCGGCCCCAGCCTCTCCTCACTGTTACCTCCCCCTCCCCTATGGTTTTAACACCCTTTGACCCCCCCCCATGGCACAGCTCAGTCAAATTTTCCAATATGTGACCATTCCTTAGGCGTTACCAAAGATTCATCTCGCTGGGGTCAAATTCATCTTCCTCTACAAACCAGCCTCTGTTCTATGACTGCTGCCTCACTCCTTGTCACCCCACCTAATCTCCAAACTGTTCACAGAACCTGGCCTCTGCTCCCACAACCCCGGCGTAAGACATTTCCCCTATCTCAAGTGGACCACCTGAAACCTTCCTAATATTTTCTTTTTTAAAAAGATTTTATTTGTTTATACAAGAACTGGGGTACAGGGCCTCCCTGGTGGCACAGCGGTTGAGCGCTGGGCTGCGAAGCTGCCCCCAGCCTCTGCAGCGCTGGTTTGATCCCCCGGCTACGGGCGAGGGTCCCACATGGTGCGCAAACCTTTCCTGCTGCACCCACTGCTCCCCTCAGCAGTGTGCTTTGTCCTTCTGCCTGTTCAGCTCCCCGCTCTGGTGAATCCTCTCACCCTCCCGCACTTCTGACTGTACCAAGTGCTTGTATAAATAAATAAATAAATCTAGAAGAAGAAGAAGAAAAAGAACTGGGGTACAGGCCAGAGCTGCGGGGGGAGGGGGAGTGAGAGGATTCACCAGAAACAGAGTGGCGAACAGAACAGGCAGTTTGGCTGAAATACACTGCTGAGGGGAGCAGTGGGTGAGACAGGAGAGGTCTGCTGTGCCATGTGGGTCACCTCTTTGTGCCACCAGGGAGACCCCTTCCTAATATTTCCCAGTGCTCACAAGATAGGAACTTCTCAGACCAACACTCTGAGGCAACAGCCTAAAGCCCAGCTTCCTGTCAAGGCCTAGCTATACCAAACTACTCGGAAGTCTGAGGACAGGTCACACATCTCCCCTCCTCTGTGCTTGTTTATACTGTTCCCACATACCATTCTATCACATGGTATCCTATCAGGAAAACTCCTATTCAGCCATCAAGGTCTAGGTGAAATAAGTCCTCTTTAAAGTCTGCCCAATGACCCCTGACAGAACTATGACCTCCCCACTGTCCCCCAGAGACAGGATGACCACCTACTGGAGGACATGTTCTGCTGCACTGACAGCCATGCTCGCCAGCACCCTATGTTCCTCCATCTGTGTTGCCTGCACTCAACAGAAAAGCACTGAATTCATGAATTATGCAAACACGTAGTTGAGTTCAGTATTTGTGAACAGTACCCAACTCATATGCTGTGGGGAGAGAAGGGGGGCAGGTAACTAACCTTCCATTTCGTCCAGGCACCAAGAGGGACAAAGGAGAGTCCCTTCCCTGCCTTAGGGAACAGAGGACCTCCTCACAGAAACCAGCAAAGAGAGGCCTGCCTAGAGGCCTATATGGCACACAGCTTCTGCCTGACAACCAAACTGGCCCTTTGCTGGACTTGGACCGATCAACTCACCAGACCAGCCCTCTAGACCCCAGCATTGCTTCTACACCCAGCTGTTGTTAGGCATGGGGAGAGGCTGCATTTCTTCAGAGCCACAAGAAACAAGGAGCAGGGGCCTTGGGCCAAAAGATAAGCCCAGCACAGAAGGACATGCCAGGGGGACTTGGAGAGAAGTCACTCCTCCCTCTTCCCTGTGTCCCTCTTAACTTTGTGATAATCGCCAGGAGTTCAGATACAGTCCTCCCCACCTTTGTCCAAATAAGGATGTCTGAGGCCCACAAAAGTTTAGAGCCTTGCCCCAGGGCAGGAGTCAAGAAAGGCCCTGGTTTCTCCACGGAGGGTCCACACCAGCTCACTGCTTCACCGCCCTCAGTTCTGGCCACCTCAGGAGTTTCCATGATTGTCGTCAAGCCCAAGCCCGTGCCCGTGCCCCGCACACCTCTCCAGAGCTGAAGTGAGACTCACGAGAACCACAGGACATACAAGGATCTCTCCTTCCAGACCCCACTGCCCAAGTCAGGGCAACCCAAAGTCCCCCAAAATGAGCAACCAGGCCCAAAGGGACAATGTGGCCAATTCTATGCAAAGCAGTCTGGACAGGAGGGCAAGGAGAAGGTCAGCTTTCAAAAGACAGCAAAAAGGATGGCAGATATGAGGAGGCGCTTCCCCCACTGGACCCTGGAGAAAACTTAGCTAGCTGGTAAGTCAGGGAGATGACAGGAGGTGCAGGAAGGGGCTCCCACCCAGTAAAGAACAGCAGTTTTACAGTTAGAGAGCCCAAGGGTGGGAAGTCGGAGACCCAGACCCAGGCCAGCAGCCTGCACTCCCAGGAGAGTCCAAGGAGCAGGGATGAGAGACAAAGTGAAGGTGATCACAGTTCCCTGACCCAAGCCAGGGAGCCTGCCCAGAAGATACTTTGTATAGGTTCCTGCCCCAGGTCTCCAATTCCCAGGTTTCCTGGGCCTCCATTCCCCCCAGGACAATCTACCCTCCACCCTCTCCGACTCCCTCTCTAGCTTCCTCCAAGGGAAGCTGAAAGGCTCCCTACCACTTGATTAAGGCCAAGTGGGGCTCCCACTCCCCTACAGCCCACCTGGTGCAGTTGGCTGCTGTCCTCTCCTGGGCTCCGAAGTCTCAGGACTGCCATGGCAGTGTGGCTGCCGGCTCTCAGGCTCAGGCCTAGCACTGCCAGTGTCCCTCGTTCCGGTCTCTGCCACTACCCTTACCCCCATGCAGCTGGTCGGCCCTGGGCTGGAGCTCCGGTTGGCTTCGGGTTTCAGTGGGGCCAGGCCTGCTGGGGCGGCCCCAGGAAGGGCACACTCCCCCTGTCTCGCATCCTGCTCAAGGTCGGCCGGAAGGACGGCTGTGGGCCAGGAGGCCTCGGTAACTCCAGGACCCCGGGTGGAGCTACTACCGGCACTTGGATCCACCTCCCCAGACTGCCCCAAATGGGGGTCACTGCTGCTGAAGTCATTAAGGGGACAGGAGAGCCCAGAGTTTGGGGTACCTGGGCCCCTCAGGATAGAGGGCCCTGGGCACTGGCTGGCAGAGGAAGAGCCCAGCAAGGGGGTCCTCTCTTCTGCTCCAACCCCAGGGGGAGTGGGCAGAACCGCTTCAGCCAGCAGCCGGCAACAGCTGGTGCAGACCCGGGCCCAGGCCATGAGGTAGCCACCCCTGTCCACCAGTCGCAGACACTGAGCACCCCGCCTGCCTCCTGGGTCAAGTAGCTGACTTGGGCCTCTGGCTCATGCTGCCCCCTGCAGGTGACCTGGCAGCTCTCCCCTTCCTGAGAGTCACTGGTTCTGGTAGAAGTGGGGGAGGGGCCTCCAGTCTCCCAGAGGACAACTGCATCCATGCCCCAGGCCTCCAGCTCCACCAAGAAGCTGGCAGGCTCCAGCTTCCCTTCCCAGCAGCCCCTGTGCTGCCAGGAGAAAACCAAGTCTCTCCCCTGGGGAAAACAGAGCTGGCAGCAAGAGGCCGAAGGCCGTTCAGCTGTGCAAAAGAAACATGCCCAGCCTCGCCAGGGCGCCTTCCCAGGGCCTCTGACTTGTTGCCAGGGCCCAGTCAGGACTGCTCTGGCATCCATACTAACCAAGGTGGGGGTAGGGAACTAGGCTCACTCCAAGCCCCCCTCCCCTCCAATCCCATCCTTCCCAGCAAGGCCAACAGCCTCTCCATAGCCCCCACCAACAGTTCCAGTCCTCATCAATGACCAGATGGAATGAAGGGCCAGGGCCAGGCAGAGGCCCTCTGATCCTATTCTCTTCCCCAAACATACCCTAGCTCTTTGGAAAAGGGGGTGGGGCAGGGCAGCCTAGCTATGATCTGATAGTATGCATGGCCACCTCCACTCTGGTTACCACAGTCAATGCTCATTCTAGGACTAGCCAAAAGCAGGTCCCTCGATCAACCCATCCAGCTGACCTCACTTGAGGAAACTGAAGCTCTAGAATGCTAGTAAGCAAGTTTCCCACAGCCACAGGGCCACAGAAGCTAAGCCAGATCAAGGAAAAAAACAGGTTCATCAGATGCCCAAGCCCATGCCCAAGTGCCACTCCCCTAGGCTACAGAACCCATTGGTAAACAGTATCCCCTTCCTCCTCCAGGCCTCAAGTCTCAGTCCAGGAGGCAGATCTGTCTCCAGTCACAGGAGCCCCCAAGTCTCTACACCCCTCTGTTGGCGCCTCCTCGCATATGCCAGGAGCCCTGAGGATCTGGGTTGTAGGGAGGGGGAAAGGTGGTCCTCCACAGAATGGAAATGGGTTCCCCAAATAGCACTGCACATACACCAGTCTTTATTGGCCAGTCCAAAATAAAGAAATTGCATAGGAGGCCCATAGCCAGCAAAAGCCGTTAAAAAAGAAACTTGGACCATACGAGAGGCCTTTGTGTGCTGCATTCAGTAGAAGGTGCCAGGGCAGGCCCCGCCCCAGGCAAGGTCTCTGAGCAGGTGAGGCCCCAGCAGGAAATAAGGTCCTAAAAGTTCTACACCCCATCCCAAGAGTCCAGGACTTCAAGGGAAGGAAGTTAGGGCAAGTGGGCAGCCTATGGAAGACCCCAAGGAGGTGGGCACCTCTTTGCCTCCTCCCTGTCCCTCCAGGACAGAAGGGTCTAGGGATAGTCCAATGTTCCTTGAGTTGTTCTTCCTACCAAGAGAAACCTTCGGGATCCTGTTGAGGAGTCCTCTAAGGCCCCCAAGCTCCTCCCTAGGCTGCAGTCCTCCTCCCCTCTGGGCCTCAAACTCAAGGAACCCTCCCCTAGGCAGAAGGAACTCACCACCTTGAACTTGAAAAACCTGCCGGTTCTCTTAATCCCTAAAAGCAACTTTATTCTCAAGAAGGTAACTGACCCTTGCTTTCTCCCCTCCCCCTAAAAGGCCTTGATCATTTCCTCAAATAGACTAGAGAGCCTTCCAGAGCTGGGTTCTGAGATCAGAATGGTTGAGAGCCTGCTGGGAGTCTCCATTAAGGCCCCCTCCTTTGAATAGGTTCAGGCTGGTTATAATTCAAGCCCTAGCTACCTATCCTAATTTCCCAGTGAAGTCAGGAATCAAATGTGCTCGGTTTCCCCAAAATCAACAGCTGTGCCCTTGCCTGGTCCCGGCTGACCCAGACATAGCCTCTCAGCACACAGCTAAGAGGGGGTTTCACTTACACCCTCAGAGATCCTCCAAAGACTCCCCTCAGCCTCCACCTTCTCAGTATATGATCCAAACCAACATGCCTGCCAGCTTCCTTTGGGACAGGCTGGAATAGACTTGACCCCTAGCTAGAAATTAAAATGTTCCTCTCTCAACAACTAAATCACTGTGTGACCTTGGACAAGTCACTTCATCTCCTTATGTCTCTTTGCTGGAGAGGAATTTGGTCAGCCCCGACCTCCTCTTATCTGGTGGCCCTATTACTGATTCAGGCTGGAGTCATCAGCATCTGTCCTTCTGCCCAAACCTTGGCCTTGTCTGGGCAATCAACAGTACTTATGCCCTGCAAGGTAACCCCATTGTGATGGGTAACACAGAGATCGTGCCTAATGCTGTTCCTGTCCTGACTCACTGGAGAAATTGGGAAGGGAAATAAAGATGACACATTCCTGTTATGGAGAGTTGTGAAGTGGGACACACGGGTAGTTCTGCACTCTCATGACCACCCAAGGCAGGGACCACCCCTAAGATTTGGAGATGACAACTGAGGGGCTGGGAAGGGGCTTCCAGTCCCAAGGCAGCAGTATAAGAAGTGATGGAAGGAATGGAGGGAACAGAGGAAGTCCAGGAAAAATGGAGACACAGCCCTCACTGGAGAAAAGCTGCAGCCACTCCTAAAGCCACGGCCACACAGCCCCCATGGGGGAGAGCTGGGGAGCCGACTCCACACTGATGACCTTTGCCTTAAAACAGCAACTCTGGGCTGACCCACTTTTCGCAATAAGGCGGGTTAATGATCAAGTTCTAGCACAAACACCTCCTCCTGCCAAGGAGTTTGGCTTTGCCCTCATACAAAGGCAGACCCCTAGGTCTGCGGACTAGGCCAACACCCAGCAGAGCAGAGAGATCAGAGCCTGAAGATCTGAGGTACCCTCTGGGAGTGAAACAGAGAACCCCCGCACAACACACACCCCAACTCCCACTCTTCGCACGGACCAAACCTGGGAAGTCCCAAGTTAAGCCTTACTCTCAGGACTGCAGACTTGTGCACAGGAACTACCTGGGACCCTGACACGGTAGAGTAACTGACGAAGCAAGTGTCAGGGACCCCAGTCGGGAGATCTCCCCTAGCCGGGCGCTGAGGGGGTGGGGCCGTCGATTCCATCCGTCTGCGGCGACCGCGCACCCCGAAACCGTGTGCGCGCACGTGCCCCTAGACCTGGCGCGCGTGTGCCCACAGCTGCTGCCCGCTGCCACCGCCGTCCCCGCGACCCCACGTGCGAAGCCCGGGCCGCAACCGGGGGCGACAGTGAAGGTGACCTTCAGGGCGGGGGTGGCCCGGTGGAGGGCTCGGCGAGATGCAACCGGGCCCGGCGCGGAGGAAACGCGGCGGTCCCCGCGCAACCCCGAACCCGCCCGCCCACTCGGCCCGGGCCAGCTTCCCCACCCCGCTGCCCGCTGGTCCCGGCCCCGCTCACCGGCCGCGCCTGGCCGCCCTTTGCCACCGGCCTGAGAGCTGGGCTCCCGGGCGCTGTCGGCCGGGGCGGCCGCCGGTAACTCGTCCGTTTTGATGACCATGGCGGCGGGAGCGGGCGTCCGGCTCGGCTGTCCGCGCCGCCCGCCGCGCCACTAACCCAAGTGCCCTGCGCGCCGCGGCCGCTGCGGGAAGGACGGAGTCTCCGGCCCACGTGGTGCGCGCTGTAGCCTTTGACCCCACTGCCGCTCCCCTGCCCCGCCCTCGCGCCCGGCTCGGCCCACGGAGGCCCGCCAGGGACAAAATGCGCCGCGCCTCCTTGGCCATCCACCAACCGAGTGACTTTCCCGAACGCCTTAAAGAGAACGTAGCCAGACTCGGGAGAGAAAGAGATTTCGGGCCCCCTCGAGGGGCGGGGCTTCGGAGAGACGTCCTTGCCGTTTGCTGCCGGTCGGGCGGGCGCCTTGACCTTGGGTGGAGACTCGTCTAGGACTGCCATTGCTTACCGTCCCCACCCCCAATGGCCCTCTGCTTCCTATTGCAAATCTGCCAGATAACCACGCGGTCTCTAATCTGCGGTGTTAGCGTGACCCTCAGTGCCCGGTTTACCAAGCTTCCCGCCGAAGGGGGTGGGGTTTGTTAAAGAGAGAGTGGAGGGCATCCCTAGGGGTGGCAAGTGGCTAATGGGAATGAGGTGTCAGAAATGGACCCACCAAACTTTGTCCTGAACCAGAGTGGGCCTGCTCCCTACCGATGGCCTCAATCCTCTCCCCCCCCTCCAGCCTCCACCAGATGTGCCTTCACTTCCAGGCTGGTATAGTATACCCATTTTACAGTGGAGAAAACTGACGTGAAGGTCACACAGAGAGCAAGTAGAATTGGGCCATGCTAAATCCACAGCCTGGACACTTAACAGAAGTTCCATTTTCAGGTTTTTGGTGCTTGTTGGGGACTGAGAAGTAAGGTCAGAGAATGCTGCTCAGCTGACGTTTTACCAGGTTTTAACCAGTGAGCTCAATTTCTCCATCCAGACAGAGTTCTTCAAGGCACAGGCTGGGGAACCATTTGGAAGCAGTTAGGCATAGTCCTGACATTTGCCAGGATCTCATGAAAAATGTGAAGCTGAAGCTGCAGAGTTGGGCTGGGCTGGGTGTTAGGGCCTCTGAAGTAAAAGTGGCAAAGGAAAGTGGAAGTGGACTCTTCCTGAGTACAGGTGGTAGGAAGGGGAGCTATTAAAAGGCTTTTAGCACTTAAGAGGAGAAAAAGAGATGAAAAATGTCTAGGCTGTTGTATGGAGGTTAAAGGGGACTGAGCCTGGCTGGGGAAGGTGTTTGGACAATTGCACAAGAAGCCTGGAAATAAAACAAGATCCGGCTAACTGGGTGTAGTTGGACGGCAGGCAGTCAGGGTAGATGCATAAACCTAATGGGGGATTGAATTGGAGATCTTCATCCCACTTGTCTCATTTTGTAACATTGAGCAAATCCCTTGACTTTCACCTCAGAGAACCTCAGGGGCTTCCCTTTACAAATAAAAACACTCCTCTGTCTAGTCTCACCTAGCAGTTGGGATGAGATTAGTCATCAAAGCACTTTAGATAGTGTAAACTCTGATTCACTCAGTCTTTCAAGCACAACTTGCAAGAGCTGAGTGCCTCAGGAAAATCAGAGATGAACCTGACCCAGTCCCTGCCCGAAGTTTCTGTCTAGTGGATAAAGTGAAGTACACACAGCAATGTCGTGTCCAATATTTCCAGGGAGAGGCAACTCTGAAGTGGGCTTTAAAGGTTAAGAAGGGGGCCTCCCTTGTGGCCTAGGGGTTAAGTCTCCGAGCTATCACTACTAAGGCCTAAGCTAACCCACATAGGGTGCAGCAGACCTCTCCTGTCTTGCCCACTGCTCCCCTCAGCAGTGTACTTGGGTCCTTCTGCCTGTTCTGCTCCCCACTCTGTCTCTGGTGAATCTGCTCACCCCTCACCCCTGTACCTCTGGCCTGCACCCAGCTCTTGTATGCATAAATAAATAAATCTTCTAAAAAATTTCTAAAAAAAAAATTCTGGTACAATCACACAATGGAATATTATCCAGCCATAAAATGGAACAAGAAACTTCTTTCTGTACTAATATAGGACAATCTCTAGAATATATTAAATAAAAAAATCAGGATGAAGAAAAGCAGGTACAGTATGTTACCATTTGTGTTACAAAAGGGAAAGATATATATATATGCTCATGTTCTTGTGTATACAAAGAATAGGTCTATCTAGAAGAATAGAAAAGAACCGGTAAACTTGGTAGTCTGGGAAGGGAAACAAGGTGCCGGGTCAGGTGAGGGCTTTCACTGCATTCCTTTTTGTACTTTTTGAAGTTTGAGTCATGTGGCTCTAGTACTCACTCAAAATTCTAAATAAAATTTAAGTGCTTTAAAAAATAAAAGAGTGGGCCTCCCTGGTGATGCAGGCGGTTGAACTTAGCACTGTGAAGCTGTCCTCAGCCAATGCAGTGCGGATTGGATCCTGGCTGGCCAGGGAGATTCCCACTTGGCGCAGCCTCTCCTGACTCGCCTGCTGCTCCCCTCAGCAGTGTATTTCAGTCAATCTGCCTGTTCTGTTCCCCGCTATGTCTCTGGTGAATCCTCTCACCCTCCCGTACATCTGGCCTGTACCCCGGTTCTTGTATAAATAAATAAATCTTTAAAAAAAAGTGAGTAAATAAGTTCCCAGAGTCCCTCCCTCTGTGTCCACCCAGATGATTCCTCTTAAAATCCTTCTTAACCTTTATTTTATTTATTTATTTTTGTATAGAAGAACTGGGGTGTAGGGCAGAGGTGGGGGCTTGGGGGTGAAAGGATTCACCAGAGACAGTGGGGAGCAGAATAGGCGGATCTACTGAAATATACTGCTGAGGGGAGCAGTGGGCGAGACAGGAGAGGTCTGCTGTGCCATGTGGGTTAGTTAGCTCCCTGGCTGAGAGTCAAACTCAGTCTGCAGAGGTGATAGCAAAATAGCCCTGATAGCACTTAACCCCTATGCCAGGGAAGTCCCTCTGGTCATATTGAAAGTGGATTGTTTCTTGCTTTTAATGTCTTCATCAGTGTTTTAACAGCCACTATTCCCACCACTTTCCCCAACTATTTCCATTGTCTGTACATAATGCTAGGATTAAGTTCACCTCATAGTTTAGTTTAGACCTTGATCAAAAGTGAAAGTGAGGGACCACCCTGGTGGCGCAAGGGGTTAAGCACCACATTGTGAAGCTATTTGCAGCACAAGTTCGATCCCCGGCTGGCCAGGAAGCTACCCACATGGCACAGCAGACCTCTCCTGTCTTGCCTGCTGCTACCCTCAGCAGTGTATTTCAGTAGAGCTCTTTATTCTGCTCCCAACTCTGTCTCTGGTGAATCCTCTCACCTCCTGCACCTCTGGTCTACAACCCAGTTCTTGTATGCATAAATAAAAATAAATCTTAAAAAAATAACAACATTGGGACATCCGACATAGGTGGACATTGTCTTGGTCCAACTGGGATATCTGGTTCTCAATCCAACTGCTATACCAGGGAACTTTTTGAAAGCAAAGATCATGCATTATTTATCTGGGTATTCCAGCATCTTCCCACAACCTGAGGCACAGTAGGTGCTTGCTTCACACACATTTGTTGGTTGAATGAATCACCTGATATAGGGAGTATCAAACAGTCCTTTTTAGGGTTCTAGGATGCTGAGGGGAGTGTCTTACTAGCAGCTAAAGTTTCACCTCTGACCCCCATCACAATTTATAATATCTTGGCTTCCTTGCAGATATCCCTTTTGTGATAGTATGCTTTGACCTTTGTTTTCAGGACTTCAGATCATTTCTACGCTGCCTGGCTGAGGCCCAGCAGGTTGAGCTCTGGAAAGACCAGCTTTACCATGTCCTGACCTTCCTTTCCTGTCCTCATGATCAAGTGCCTGCAGGTCAGCATGGATGCTGCTAATTATTCTGTCCATGGGCCTGGCCACTCACTAACCATGCCAGCAGCCTCAGAACCAGTAACTTGACTTCCACACATTCCCTCCCCTTTCCTTAGCAGCCTTCTGTTACACAGTCCCTGTCCTCAGGCAGCCTGACTGGTACTCTCAGTACCTCAGCTCCCCCATGTTAAGGGCTTTGTATTAAGATGCTAAGTAAGGAGCCTCCCTGGTGGTGCAAGAGGTTAAGCACAGCACTATGAAGCAATCTGCAGCCTCTGTAGCAGGAGTTCAGCCCCTGGCGAGGGAGCAACCCACATGGTGCAGCAGACCTCTCCTGTCTCACCCGCTGCTCCCCTCAGCAGTGTATTTCAGATCTGCCTGTTCTGTTCTCCACTATGTCTCTGGTAAATCCTCTCACCGACACCTCTGGTCTGTACCCCAGTTCTTGTATACATAAATAAATAAATCTTTAAGAAAAAAAAAAAAGATGCTAAGTAAGTAGGAAGGGAGCCTTTATCAAGGCTGAGACCTAGCCTCCCTAATTAGGTTGCTTAAAGCCTCCCACCTCCCTAATTATTGTGATGGATACACCCACTCAGCTGGCCATTCCTATCCCCATCCCTTTTCAGATGTCCCCAAGGGGTTGGAGAAGCAGGGAAGGAACCCAAACTCCATGGGTTGCAGGAGTCACTCTCCTACCTCCCTGGCCTAACTCTAAGAACCCATAAGAAAAAAAAATGTTCCTTTTCCTTCACCCCCAAGTCTGTGTGGGCAGAACTACCAGGAGGGGAGGGATCATATCCTGCAAGCTGCCCTAGGCTCAGTCTCCCCATCTGTAAATTGAGGGGGTTGCATAGATGATTTCTTAGTTATCTGATGCTGATATTGTATATCTCTACGCTGTGCTATGACTCAGCTGGGCTAGTTGAGCACCCCCACAGGTCTGTGGGGAGACCTTAAGACTAATCCTTTCTCTCCTCTTTTCTCCTTTCCTTCTTTTTTTTTTCCTTTTAAAAGGATAGATTTATTACAAAAAGGAGAAAGGGATAAAAAGAGCCACCTGCATAAACACGGGGGCAGAGATCTGCTTCTGCAGCTGCATTTGAAATGAAAAGTTTTGTTAAAGGAGAGTTTTGTTAAGAGGAAAAACACAGGTGTACGGTCTTGAGACAAGAACTGTCTCCTTTTTTCTCACATTGAATGTGAAACCCCAAAGTCCTGGGCAGATTTTTAGCCAGTGCTGAGCTTTCCCTCCCCTAGCTGCCCCAGGATATAATAGACCCCAGGCCATACTCCCCTAGCTTGCTAAAAGTCTGGTCCTAGCACATCCTCCACTCAAATCTAATCCTCAGAGGCTGGAGCTAGATGAGGTGAGGTAGGCCCTGCCTGTCTGCTATAGCTGGACACACTGGATAGGAATCAATATAAGTGACTTCAAATCTAGCACCATCTCTGACTTCTTCATTCTGTGACCTTGAGCAAGTCACCTTGATTTTCCCAATGCCAACTTCCCTAGGAGGAGTGTAGTGGGGAATAGATGTGGAAGCCATCCCAGGTCTCTAAGCCAAATTCAGCTACCATTATGTCTGTTAAACTCCTTAATCCTGGCAGCTTGAATTGTTCCCTCCCTCTCCAGAACTATAAGACTTTTTTTTAAAAAAAAGATTTATTTATTTATGCATACAAGAACTGGGGTATAAGCCAGAGGTGAGGAGGGTAAGAAGACTCACCAGAGAGAGTGGGGAGCAGAACAGGCAGATCCACCGAAACACACTGCTGAGGGGAGCAGCGGGCGAGGCAGGAGAGGTCCACTGTACCATGTGGATTCTTCCCTGGTGGGCCAGGAATCGAACTCATGCTGCAGTGGCCAGTGATAGTTCAACAGAGCTGTCTTTAACCTCTGCACCACCAGGGAGGCCCAAGACTTTTTTTTTTTAGATTTATTTATTTATGCATATGAGAACAGGCCAGAGGTGTGGGATGTCAGAGTATTCACCAGAGACAGAGTGGGGAACAGAACAGGCAGATCTACTGAAATACACTGCTAAGGGGAGCAGCGGGAGAGTCAGGAGAGGTCTACTGTGCCATTTGGGTATCTCCCTGGTCAGAGATTGAACTCGTGCCGCAGTGGCTGCGAATAGCTGCATAGGTTGTGTCTCAACTCCTTATGCCACCGGGGAGGCCCTATAAGACTTTTTTATTCAATGTATTTTAGTGGTTGGGTTCACTTTTATCTCCCCCACAAAGTACTTATTCTTGAACATCATAGAGCTTCTTGGGGCCAGTATGAGACTAAAATCCCAACTCAAATTGACTTTTAAAAGGGTCACAGATTGAAGGAGACTAAGGAAAAACAAATGCAATGGGATCTTGGAACAAGGACACTAGAGGAAAAACTAGTGAAATTTAAATAAGGTCTGTGGTTCAATTACTGGTCATACCAAAGTTAATTTCCTGGTTTTGATAAGTGTACTATGATAAAGATGTTAACATTAGGAGATGCTGGGTGAGTGGTATATAGGAACTCTGCATTATTTTTGCAACTTTTCTCTAAGTCTAAAATTAGTTAAAAATAAAAAGTAGAAAAACCCCACAGCTGACCACTTAGAAACAAAAGAATGGAAGAGGGACGTTTACCCCTATCACTGAAAAGGGGAAGAGTGTGTGGGATATAGGCATAGTGGATCCAGATAGCTTCAATATCAGGAACTATGCCTGTGTCTCCTGCTTCTGCTTCTTTTGGGGAGTGTCATATTCAGGCAACGCTATGCCTTATGGTGCAAAGGGCCTTCCAGAACTCCAGGCTGTTATTGTGTCATTTTAACCACCAGAGTTTGTCCTTCTCAATAGTCATGTTTAGGAGCCTCCCTGGTGGCATAGGGGTTAAGTCTCAGCATTATCACCTCTACCACCTGAGTTAGATCCCCAGCCAGGGAGCTAACTCACATATGGTGCAGCTGACCTCCCCAGACTTGCCTGCTGCTCCCCTCAGCAGTGTATTTCAGTATATCCACTTGTTCTGCTCCCCACTCTGTCTCTAGTGAATCCTCCCTCTCAACCTCTGTACTTCTGGCCTACACCCCTGTTCTTCTACGCAAAAGAAAAAAAAAAAGTCCTATTTAGTTTGCTGCTGTATCTTTAGCACCTCACTGGTGCACTGAATGAATGGTGCCAGCAAAAGTCCTGAGGTTGACTTACTTTGGCTCAGACTGAGCACCATGTCCATCTCCAACCCAATCTATGTGACACACCTCACCTGGGTCAATTCCCCAACACATGGATTGAGATGGGAGAAGGGAAGTTCCTCAAATGTAGTGATGGGTCCTATTATCAGAAGACTTACAGGCAAAACTAGTATATCCCTGCATCCTTAGAATGCAGCACTGCTGGGCCTCCCTGGTGGCACAAGAGATTAAGCACTGCACTATGAAGTTATCCACAGCCTCTACAGCACAAGTTCATTCCCCGGCTGGCCAGGGAGCTACCCACATGGCGCAGCAGACCTCTCCTATCTCACCTGCTGCTCCCCTCAGCATTGTATTTTAGTCAGTCTGCCTGTTCTGTTCTCCACCCACCACACCTCTGGCCTGTACCCCAGTTCTTGTATGCATAAGTAAATACATCTTAAAAAAAAAAAAGAGGGCCTCCCTGGTGGTGCAAGGGGTTAGGACGTAACCTATGAAGCTGCCGGCAGACCTCTCCTGGCTCACCCACTGCTCCCCTCAGCTTGTACTTTGGTGGGTCTGCCTGTTCTGTGCCCCACTCTGTCTCTGCCGAATCATCTCACTCCCCCGCATCTCTGGCCTGTACCCCAGCTCTTGCATGCATGAATGGATAGATCTTTAAAAAAATAAAAAAGATTGCAGAGCTGCTGCTTTTTCTCTGAGTTATCCACCACTTGGATCTACACTGAAACAGTACAGGCTTGAAGTCTTGTGGGTGCTGGGTGTGCTGAATGTCCAAGTTGCAGACCCAGGATAATCCTCACCAGCAGAGAAGAATAAGGCTTCTTGCAGTTGGATCATATGGCAGTGAGTGTGTATTTTGTCAGAATAGACAAAAAGGCCAGAAGCTCAGAATTTCTTCCAGACCAGGACAATGGGCATTTCCAGGCTTGGAGCCCTTCTAATCTATACCTCCTGGGCCTCCCTTGTGGCACAAGCACTATGAAGCAATCCTTGGCCTCTGCAGCATGAGTTTGGTCCCGGCCGGCCAGGGAGCAACCCACATAGCACAGCAGACCTCTCCTGTCTTGCCCGCTGCTCCCCTCAGCAGTGTATTTCAGTCAGTCTGCCTGTTCTGCTCCCCACTCTGTCTCTGGTGAATCTGCTCACCACCCCCCACCTCTGGTCTGTACCCCAGCTCTTGTATACATAAATCTTTAAAAAAAAATCTGTACCTCCCAACTTAGCCAGGAGCCTCTGATGCAAGACCTCATTTGTTCATTTCTATGGGTGGCACGGAGACATGGCTAGTTTGAGTGTCAAAATATCTCTCTGAGTGCCTTATGCCTTAAGTGAGGAATATCAAGGAGGGGGCTCCAGAGTCTCAGCTCCCAGTTCCACCCATCCCACTGATTAATTCCTAAACCACTCCCTATTTCCTCTCCCCCTATCTGCAGAAACCTGGAGATGGAGTGGGCAAAGGGCCCAGAAAGAAGAGGTCTGATTGGTATATTTTTCAGGTATTTTATTAAGAATAAGGCATATGACAGTCACCCCTAAAGCACAGGGCTCTATGTCCGTGGGTGAGAGAATACACTCTGAAAAGCATTGGATTAAAAAGCGCAGCCAACAGAGAATTTGGAGCAGGATCTTTCTGTCCTGTCCATGGGGCTCCTGCCAGGTGGTTCTGAAGCCCTGCCTGCCCCCCCTTCAAGGCTGGCGCCTCAGCCAGTGGGTGCTTAGAGATCTTGGGCTCTCTGCACTGAGAAGAGGCTGCTTCACACCCTCTTGGTGTCCTTCCTCTCCACCAGGAGATCTCTATTCTGCTGCTTATTTGGGGGAAGGACTATCCCATTTCACCCCTGTGGAGTCTCCCAAACTGCAGGCCGCTGTGTGTGGGATATGGGGGAGGAAAAGCATGGGTACAGAACCTCTCGCTGCATTGCCACTGGTTCCTGGCAGGCTTCCAGAACAGGGAGGGGTCCCCCTTCAGCCCTTTGGGGTTAACTGGGGTACCAACTAGGGCCCCTGAGTGTCCCTGTTAACATGCCTCACCCCCAATGGCAATTCTTGTAGCAGATAAAAGGGAACAAATGGGGAAGAGAAGCAATCTTTCCCTTCTAGTTAACCAGGTGTTCCAGGGGGACAGGGGAGGGTGACCTTTCCTTTGGCAGGGTGGGTCCCCCAGGCTAGGGAAGAGGGAGGACCGGAAGCTGAGGGTGGGCCTCTCCCAGGCCCTTAGGCTGAGAAGTTTTGGGCTGCTGAGGCCAAGGGCCGTCACTGACTCCCAGTTCTTTTGTGCTGTACTCTTCCAAACCTGGGAGCAGACAAGTGGAGGGAAGTCTCTCCTCCATTATTTCCAGGAGAGGGGTAGGAAGGGGGATTTCTGTTAAGATTGCTACCTTGTAGCTCCCTCAGGCATACACCCACCCCAGCTGCTGAGTGGAGGGGGAGGGTTGCCTTATTTCCTTTCCCAGACACCCCCAACACCTCAGCTGAGAGTCAGTGAGTCAGCCGCCCCAGCACTTGAAACCTTTCATCTGGGGGATCTCCAAGCACCCCACAAACAATTAAGTGTCATTATCTCTGGATGCTGGAAGAGGGACAGGCATTGGGAAGTGCTGATGGGGTCACTTGGGGAGAGGCAGGCAGGCTGCTGGAAGATCCTGGGGTAGGGCTATGGTTAGGGTCCTAGCCCTGACACCCTGGGTACTGGTGGGGGGTTGGGGGGGAAAGAAGGCTATTGCTATAGAGCTGGGGGCAAGGCCAGGTGGCCATAACTATGGCTTTTAGTGGGTGGGTGGGTGGATAAAGTACTTTACCATCTCTGTAGTAGAACTGACATAACAAAGTCACCCTGTTCACCCCAAAAGTGTGGTTGTGGAAGATGAGGGTCTGGGCAGACTCCTCCATACATCCTCCTCACAGTCCTCTGGGCCCCTTCAAGTGATTGCAGCCAAGAGAGAGGAGACAGGCCTCCTCACACAGATACATTATGGAAGAGAGGGTGATAAGATGAGGGGTAGAATGAGTTACACTTTAGGGGAGACACAGATGGCAGAGGTCCAATCACAGAAATGGGGGGTTTGGGTAGGGGGGCAGGCAAAGCAAGGACCCTAGGCCACTTCTTGGTCCAACTTAGACTGGAGAGCACTGTCCGTCCCAGGTTGCCCACACCTTGGCCATCTGCTCCTAGAGGCTGGACACTCCCAGCCAGGCCTGGTTATTGCTCATGGCCTGAGCAGTCCTGAGTGTGGCCAACTGGGATGGGACTGCATGTTTGTGTGGGCTGGGGGTGTGTACACTGCTTCCCCCTTGCCTATTTCTTGCTCCCTCTAACAGATACAGTGAAAGAGGATATGAATGGTGATTCCTTATCTCTTCTTTATGGGAGCCACGAGGTGAGAAGGGTTCATTACTTCTAGAGACTGACTCTGCTCACTTTCCAAATCCCCGGGTGACACAGAATGCTTGGCCTCAGCAAGCTTAGGACATGCCAGGATGGGGTGTTTGTTAAGGTAAAGGGCTCTTCCTGCCCCCATGTTCTCTTGGCAACCCCTGGAAGACCTCACAGGCACTTAGGACTGGATGCAGGACCCACAGAGGAGGGCTGGCATAGGGTGTGGGGGAAGAGCACTCTAGAGGGTTTTCTTTGTAGCTGGTCTTGGGGAGGGGGCGACAAGCTGGACTGGAACCGTACTTCCTGCCTTTGGTAGTGAGAGGGGAGCTGGGAAGAGATGCAGTTAGAGGTGGGGCATGCCACTTTCCATCTTGCCACTCCCCAACCTTCACAGAAGGGTACTGAGCATCCCGTCACTGTCAGGTCTCATAGGATTGGGGGCATCCCTGGAGGGGGCCAAGCTGTGGCCTAACCTGTGTCCTCTCCAAACCCCCCCAGTAAACTCAAATCTCTATCAATAACTGCCTTTTCAAAGAGGGTAAGGGGATTTCCTTCAACCTCTGGGTATAACCAGCTAATTAGAAAACTGGACAAAATTAGCACCAATAAACAGGACTAGGGAAACTCCCAGGGCAGCCTTTCCATTCCCAGCTACCTCCTGAAGGCCGCTTCTGCCCTTGCACGAGCCTGATCGGGCAGCAGGGGGTGTTCCACCTCACTTCCCCAGCACAGCTCCTAGTCCAAATACCTAGGCTGGCATCCTGGGCAAGAAGTGAGCTGGAGACAGCTCTGGCCCAGGTTCTGCCATCAAATCCATTCTGTAAGGGTCTATGGGTGCTACCTTCCAGAAGTTCAAACTTCCATCAGGCACACTTTCCTCCCCAGGGGCTCTGGGAGGAGGTGTCTTCTAAAGTGTTGGGTGCTCATCTGTAAGGACTTACAGGGGGCGAGGGAGTGGGAGGAAGAGACTTCAGAGGAAGAAGTCCAGCCTTCAGCCCTCCACTCCTTGGAGGAAGGCTTGGTGGGAAAGGCAGCCCTGCGGGGCTGAGGGAGGCCGGAGGGGAGAGCTGGAAGGCCTAGGCGCGTTAAGTGCCATTCCGTGTTCCTTCCCGGAGGCCACTCCAGCCTCCCCGGAGGCCACTCCAGCCTCCCCACTACAGGCAAACGATTGTCGGCTTTCCTGAGGCGGGGCGTGACCCCCCGCCGGGTGGCAGGTGGGGAACAGATAAGGATCTGTACTTCGAGTCCTTTCCACAAAAAAAAGTGCACTCGCTCAGCCCGGCGAAGGTGCTCCCTTGCGGGAGGGGAGAGCTCAAAGCTTCGGAAACGTTGGGAAATACAAAAGGCGGGGGCGGTTGAAAGGGGTGGGGAGCTGGGGCCGCCTCCCCTCGCTCCCTGAAGGAGAGGCCGGTTCTCCCAGCCCCCGAAACCTGCCTGCGCGCGGCCCGAGCTGCGTCCCTCGCGGGGGTCGGGCCTTCCCCTCGCCCCACCTTGCCAGCTTGGTGCCTACTCCGGGTCCCCGGGCGCGCCAGGGGGGCTGGGCGCTGCTGGGGGGTTCGGGCAGGGCGCCGGCTGCAGGTCGACTTGGTCTTGCGGAGGCTGCTGGCGCGGGCCGCGGCCACCGGGCCGCGGGGGCCTCCGGGCGTAGAGGAAGAGCGCGGGGTCGGGCATGGGTTCGGTGTCGTCCAGGGCGCCAGCCCCGCGGTCCCAGGCGGCCCAGTCCCGGCCGGGGCCCTTGGCGGCGGCCTCCGCGGCGGCGACGGGCGGGCGCCGGGCCTTCTGTGCGCGCCGGCGCGGCCGCGGCTCGGGGCCGGGGCCCGGGCGCGGCGTCTGCAGTCTCTGGCGCGCCGCGTGCAGCTGGCACGAGAGGTAGGCGGCCGCCTCGGTGTGCTTCTGCAGCTCGGTGCCCAGCACGGTGGCGCGGTGGCTGCGGCGACGCAGCTCCTCCAGGAAGCGGCGCTCCTCGGCCCGCAGGCTGCAGCGCAGCGCCGACACGAGCGCCTCGCGCTGCGCCACCTCCCGCCGCAGCTCGGCGTTGGCCTCGGCCCGCGCCGCCAGCTGCGACTCCAGCGCGCGACACTTGCTCTCCAGCTCGAGGGACGCGGCCTCTGGAGAGGGGCGAGAGAGGGGAGCGTTGACGGCCTCCCTGCACAGCTCACAACCCACGTAACAAAGCCCGGCACCTCGCCAACGTGTACGTGTCCTGCCAAGCTAGGCCTCAGAGGCCTTTTTCTTCCTCAGGGCCTCTCCACCTATCCCAATCTCTGCTTGGCCTCTCCTCTAATTCTTTAGGTTTCACTCAAATGTAAAATCCTCCATGACCATTTGTTCACCCGACAAATATTTGTTGAACCCTTACTATGTATATTGTGTTTGGCACTGGGCACTTGGTGGTTAAGAAAACATTCCTCAGGAAGCTTAGAGCAACCACAAGCGAGCATGAGGTTGCCTGCATGACATGTGCTGATGCCAGGACTGCAGTAGGAGACTGACCTATTGGGGAAGGTTTCTCAGCAGAAGGCAGACTTGAGCTAGGAATGGCCCTTCAGGCCAAATGGAAGTGAAGGGATGAAGGGGGAGAGAAGGGTGCTTCTTCTGACAAAGGGAACAACTTGTCCAAAGAGACATACGAGCAAGGGCCTGAGAGACCTCTCTAGTGGTGCAGGGGTTAAATCTCAGCGCTATCACCACTGTGGCCTGAGTTCTGTCTCACCCGCTGCTCCCCTCAGAGTGGTGGATCCACCTGTTCTGCTCCCCACGCTGTCTCTGGTGAATCCTCTCATCACCACACCTCTGGCCCATACCCCAGTTCTTACTTTTTTTAAAAAGATTTATTTATGCATGAAAGAACTGGGGTGTAGGCCAGAGGTGCGGAGGTGGTGTGTGTGTGTGTGTGTGTGTGTGTGTGTGTGTGTGTGAGAGAGAGAGAGAGAGAGAGAGAGAGAGAGAGAGAGAGAGAGAGAGAGGATTCACCAGAGACAGAGTGGGGAACAGAACACGCAGATCTACTGAAATACACTGCTGAGGGGAGCAGCCGGTGAGTCAGGAAAGGTCTGCTGCACCATATGGGTTTTTCCTGGCCAGCAGGGGATCCAACTAGTGCTGCAGTGGCTGGTGACAGCTTGATAGCGCGGTCTTTAAGCCCTAAGGCTCCAGGGAGGCCCAATACCCCAGTTCTTGTATGCATAAATAAATTTTAAAAAATTAAAAAAAGAGCAAAGACCTGAAAAAACTGGGAGTGTATATGTGTGGGGGGTGGGGGGAGGGGAGTAGAATCAGTGTGCCCCAAAACTTGCCAAAAGATGACACAGGAAGGGCCTCCCCGTTGGCGCAGCGGTTGAGCGCTGGGTTGCGAAGCTGCCCGCAGCCTCTGCAGCGCCGGTTCGATCCCCGGCTGCTCCCCGGCCACTGGAGGAGGGTCCCACATGGCGCACAGACCTCTCCTGCCGCCCGCTGCTCCCCTCAGCAGTGTACTTCAGTCCTTCTGCCTGCTCTGCTCCCCACTCTGGCTCTGGTGAATTCTCTCACCCTCCCGTGCTTCTGACTGTACCCACTGCTTGTATAAATAAATAAATAAATAAATGAATGAATAAATAAATAAATCTTTAAAAAAAAAAAGATGACACAGGAAGGGACATGAAAATTACCAAGTGACAGGAAGATAATGATAAAGCTGCTCAAGCCTATTGAGAGAGAAGATAAAAATGTGGACACTGGGGCAGTACTTTGAACTCAGATAACCCCAAACCCTTTCTTTTTTTTTTTTTAAAGATTTATTCATTTATTTATACAAGCACTGGGTACAGTCAGAAGCGCGGGAGGGTGAGAAAATTCACCAGAGCCAGAGCTGGGAACAGAACAGGCAGACTGACAAAGAAATACACTGCTGAGGGGAGCAGTGGACAAGATGGGAGAGGTCTGCACGCCATGTGGGACCCTCGCCAGCGGCCGGGGATCGAACCAGCGCTGCAGAGGCTGTGGGCAGCTTCGCAGCTCAGCGCTCCAACACTGCACCACCAGGGGAGGACCCCCCCAAAACACTTTCAAAGGAAGGCTAACAGATAGGTAATGTGAAAGCTGTTATTGTTACAGATCTGTCTTTCCCTGAAGCCTGGGACATGTGTTCTCTTCCTCCAAGCACCTAGTCAACAAGTGGTTGCCACTTGAAGAAGGGGGCAGAATTGGTTCAAGTTCACATGTTTAGATTTTTATGCATGAAAATGCAAAGCAATCTGTAGGTCTTCTAACATTTTACCTTAAACACCCAGTCTTCCCCATGCCTAGGTCTTATCTATAAGTAGCACATCAATACAGCAGGGAGTCCATTCTTAAAACCCTTCTGGATGAGAAAAAGTATTTTTGTGATTCATTTTTAATTAATTATTTACTGAGTCACTTTTCACATCAGGTAATGGGTCTTACATTGAGAGACAATGAGTAACACCCAGTCCTAGTTCTCAGAGATCATGTAATCTGGTGACTGATATCTCAACAATGCAACCTCCTCTTAAAAAAAGGGGGGGGGTTTAATTGCAGTTAAAAAAACAACAACAGGGCCTCCCTGGTGGCGCAGGGGTTAAAGACAGCACTATCAAGCTGCTGCAAGCCACTGCAGCACCTGTTTGATCCCAGCTGGCGAGGGAGCAACCCACATGGTGCAGCAGACCTCTCCTGTCTCATCCGCTGCTCCTCTCAGCAGTGTATTTCAGTAGATCTGCCTGTCTGCTCCCCACCCTGTCTCTGGTGAATCCTCAAACCCCCTGCACCTCTGTCTTACACCCCAGTTCTTGTATGCATAAATAAATAAATCTTTAAAACAACAACATAAATTTGGCACTATTAAGTATACAGTTCAGTAGTATTAAGTATGCTCATGTTGTACAACAGATCTTTAGGTCTTTCATCTTGCAAAACTGAAACTCTATACCCACTGAAAACCATCTCCCTGCCCCACCCACATTTTGTGGGTGAAGTAATAATCTGTAAGCAAATATTTTTAGTAGAATTGCTACAATGGCAAGAAGTTATGCTTCTGTAAAATGAAGGATTTGCTAATGTGAGTGTGTCTCTTTTCTCCTCATCTAGATTAACTTCCTCGAAGTCAAGGACCCTTTGTGGTGCATCTTTACACTCTATAGTGTAACTATAGACACTGACCATGGACACTGACCATGGGAATCAAGGTCAGTGATTCCATCTTTTGGCAAGGATGGAAATGATTGGAGAGATAGGTCTCAGAAATGAAGTCGACCATATAATCTGGTGGGCACCATCTTCTTTCTGCTTTCATGGTCCCACTTTGGATAAAGACATGGATACAGGGCACCATGGATGGTGGTGCAGATTTTCACTGCACAAAGTTACCTAGCTGGCTAGACAGCCTGCACTCTGCTTACCAAGCTGAGGAGTGGCTGTCCCCAAGCCTAGACTGGGGCTAGAGAATACTTGGGTCCTACTAAGTGGGTTCCCACTAAGTGGTGAAGAAAAGACTTGGGTCCTATAAATTGGGCCCCTGTGGCACCTCCCCACTTATTATCCTTCTCTTACCTTGCTGGTGAGATTGGGCCTCTCTCATCTCCAGGTCATGAGTCAGTTCTGGGAGAAGAGAAAAGAAAAGACAATTTGTGTGTGTGTGTGTGTGTGTGTGTGTGTGTGTGTGTGAGAGAGAGAGAGAGAGAGAGAGAGAGAGGAAGAGAGAGAGAGAGTATATTGGGAATTACAGCTCAGTAAAAGTGGCAATAAGGATTCTAAGCACCGCCCCCCCCCCCCCCCCCCGCCGGCACACAACTATTTTACTGCAACCCAACAAGGGGACAAGATGAAGCGATATTTCCAAGACTTAACTATCTGATTCTAAGCCCAGAGATCTTTGCAGTGTAAGCTTTGTGACATGGGTTTGGGGGTCAGTTCACTGTTATGGGATTGAGCCCCTTCTCAGAATGGATATATAAATAAATACATGCCAGCCAGTCAAAGTCATCCTGGAAACCTACGTTGCACTAAGCACAGAGCATTTGATACTGAGTTAATGAATCTGGGAAGGCTGGAGTGTGCTGAGCAGCTTGGGGACACTGGAGGGGGACTCAAGGTAGTGACTGTTTACCAACAGGACACGTCTCACAACCAGTAATGCTGTGCCTATGTTATTTTCTGAACCTCAGTCCTGCTGCCTCTTTTCCCAGCCCGGGTTCTGCCATTCCACAAGGCTGGGAGAGGGGCTTTGGGGAGGACAGCACCACCTGCTGATGCAAGCCTGCATGGTACTTGGCTTGGCGCTGAGGGGGTGGGGCAAGGCGGCCGGGGAGCCCTGCCCTGAGGGGGTTAGCAGCCTAGTCTCCTCTCCTCTGTCTTCTAGTGGGCCTGTCTGCCTGTCCCCATTCCTTAGAACCCAGACTGCCCTACCCTTAGCCCAACTGAGTTTGATAATTTTTTCAGCTCCACCCTCACCCCCCTCAAGAGTGAAATGTCTGGAGGGCTCCTAGGATCTAAAGCTGCCTGTGATGAAGGGCACCTTTCGCCTCAGGAGCCCCTGGGTGTACCTGTGGGGACACGGTGTGGTGCCCAAAGGGAGAAAGTGTGAATCTGGGATAGGAGGAAGGTAGCATATCTCTGGGAGTTGAGGCCCAGCAGCACCTGCAAAGACCAAGCTTGTGGGTCCTCTGTCTGCCACTCCTCATTGCCTTCACCTGCTCTTCTAAAAACCACAGGCTTCGCTGGAGGTGCCTTCCCTGAGAGGCTAACTGTTGCTAGGAGACAGAGCCAGGGTGCCTGGGCCTTTTGATGTGACCGAAGCCTGAACCTCCTCAGGTCCTGAGGCCCCTGGGAAGATTCTGATGCCTCCACCACCCTCTCTTGGGACTTCCTGGGCCAACTTAGCCTCTCCTCCAAGGCCCTGTGATATTGCCCAAGAGACCTTGGACTAGGTTCAAGGACATATCCCAGGGGATTCTGGCTCTGCCACTAACTCCCTTTGGGCTAGTTTCTGCTCAGCCCTTAACCACCCAGTCAGGAGAGGGAAGACAGAATCCCTGCTTTGCACTACTCCCCTCCCATCACCTTCCCTGTGCATCTCTGGCCAGTCCTCCCAGTTTAGATGAGCACGCTGAAAGGTCAGATGTACTGTGTGACCCTGGGCCAGTGAGAGCACATCGGAGCATCAGTTTTTGCATCTGTAGAATGGGGATGAAATAACATCTGCCTCACTAGGGGCTGATGCCAGGATTAAATGACAAAATAAACAGAAGGCTTAATGTAGGGCTGAGTCAGTGCTGAATACATGGGGGGCTGCAATCCAGAAAACCCCTTCATTCTAAGTCTGCATCCTTTTATGGCAGGCTCTCTGCATCTCTATCCCCTTGGCTGCTACTCCCACCCTCTCTCTAGTCTCTGTGGTTTCTTTAATCTCTTTAAAAAAAATCTTCTCCTTTGTCTGTTCCTTTCTCCTCCTCACTCCCCACCTCTTGGAAGGAGGGCCTTATTCAGTCATTTCAGCCCCAAGAGTGGTGCTCCAGGCCAGCACATAGTTATTTTTATCTCCTTAATCAATAACCAAGAGGCTGCAGACTCATACCCGTCTGAGAAGGGTGGTGGGGGCCAAAGGCCCTCTGTTACTGACTATTACATCTGCTTGGGATCCTGGCTTGTGTCCTGAGTGGAAGAACCCAGATTTTCAGAATTAGAGCAAAGCGAAAGAAATCAGAGTAAGAGCTATATAGTCTTAGGATTCGCTCACCTCAATTTTCCTTTAATGTTATAACTGCAATAAAAAATGGTTTTAGAAAAAAAAAAAAGAAGGCACAAGTTAGGGGTAGGTGGGCATAGGCCAATCCTGCTCCCCTGGGCTGGTCTCTGCTGCCATCTAGCCTTGGGGGGAGATTGCAGGGAGTCTGGCCTTGAAATGTGGCAACTGAGTGCATGGATATGGAGATAGAGGAGGCTGTGGGGGCTGAGGGTCAGGACTACTAGCTTCTCATGCCACCATGAGAAGCCAGACAGGTCACTCAATCCTCTGGGCCCTCTCCTGAGCAAGAACTGTAATGGGTAGAAGTCTGAGCATCTTGGGGAGCGTACAGATTGTGTTCTAATCCTTGTTCTGCCACTAGCATATAATGGGGCTCTGTCTCTCTCTGTGCCTCAGTTTACCTGCTTGTGCAATGAAGAGGTTTGGTCATTTCAGCTGAGACATTCTGAGTCACTGGGTCTAAAGCCTGTACTTGGAGACTTAGCCTGGGTGAGCATATGGGTCAGAGCCAAGGCTGTGAGAGGGCCAGATAGCTGAAGACTGATGTCCAAGAGTAGAGGTCAGGCCTGGGATTTTGCTTCATCCTTAGTCCTCTGTCCACCCCTGTCCTGCTCAGAAATCAATGGGCTGTCCTTCAATCTGCCTTTCATTGCTCCTTTACTTCCACCTCTCCCCGAACCGTTTCATCAGCCCCGTCACTAGTCAACCTGCCCCCCGCCCCCCTCTAATTCATCTTCCATACAGCTATCAGATTGCATTTTTTAGTGCAGTGTGATACTGTTCAAAAACCTTCAGTGGCTCTCTACTACCAAGGTGGACAGGCCCTACTTCTTAGCTGTCCTGATATTTGTCAAGGTCTTCTTCCATCTGGCCCTAGCTGTATTTCTCACTAATCTCCTTTAAGTGCAGCTTTACCCAGTCAAATAGAACTTTTCATGAGCTTTTGATTTCCTACCCTCTGGACTTCACCATGCTGCTCCTTCATTTGGAATGCTTTCTACCCCCTCATCCCCCTATAATATCTCAACATGTCTAAATCTTACTCAGGCTTAAAGGTGAGGAAATGTCCCCTCCTCTGGGGAACCTGAATGCCTGGTCTCCTCCATCACCTGCTTCTTATGCTAGACAACCATGTCTGTGAACTCATGGCCCTCTTTCTTTTGTATGGATCTTAATAGTACTGCTGGGCTGTGTGTCTCCCCAACTAGATTGAGGGCTTCTTGAGGACTGGGAGGTGCTTAATGAACATTTAGTAGAAAAGTACAGAAGTCCCCTGGAATGGGTCTCTGATATCCCTCTGGGCCTAGCCAGAAGCTATTGCCCTGAAACTACTATCTCACATCCCCAAGACTCAGTTTCCTCATCTAGAAAAAGAGATGATGAACACCCACCTGCAGGATTCTTGTAAGGCTCAGAGAGGGTGTCCCATCAGAGCTAGTGCTTACGTTGCCGGTCACCCCCAGCTCCCCGCGCCTCCACCCTTCTGGCCATCCCTCTTGGCCTCACCTGAGCAGCGTTTCTGCAGCCTCAGGATTTCTAGGTGCAGGTCTCGCAGCAGGGCCATCTGCTCCTTTTTCAGGAAGCTGATATGGCGTTGCACGCTCTGGATCTGATGCTCCAGGGACACAGTATCCATTGCGATCCAGTCCTGGGACCCACCTGGGGAGGATGACAAGGTGAACCCACATTTTCTGGGTCCATCTGCCCTGCCCACCTTCAGATTTCTCATAGTCTCTTTCAACTGCCCAGGTAGACAGTTCTGCCACTGCAGTCATTTTCCCTCCATTTACTCACTGAAGTTTCTTGCATAAGCAGATGTGTTGGCAGGGCAGTATAATTATTCCCATTAAACAGATGAAGAATCAAAGGCCCAGAGGGAAATGACTTTACTTCTCTGCTCCCATCACTTCAGTCTCTTCTACTCAAAGGGCAAAAGAATTGGAGCAGTGAAGTCAATAAAGACAGAATTGTGTTCTGGCATGCTCCTTAACCAGCTGTGTGTCTCTCCCTCTCTGGACTCTCAGTTTTCTCATGGTAAAATGAGGGTGTTGCCTCTGCCATCCTGCAAGCATCCCAGCTCAAAGGTGACCATCAACTGTCAGGCCAGCATAATGAGCACAAACCTTTAGTAGTTAAACTCCGTCTGTTCCTATGACTTAACCTCCACCCAGGGCTCTGGGCAATTGCAGGTCACCGAGGAGGAGGGAGCTCTGATGATTGTTTTACTAACACTGACTCTGTGGATTGAAGGCAGGAGGCTGAGTACCTTTCTAAAAGAAGCATGGGGAGGGTGCTAGGAGACCCCTGCTGTGAATCCAAGGTGGAAACTTAGCATACTGTGTTGGGGAGGGGAAGGGTTGCATCTCTGAATTTGATTGATGACCTGGCTTTTTAACAATCCTTCTGGCCCTCCCTGCCTCTTTCCCAGTGAGTCTCTTTATTCCAGGTCCTGGAAAATATGGGCAGAGGGCAAAAACAGGAGGCAGATGGAAGTGGATGGCCAGACTTCTGGAGCCCAGTACTAAGAGCTCAATTCTTCTCTGACAGGGACTCCTGCTGGTCTGTGTGTCTCTCCAAGTAGACTGAGGGCTTCTTGAGCTTTTGAAGCTTCTGAAGGACCTGTCTCCATCTGCCCTGGGACTTCGCTGGGCGGTGGAGAGAGAAGCCAGTTGATGGACAGTCTGTTCAGCTAATGGTTTCTTCCAGACTGGTTTCCATGTAAGTCTCTGCAAATCCAGATTTTCATGTGTGGGTCACATCAAGTGGATCCACCTAAGAGTCACACATCCATAGGCCTCTGTTTTTGAGTTTGGCTCCCTCTTATCCCTTTTACTCCCCTAATCCAACCAAAGAGAACTTTCGTTTCAGCTGAGGGTAGCTCTTTGGCCCATGGGAATCACTGACCATCAGCAAATTTACTGACCATCAGTCATGTTCAAGGAACTTTATACATATTACCTTAAGGCGACTCTATAGTAGGTATTACTAGCCCTATTTCACAAACAAAGAAACTATAAAATGGGACTATTAGTAATAACAGCTCTAGGACAGTTTTGAGGATTAAGCGAGTTTAGACTTATAGAGTACTTCTCACAGGTCCTGGCTCAATCAATGCTACATCCCTTCTCTTCAAATGTTTGATGTATGAGTAGGTTAATCCCTGCCTTGATTTGCTGATTTTTTTTCATTATTCATTCATTTACTATTGCTAACTGCTGTGCTGGGTACAGGGAGTGCTGAACAAATCAAAATGCCTACTCTTGTGGAGCTCACAGGATAAGAAGGAAGAATAGAACAAATAAATATTGCAGCAGCAAACAAAAAATAACACGGAGGCCTCCCTGGTGGCGCAGAGGGTTAAGTCTTACACTATGAAGTTATTGGCAGTCACTGAAGCAAAAGTTCAATCCCTCATCAGGGAGCTAACCCACATGGCACAGCAGACCTCTCCTATCTTGCCTGCTGCTCCCCTTAGCAGTGTATTTCAGTGGATCCGCCTGTTCTGCTCCCCGCTTTGTCTCTGGTGAATCCTCTCGCACCCCCCACCCCGGCACCTCTGGCCTATACCCCAGTTCTTGTATGCATAAATAAATGAAATAAATCTTTAAAAAAAGATTTTATGACAAGGGTGAAGGGATTTTGCAGATGTAATTAAGCTCTCAAACCAGTTGATTTTGAGTTCATTAAAAGGAGATTATTCTGGGCGGGCCAGTTCAAAGGGCCCTCACTGAAGGAGATATAAAGCATGAGATAAACTGGTTGCTGGCCTTGAAGGGGTAAGCTGTCATGTTGTGTGAGAGAGCTAGGAAAGAAACCACAAGCAAGGACCTGAGAGATACCTCTAGCAGCTAAGAATGCCCCCCTGGCTGACAGTTAGCAAGACAATGAGGATTTTAGTTCCATAACTGCAAAGACGTAAATTCCACTAACGACTCCAGGAAGCAGCTCTTTCCCTAGTTGAACCTTCAGGTGAGGAAGCAGCCAGCCTTGATTTCAGTCTTATGAGCCTCTGAGCAGAGGTTCTAGCTACAATGTGCCAGACTCCTGATCCTTGGAAACTGTGAGTCAATGATGTATGTTGTTTGAATTCCCTGAGTTTGCAGCAATAGAAAACATACAGAGTTGAGCGAGGGGTAGGAGTTAGGACAGGGAAGATCATTCCAAACAAGGAACAGCATCTGAGGGCCCAGGGTAGGATAAATATGATAGTTACGTGAGTGCCTACTATGTGCCAAGGCTCCTGCTAAATGTAATTACATCTAGATGTAATTACATCTGCTTAATTACATCTCTGTTTCTGAGGAACAGAGATGTTGCCAGTGCTGGTGAGGGCTGAAGGTAAGGTATTGAGGGAGGGTCTTGGGAGGGCAGGTTAGTAAGAGAAGATTCACACAGGGTCTTTTAAACTATGTTAAGAATTTTGGATTAATACTAAGTGAAGCAGAAAATTATTACAGTATTTTAAGCAGTAAAGGGACATGATATGATTTGCATTTTAAAAAGATTATTCTGGTTGCTGTGGGAAGGGCAGAATAGAGGGGGCAGAGTGGATCTGGAGGGGTCATGTGGGAGAGTGTAGTGGTCGTCAAGGTGAGGGATGGCAGAGGCTTGGGCCAGATAATGGAGGTGAAGACAGAGAAGGGACAGGTGTATTTTGGGGAAAGGACTGACAAGAGTTAGAGATGGAGTGGATTAGGTCATAGTGATGCGGAGATGTCTGGGATGTCTCCCAGTTCTCTGACTTGGGTGATTCAAATATGAAGGCACACTTGCCCCATTTCCTCATTTTTCACACTAGGTCTCCTTCATTTTAATCTTCTTGTCTATCTAATCACTCTCTAGAAGACCTTGTCCAATCCTATGGCTGTAGATACTGTTTAATTTTTTTATTCATTAGGGCAGATTTGTTAAGAAAAAGAAAGGAGAAGATGCCTGCATAGACACAGGCAGGCAGAGAGTTTGTAGATACTATTTATATCTGGCCCCCAGACCAACTGTCCCCTGAACATTAGACTGACTACCTAACACCTCCTTAATATAGCCCTCAAACTTATAAGTTCCAGTGCTGAACTCTGTGGATCCATCCTATAAACCTGCTCTTGCCCACTCTGCACCATCTTGATAAACGGCACTGGCATTTACCTATTCACTCAGTTACTAATGCCAAAAACTTAGAAGGCATCTCTGATTCCTCTCTCTCTTCATATTCCACAGCCAAGCCATCTGCAAATCCAGTTGGTTCTACCTTCAAAAATATATCCTAAATCCAATCAGTTCTTATTCTCTCCACTTCTGTCACCCTCATCCAAGTTACCACCTTCCCTCTGGTATTGCTGCAGCAACCTCCTAACTGGCTCTGGCTTCCACTCTTGCTGCTTGTTTTCTATGCAACAGCTAGAGTTTCCTTAGCAAATTTGATCCTGTCTTCTTTCCCCTCATTCAAAACCCTCCAGTCACTTCCCATCACACAAAAACCAAGTCCAGTGTTCTTACCAGATGCCACACAACTGCTCCAGTTCTGTCTGTCCTCATCTCCTACAGTTCTATTGCTAGCTCTGCCTCAGTCAGTGGTCTTGCTGTTCCCTAGCCTGCTGTTCCCTGTTAAGTACATGCTTTCCTCAGCAACTTTGGATGTGCTGTCTCCTCTGCCAGGAACGCTTGAGATATGCTCATGGTCCTTTTCCTCTCTGCTTTCAGGACTCTGTTCAAATGTTACCTCCTCAGGGCACTTCTCAGGGGGTTTATTTAAAATAACTCCCTCCCCCCACCCCTCCTCCCTGGTGGTACAGGGGTTAAAGACAGCGCTATCAAGCTACTGCCAGCCACTAAAGCATGAGTTTGATCCCTGGATGGCCCCGGAGCTACCCATATGGCATAGCAGACCTCTCCTGTCTTGCTTGCTGCTCCCCTCAGCGGTGTATTTCAGTAGATCTGCCTGCTCTGTTCCCCACTCCGTCTCTGGTGAATCCTCTCACCCCCCCCCCACTCCCAGCACTTCTGGCTTACACCCAGTTCTTGTATGCATAAATAAATAAATCTTAAAAAAAATACCCCTCCCCATCATTCTCCATTCCCCTAATCTGCACTGTTTTTCTTCCAGGAATTTATCATCATGTGACTATATTTCCTTTTTGTTTATTGTCTATTTTCCCTGCCACACTGTTGGCAACACAAGATGAAGGACTCTGTTTCATTTCTTCCTGTTCCCTTGTACCTTGCACAGTCTCTAGCTAATAGGAGATATATGTAGAATACCTCACTAAATGACTAAGTATTTGTAGAATGCACAAATGAGTGAATTTTGGAGCTGGGCAGAGGAAAATCTGGAAGAGATTTACCGAGTGAGGCCTGGCCTGAGACATATTAGATTTAACATGCTCAAGAGGATTAAAACAAGGAAAGGAGATGCTGAGTGGGCAATCAAATCTGTGGGGGCCTCGCTCAGGAGAAGTAGGTGAGCTGTGTCTGCACTCCTGTAGATCTGTGTTAAGATGTATGTGCCTGGGAGACTGTACATGTTCCTGGGCCTGTGTGCATGTGGTTCTTGTTTCTCTTTCTTTTTTTTTTTTAAAATTTATTTATTTATGCATACAAGAACTGGGGTACAGTGCCTCCCTGGTGGCGCAGGGGTTAAAGACACAGCCCTATCAAGCTATTGCCAGTCACTGCAGCACAAGTTTGATCCCCAGCTGGCCATGGAGTAGCCCACATGGTGCAGTAGACCTCTCCTGGCTCACCTGCTGCTCCCCTCAGCAGTGTATTTCAGTCAGTCTGCCTGTTCTGTTCCCCACTTTCTCTGGTGAATCCTCTCTCCCTCCCCTCCCCTCACCTCTGGCCTACACCCCAGTTCTTATATGAATGAATAAATAAATCTTTTTAAAAAATAAAAGAACTGGGGTATAGGCCAGAGGTGCGGGGGTATGTGTGTGTGAAAGGATTCACCAAAGACAGAGTGGGGAGTAGAACAGGCAGATCCACTGAAATACACTGCTGAGGGGAGCAGCGGGCAAGACAGGAAATGCCTGCTGTGCCATGCAGGTTGCTCCCTGGCCAGGGATTGAACTCCTGCTGCAGAGGCTGCAGAAAGCTTCACAGTGCTGTGCTTAACCCCTTGTGCCAGCAGGGGGGCCCTTGCTTCTCTATAGTCAATGTGTCTCTTTTGTCTGTTGTGTGTGCACCTGGAGGATGAAGGTGTGTGGGTCTCTGCTTAGGATGAAGAGAGAAAATGTCTATTCCTACTCGCTGAAATGCAAATTCTTCTGAAAAATGAAAGCCCTTTCTACAAACAGCCCTAGAGACTGGACCCTGGCCACAGTGAGAGGCTGAGCCAACCAGCTGTTACTGTGCCTTCCCAAAAGGCCTTGAGTGTTTGCTTCCAACTAGGCAGGCTGCTCTTCTCAGAGCAGAAATTTGGGTCACAGGCGATCTTGGCAAATATTCTTTCTTAGACATTATTGTTTAGTTTGTTTGGGGGAGGGTAAGAAATGGAGTGGGGAAGGGGAAACCACGGATAACACAGATTTCTTTGTGTGACTGGGGAATCACACCTACTTCAGAAGGCCCAAGACAGGAAAATGTCAGGCTTTTGTGTAGAAAGGCAGATCTGCAACTGCTAGGTTTCAGAAGCTGGTGACTGAGGCCTTGGTCCAGGCCAAGGGCAGCAACTGAAGGCTTAGAGCTCTTGGTTCCGATTTCTCCATTCACTCCTGCTTTGATGGCCAGCCTCACAAGTGAAATGACTTGGGTGGGGAGGGTCCCTGGCCTCTGTCTATGGTCCTGACCACCTCAGGGCCTGTGCTGTTTCTGATGCCTACCTTCTCTTGGTGCTCTTAGTTCCTTTTTTTTTTTTTTTTTTTTTTATTTTCCAGCTTAATGAAAAATGTTCATTAAAAAAATGTCATCAATAACATAATGACCTTTAACACAGGTTCACAACTTAGAGAATTAATTCCAAGTACTTTTGACATATCTCTGATCTGTCTGAAAGCTATACATATTTCCCCCTTGAGGAAGTTGCTGGGTAAAGCCTTCTGAGCTCAGGTCCACAACCATAGACCCTGTCACATTTCTGGTTCTCTAAGACTTGGGTTTCCCATCCCTGAAAATGACTTTGCTTCCTGCTTGTCTTTTTGGAGTTTCTGGGTGCCTACTTTTCTTCCCAGCTATTTGCCTTACAGTTGACTTGACAAGTAGGAAACTGTAGTTGTCTCCCCTCTCCTATAAGAGTTCTTATAGCTCTTTGAGTTGGAAGAGCCACAGAAAGTACAGAACCGTAACACTCAGGGCTCAGTGAGGCCTTCACAATCATCTCATTGTTTTCCAAATGTTGCTCCATAGAGTCCAGAATATTCTGCAGAAGGATCTCCTATTTTGCCTAAAGGGTGGGGGCAAAGAGCAGGGTTTGAAACTGCTTTTTTTTTTTTTTTAAATCTCTTTTATTTGATGAGCTTGGTATACAAATTCATTGGAGAAAAGGCTTCTGCTACCTAAAAGTTTGAAAACCACTTTTATAGTTCGGTGGGTTATCTAACCTTTGGATGTCTATCCCGCCTGCCTTAGTTGGCTCACTACTGCTCACCTGTGTTGCCCCATATCTCTCTTAGGCAGATGCAGTGTCTGGGAGAGGAACCAGAAATGAAGTCTCTTGCTTTCTGCTTGCATGGACTTTGCATTGTCTGCCACCCCTCACTCCCCACCACTTCTTTGTCTTAGTTTCAATTTAACTTTTAATTTTTTTTTGGCGCTGAAAATATTTATTGAGTCAACAAATATCCTTGCATTGCACTATTCTGACACTCAATACCCACATTTTGTTAAAATTCTTTAAGTATGCCTTCGTGTTTCAGGAGAATGTTAAACTTGTTTTTATTATTCCTTTTTTTTTTAAAAAAGATTTATTTATTTATGCATATAAGAACTGGGGTACAGGCCAGAGGTGCAGGGTTGGGGGTGAGAAGGTTCATCAGAGACAGAGTGGGGAACAGAACAGGCAGACTGTGTGAAATACACTGCTGAGGGGAGCAGCGGGTGAGACAGGAGAGGTCTGCTGTGCCATGTGGGTAGCTCCCTGACTGGCTGGGGATCGAACTCACGCTGCAGAAGCTGCAGATAGGTTCACAGTGCTGTGCCTAACCCCTTGCACCATGAGGGAGGTCCTTGTTTTTATTATTCTTATAGCCAAGGCAGGCATATTCAACCAGAAAGGCATGGTAATAAATGAATGAATTTATGAAATAATATGTTCTTTACTTTTTTTAGTCATTCTTCTTCATTACCTGACTCTATGGCCTGGGGGAGGGCAACAGGAACTCAAGAAGCCTTTCTCAGACATGGATGTACAGGCATTAATACCAACACTATACTATTATTAATAGTAATACTAATAACAATAACAACAAATGGCTGGCATTGCTTCTAGCATTTAAAATATATTAACTAATTTATCTTCATAACCACCCTCTATTGAAGGATCTATTAGTATATCCACTCCATAGGGGAGGAAACAGGTTTAGAGAGGTTAAGTAGTTTGCCCAATATATACAACTACAATGTTTGGCAATTAGGAGCACCCAATGGATGCTCCCCCTGGCATTTAGGGACCTTTATAATTTAAACAGTCCACATCTGCAGTCTGATCTCTTCCTCTTGGATTCTACCTCTTTCTGTCTTGCAACAAGCTGTGGGCATCCCCTCATTATCTCCCACCCTATATCTGCCTCCTGAAAGGTGATCCATCCTTCCAGGTTTCAGGAAACCCGCTCAAATGCTACCTTTCCCATGAAGCTTCCCTGACTTCCACCACGATGGAATGCCTCTTCCCCAACTCTGTCCCCCCAGGCATTCTGCCATGTATCACACTTCAGAGTGTGTGCACATGGGCCTGTGTGCACCTGGCTTCTGCTCTATGCTGTAGGCTTCCTGAGAGTAGGGATTTGTCTCTGGGAATTCCTTGCATGGGATAGGCACACAAAGAATGTTGGTTAAATAAGGTGCATGCTCGAAAGGTTATTGGAAATCACCAGGGCAAGTAAATACATGCATTAAAAAAATAATTACAACTCCAACCCACCCCCAAGTCCTTAGTTCTCCTGGGGACTTGAGTTGGTAATAAGAAGTCAGCCCTTGACAAATGTCTGGGACTGTGTAAGGTGGGATCACTTCACCAGTGGTGTAACCACCTTTTCTAGGGTGTTTGTGGTCCTCTCCATTCTGGGGACCCTCTTCTCTCAAAATCCCTATTCTATGGCCCCTCCCTTCCACTGAAGATCCCAGGACCCCCAGCCTCAGCAAAGCTGAAGATCTCAGGACACAGAGTGGGCTGTACCGGGCAATGAGAGTCCCCACCCCCTTCATTCCTGATGTTCTGCCCTGATTAAGCCTCTACTACATCTCCTAGAGAAGGGGCATAGGAATGTGGATACTAAGAAGGATGGAGAAGAGGGGTACCAGAAGGACAGGGAAAGGCCCACGGAAAGAAAGATGTGTGTGGTGGGCGGTAGCAGGAGGTGGGGATGGTTCGACCTCGGGCCATTCCGGACTCTCCGCCAGGGCTGGGAAGGGCCCGAGACTGGGCAGCGGAAGACAACTTCTGCTAGCAGCCCGTGGGTCCTGTCTGTCTCCCGCTCGCTGCGGTGCCCAGCCCCGCGCCAGCCCTCCCCAGGGGAGCAGGAGCTCCGGACGCGCTGCTCCCCACCCTGGGCCACCCCGGTCCCCCCCGTCGCGCCCAGCCCCTACCCCCACTCCGCTCTACGCCCACCGGCATCCTTACCTTCGGGACCCGAGGGAGCGATGGGCCAGCGGGGCCCTGGGTCCGGGCCGGGCTGGGTGCGGGGAGGCGCTCTTCCTCCCAGAGCTAGCTGCGCCCGGGCTTCCGCAGCGCCTTCCCGGGTTGCGGCGCCATCAGCTGCTGCGAGGCTGCTGGGTGCTCAGGCCGGGACTCCGGGGGGGCTCCCGGGCGCCGACAAGGGGGTCCGGGGCGGGCTCCAGGCGTAAACACCCAGCAACGTGACCGGAACTGGCGAACGAGCCTTGGAGGGGGAGCGAGGGGGGAGAGATAAGGGGGGAAGGGAGGGACCTGGGACTGGCGGGGAGGGGCCGTGGGCGGGGCGGGGGGAGGGGAGGTTTGCTGCGCGCGGTCGGGGGAGGGGGAACCCCGGGAGCCCCAAAAGTCAGGCCAAAGGACCGGATCGGGGAGCCGAAGTCGCAGAACTGGCTCTGGCTGGGAGCTGGAAGGGAAGCCCCGGGAACCCGCCGATTACTTGGCGAGCAAGGGCGCGGCGGGCGGATCAGCACCGCGGACAGCGCCCAGGCGGGCAGGCTGCGCCCCGCCCCGCCCCTCTGTCCACCCCCTGGCGTAGGAACCTTTGACTGACGCTGCCCGGCAGGCCCAGGGGAGAGCTGGGGAGGGGGCGAGGTTTCCAAGGGCCAGCAAAACTACCTTGTGCCTAGCTGGTAGCAAAGCCTCGCCACGTCTCGCACTACCTGTATGACCTTGGGTGAGTCCCATCACCTCTCTGGGCCCCAACTGATAAAACACCCTCTTTCCCTCTCTGCCATTGTCTTAAGAGCCGAGAGAAGATCCTTCCTAAACTCTAAAGTTCAGAATATTGGTGTTGATTGATTTTCATTGCACGTGGGAGGCTTCTGAAGCTGACTGCTTGGCTTCTAATTCTGGCTCTACCTTCCTTCTTCCTGGGCCTCCCTCTCCTCATCTGTAAAATGGGATAATGATGGTTGATAAAACTCATAAAATCTTTGGGTTGTTGTGAGAAGTGTGTGTATATATATATACACACACATATATGTGCACACATATGTATATATGCACACATATGTATATATAAAATGCTGAGTGCTCATTAACCAATTGTTTTCATGATAGCCAGGGAACAGGTGGCATTGTGTGAGTAGCAGGTGGCTCAGAGTCCCTCTGGGGCCTGAGTGTATTCAGACTAAAACTTTTGTCTGTTTTTTCCCACTCCATTGCCAGTCAAATACTCCCTGCTATGACCCCCTGAGCCAAATATTCAGAGAAATCCTCTACCATAACTGGGAGACCCTACCATTGGGGAATTTAGAAGGAGTTCCAGCAATTCACTGGTTTCAAGGGCACCCTGTCTTCTCTTTAGGATAGCTTTTCTCCCTGTCATCTGAAATCAACTTTTTTTTAAAAAAGGTTGGTTTATTTATGCATACAAGAGCTGGGGTACAGGCCAGAGATGTGGGGGGGGGCGTGAGAGGATTCACCAGAGACAGAGTGGGGAACAGAACAGGCAGACTGACTGAAATACACTGCTGAGGGGAACAGTGGACGAGTTAGGAGAGGTCTGCTGTGCCATGTGGTTTCTCCCTAGCCAGGAGAGATCTGCTTCACCATGTGGTTCTCCCTGGCCAGCCGGGGATTGAACTTGTGCTGCAGAGGCTGCGGATTGCTTCATAGTGTGGTGCTTAACCCCTTGCGCCACCAGGGAGGCCTGCAATCAACTTGTAAGCCTTAACTGGACTTGAGTTTTTTTTTTTTTAAGATTTATTTATTTATGTATATAAGAACAAAGGTGTGGAGAGTGAGAGGATTCACCAGAGACAGAGTGGGGAACAGAACAGGCAGACTGACTGAAATACACTGCTGAGGGGAACAGTGGATGAGTCAGGAGAGGTCTGCTGTGCCATGTGGGTAGCTCGCTGGCCAGGGACCAAACTCATACTGCAGTGGCTGCGGAGAGCTTCATAGGTTGTGTCTTAACCCCTTGTACCACCAGGGAGGCCCTGGACCTGAGTGTTAGTAGATTAAAAACTTGAGCTGCTTCTGACACATTCTAACCCTCAAATAGTTGAAGAAATGACTCTCTTAGGTAACTTGACTCTGGGGCTTGTATTTTGTTCAGAAACATCTCAAGTTCTCAACACCCCAATAAAGCTCCCTGTAGGAATTCCAACTTTTAGCTGTCCTCTGGGTAGCCCTCTTCACCTCATTTCCCTAAGGAAATCCCTGGAAAAGAGCAAAAGGGGCACCCCGGACCTGCTTCTTGTCCTTTCTATCTTTCCTAGGGAAGTATATCTGGCCTTGTACTGTGTGTGTCTCCAGCAGGTTAGATGAACCACCATTCATCAATTCTGAGTTACCAAACCTTCCACTTCATGAAATCTTGGTAAAAAGAATAAAAGATGCTTTGTATCCCCAAAAGATGTATAGTATGAAAGAAAACCTGGGCTCTGATGCCAGCTCTGTCACTTATTACTTGGGTAACTTGGGTAATTTGGGGCAATTCTTTTTTTTTTTTAAATAGAGGCATTTTTTTTTTAATTTATTTGTTCGTTTGTTTGTACATGCACTGGGTACAGTCAGAAGCGCGGGAGGGTGAGAGAATTCACCAGAGCCAGAGCGGGGAGCAGAGCAGGCAGAAGGACCGAAGTACACTGCTGAGGGGAGCAGCGGGCGGCAGGAGAGGTCTGTGCGCCATGTGGGACCCTCCTCCAGTGGCCGGGGAGCAGCCGGGGATCGAACCAGCACTGCAGAAGCCGCGGGCAGCTTCACAACCCAGCGCTCAACCGCTGCGCCACTAGGGAGGCAATTTGGGGCAATTCTTAACCTCTCTGAACTTCAGTTCGTACTCAGTAAAGTAAGAAAAACAACAATACTCTGCCAATGGGATCATGGTGAGAGTGTTGTGAGGTGAGAGTGAAAGGACTTAATGAAGTGTATATAGATGGGATTGTTATGACCAAACCCAAATGTTTTTCTCCTTATGGACCCAGATGAATCCAAACACTCTAACTTTTTTAGCATTTAAAGCAAACAATACCATATGCCTTCTAAGAGGTGATCCTGCCTGTTCATAGGGGGCTCCAGTCTTGCCACAAGAAGTACTTCTTGTAGATTCCCACAGTGGGCATGAGACCTGGAGCTGGAACCTCCGGTTCCCAGCTGGGCATGAAAGGCCTGGCCTCCAAGGCTATCCTCAGGACAACTGCAATATTTTTGACTGGAAAAAATATCTACAGGTGAAAGACAAACATAAGACACAAAAGACAAACAGTAAGTGTCCAAGGAGCAACCAAAAGTAACAGAACAAGCAGAGTTGAGAGTGTGCCATGTAAAAGTAGAGTTAGGGGGCCTCCCCGGTGGCGCAGCGGTTGAGCGCTGGGTTGCGAAGCTGCCCGCAGCCTCTGCAGCTCCGGTTCGATCCCCGGCTGCTCCCCGGCCACCGGAGGAGGGTCCCACATGGCGCGCAGACCTCTCCTGCCGCCCACTGCTCCCCTCAGCAGTGTACTTCGGTCCTTCTGCCTGCTCTGCTCCCCGCTCTGGCTCTGGTGAATTCTCTCACCCTCCCGCGCTTCTGACTGTACCCAGTGCATGTATAAAACAAAACAAACAAACAAATAAAGAAAGAAAGAAAAACATGCCTCTATAAAACAAAAAAAAAAAAAAAAAGTAGAGTTAGGGCCTGGACCTGAGGGCTAGGGCACTTAGGGACACCACATTGGAGGAAACTAACATTCAACCATTCAGTCCATAGAACAATGGTGAGCAGAGCTAATAGCATAGCCTGCTATTGGAGATTGTGGGGGCGATCCAGAAGATATATTAGAAGTATGGTGATAGAGATATTAGAGATGATAGTGATAATAACGAACATTTATTAAGCACTTTCTTTTTTTAAGATTTATTTATTTATGCATACAAGAACTGTAAGCCAGAGGTGCAGGAGGTGAGAGGATTCACCAGAGAGAGTGGGAAGCAGAACAGGCAGATCTACTGAAATATACTCCTGAGGGGAGCAGTGGACGAGGAGAGGTCTGCTGCGCCATGTGGGTCAGCTCCCTGGCTGGGGATTGAACTCCTGCTGCAGTGGCTGGCAGTAGCTTGATATTGCTGTCTTTAACCCCTGCACCACCAGGGAGGCCCATTATTAAGCACTTTCTACATACCAGACAAGCTACAAAAGTTGTTAAACAACTTTTTCTTTATTTTCAAAATTAAACTTGTAACAAAGTGAAAGAAAACTAAGGTGCATAGAAAGTGTACATCTTGCCTCAGAAGTAACCATTATTTCAAGCTGAGCGCTTTACACGCATGATCTCATTGAAACTTCAGAGAAATCTTATTGCAAAGTTTTATTCCCATTTCCAGGTGGAGAAAGAAAGACTAGAGAAATGTTAAATTTAATACCACCCAGCTTGTAAGCTCTGGGGTCAAACTCCAGTGCCGTCAAGGGCTCTCAGTGAGATGATGAATCCTGCTTGGCAGAAGGGCATTTACAGAGGCCGTGAGCTCTAGAGGGAGGTAAGAGCCTTGAATGCCAGCTAGGAGAATGAGGCCTGGGTGACAGAGAAGGACTTGAGGTTTCTTCCATTTCTTCATGACAGCTCTGCATCAGTCAGTGTCCTGGCAGGGAACAGATGGCACATTTAGAATGGATTATTTGAAATGAGTTTAGGCACTATTTACAAAGCTGTGGGCAAAGTTCAAGGACAAGGGATAGAACTGTTACCATTTCTGGGCCTGAAGGGACAAGAGAAGAAAGCAGTTTTGGGAACTCAGAAAGGATAGATATGGGGAGAGGGCTGCCTGGCAGGAGCCATGGTTTTCCGTAAAGGGAAGTAACTGACCTACAGTAACCTGGCAGGGAAGGAGCTCCTGCCTCCCAGTCCCCTGCTGGTGTCTCCTCTAGCCAACCTCGACCTGAGGTTAAGGGAGCCCATTGACGTTCCGGTATAGGTCAACTTCTTAGGGCACAAACAGGGTCTAGGAAGGTGGGGAAAGTTTCTGGAACATGAGCTAGCTGGCATAACTGGATGGTTATGCCCACATTTAGTTACTTGCTGGAATGCTGCCCACTGAGTCCTCTGGCACTAATGAGTGCCTAGATCTCCAAATAGGGCAGGTGATAGGGTTACAGGGGTAACCTTTTTTCTTCTGGCTTTACTGTCCTGGCTTCCTTAGTTCAACTTGGAACCCCATAAGCCCACCCAATTTGGGTCCCTTGGAATTCTGTGGTTAGAGAGATGATGTGTTGGAGTTTTGGGACTGGAGAGCCAGCCAGAGTTTACTTTGGATAAGTCTCTTCGCCCACTCACTTTCTGAATCAAAGCTCAAATGGGGCAAGGTGGCACTTTCTTCAGTGGTAAAATGCCTGATTTGGACAAAAGTCCTTAAAATCTCAGCTCTGACTTTCAGAGTCTCTGATCATTTCTAATCTAGCGTGGCAATAGGAATGAGTTGTGTGTGTGTGCACGTGTGTGTATGTCTGTGCACACAAGTGAGCGTATTAGGCCACAATTTAGCTTCAGACACATTCCCTCTTCCTCAGTCCTGCCCACATTCCTTTCCATTTAGGGCAGAGAATTCAGCAGCTCACCTGACAGGCATCATTAAAGGGACCCTGATGGGTTCTGCTGCCTCTGGTGAAATTCTTCCATCAGACCCTGGGTAAGATCTCATGGCACTTTCTCAGCTCTGCTAGCTCCCCAAATCATTGATGATCTGTTTGTTCATGTAAATACAATTTCCCCTACCTTTATATTAGCCTCATCAAACATCATGCTCCACATTTTGCCTTATATATGCCACTTTACCCAGCCAGTTCTTTCTAATATTATGTTCTATTTTTTTTTAAAAGATTTATTTATTTCTCATACAAGAACAGGGGCACAGGCCAGAGGTGTGGGCGGTGAGAGGATCCACTAGAGACAGAGCGGGGAACAGAACAGGCAGATTGACTGAAATACACTGCTGAGGGGAGCAGCAGGTGAGTAGGAGAGGTCTGCTGAGCCATGTGGGTTGCTCCCTGGCCAGCCGGAGATTGAACTCGTGCTGCAGAGGCTGCGGATGGCTTCATACGTTGCATCTTAACCCCTTGCGCCACCAGGGAGGCCCTAATATTATGTTCTATTAGAGAAGTATTAGAATTGCACTTCAGAAATTCAGTAACAAAAATGTCCTTGTAACCCTACTACCCTAATGTAGCTAGCATTATTTTTTTGTATTCCCTTCCATTTTTTCTAGCGGGATAATTTTTTTATTTATAATTTTTAAAAGATTTATTTTTATTTATTTATGCACACAAGAGTTGGGGTTTGGCCAGAAGTGTGGGGGGTGAGAGGATTCACCAGAGACAGAGTCGGGAGCAGAACAGGTAGATCTGCTGAAATACACTGCTGAGAGGAACAGTGGGTGAAACAGGAGAGGATCGAACTCATGCCACAGTGACTGGGGGTAGCTTGATAGCTGAGACTTTAACCTCTGCACCACCAGGGAAGCCAGCATGATGATTTACATAATTGTTTTCACGGTGTATCTATCTGATTTTTTTTTACCCACATTGTGTCAAATGACCATGTTGTGTCTATATAATCTTCACAACTTTTTCAACCTCTTCAAAATAATTTGTTGTTTGTGGTTGGCTTTTGTCTTTTATTTGTTTAAATTTATTATTACTTAAAAAATTTCTGTTGAGGCCTCCCCAGTGGCACAGCGGGTTGAGCGAAGTGCTGTGGAGCTGTCTGCAGCGTGGGTTTGATTCCCAGCCTCTGCAGCATGGGTTTGATTCGGAGCCAGCCAGGGAGATTCCCAAATGGTGCAGCAGACCTCTACTGTCGCACCCGCTGCTCCCCTCAGCAGTGTATTTCGGTTTGTCTGCTGTTCTGTTCTGTTCCCCACTCTGTCTCTGGTGAATCCTCTCACCTCTTGCACATCTGGCCTGTACCCCAGCTCTTGTATAAAAATAAATAAATCTTAAAAAAAAAATTTCTGTTGAAAAAGTAGAGTCCATAATCTTACCATCCAGATAATTAAGAATTATATACATATTATCCAGACAATTATTTTTTTACATTTATTTTTATTTTTTTTTAAAGATTTATTTATACATACAAGAACTGGGGTACAGGCCAGAGGTGTGGGAGGTGAGAGAATTCACCAGAGACAGAGTGGGGAACAGAACAGCAGACTGACTGAAATACACTGCTGAGGGGAGCAGTGGGCAAGTCAGGAGAGGTCTGCTGCTCCTTGTGGGTTAGCTTCCTGAACAGGGATCGAACTCATGTTGCAGTGGCTGCAGATAGCTTCATAGTTTGTGTCTTAACCCCTTGTGCCACCAGGGAGGCCCTAATATATTTTTAAAAAGATTTATTTATTTATGCATACAAGCACTGGGATGTAGGCCAGAGGTGTAGGGGGTGAGAGATGGAGTGGGGAGAAGAACAGGCAGATGTACTGAAATACACTGGTGAGGGGAGCAGTGGGCAAGGCAGGAGAGGTCTGTTTTGCCATGTGGGTTATTTCCCTGGCCAAGGATGGAATTCATGCTGCGGTAGCTGGCGATAGCTTGATAGTACCGTGTCCCTTTTTTTTTTTTTTAAAAGATTTATATTATTTATTTATATATACAAGAGCTGGGGTACAGGCCAGAGGTGTGGGGGGTGAGAGATTCACCAGTGACAGAGTGGGGAGCAGAACAGGTGGATCTACTGAAAGACACTGCTGAGGGGAGCAGTGGGTGAGACAGGAGAGGTCTGTTGTGCCATGTGAGTCACCTCCCTGGCCAGGGATCCAACTCGTGCTGCAGTGGCTTCAGATAGCTTCAGAGTGCTGAGACTTAGCCCCTTGCACCACCAGGGAGGCCCCAGGCAATTCTTAAAAATAATTTTAACAATAGGATTCTGATTCTTAAACAAACTAAAACCTCCTCATCCTCCATTCTCAACTTCTCTGCCCAAATTTTCCTGCTATTAATAAATTCTATGTGAATACACACACAGTTTATTTATTTTTCAAACACTCATAGGATCATACAGCACCACACTCTGCATTATTCGTTTTTCACTTGTGTCTTGGAGATCTCCTGAAGTTCATTACATATTTTCACTTCCTAGTCAATGCCTATGTATTAGAAAGCAAATATTGGGGTCTCTCTAGTGGCCTAGGGGTTAAATCTCAGCGCTAACACCGTTACGGCCTCATGAACTACATGAGGCCCTGTAGTCTGCTCCCCACACTGTTTTGGGTGAATCCCCTCACCCCCACCTCATCCCTGGGCCTCTGGCCTATACCCCAGTTCTTCTATGCCAAAAAAAAAAATAAAAAGAAAAGAAAACAAATATTTTATTTTTTTCATTAATCATTGTAGAAAAATTAGCAATTCTAGATGAGCAAAGATAATGAAAACAAAATTCCCTATTTATATGTTCTAGTCATTACAACTCCTAACTTCCAGTGTTTAAAAAAATATATTTTCTTTGTATATATAAACATTATACAACACATAGTCTTAATGTCTTCTTTGTAGTCTACTTTAAAAAAAAAATATTTATGGGCCTCCCCCGTGGCGCAGCGGTTGAGCGCTGGGTTGCGAAGCTGCCCGTGGCCTCCGCAGCGGTTCGATCCCCAGCCGCTCCCCGGCCACCGGAGGAGGGTCCCACATGGCCCGCAGACCTCTCCTGCCGCCCACTGCTCCCCTCAGCAGTGTACTTCGGTCCTTCTGCCTGCTCTGCTCCCCTCTCTGGCTCTGGTGAATTCTCTCACCCTCCCGCACTTCTGACTGTACCCAGTGCATGTATAAACAGAACAAACAAACAAACAAACAAAAAAATGCCTCTATAAAAAAAAATATTTATTTTTATTTGTTTATGCATACAAGACCTGGGGGTATAGGCCAGAGGTGTGTGGGGGTGTGTGAGATTCATCAGAGACAGAGTGGGGAGCAGAACAGGCAGATCTACTGAAATCCACTGCTGCCGGGAGCAGCAGGCGAGACAGAGGAGGTCTGTTGTACCATGTAGGTCACCTCTCTGGCTGGGGATCGAACTCAGGCTGCAGTGGCTGGCAATACCTTTAAACCCTGTGCCACCAGGGAGGCCCTGTAGTCTACTTTTTAACTCAACAATAGAGCATGAACATCTTTCTCCTGCTGCAGATATTGTTCCACTACACCCATAAACTGCAGTGTATGTTATCTGTTCATTTTCTTATTGCTTGATAATTAGGTTATTTTTACTTTTTAATGTTATAAATAGTGATGTGATGAACAACTTGCTAGCTTATCACTGGAAAAGTGACTTTTACTGTATTTTATCTTAGCACTGGTATTATGTTAATTTAGAAAAATAGAACATATGGATAAGAAAAATAATAAATTAAAAATCACTATAACTTCATTTATCTGGAAATAATTCACTTTTTTTAATAGTTTCCATAGTTCTTCTAGATTTTCTATAAATAAATTAATATACTAGTTCTATTTGGTCACATTTTTTTCATTTTAAATATCTCTTGATTTTTTTTTATATCAACATATGTTTTTCTTAGTCAGTAGCTATACAATATCTCATCATATGGATATACTTCTTTAACTAGTCTAGTGGACTTTTGTGTTGTTTTCAGTTTTTCTCCGCTGTAAAAGATGCTGTGGTGAACATTTTTCTACAGAGACCTGTTTTTTTTCACGTGTGAGATAATTAGAAAATTATCTCCTTAGGATGACTTTCAAAAAAAGTAGTTATTGAGGCCTCCCTGGTGGCCTAGGGGTTAAGTCTCAGGGCTATCCCCTCTATAGCAGAGTTTGATTCTGGCCAGGGAGCTAACCCACATGGCGCAGCAGACCTCTCCTGTCTTACCCACTGCTCCCCTCAGCAGTGTATTTCAGTAGATTTGCCTGTTCTATTCCCTACTCTGTCTCTGGTGAATCCTTTCACCCACTGCACCTCTGGTCCATGCCTCAGTTCTACACACACAAAGAGAAGTCAAAAGACTTGAATGTTTGATCAGACTGTTAATCTCCAGGCTCAATTGTACTCCAACTGAGTCATGATTAGGAGTGCCTACTACTTGACTCCTTACAAACCCTGGGGGGATAATTAAAAACAACAACACATTCTTTCAAATTTGACAAGTAAAAAGCTGGGATGATATTTAAATTTTCATGTACTTAATTTCTAGTAGGTTGGAATTTTTTGAAATGTGTCTACTGTCCATTTCTCTATTGGAGTTTCCATCATTACTTATTATTTTATAATAAAATATTCAAGATTTTAATTTTTTATTGTAGTAAAACACACAGAGCATACTATTTGCTATCTTAACTCTTTTCAAGTGTATACTTGGTGCCATTTAATGACATTCACACTGTTGTGCAGCCATCATCACCATCCTTTTTCAGAATTCTTTTCATCTTGGCAAACTGTATATCCATTAAACAGTAATTCCTCGTTCTGCCCCCTGCTCTCAGGTCCTGGAAATGACCATTTCACTTTCTTTTCTTTGAATCAGACTACTCTAGTTACCTCATATAAGTGGGAGCATAAAACATCGTCCTTTTGTTTGACTTATTTGTCCTCAAAATTTATTTATGGTGTACATAGCATGTGTTGAATTTCTTTCCTTTTTAAGGCTGAGTAATATTCCACTGTATGTTATATCACATTTTGTTTATACATTTATCTGTACATGGATATTGGTTACTCCCACCTTTTGGATATTGTGAATAATATGGCTATAAACATGGAGGTACAAATACAGGCATACATTTTAAAAAACAGTTTGACATTTGCCTTTTAATTTGTTTATCATGTTTTTGTGATGTTCTAACATTAAACATATTTACTTTAGTTAAGTTCATTTAATCTCTTCTTTTATGGCTACTGCCATTGATATCAAGCTGAAAAAAAAAACCCACATAATATAATGACAGTACTTACCTACATATTTTTATAGTTTTATACACACACACACACACATCCATACCTCCATACACACATGTTTATAATTTCCCTGAAATATATTTTCTGTGAAATAGAGAACTTGCTCCCCACCACAAATGATTAAATAATTGTCCCATCACCATTTCCCCCACTATTTTCACACACACATACACACACACTCTCTCTCTGGGGATGTTTCCAGACTTTTTTAATAGTTTTGTTTCCTTGGTTTCTGTGTTAATTATGTTGTGGGAGCTTAAAGGATGCTCAAAGGCAACTGTGGGCCTTGTGCCAGACACCACACTTAAAGGTCAAAAGTTAACCACCTACCTCCTCTGTAGCTCCTTCACCATTTTCTTTTACAGAATGCCTCTGTGTTGGTTACATTCTTCACTCCTGTTGCTGCCTGTCACTTTAATTGGGACATAGTGGAAAACTTAGGTGAGGATTTCTAGGATTTCCATAATTCCGATTTTGTTGAACCCTGGGGTGGGGTGTGCCTCTATGGCTATAATGGAAATGCCAGTAGCCTTTGGATTCCCCTACAAATTTTTCTAGTGCTCCTGAGCATGCGCCCAAGGGGAAGTTAAGCCCCAGAATTTCCACACTGGTGGTTGGGTTTTCTTCTCTCTGCTTAAGGATACGGGTTGTCTTGGTATGGAAGCAGGTCAACTGGGCGAGCACTGTGCAATGTGCAGACACTCTATATTTACAGAAACCTCTAAAGCTAGCTTTGTTCAAATCGGCCTTGAGATGCATCCTCCCACGATGCTGTTGGGTCGGGTTAGTCTCTGCTACCCCAGGAATGAACAGATCCTGGAATGGAAGTAGATTGGAGGTGTGGTCCTAGGTTTGGACAGCGTGCTGGGCCGATGCCATACTTTTTGAATTACTGCCACTTGAAAATATTCTAATAATCTGTAGGGCACATCTCTCAGTGTGTGTGTGTTTAATTTTAGCATGTAGTGTAATTTAATTTTTTATGCACCAGTGGGTGGGCAGGAAGAGCCCGTGCGTACCGTAGGGGAGTAAGGCACAGATGGATTCCGTGAACAGCGTCCAGTCACTCAGATTTCCTCCTCAGTAGAACTTGGAGAGCCTGACTCTGCTCCATGCTCCAAAGAAACCGGATTTGTGCGGCGTTGGAGAAGCGGGGCGAAGGAGCAGGCAGCCCGGGGACCTCGGCTCTGCGGCGGAGCTGCGGGGTGACCGAGCCCGGGCGGCTCCAGGGGCGGGGCCGGCGGCCGCCCTGGCATGGGGGAGGGGGGGCGACGAGCGCCGCAGGGTCCGCGCGGCCGGGGCTCGGGCGGGAGTCGCCTCGCGCCCGCGCGCCCGCAGGGCTCGGCGCCGCACCCCGCGACCGCGAGCGCCCTGGGCACTGCCCTGCGGCAGCGGAGCCACCTCCCGGGGCTGCGCTCGGGGAGCGGGCGGCTGGCCGGGCGAGGCATGGCGGGGCGCCGGGCGCCGGGGGAGAAGCGCTGGCAGCTGGTGCGCTGGTGAGTGGGCACCGGGGGGCCGCCGGGCCTGGTGCGGGCGCTCACCGCCAGCCCTGCGCCCCAAAGCCGGGCCGGGCGCGGGAAGGAGTGTGGGCGCCTTTCCAAAGTTTGTTCTTGAGCTGAGGTTGAAGGGCCGGGTTTACGGAGAGGCGCTGGCTGCCTGGTCACAGCCGTCCCGCGTCCCGGCCGGCCGCCGCTCTTGGTGGCTCTCCAGAGATCGGCGCCGGGGCCCGGGATCCTGTCCCTGACGTCAGGCTCTGGAGGCACCTCTGTAGTCCCTCCACAGGCTCGCGGCGGGGTTTCCCCCTCTTGCCTGTCCCCTCATTTCAGCTTTCCTATTTGTGCAATGCGCTTTCCCAAACTACCTCTATTCCTTCTGCTGTTGGGGGTCGGGCCATAGACTTGGGTCAAGAAGGCACAAACCACACTGTTCAACTCCCCTGTTCAAGGAGATGCCCCGTTTCTCCTCACCAAGACCCCTGGAGATGGGGGCTTGGGCATGGGGAGCTAGGAGGTGAGGGGAGAGGTCTCCCTTTAGGTGGGTGGCTACACCTACCTCCACCTGTCCAGCCCCGGATGGGAAATCAGCCTTAGGGTGTCAGGTTACCCCACTGCAGGCTGAGAGGGTTTCTGTCGCATTGCTGCCCTGTCAACTCGATTGGGCCCCTGGAGCCCAAGTTCCCTTCCCCCACCCTAGTCCGAATGCTAAGGGGTGCTTCAATGGGGGGGGGCTGCTTGGTGGGACTTAGAGTGTAGAGTAACAATATCACCCCCCCACCCCCCCAAGAATCAGAGTAGAATGTCCGACTGGAGCCTCTCCCCTTCCCACATTATCCCACCCACCGGCAGGGCTGGGGGGCATCTCCACAGTTGGACTGCAGTCATATCTTACTAGGTATCCTCTGTAGACTGAATAGAAATAATTATAGTAGTTATTGTCATTAGCAACATAACCTAGGCTTCCTGAGCATTTCTTACAGGCTCCAACCATAATCAGGATCCAGTCACTCACTCAGTTACTCTTCACCGTGATACTCAGAGGAAGGTATTAGTATCACCATTTTATAGATGAGGAAACTGGGGATCAGAGAGGGAAAGTAGTTAGTCAAGATCATTCAGCAAGCAAGTGGCAGAGTCAGGGTTTGAACCCAGGGGTTTCCCTGGGGCTTAATAGATTCTCTGTTCTGTTTATTTCCTGGCCACTCTCACCTGGGCTGGACAGACATCCAAGTTCATATTGTTAGAAAATCTCAGCGGGTCAGAGCAGAAGAGGTCAATGCATTTCCAGACTGCTCAGTCCACCCCACCCTGGGAATATTCCAAGACTCAAAATCGAAATAATCCAAATAATTAAAATCAGAAAAAAAAAGGTAGAGTTAATCTGCTTGAAAGGTGGTGGGGAACTGGCAGTTATATAGTACTTTCTCCCTCCAAAGAGGCACCATCCCAGAACCCCAGGACCTTCCAGATCAATTTCCTCAGTTTAATTCCTTCCCTCATTCTATGGAGGAGGAAGAATTTTAAAGGGGCAGAACTTGGATTCTTGCTCTGACTGTCCCTCTTGCTCTGACTGTCCCTCTGTCCCTCTGTCTGGCTGGATTGGATCTTGGATTGGATGTGATGATACATGAGTCATTGTTAGTGCCCTAATTAGGTTTTGAATCACCATCTCCCTCTAGATCAAGAGCCATTGCTCTGAGAAGGTCCTGAAGATGTGACTTGAATGGTCAGGCAGCCTGTCAGGGAAATCTCTAGAAGGCAAGACACCCTCTGAATCCCATGACATACTTCCAACATAGTCAACTTTAGCCACTACTTACAGGATTTCAGTTTGTTCAACTCAAACAGCCTTAAGAGAAAGAGGGACTTTGTTGCCTCACAGAACCAAAATCCAGGAACTATCCATGTTTCAGTCACAACTGGATTCAAGTATTCAAATAATATCACCAAATAACACCCCATTTGTCCCTCTGCTTTCCTCTGGTCCACTTTTTTTTGAAAAAAGATTTATTTTATTTATTTATGCATATAAGAATTGGGGTGCAGACCAGATGTAAGGGGTGAGAGGATTCACCAGAGACAGAGTGGGAAGCAGAACAGGCAGATCTACTGAGATACACTGCTGAAGGGAGCAGTGCAGGAGGCAGGAGAGGTCTGCTCTGCCATGTGGGTCAGTTCCCTGGCTGGGGATTGAACTCATGCTGTAGTGGCTGCCGATAGCTTCATAGTGCTCACATTTAATCCCTTGCACCAACAGGGAGGCCTAGGATGTAATGATTTGATCACTGTTGCTATTGTGATTTTTATGGCAGGCTAGCTCAGTTGACCAGAGTGCTGCATGAAGATGTTGTAGGGATTTCAGAGTAGATGAGACAAAGTCTTTGTACTCTAGCCAGGAGACAGACTGGAACATAAATAACTCATGCACAGTGGGGCAGGGAGCAATGTTGTGAACAAGGTTAAGCAAAGCGGAACCAGAACCTTGGAGTTGACCTGGATCGTGGCTGGGGGCTGGGTACAGATTCCTTATTTAAGATTTATTTTACTTATTTATGCATACAAGAACTGGGTGTGGGCCAGAGGTGTGGGGGGTGAGAAGATTCACCAGAGACAGAGTGGGGAGCAGTACAGGCAGATCTACTGAAATACACTGCTGAGGGGAGCAGCAGGTGAAACAAGAGAAGTCTCCTGTGCCATGTGGGTCAGCTCCTTGGCTGGGGATTGAACCCGTGCTGCAGTGGCTGGCAATAGCTTGATAGTGCTGAGGTTTTATTTATTTATTTATTTTAAAAGATTTATTTATTTATTTATACAAGCACTGGGTACAGTCAGAAGCACGGGAGGGTGAGAGAATTCACCAGAGCCAGAGCGGGGAGCAGAACAGGCAGACTGATGAAATACACTGCTGAGGGGAGCAGCGGGTGCGGCAGGAGAGGTATGTGAGTTATGTGGGACGGCAGATGGCCTGGGATCAAAAGGGCACTGCAGAGGCTTCGGGCAGCTTCGCAGCCCAGCGCTCAACCACCGTGCCACTGCCACCAGGTCGGCCCAGTGTTGAGACTTTAACCCCTGCACCACCAGGGAGGCCAATGGGTACAGATTCTTAGACACTGTGGTTTGACTGTTGGGGCAGGGTGGCAAGTTTGGGTGGAGATGGAGAGAGGGTAGTTCAGCTCAGAGCACAGACTGAGCAAAGGCTCCAAGGTCAGAAAAGGCAGGGCAATTTTGGAGAAGAACAAACAGATCAGGAATGCTGGGTCTGAACACATGAATGGCGAGGGCGTGGCCATATGTAATGGTGGGAAACCTGCAAGGGAACAGAATGGGGAAGGATTAGACATCTAAAGTGAGCAGTTTGTATAATATTTGATATGCAGTGGGAAAACACTAACAATTTTGGGTCGGGGAGGAGTTGACAAGATCTGTGTTGGGAAGTAGGGGCTGATGTTGAGGAAGGTGTGTGTGTAGGGGACTGGTTAGCAGGAAATCGGATGCCAGCACTTGAATGTACTAGGAAGGCCACCTTCTCCTGCTTCCTGACTGTGTGCCCTAGGGCAGGATCACTGCTGTTTTCCTCCTCTCTAAAATGTGATCAGCCAGTTGCAAGGGGTTTGAAGTGGGTTTGTCTGTCATCAGTGAATTATGTAAGACTGATAAGAAGTGAAGGCTGATGAGAATGGTGGGGAGGACAGGCAAAATGATGACCATGCAGTAAGACCTCTCCTTAAATGATCTCATTTAATCCTTGCAACAGTCCTTCAAGGTGGCTGTTATTATAGAGAAGTGATCTGTAAATCCCTCACCTATAACTGGCACGTCGAATCCAGGTCAAGGTGCTGGCAGAGTGGAGGACAGTCCTTTCTACCTGCCTCTGGGAGATGAGGGTGAAGGGAGATGGGGGCTTGCAGCTGAGGCTGTTTACATTCTGCACAGAGGCAGGGGTGAGTGATGGGTGAGGAGAGGATAGGGTGGGGATGGTTCCTCAGTGCACCTATTCCTCCTTCAACTTGGGGGCCTATGCGTACCTGGTGGGTGTAAGGACACCCTATTGTGGGTTATCATCCTGGGGCTAAGGGGACATCACTATCAGGCCATGGCTCTGCCAGCATCTTTGGGCAAGCCCTGTGCCTGCTCTGTGCCTCACGTCCTCATCTGTAGAATAAAGCTTCAGACTAGATAAGGAACTTTTTGGCATTGTTTTTCATCCTTAAGACCTAAGACTTCATGATAAGTAGAGTTCCTAAATAAAAATAAGAAGATTTACTTTTTGCAAACAGTAAATTCATATCAAATCAAAACAGCACTACGGCAGTTACAATGCTTCCCAGTCACTCAGTTCCCCTCCTTGCAGGCAACTGGTCTTAGCAGTTTCTCCCACAGAGATGGCAAGAGCGAGGGAGAGTGTCGCTGCGGGAGTGACTAAGTTCCCCCAAGCTGAGGAGGTAATTTGAGTCCAAAGAATGAAGCAAGCAAGTTGATTAATTGTACTTAAGGTTTATTAAGGGCAACTTAGTTACACGCAGGGGTCCCCATGCTGAGGCTGGTGGATGGGGCTTCTGGTTGAGGCAAGAGCCACATCTACCACTCCAACAGGGGTTTTCTTAGCCCTTGATTAGTACATGTGACCTTTCTTGTGTAAGTCTGGGGGCACATAGCACGTGTGTCTCTGTTCTACTGAGATTAGTAGAGTTGTGTATAGATCGTTATACTTAAAATGAATGAAACAACGGAGAAATCGGCTGTCTTCCTAAGATGCTGTTGATCCAAGATGGAGTGACTTTGGTTTTCCCATGACTTGTCATTCAGGGCTGAGTCCTGAGGAGCCCAGGTACAGGGAAAGGCATGGAAACTTGTCATCAGAATAGGATGGACTTCATCAGGTTACGCTCCCTGGTGGAGCCAAGTTTTGAGTCAGGTTTTGTAAGAAGGGAGTGACCCTGGGGGCAGGAAACACATCACAGAGGATGTAGTGCCCCAGATCAGCATCATGACCTTCCCTCCCAAAGCTGCAGTGCAGCTTTGTTGTGCAGTGTGAATGACACTGCAGTCAGCTATCAGCACCAATTAGGAACTCGGGGAAAACTTTGCTGTCAGTCTCCCCCTCATCATGTCCAATCCCTCGCCAGGTCTACCCAATGCTACCTCCTTAGCTCTTTGAGAGTCTTCCCATTTCTCTCCATCCTGGCACCATCTTCCTAGACTAATCACCTCTGTCCCACCTGTACCCCTCAAAGAGCCTCTTATCTGACTGCCCTGCCAGTTCCTACCCAGCAGCGAGGTGACTGTCCCGAAATGCCCATCAAGCCACGCTTGGGAGAGCGAAGTTATGGGGGACAGTGCTCTGGTTGGAAGGCTACAGGAGCATGCTGCTCTGCTTCCAGCAACCCTGCCTTCCTGGAAATTTCCTCCCCTAGCAGATAGTCTGTGTTCCCTCCCTCCCTGCCCTGCAACATCAGAGCAGCTGCACATTTTTATCATACAACTTCATGCAGTTTGTAATTTCATACAGAAGCATACATTAAACATTTGGAAGAGATAATACCTCTCTGTATGAAAAGATACATTGTTAAAGAGTCACTCTCCCATGCCCCTATTCACCCAGTTCCTCCTTCCCCTCACCTAGGTAACTTCTTTTATTAGCTTTTGTATCTCCAGGGTTTCTATAGTAAAGATAAGCAAAAATGAATTCGTATTGTATTCCCTCCACCACCCCTTAACATAAATTACTCATACTGCTCTTTTTACACTTTTTTTCTCTTAACAGCGTGTCTTAGAGATCTCTGCATGATTGCACACAGGGAACCCTCATTTACAGCATTTTTCAAATGGTTGCACACTGTTTTACTATATGGATGCACCATAATTTAGCTAACCAGTTCCCTATTGATGGGTATTTGGGTTGTTCCCAGTCTTTTGCTATTTTAAACAGTGTCATTGATAACCTTGTCCATATGCTAGGATCTGTAGATAAACTCTCTGAAAGGGGATGGCTGGGCTACAGGGAACTGCGTTTGTAATTTAGACAGACATCAGTTTGTCTGCAGAGGGGGTTGTGCCACTTGGCACTCCCACTGGTAATGTACGAGGGGGCCTTTTGAGAACGTAGCCTACGTGCATGAGATTATGTGCTGGTTTTTCTTCCCACAAGACTGTAAACTCTAGAAGGGTAGGGGTTATTTCTCTCATTTGCTCATCATCATAGGTACTCAATGAATACTGAATTAATGAATGGACTTATGGTTCTAACCAGAAGAGTGGCCAGAATGGGAGGGGTCCTTTTGTGTTCACCAGGGAAGCCCAGTTTCTCTGATCATTTACTTCAGGGTTACTGTCTATTTGGAGGGTGACTGGGATCCTGTGAGGGACCTTTAGGAAACCTTCATCCTAACATCTGACCCATGACCCCACTCCAGAGCAGTCCTTCTTGGGCTGTGAAGTCAAGAAGTCCAGTATTCAGTCCCATAGAGACTTGGAGAATGCCCCCTCATCTGATGTTTGAATCCCCTTCCCACTCTCTGCTTACATATTTCCAATGACAGAGAACACACCCCTTCCACGTGACCCCTTCCAGCTTCAGACAAGTAATTTTTATTTATTTATTTTCTAAAGATTTATTTATTTATGCATACAAGAGCTGGGGTATAGGCCAAAGATGCAGAGGGTGACAGGATTCACTAGAGATAGAGTGGGGAACAGAACAGGCAGACTGACTGAAATACACTGCTGAGGGGAGCTGAGGGCAAGACAGGAGAGGTCTGCTTCACCATGTGGGTTTCTCTCTGGCAGGCTGGGGATCGAACTCATGCTGCAGAGGCTATGGATTGCTTCATAGTGTGGTGCTTAACCCCTTGTGCCACCAGGGAGGCCCCCAGACAAGTAATTTTTAGAAAGCTTTCCATCTATTGAGTTGAAACCTGCTCTCTATAGCTGCATCCCCTTCAGGGAATTTAACTGTGACTCGCTGGAATCAGGGTTTTCTGGCAGATGAGCAGGGAGGCTCCTTGGTGACAGGTACCCTTCATCTATCTTTTCTTTGTTTTTTTTAAAGATTCACTTATTTATTTATACAAGCACTGGGTAGTCAGAAGCGTGGGACGGTGAGAGAATTCACCAGAGCCAGAGCAGAGAGCAGAGAGCAGAGCAGGCAGATTGATGAAGTACACTGCTGAGGGGAGCAGCGAGTGGCAGGAAAGGTCTGCGCACCATGTGGGACTCTTGCCCAGCAGCCGGGGATTGAACCGGTGCTGCAGAGGCTGCGGGCAGCTTCACAACCTAGCACTCAACTGCTGCGCCACCACCACCGGGGAGGCTCCATCTATCTTTTTTTATGCAGGCTAACTCCCCAAAGAGCTCTGCAGACCCACCCCCTCATCATCCTCTCCTGTCCTGTCCACAGGTATGTGCAGGAAGGAAGGTTCCGAATCGAGGAGAGGACGCTGACAGCCTTCCAGTGGCTCTACAGCCCACAGCAGCACCGCATCCTCAGCCGTGCTGACCTTGAGTCTCCCTCCAGGTAAGGGACCCACTGCCCTTACTGTCGGTCATTCTTCTGAGGCCCAGGTGCCCTCTGAACAAACTCCCCACCCCTGCAGTGGTACTTACGTGGCTGGTTCCACACTATTCCATAAACTCACAGGGAGTACCATTGCCTTGTTCATGGAGAGGTTCCTGGAAAGTTTGTTGGCCTGGGTGCTTCTCCAGCCTAGGAGGCGCTGAGTGATTTGAGGTGACTTATTGTATCTGCTCTTCTGTAAAATGAGTTTGATCATATATTCCCTGCCATTTTTCAAGAAGATCACAAATCTCAAGTGAAATGATGCCTGGAGATCTTTTTTTTTTTTTCAAAGATTTATTTATGCAAGAACTGGGGTACAGGCCAAAGGTGTGGGGGGTGTGAGAGGATTCACCAGAGACAGAGTGGGGAGCAGAACAGGTGGATCAATTGAAATACACTGCTGAGGGGAGCAACAGGTGAGACAGGAGAGGTCTGCTGCGCCATGTGGGTCACCTCCCTGGCCGGGGATCGAACTCATGCTGCAGTGGCTGTGGATAGCTTCATAGTGCTGTGTCTCAGCCCTTTGGGCCACTAGGGAGGTCCTGCCTAAAGATTTTCTTTAAGAGGGATAGTGTCTAGCAAATTTGTTGAGCAGCTGAGCTTTGACCTGGATGGAGCCAGCCTTGCTTCTTTTCTCCTCTCCCATGCCAGAGATGCCTGCTGGGATCCTGGGGGGCTGGGAGACCAGAGCTTTTCCTGGCCCAATCCTCTTCCCAGACTCATACCCACTCTTCCTCTGCCCCATGGACAGGTGTGGCCAGTGTTAGCTGCCTTGACAGAGTTATCCAGAGTTATCGTGGGTGACCCTGCTGCCACCACACCCTTCTCAAGGCTTCTGCTAGACCTGACCTTCTTTCCCACCGTACCATCAAAACCTCATTGCACCAACTTCTAAATTAGCAGGTCCCTTGCAGTCAAGAATGAACAGGTCTCCTCTCCCAGGGATGGCTGAGTGAAAGAGGATGGCAGTGGTCATTTGGAGGGTACACCATTACTGGCCAACAAGAGAATAGGAATGATGCTCTCACTCTGATTCCCAAAACTGGCTCCAGGAATAAAGTTCAGAAGTGATGAGAGATTCAGCCCCCAGACATGTACCAAGAATCCTATTTCGCTAAGGGCATCTTGTTTCACGGGCAGTTTCAGAAGGTTCAGGAAGCAGTGAGGCAGACAGGTACTCTGGAGCTAGGTCTGCTCAATGAGGAAGAATTAATCGGATGATGGTGTGGAAGTGCCAGGAACCCTGGGAGGGGATACTCGGTCATGTGGGAACTCTTGGTATTCAGGGAATGGATGGTCAGACAAGTGCCCTGGACTCCAGAGGGAGGATTTCAAATAATGTAGAGAAATGAAAGGAACTCCCCTAGATCTGGAGGCAAGAGTGCCAGGAAGTGTGAAACAAAGAAATTTTAAGGATACAGTAGAGAATGCTTGCAGGAAGAGAGAGAGATTTTGGGAACACTAGTGAGCCAAGGGGGATCAGGACACAAATGGCACATGGTCAAATTCAGTTTCAGCCCCAAGACTGTAGTAATTACACCTGTTCAAGATTACAGCAAGGGAAGAAGAGCAGGGATCATATCGGTGGTTTGTTACTAGAAGACCTCCAATTTTTTTTGAGCCCAAGAACAAGAATGTACTTAGGATCACAGAGCAGGGCCCAGTCTGTGGAGGAGGGATGCAACCATAAGTGGGATGGTGCCATTTGAAATAACTTCAGCTTTCATACTTGGGGAGGCTACATCACAGGGGCTTGAAGATGAGGCTTCCACAGCGTTGTGACTGTAGTAACTTTTGTGATAGAATATTAATAGTTATTTTTGAGTGCTTATTATGTATCATGTTGTAAATGTTTGGCAGAAATTAATGTTCATAAGCATGCTGTCTCCAATCTAGGCACTATTGGTTTCCATTTTTCAGATGGCAAAACTGAGACACACAGATTAAACAACAGCTAGAAAGTGGCAGTGTTTGCAATCTCTGCATACACTGCTTTTCAGAGAATGAGGCGTGTGTCCAAAGGAGGGAGATGGGGAAGGTAACTTTCATCTTTACAGAGAGGAAACAAATTGACAAACCATAAATAAGTGAACTCAACCTCCATTCTGGTTCAGTTGTGGAGTGTGTTATTAACGAGATGGTTTGGGTACTTAGAAAAGGAAGAGGGAGATGATCAACAGTAGTTGAGTGAATTCCCTGAGACCCCACCCTGCTAATTTGCTTTATTGGTGAATTTCCAGGCTGGAAAGAGGTGGTGTAGCAGAAGTCAGTTGCTCTGAGTTTCAGCAAGAAACTGTTCTTTCCTTCCCACTGAAGCCTTGCAGGCTCCACAGAGGTATGCAGGCTGGGGGAAGGTGCCACTAAGGGGGCTTGTAAGTGGGCTGCCATTGGCTGCTCAGCGTGTATATCAGTGACTTGATGAGGATGATGGAGACAGCATGCTGGTGACATTGATGATGGCAGGAACCTGGTCACCATCCCAACAAGCAGGAAGGCAGGATTGGAACCCCAAATGTCTGGGAGTGCCAGTGGGTACAATTTTACAGGGATAAAGGAGAATTTTATTTGGTCTTCCAATCCTGTTTACACCTAGAGAACAGGGCAAGGATATTAGAGCTAGTGGGGGGTTTCGTTTGACTAGAAGCTTGGGTTTGGGTCCATGTTGCAGGTTTCAAGAAAATGCTTGCATCTTGGGGTTGGAAGAGCTAGGATGGGGGGAATGGAAGGTTCTGTTGTTCTGAGTCTTTAGGTCTATGAGGAATATTCCTTCATTCATCTGGTGGACTGGGCACCTTTCCTCTGCCAGACACTATCCAGATGTTGTCTTTGAACATTGAATAGATTACACATGAGGGTGATGCACCAGGTTGTTTGAGGAACTTGGACCATGGACTCTTGCCTTTAGGAAGCCACCTGCCTTTCTTCTTTCCGCCCTACTCTGGGTCAGACCCTGGGCTTACAGTGCCTTGTCTCAAGGCAGGCAGGGTCCTGCTTCCATGGGACACCTATGCTTGTGAGAGGTAGACTATAGACACATAGACAAGAGAATCCAGAGTGTTGAAGAAACTAAGAGCCTAAAACAGGGCCTGGAGAGAGAGTGACCAGGGGGTATACAGGGACTCTGGAAGAGATGGAAGGCCTCTCTGAAGTGACATTTAAGCTGAGTCCTGAAGGATACAAGCAAACAGCTATATGGAGAAGCTGCTAGCGAAGAGTGCTGAGTAGGCACAGGAGATGGGGTGGAAGGTATTTCCGCAGAGGGAATAGCAAGTATGGAGGCTTAGGGATGTTCTAGAAGCAGGCCATTGTGGCCAGAGCAGAGTGAGGCCAAGAGAGAAGCAAGGCAGATTTCCTTACAGTTAAAGGAATGGCATTCTAGCACTTAGAGCTGCCTGAGGATGGAGTGGGCTGCCCCCGAGGGGGCACGTCCTGTCACTGGGATGCACTGAGCTGTCCAAGGCTGCCCCCTGTGGAGGTCAAAACAGAAGAGACTAAAGGATCCCACAAGCTGCCTAGAGGACCTTTAAGTCCTTCAACCCCTTCAAGTTTGGGAAAATCCTTGGTTTGGCAGAAGCCGGGAGTATGTCTGAGGAGTGAATGAATGAAGGTTCCTAGCTGCCAGGTGTAAGGCAGGGGGATTTTCAGGGGTTCTAGCAGTCCTTGAGGTCTCCCACTTCCAAGACCAGGTAACATTGTCCCCTTCCTGTCCCACCCCAAACAGAGCTGGGCGGCATGGAGTGGGGGGCAGCTCCAGGTGGCCTCCTAAATATAACAGGAACTCATGAATCTTTCTGCACCTCAGCTCCCCACCGCCCTGGGGCCTTCAGGAACGTCTGTGGGCAGGTGAGCCGTTCCCTCTTTTCCCCTCTGGGTCCCTAGGGTGCGCCGGCCCCGCCCCAGCCTTTGTTCCCGAGAAGCCGCTTTGGGCAGTCTCCTGGCGGTGGTGACGCGAGCGCCCCAACGACGGGCCGGCGCTCAGGACCCGCTATACCCCCTCGAGTCCACCCCCAACCTCCGGCGCCCTACCCGGTTTCCCCCTTCGCCCCCCATTCCCGCGTCCCACCCCCGTTCCTGCAGCTGCGCTACAGCTGCGCTTGACGAGACCGGGTGGGCACCGTCAGGACCAGGGTGCAGACCCGGCGGCTGCGTCGCCGAGGGTCAGGGGGTGGCCAGAAGAGCCAGGTAGGCGCCGTCCGCGGCGGACCCCCGCCTCCAACGGGCCGCTGACGTTCCCGCGGCGTGTGTGCGGCTCTGGGGGGCGCGCCCGCCAGGTGCGCGGGGGGCTGCGGGCGGGCGGAGGGCGCCGCTTTGTGCGTTCCGAGCGCCGGGCCGGGAGCGGGGTGTGCGCGCTTGCGCGCCGCGGTGACGGCGCACGCGACTGGGCGGGCTGCGAGGGAACCCCGCCGCCGAGGAGGAGGGGGCTTGGACTCGGATGGAGACCGGCGGCGTTGCGGGCGCGCAGGCGGGGTGAGCGCCGCGGCGAAGACTGTTGACATTTCGTCCACGTCGAGGGGTGAGTCTTGGGCGCCAGGCGTAATAGAAGGTCAGTGGGTCCAGGGCCGGGTGGTGATTCCATCATCAGTCAGTCTGATCAAGACGTGAGTCCTGGGTGTAACTGAACGTGGAATTGGGGTGTCTGTTGAGTGTAAATGTGTGTGTTTGCAAAGAGAAATCCAACCCTTATGGACCTGTGTGAGCTCCGTGTTGCGGCTTCACAGATCAGTTCAGCGCAGTGGGTTATGTTTGGGAGGTGGAGTGGCTGTCCTCAGAAATCCCTGCGGGTGGGGCATTGCATACACACACACACACACACACACACACAGATTATGTACAGGGGTGTGTATGCATGAGTGAGATGTTGCTCAATCCCTGTAAAAGTATCTGGCTGAAGAAGCTGACCAAGGTGGAAATTAGAGGTGGGGTGTTTACAGGTGGTGGTAGAAGGAAAAAACCAGGAACCCCAGGAGAACCCTGCAGCTAGCCCGGGTTGGCTTGTTATTTTCTGAAAGAGCATAAACCCCACCCCATCCTCACTCCAACCTGCGGCAGGTTGGGGCCTAGGGAGGGTGGCAAGGATGGTGAGGTGCTGGCTGAGAGGCCTTAAAGTATCTTTAGGGGCAGGGCCAGCCTTCAGCCTGATGCTGATTTCTGGAGGCGCTGGGTGGGTATGTGTGGGGGTGCCAGGCCTGGGTGGGGGTCCCAGCCCTGGGTGGGGGTCCAGGCCAAGTGGATGTGTGTTCAGGAGACCTCAGGACTGTGTAGACCTCACTTGGCATTGCCACCACCAGTCACTTTGTGTCTGAACCTGGGAGCTGGTTGCAGGGGTATCCTTCCTCCTTGTCTGTTTTCTATAGTTTCTTCTACACCCTTCCTAAGGAATTGGAGGGCATTTGCATGCAAGTGGGGTTTGGACCTGAATGCCAAGGACCTGCTACTATTGAGTGACCCCCCCCCATCAGAGCAGCCTCCGTAGAGAATAATACCGTTGCCCTGGGCGGGGTGCCAGGGATCTTTGGTTCTTTTCATACTTTGTGACCCTGAGCCCTTCCCTTAAGCCCCATGGGCCTCAGTTTCCCATGGAGAGTGGAGAAGGCGTTCCCCTCCCCCATTTTTCCTGCTTTGGTTGAGGAGTAAACAAAAAGCTTGAAGCTGCCGGGGGCTGGCAGGCTGGAGGCTGGGAGTGACTCAGGGTCTGTAAGGTCTTGGGCAGTGATTTCCCCCAGGAAAGTCCCAGCAAATCTTTGTGACTTGGACAGGAGTTGGGTGAGGCTCAGCCCTCACCTCCGAGGTGTGTTGGGTTTTCTGAGTCCAGAGGTGGGGCAAGGTGGGTGTCTGCTAGATCTGCCTGCTTGGTCTTCCGAAGCTATCTCAGGTCTCCTCTCCCTTCCAAGACATTGAGGAGAGAGTGTGTGTGTGTTGGTGGGGCGTCTTGAGGGGGAGAATTGCTAGAAGGGTGGGGTGGGATCTAAAGGACTCCAGAAGTCTCTGGGCAGAGGCACATGCTCAGTGGGTAGGTGAGGGCACGTCTGCCTGGGTCTCCAGCTCAGCCTAGGGTGTTGAGGCAATTTGGTAGAACTGGCCTCAGTTCCAGAGAAGGTGACCCTCCTGCTTCAGGCACCCTCACGGTCCTGCTCTCCCTCTTTCCCATGACCTTGTCTGGATCAAATGTGACTGAGCCACTATGGTTCAGAATCTTGAGGGAAAGGGACCCTGGCATGGATGTTGTTGGCAGCAGCGTAGCACAGTTGTTAAGCATAAAGGCCTGGGTTTGAACCCCAACTCTCCCACCTGCTTGCTGTGTCTCTGTCTGCTTGCATGCAGTAGTTTATTTGGGAAGTGGTCTCAGGGGACAAGAGTGGAGGGAGGCAAGGGGTATAAAGGAGAGAAAGGGAAAGCAACTGTGAGGATGCACTATTTTTATTATTATCAACACTATGTCCTGGGTGGGTCTCCTGAGGAGCCTTATGGAATGAGTTTCAGAAACATTCCATATGGTTGAGAGAGAAACAGGGATGCATTCACCCATTAGCTCTGTCCCCTGTGAACGAGGATGGCTCCATGGACGTTGACTCCTACATACTTTCAGGCTGCAGGCCCCTTGGGCCACCCACACTGTAGCTCAAAGAGGGCCTGCCATGGCCCTAGATGAAGCATGGCCACTTGCCCTGTGTGAGATGCTGCTGGGAGTCAGCAGGGAGCTGGTCATTGCACAAGTGGCTGGAGTAAAAAGTGGAGTGTGAAGTGGCACACCCAGGTCCCACACTCTGTGTGACCTTGGGCAAATAACCTAACTTCTCTGAGACTCACTTTTCTTATCTGGGTTTTGTGAGTGTGAAATAACATATTTATTAAATTTTTGAACACAGCAAGGGCTGCATGAGGGCTACACTCAGGAAGGCAGCACAGTCTGGGTGGCTGAGGTTCTCTCAAGTGGGAGAAGAGGCTGCTAACCTCTGAAGACCCTCCTTCTAGTTGTAGAAATGGGCTCAAGGACCAGACAGCTGACCTGGTCAGTTCTTCCTGGTGCTGTGGCTCTGTTTCCCAGATCCCCTGAATGGTTGTTTTGAACTCTGTGAATTGAAGCCAGCCATGTCCTGACCATGAACTGACTCTCAGATGTGCCTCTTCCTGGTCTCTGTCCCTGGGAGGACATGGGATCCTGGCAGTGGGCAGAAGGGGTGAGTGGTGCAAGCAGCTTGGAAGCAGGTGCTTGAAGGAGGAGTGGAGGGAGGGAGGATGTCGGTGTTTGGAACTGGCAGATGGTTGTGGGCACTGGTCTGAGCCACAGTCAGTAGGGAGGACAGGGCAGGGGGATGGGGGAGGGTGAGAGAGAAATGGAGAGCAGAAGGGAGAGGACAGCAGGTTGGCAGAAGACAGAAATGATGGAGGAACCAGGGCTGTGGAGTGAGCTGGGCAGCCCTGGTGCCCCCAGGATTAGAATATCTGTGGTGGTGGGGACAGTCTGGGCCTGTGGGAAAATGATGGGATCTCATGAGAGACGGAATGTGGTTGAGGATTTGTTTGGGGGTCATGGGACATAAGCTGGGGGAAGCTTCATATTTCAGGGTATGGCACCTAAAAGCCTCCTGGTTTTCCTTTTTCCCAATTTGCTGACTTGTCCACTCCACCCACTTTGGCCTGGGAGATGCTGTCTGCAAACACTTAGGTCCTGTTGTGAGTGGCGGCGATTGGAGAAGGTTCAGACTTGCCTCTGCCGAGGCCTGTTGCCATGGTACTGTGGTGGCCCTTGTCTTCCTACCCTCTCCCATCTCTGAGCAACATGCCACCCCCTCAGGGAGAGGTCGCACAGTGGGGAAGGTATCAGCCGCCTCTGTTCATACATGGTCAGTTTAGACTGGCAATCCAAAGGCCACCGCGTCCATCCCTCTGCCTGCAGGCAAGGTCACTCCTGGCCTAACTGGGGAGGTGCAGCGGCCAATCTTCATTGACACTCTTCTGACCTCTGCAATTTGGGACTCTCCCAACCCCCAGGACTTTTTTTGTTTTTTAATAACTTCCAGAAAAGAAACCAAACCAATAATGCCTGCCTACCTATCTCCCCCTCTGTTGAAGCAGGTCTTTTAAGGATGTGATACTCTCTTGTCCAACCTCTTGTGAGCTCTGGTGCATCTCTCTGGGACATTCTGCTTCATGGCTGGTCATAGCCTGCCATGCTGCACTGTTCTTGTGTTTTCTTTTTTTGGTTTTGTTTGCCACAATCCTTCAGGCCTTCCAGATAGTTATAAGGAGATTCCTCTTTACCCGTTCAAGAGGTGAAGGAACCTTAGGGACTCCCAAGGCAGGTGGGACGCCAAGGTAAGGGTTGTGATTTGTGGGGCCTGGCTTGAGACCCAGGCTGTGTTGACCCCACAGCTCAGCCATTGTTGGGGTTCTAGACTTGTGACTTGCTCTCAGGGCTGACTGGTGTTCCACCTCCTCCTCTAGTTCAGATCCAGGGTTGTCAGCTTCTGTCCAGGATCATGCTAGGCCTGCTGGTCGAACCCTACAGCAGATGGTAGCAGGTATGAAAATCGGGGGAACCTGCTGATTAGGTGACTGGTAGTGAGCAAGAGCAGGAGGGAAATGAGGCAGTCAGGCACAGTGAGGTATACACACATGTGCTTGGCATGCACGTGTCTCTGGGTGTATTCTTTGATCGCTGTGTCCATGCATCACTTTGTGTCGCTACTTGTGGGTCCTGAATGTGTCTGCATGTGTGCACTGTAGTATGCTTTGGCTTGTGTACTTTTCTCTGGGTGTTTGTGTTAGCCACCCACCTGGTGCTCTCCAAGGTTCTGGAGGGTGTGCCAATCTGATGGCAGGTGATGCTTTACCAAGTATAACCTGGCCCCCCAGGGACCCTTGAATCTTCTGCCAGGCCCAGTCCTTTCTACAGGCTTCTTGTCCCTGTCCTTCACTCTGACTTAGGAAGTTGCTTCTCACCCACTGGCTGTGTGGGTGTCCACTGCCTTTGGGGAGGAGTCTGGGGAGAGACATCTAGTCCAAGCTTCAGATGCGAGTGACAGGTAGATAAGCCCTGGGTTGAGGAGATGAGTCAGGGATGGGAAGGATCTGGCTGTCAGTTAGCGTGCTTCAGGGAAGTGTGTGCTCCCTGCTTCCCCTTGGCCACCCCTCAGAGGCCTGGGCACCAGCAGTGAGAAGTCTCCCCCTCCCCACCCCCTTCATGCTCTCTCCATAGCTGTGGCTGCACACAGTTACTGACAGAGAGCAAATTGGTGTCTGGGACTTGGGGCATCCCACTGGAGACCTTGGCCTCAGTATGATTCCTGTCACCACTGTCCTTTAGAATTATGGAGTTCTTCCTGGATTGTACACTAGGCCTGTATTAACTCATTGGTTCCTTGGACCAATCCTGACTGTGGTTTCTGAAAGCATCTCATATCAGGAGGAAGTGGAGGCTCAGAGAGACTGGGTCACCTCTGCAAGGTCACACAGCTAGTAAGTAGTAGAGCTGGGATGTGAACCCAGGTCTGTTTTTGACATTTGCCTCTGTTGTCTCCAATTTTCACAAACCTTGGGTCCATCTCACTCTTGCAGTCTTCTCTTCCCAGAGGCTGTCCCAGATCATCCTCTCTAAATGGGGTTCACCATCCCCCAACAAGATCGTATCACCCAACTGTAAAAACCCATGTGAAGGTATTTTATCCCTCTTTTGTCCCTTCAATCTTAATCTCTGTTTTGTTTGTTAAAATATCCTCAGCACTAGCTGAAAACTTGAAATACCATAAGAATGCAATGAACGTTTGAGGAATGAAGGAATAAATATGTAAGAATATGTCTAACTTCAGACCTAAGCTCTAAACCCTCCTCTTTACTGTCCTTAGCACAGCAGGGACCATAGCAAAATGGCTGGGAGCATGGTCTCTGGAGCTAGCATGGGGGTTCAAATTCTGCTCTGTCACATCTGATCATCTAGTGCTGTGTAATATACACCCAGGAGCTTATGGCTTAAAACCATTGTGACATTTATTTTGCTCAGGATTCTGCAATTTGGGCAGGGCTTGGCAGGGATACTTGTTCCTGCTCTGCTATCATCGTCTGGGGTGGTTCAGAGTCTAGGGCTGGGACTGTTGGTCGGCTCAGTCACTCACATCTGGCACTTGATGTTGGCTGATGGCTTCAGGTTTTGGTTCCTCTTCACCAGGGGCCTCCATGTGCCCCCTCTGTGTGGTAGTGTGAGCTTTACACCATGGTGACTGGGCTAAGGGGTAAGAATCCCAAGGAAGAGGGCCTCCCTGGTGGCGCAGCGGTTGAGCGCTGGGTTGCGAAGCTGCCCACAGCCTCTGCAGCGCTGGTTCGATCCCCGGCTGCTCCCCGGCCACCGGAGGAGGGTCCCACATGGTGCGCAGACCTCTCCTGCCGCCCACTGCTCCCCTCAGCAGTGTACTTCGGTCCTTCTGGCTGCTCTGCTCCCCGCTCTGGCTCTGGTGAATTCTCTCACCCTCCCGCGCTTCTGACTGTACCCAGTGCTTGTATAAATAAATAAAAATAAATCTTAAAAAAAAAATTAAAAAAAAAAAAAAGAATCCCAAGGAAGAGAGCCAGGCTGAAGCTGTTTCACCTTTTCCTGGCTGCATTGGAAATGATGCAGCGTCGCTTCTGCTGTAGTCACAGATCTGCACAGATTGAAGAGGAGGGATTGTGGACCCCTCACCTCATGAGGGGGGCCATTGTCATGTGATATAAAGAGCATGTAGATGGGGGATATATTATGGGATGGTATGACCACTTCTGGAAAATACAGGCTGCCATAGCCACTTAGTAGGAGTGTGACCTTGAGCAAATTACTTAGTCTCTTTGTGCCCAGCCTTCTCATCTGTCAAATGGGAGACACCATCGATATTTAACTCTTTGAATTATTCCTTTAGTCATGTCTACACTTTTGCCCATGGAGCCCCTTGGCTACAGGTGAGGAATTTGGCAGATTTTCACTGAACTTTAGAATCCAGCCCCAATTCCTCACCCACTCTTAAGAGGCACCTAACTGTACAGAACCTTTCTGAGGGAAACTGGGAGACAAGTGGGAACTTTGAGTGGAAAAGCCCTTTCTTAGTTTATTACACCATTCTAAGTCAGCCCTTCTAAGGGGCAAGGAGATACTGTGGGGCTGGAGGTCCAGGAGGACTCCTCTCTGTCTGGGGATGGGGCAAACCCCATTAGGACCCCATCTTTATTCAGGGAAATTAGGATATATGAATCATTTACAAGCTATGTTTGAGCGGCAAGCCTTTTTAAAAAAAAATAACTGAGGGAGTCCCCCTTTTTTCTCTGCCCCCCTCCTGCCTCCACCTGAGTCACTTGCCATCTGCCAGAAGTACCACCCCCATCCAAGCTTGCCAGATCTGGGGAGGAATCTCAGGGTTTGCTCATCCTGGCCCAGGCTGGGGCCACTCCTCTGCTGCACATTGGCAAGGGGCTCAGGAAGAATCTCAGGGTTTGCCTGAGCCCAGCCTGGAGAGATCTCACATGTGGAACTGCTGTCATTCTCTGTAGGAATGGCAATATGGTTAAAAGCAGTGGCTTTGGGTTTGAATTCTGCCTCCACCACCTACCAGTCCTGTGACCTTGGGCAAGTCTCTCTCTTTTTTTTTTTTTTTTAAATATTTATTTATTTATATCTTAAAATAAATATTTATTTATTTATACAACCACTGGGTACAGTCAGAAGCGCAGGAGCGTGAGAGAATTCACCAGAGCCAGAGCGGAGAGCAGAACAGGCAGAGTGACGAAGTACACTGCTGAGGGGAGCAGCGGGTGGCAGGAGAGGTCTGCGCGCCATGTGGGACCCTCGCCCGGCAGCCGGAGATCGAACCGGCCCTGCAGAGGCTGCGGGCAGCTTCGCAGCCCAGCGCTCAACCACTGCGCCACCAGGGGAGGCCCATGTTAGCATTCTTTACAGATGAAAAATCTGAAATGGAGGGATTTCATATCAGAACTAGGGCTGGGACCCATGTGTTCTGACACCATGCAGTTATTGTTAACCTCTGTCAACACAGAATTTCCCCCCATCCCTCAATTCCTTTCACGGAGGACAATATGGCCGCCATCCTAGATAAATCACCTGGAGGCCTTCCCCTTTTCCTGTATGCAATACTCAAATCTGCCTGTGGAGGGCGCAGGTGCCCACCTCTGGCCCACCCTGGTGAGGTAAGTACCAGGTGAGGCTCTGCAGTAACAGGGGAGGGTTGCGAATGACTCAGTGGATGGGGCCTGGCAAAAAGCTAACTTTGTGATCTTCTTTAGTGAGAATCCCCTTCAGCCAGCTCCTTGTGCCAAAACCTTTTTACAGTCAGTCAAGGACCAAAAAGTGTTGGGAGTATTGTAGTGGAACATTCCAGTTTTTCTCCCTGCATCAGAATCATCTGGGAATTTTGTGAAAGATGCTGATTCCCCAGCCCCATCTCTGAACAGTGGAATGAGAATTTAACAGTTGTACTGCCTAGCTTGTCTGGAGCCCTGTGCCAGGCACTGCTCTGAAACCTTAACATGTATTAATTCCTTTCCCCCTCCCAAAGGCCATGAGATAGGAACTCTTAGTCGCCCCGTCTTATAAAAGGGAATTCTGGTCAGACTCCCTGGTTGCACAGGTGGTTAAGTGCAGCCCTGTGAAGCTGTCCACAGCCTCTGCAGCCCGGATTCGATCCTGGCCAGCCGGGGAGATAACACATGGCGAGGCAGACCTCTCCTGTCTCGCCCACTGCACCCCTTGGCAGCGTATTTCAGTCAGTCTGCCTGTTCTGTTCCCTGCTCTGTCTCTGGTGAATCCTCTCACCCTCCCACACATCCGGCCTGTACCCCAGTTCTTATAAAAAAAAAAGGGAAGTCTGGTCTGAGGCACAGAGAGCTTAAGGAACTTAGCCAAGGTCACACTGCTGGTGAGCTGCTGGCCTGGAACTTGAACCCACACTACTCAAACCCCATGTGGTTTTCATGCCTAGTGCATTCAAGAACCATTGCTTTATAATACAGGCCTGTCCCTTTTTGTCTTCTTTTATTTTCATTATTATAAATAATGTTTAGTATGCTTTTCTCATAAAAGTAAGATCTGCTTGTATCAGAAAACTTAGCAAATTCAGAGAAGCATGGAGAAAAAAATTCAAGATCTTTAATCTCAGACCTGAGCATATTAGTTAGCCCATTTAAAGAAAGACAACATCTCCCAACAACAGAGCTATACCTACTTTATGTTGGTTGAAATGTGCTCTATTTTTGGGAGATATTGTCTTTCTTTAAACTACCCCCTGCTCTTGGAAATTTAGGTTGTTCCCAGTGTTTTATAGTTATGAAATACTCTGGTGCCCTCAAAAGTGCAACTTGGCACACACCTCTGGTTTTTTCCCTTGGGAAGGTATAGAATTGGAATTGCTAGGTCAAAAGGCAGGCATCCTCAATACATCTTTTTTATTTTTATTTATTTATTTAAATAGGTTCTTTTAAAAAGATTTATTTATTTATTTACACAAGCACTGGGTACAGTCAGAAGCACGGGAGGGTGAGAGAATTCACCAGAGCCAGAGCGGGGAGCAGAGCAGGCAGAAAGGCCAAAGTACACTGCTGAGGGGAGCAGCGGGCGGCAGGAGAGGTCTGCGCGCCATGCGGGACCCTCCTCTGGTGGCCAGGGAGCAGCCGGGGATCAAAGCGGTGCCGCAGAGGCTGCGGGCAGCTTCGCAACCCAGCGCTCACCACTGCGCCACCGGGGAGGCCCACATATTTTTTATTGAAGCACCATATGCACACAGATTTTAAGTGTACAGGTTGATGAATCTGTAAACTTAAAAACCTGGTATAACCAGCATTCAGACCCTCAGTGGGCCATGACCGGCACTCTAGAGTCCCCTGGCACACAGCTAGGGGTTCTGACTTGTGTTGTCAAAGTACCCCCAGCAAAGTTTTATATTGGTCTTTTTTGAGTTTTAAGATTTTGTTTATTTTTACGTAGAACTGGGGTGTAGGCCAGAGGTGAGGGGGGTGAGAGGATTCACCAGAGACAGAGTGGAGAGCAGAACAGGCAGACTGACTGAAATACACTGCTGAGGGGAGCAGCGGGCGAGACAGGAGAGGTCTGCTGTGCCATGTGGGTCAGCTCCCCGGCGGGAGGCTGAACTCAGGCCGACTTGGTGATAGTGCTGAGACTTAACTCCCAGGCCACCAGGGAGGCCTTTTTTTTTTGAGTTTTCCTAACTGAAGATTGAAGCACATACTCTGCTTAAAAGCAGAGTGGATGGAAAATTTTCTGGAGTCAGATAGTGAGAGAGAAAGACTTCCCTTCAGCAAGAACAAGGTGATCCCCAGGCTGGGATCAGTGGGCAGCTTAAGAAGTGTTTTAAAGAAGCTAGCTTTTGCATCTGCTGCTGCTGCTTCTTTAAGACCAAACCATCTGTTTATTTAACATTAAAAATATTATGGGCCTCGCTAGTGGCCTAGGGGTAAAGTCTCAGTGCTGTCACCTCTACAACCTGAGTTCAATCCCCAGCCAGTGAGCTAACCCACATGGCGCAGCAGACCTCTCCTGTCTCGCCTGCTGCTCCCCTCAGCTGTGTATTTCAGTCAATCTGCCTGTTCTGCTTCCCACTCTGTCTCTGGTGAATCCTCTTACCCCTTGCCCCCATACCTCTGGTCTACGCCCCAGTTGTATGCAAAAAAAAACAAAAAACAAAAAACAAAAAAAAAAACCCCAAAAAAAACCTTAAAAAAAAGAAAAAAATTATTACATGTTCATGCTCAAAAAACAAAACAAACAGTTTTGAAACAGCACTGATTTTTCCTTCTAGGAATTGTCTAGGTATGTATAAGAATTTCCGTATTTATTTAAACTAATGGGATCCTACTATATGAGCTATACTGTATTTCAGTCAATCTCCCTGTTCTATTCCCCACTCTGTCTCTGGTGAATCTTCTCACCCCCAACGCCTCTGGCCTGTACCCCAGTTCTTGTATGCATAAACAAATAGTTAAAAAAATTTGAGTGTTTAGGGTATATACATATGTACATTCTACCTCATTCTTTTTTTTTTTTTAAAGATTTATTTATTTATGCATACAAGAGCTGGGGTACAGGCCAGAGGTGTGGGAGGTGAGAGGATTCATCAGAGACAGAGCGGGGAACAGAACAGGCAGATTGACGGTTGTACACTGCTGAGAAGAGCAGCGGGTGAGTCAGGAGAGGTCTGCTGTGCCATGTGGGTTGCTCCCTGGCTGGCCAGGGGATCAAACTCGTGCTGCAGTTGCTGTGGACAGCTTCATAGGTTGTGTCTTTAACTCCTTGTGCCACCAGGGAGGCCCCTCTACCTCATTCTTTTTAGTGGTCACATTGTATTCCACCTTAGGTTTGTGCTTAATATAGTGATCTCCAGATGATGGCATTTAAGTTATTTTTTGCATTTGCTATTACAAATAATGATATAATTAATTTCATGTCATAGGCCTTGTCAACTTGTATGAGTTTAGCTGTGAGAAAAACTTCTAAAAATAAAATTGTTGGCCTCAAGGTCTGTACGCTTAAAATTGTGATAGCTATCAGCAAACATCTATGCACTAATTGTGGGGGTACCTGTTTCTTTATACCCTCATGTTTATCACGTTTTTTTTTTAAGCCTTTAATATCTATGGGTAAAAGTGATGCCTTATTATTATTACCATTAAAAAGGCTTAAAATTATTTTATAGCTTCTCTAGTCCACAGTTCTGATTGCTAGGAGTTCTTCTGGCCTACTGGCATTACTGAACAGATCATAATAAATTGTGTAATTGTTGTATATTAAGTTCATGCTTCTGGAACCCAGTTTTCACAAGCAGCCTTCTTGCAATTTTTTTGGTCATCATCTTGCTTTTCAGAACTTGTGCAACGGGAAATTCAGTGTAACCCTTGAGATGGTATAGATGGGGAAGTGAACAGTGGATTGTAAATCACAATGCAGATGTTAGATGTCATTTTATCTCGCTTTTGGGGTGTGGGCTCCTAACTGACGTGGATTTGCTGGCTGGGAATGCCACTGTGCCCTGTTTTCCTGGTGGTCAGTGTCCTTTGCCATCATCCTTTATCTTCATCTGGCTTATAAGGAAAGTTGGAGGCTAATCTAGACTCCCCTTTGATGAAAGGTAAACTGAAGCCTTTGTTTCAGAAAGAGCACGTGACCTGCTCAAGTGATTCAATCGTTGAGTTGCGTTGGGAACAGAGCTGTACCCGACTGTGGCAGTACTGGGGCTGGCTTGTGCAGTCCAGAGTAGGGGAGGATCCAAGCCAAATGATCTAGTGCCTTCTTCTCTAGGGGCATCTGTTTCTTTTGCTTCCTGCCTCATCCCTATGAAAGGAAGTTGTCTCATTTTTTAGCTCCTACTGGTGCCCAAAAGGACCTACTGGCCACTACTACATAGGATCATACAATAGGATCCCATTAGTTTAAATAAATAGTTGCCCTCCTCCTTGAAATCCAGACTGCTTCTTGGTTCCACATTCCTCTAGAGCCCCTACAACTCATGAATTACCTGGGGTTCTGCCCTGGGCTTGGGGCTCTGACTGGGACTTGCCCCCTCAACTGGGACCAGGAACCCCCACAGGCCTCCACCAGGGAAGCCAGGGCCTTATGACTTACTTATCCAAAGCAGATTCTGTGGAAGGGGTGCAGAGCAACCTCAGGAGAGGAGGAACTGGCCTGGGCTGGTATTGGGGGGTCGTGGGCACTTACTCTTTCCTACTTCATCATTGCTTAGTTGTTGAGCTGCACTTTGCAATCAGGGCCTTAGTTTCCCCACCCGTAAAGTGGGCTTTGTATTGATTGTCATTTCTCTAGATTCCAGTGGGCCTGGTTTGAACTAGTAATTGGCACTTATACTGACTGACACCGATATTCATGTAGCACAGTGGCTGAGAACTTGGATTCTGGATTCAGACCTAAGTCTGCTGCCTTTGCACTGGGTAAATTAGTCAAGTTCCTTAACATCTCTGAGCCTGTGTCCTCATTTGTAAAATGGGAATAACAGATACCATCTGAGAGTGGCTGTGAGTTTGAAATGGCTGGGCCCACACTGGCCCAGGGTAAACTCACAGACACAGTTCCTGCTCCCTCCTCGCTGCTCCTAGCTTATCCTCATTTTACTCTGATGGCCTGGGGTGTGAGTCAGCTGAGGTCTGGGAGGAAGCTGGGCTGTGCTTGGTGGGGGAGGAAGCCTGGGCCTGGTCACAGAATGCTTCTCTTTTCTCTTGACTCAGTCCATCCCAGAGATTCCTAGGGACCCCTCACTGTGCACCCCCACACAGAGGAGGAACTGAGGCATCAGAAACCCGTGAAACTGAGTGGGACTGAGGCTGGGGGCAGAATCATAATAAATAGAAATTATAACAGCTCCCATAATGGTGTGGGAGCCCTGTGAAAGTGTTTACATTCATCCTGTGAGATTGGTAGCATCTGCCTCACACTATTGAGGATGACACTGCTGCCCTGAGTGATGCAGGAACTTGCTGGAGGTCCTGAAGGCTGGGAGAGGCCGGAGGCCAGGCATGTGGAGGAGGCTCTAGAAAGGCTCTCACCTCCCTCCATACCTTACAGAAGTCATCCCTTCTCCAGACTTCACTCTGGAGCGTGAGGAGAGGACTGGTCCCTTCTAGCCTCTCCAAGGCTCCTAGATCCCAGTGGAGTCAAGCAAGTGCAGGAGGCTGTGAGTTCTGCTCCCCTTCTGGCTGATGCAGCTAAGCCTTGCTCCTTGACCAGCTATCTGAATCCCATGATTCTGTGTATTTGTGGCCACCATGCAAAAAAGACCAGACCCCAGGTGGGAGGGCCCAGCCTGTGGGTGGTCCCAGGTGAGGTCTCCAAGCGCCTTCCTGTCTGAGCACACCTGTGGTCAGGCATGTGTTCAGATGAAAGTAGATAAGATGGGTGGTCGAAAGTACCTGAGCTTCGTGTGACTGTAACCCCATCTCTTTCTCCCCCACACAAAAGCACATTGAAATGCATTCCAGTCAGACTCACTGTGAACTCCCATGTGTAAAAGACTAAATGATCTGCAAAAGGAATTTTGTTATTAGTGACCCACTTGAGCCCCATGGTGAATCTGTGAGCTGATGGTGTCGTGCAGGATACTGGGTCTGGAGTAGGTGTTGGTGTTGGTGAGGCAGCAGCCCTAGAGCCCACAGCTGTTTTCACTCACCAAGCATTTTATCTTTTTTTTAAAGATTTATTTATTTATTTATGCATGTAAGAACTGGGGTACAGGCCAGAGGTGCGGGGCTGTGTGTGTGAGAGAGGGAGGATTCACTAGAGACAGAGCCGGGAACAGAACAGACTGACTGAAATACACTGCTGAGGGGAGCAGCGGGTGAGACAGGAGAGGTCTGCCACATGTTGTGGGTCACCTTAGATCCCCCTGCTGCAGCAGCTGCGGGTGGCTTCATAGTGCTGACGCTTAACCCCTTGCGCCACCAGGGAGGCCCCCAAGTGCTTTATCTTGGTGGAGACTTTCTTCATGGAGGAATAAAGGGATGCATTACTGGCTTTTATTTACTGGGGGTTGCGCCGGCTTCTAGCATAGCTGGATCCAGGAGCTCAGATGATTTCCGTGAAGGCTGGTCTTTCTTATGTTTCCTGTCTGGCAGTTCCCGCCCCTGCCTCCCTCTGGGATGTGCTCTCCGTAGTGCCAGGCTCCCATTCTGTGGTTTAGTGACTCTAGAGAGCGGAGGGGGGAACATTCTGGGAATATTATTTGGGCCTTTTTTTTTTTTTGGCCTAGAGACTAAAAAAAACGGGCAAACCAAGGATTACAAAAAGGAATGTGAATAAACAAACAAACAAACAGGAAAAAACCCCAAACAAGGTCAGGAGGGGTGTTGCTGGAAGGAGGGAAGAGGGAGCTCAAGAGAAGGAAGGGGGGGGGCCTCTTGCCCCCTCGTGCACTGGTCACCGTGGCCTGGTCAGGTGCTCTCCTCACAGCCCACTGAGTGCAGAGCTCTTTTTCTCTCAGAGGGAGAGCAGATGGGCACAGGACAAGCAAGAACCAAGGTGTCCACCTGTTGAGCATCTCCTGGGTGTGGGGTGGGTGCAGTGGGGGTGAGAGGTTGGATGTGAAGAGGTCTGGGGGTGAGAGGTATGGGTGTGTTCAGCGGGAAGCCAGTGGTCTGACACAGCCCCAGAGTGAACCACACGATCTTTCCTCTGCTGGTGAAGAGGGAGTGGTCTGACCAGGGACCCCCAGGTACCTGCTGAGAGGCCAGCTGCCTTGGAGGAAAGGACCCCACACTTACCGAGTGTGTACCTGGGTATGTGCCCACTTACGTGCATATGAGCAGGTCCGTCTGCATCCATGCGCGCGCTGTGTTTGTATGGGAAGTTGTGGGCGTGTGAGCTGTGCAGATGTCTGCTAGTGTCTATATGAACTTACATATGAATGTGTCGTGCATGTGCACACATATCCACACACATGAATTTTCCATGCGGGCGCATGCATGTATGCTCTGGCCCACACAAGTGCAGGTGTCATTACATGTGTGGGCGGGTTTATCTGCTTTGTGTTGAACCATGGTGGAGCAGGAAGGCAAAGGCTTTCCCTTGGGCAGCCCTAAAGAATGGGTGTGTGGGGTCCCAGCCTGCAGGACTCCCTGAGCCTTCCAGCAAGTCTGTCCCCTTCAGGCACAGCTGTGGGAATCCTTGGGCCTCCCCGGGTTCTGTTCTGGGAAATGGGCTGTGTGGGGCTAAAGCTGCCCACTCTGACTGTGGTGCAATCTGCCAGCGGAGCCCCTTCCGGAGCTGCGGGTTCCTCTGGGTGTGGGGAAGCTGCCCTCTGCAACCTCCTCTGCTTGTCTTGTTGCCTCCCTGAGGGCAGGACACACCTCCCAGCACTGGGCCTCACCCACAGGAAGTGCGGGTTTTGGGGAGGGCCACGGGGAGGTGCTGCGCTGGGCGCCCCGCCCTTTGCCTGGGCCGTCTGAGCCCGCTGCACAGCTAGGGCTGTCTCTTCAACAGCCCTGGGGACATCGCTGGCCCCCCAGGGTCCTGAGGCCACAGCCATGTTTGGCAGGAAGCGCAGTGTCTCCTTTGGGGGCTTCGGATGGTGGGTGACATATGGCAGGGCGGTCGAAGGGATGGGACTGAACCAACTGTGAGGTCTTGTGTGTGGCTGTGGCTGTCTGTGGGAACAGAGGGCTCAGATTGTGCCTGAGACCTGGGTCTGTAAGGGGCACTTTCAGATGCCTGGGCCAGATGGAATGGAGGGTCTGGTGAGACTTCAAATACAAAGCTTTTCCTCACTGTCCCTTGGGTACAGTCTTCTGGGGGATCCAGAAGGTCGGAGCTGGAGCCAGTGTGAGTGTGGCGGCATGACTGGGCTTGAATGTGTGTCTCTGTGCCCCCTGTGGGAATGCATGTCTGTGATGTGTGTGCGTGTGTGCCACAGTTGCCTGTATGTGTGATATGTGCCAGGCTCGGTGGGTGTGCCTGTGCGTGTGACCATGAGTGCACCCTGTGTTTCTGAGCAGGTGATGGTCTGCACCGCAGGTCACCTGTACCTGCGTGTGCTCGTGTATGTGCAAGTGTTATGCTTCTGTCTGTCATCTTTGTGACTTCAGGGCAGGTGGCACCTGTGGCCCACTGGACCTTTGGGCTACCTCCTGTCAGTAGGCTTGAGTGTGAGGAGGGGGATGGCCTGTCCCCAGAGATCCCTCCCCTCTCCCCTCGTCCCTGGGCAGCCAGACCTAGCTCCATCTAAGCGCGAGCACTGGCCTATGTGCCAGCATCTTGCCTGGCTCTCTGGGCCACCTTTTGGCAGTAAGCTTCTGTCTGGGACAAAGGAGAGACTCTCCCGGGGGACAGATAGTGGGGCGCTGGAGTCAAAGCCTTGTCTCTGGTTACCAGCTGTTGGCAGCTTCTCCTCAGCTGGGCAACAGGCTCTAGTGGTTTTCATTATCGGTTTCCTTTCAGCTTCTGGGCCTGCGGTATTGTCAAAGAAAGGTTCCTGCAGGGGGAGAGGGCTGGGGGTGTCCTGGGTGGAAGCTGGTGGGTAATGAGGGGCGCAGGAGGCAGGGAGGCACAGAGGGCTGCCCAGAGACGGGCTCTGCTCCTTAGCCACTGCCATATGTGTGCTTTTTATTTCCCCTTCCCTCTTCTTGAAAGCACTTGGCCCTTGTCCATTCGTCCTCTGGCAGGAAGGGATCATGGGTGCTCCTTGTTGAGCGGATGGGGACGGTGAGGAAGGGACAATGCCAGGGGGGCACAGGGTGGCATGCTCCATGAGCTTTCCCTGATGCCTGGGCCAAGGGGCTGCTGTCCCGAGGGTAGGATCTGGGTTTGAATCACATCTGCTTCCTGGTCAGGATGCAATTCAAGGCTGGAGTTCTATGGGGCAGGGCTCAGGCGATGAGTGGGGCCCCCAAGATCCACCTCCTCTGAGTGGTGTGGGGGTGATGGGGGCACATCCCACATGCTCACTAGCTCCTTGTGGAATGGCTAAGTGAGGGGCTTTGCCCCCCCAATAGACATTTGGTTGGGGGCCCATTGAGTTTGAGGGGATAAAAGAGCATCCTGGTGGGGTTGGAGGGCTAGGGTGGCAACAGAGTGCTGGAGTGGAGTTTGGGTGTCATCTGGGGATGGCTGTCAACTGGGAGGGGCTGTCACAGTGGCTGGGGGTGGGGTGGGGGGAGTTACATATGCCTGGAGCCCTGGTCCACTCCAGACAGTGAATGAAATCTTGGAAGTGGTATTTTTGAAAGCTCCATTGGAGGTGAGGGTGGATAGCCACTAACATCAGGGTTAGGCAGGTGATGAGGGTGGATGAAATGGGCAGAGGAGGGACAAGAGAGAAGGTGCCAGGGAGAGACTGGGACTTTGGCTTCCTTAAAGGGAAAAGCCCATTGTCACAGCTGCTGATCTTTAGTTTCAGCTCTGCTGAGGCCCCACCCTCCCAGGGTCACACCCCAGCTCAGGTTCCTATGGACAGACGCCTGGGTAGGTGTAGACACTGGGTTCTGCATGGGGGAACCTGTGTTCTATCATGGTGGTTGGGCCACACCAGGAGTCTGGGTTCTGGTGCTGTCTCCACCTTCGCTCATTGAGGAACTCGGATGGGACACTTCCCTTCCCGGGTCTCAGTTTCTCCCCATGTAGGTGGGCTTTCTGCCTTACTTACAGTGCAGGGGTGTTGAAAGATTTAAAGCAATTGCTTGAGAAAGTATAAAATATAAGCGCTTATTGTTAGGGGTTACTCGAGGTTTGCTCTGTTACAAGTATTATAGCAGAAAAAAGGGACCTGACTCTGGGGTCCCCTACCCTTTCTGGTGGATTGAATGGGAGAGGAGGAGGGGTTCATCCCGGAGGGGAGTAGAGCCCAACAAGACCTTTGGGGACTAGTAATGAAACCCAAGGAAGGGGCCAGCAGGTATGTGGGGAGGAAGCTGGGAGGGACCTCCTTTAGGAACCCTGGGGTGTGGCTTGCTTTGCTGTTGGGAACTGAGATCAGAATGTGCTGGGAGCTTACTCAGAGTGAAAGATCCTACCTCCTAACTCAAGGGCTTGGGGCTGACTTGTGATTCCTGGGGTAGTCTTTGTCCTTGCCATGTGGCTCTGGATACAACTTTGCTCTCCTTGCTGGCCCAGTGGTTGTGTGTGTGAAAGCAGTGGCAGAGCTGAGCTGGCTGGACAGGAGTGGCTGAAGGGACTTGCCAGCGTTTCAAGCATCTTGGAAGGAGTGGTGATTTTGGTGGCACTGATGGTGATGATGACAAGAGGATGGTGGTAAAAGTGATGATGATGGTACACTGATGGTGACCCTCTTGCTTAGGTTGTGACCCTAAACAAGAGAGGGTGGAGTAGGTTTCACACCTACCTTTGCATCTCTGGAGAGAGGAAGGGGCTGCTTTGCAGCCATAAGGGCTGGCATATGCAGGGGCTAAAAATAGAAGCTTAGCAGCGTTGCCTCATCTTCCCACAAGGGTGGAGGGTGGTGCAGGCTGGGGTGGAGGAGCTGGCTGCTGGGACAGTCTGTCGCAAACGTGATCTTCCCTGCTCTGAGCTTATGTGCCTGACAGATCCCACCTGCTGGTGTTCCTGGATCCTACTGCCAGGTTCTGTTCTAGAAGTGGGGTCTGCGTCTTTTTTTTAAAGATTTACTTATGCATACAAGAGCTGGGGTGCAGGCCAAGGGTGCAGAGGGTGAGAGGATTCACCAGAGACAGAGCGGGGAACAGAACAGGCAGATTGACTGAAATACACTGCTTAGGGGAGCAGCGGGCAAGAGGGGAGAGATCTGCTGCACCATGTGGGTAGCTCCCTGGCCGGGGATGGAACTCGTGCTGCAGTGGCTGCGGATAGCTTTGTAGTGCTGAGACTTAACCCCTTGCGCCACCAGGGAACCCCTGGTGGTCTGCCTCTTTGGATGAAATGGCAGCTCCCAGAACAGGAGGGTCCCTGTTGCTGGGGGTGCTGGCATTTTTCCAAAGCAGAAGCTCAGTAAATATTGATGTGCTGATTGTCTAGCTGCCTATGAAGCTGGATTGCAGAGTCCTTTTGTAGAATGTGGGTGTTGAAGGGAGAGGCTGCATACAAGGTGCCTAAGATCCCTGGGTTTGGAGTCAGATTACCTGGATTCAGACTAGCCAGTGATTTTATCCATCTGAACCTCATTGTTCTCATCTCTAAAACAGGACAATAACATTTCCTATTTCACAGTCTTATGTGTGACTTTAGCCCTCCCAGAACTCACAATTCTTCCTTCCGGGGCTGGTGAACTTCTTCCAGTAGCAGCTGTCCCCTGCAGGGCCCTCCTGGTCTGGTGGTCTGAACTGGCTAGTAACTCCACCTCTGCAGATGAGAGCAGGAGCCTTCCTCCTGGCACTGACCAAAATCCTGGCTTTTCTTTTTGCAGGATCGACAAGACCATGCTGGCGAGCCTGAAGGTCAAGTAAGTAGCCACTTCCTGTTTTGTAGAGGTTAGAGAAGATGGCAGATTGGAACTCTCATGGGGCTGTTTACCCTCAAGTTGTTCAGTGGGGCTGCTGTGTTTGTATCAGAGACTCTCATCATTCAGGGGCTTCTTGATTAGAGGAGGTTGGACAAGGCTCTTGATTCCTGGGGTATTGTGTAGTATCTGGGGGAAGGGCAAAGTTGGGTTGAAAGTAGCAGACCACAGAGTGGGGGAAGCGTGTGTAGTGCTATGGCTTTTGGTTCAGAACTTAGGGGTATAAGAAAGAGAATTTTATTTTCTGTCACCTTAATTATTATGTGAAAACCCAATTCTATTAAGTTGTCTCTTTGATATTCCCACTCACCTGAGCAATTGCGCCACGTAATTCTGGGACCTCATAACACAGCCTTCTGTGTGTGTGTGTGTGTGTGTGTGGGTGGGTGGGTGGGTGGGTGGGTAATTTGGTCACTGAGTCATATGTTACTAGACATGTGTCATCCTGATTGGTCTGGCCCTGGGACTTTCTGATGCTTCCAAAGCAGATTTAGGGTCTAGAGATTGTCTGCCTCCATTTACTACATGTCACACACCTGTCTGGGGAAGCCCTAAGCAAGCATGTAGAATCCCATACCACTCTCCCCTCACCACTTTTGTTTCTTTTCCTTCCATGTTTCTGGCCAAGTCATTTTGTCCGCATCCTGATCTCCTTTCCCCCTTGAGATATAACAAAAGTCAAGTTCTATCTGCGTTCCGCCCTTGGGCAATGAGCACTGACAAGCCATCTGCTCCAAGCGACTAATTGAAAAGGAGGGAAATTCTAGGAGGTAAAAATAGTTTGGGTCACCAGCTCAAAATATTTTCCTGCTACATGTGAATGAACTCGTGTGTGACAAATTCCTCTAATGAGTCCTTCAGAGGTAGTGCCTCCTGCTTGTAACTCCCCCCTCTCAACTGATAAGTTTTCCAAGCTGACCTCTCTCACCTATGCCATTCAGATGCCAATACTGAATGAGATTTCCCACTCTGGTTTGTTTTGCTCAGCATGGTGAGGGTGGGCAGTTTGCAGGGCAGGGATAAATGGCAAACTGTCCCTGCTCCAGAGCTTTCACTCTCTCTGAAGAGCTGATGCCAGAGATGGAATGGAAGCTTCTAAAATAGCTCTAAAAGATGGGTGGGACAATGGACCCACCTGTACCTGTGCTGGGTCGGCATGAGGTGTACTTCAGGGTAGCCCAGCGTTCAGGGCACACCATTCTTGGGCAAGACATTTAACGCCTCTGCACTATATTTTCTGTAATTTTTGACCAGGAGCACAATATTATCTGCTCCTCCTAGAGCTTCTCAGCGTATTGAATGAGATGGTAGGTAGGGAGCAGAGTTACTAAGGACTATGGAATGGTAGAGTGTTTCTTTTTTTTTTTTTAATTTTTTTTTTTAATAGAGGCATGTTTATTTATTTATTTATTTGTTTGTTTGTTTGGTTTTTGTTTATACATGCACTGGGTACAGTCAGAAGCACGGGAGGGTGAGAGAATTCACCAGAGCCAGTGCGGGGAGCAGAGCAGGCAGAAGGACCGAAGCACACTGCTGAGGGGAGCAGCAGGCCGCAGGAGAGGTCTGCGGGCCATGTGGGACCCTCCTCCGGTGGCCAGGGAGCAGCCGGGGATCGAACCGGCGCCGCAGAGGCTGCGGGCAGCTTCGCAACCCAGCGCTCAACCGCTGCGCCACCGGGGAGGCCCGGTAGAGTGTTTCTTTTGGTGCTGTCTCAGGACATCTAGTTCAATGTCACAGGTATTTATTGAGGGCCTGATTGTTTTAACTGATAAAGCTGATACAGGCATCCTGCAAGGAAACTAGTTACAAGGGGGAGTGAAGGGTCGGGGCATGGGCCGGTATTGAGATTGGGACCACAGTGGGGTATCTGGGGGGCAGGCTGAGGGCTTAAGCACTGGAGAGGTGGAATTGAGCTGGTTATTTGGGACACTGTGTAGGGATTGTGTTCCTACTTGTCCTTGGTTAAGATTCCTTTGATTGCAAGAAACAAAAACCTACTGAAATCTGGTTAAGAAAAAGATGGAGTTTATGGAAAAAAATCGCAAGGTGCCTCAGGGAACCCAGGGGAGGAGGTGGAGGTACAGCTCTGGAGGTGTTGAACAGGACCTAGACATTCATCCTCATCACAGCTGGCTTCCTTGCAGAAGTTGATCCTAAATTTGGATCCTAAATTTCATATGTAAATACCAGGCTAATTTTCAAAAAGAAGAGCAACACTATAGTTACTACAAAACTCCAATAGTCATGACAATGTGGCCTTGGCTGAAGGGCCAGCATGTAGGCCAGTGGAAGAGAATTCAGAGCCCAGAAATAAACCCTCACATGTGCAGTTAATTGATTTTCAACCAGCGTGTCATAATAATTCAGAGGAGAAAAATAGTCTCTCAACAAACGGTCTGAGACAACTGAGGTCCACATGCAAAAGGCTGAAATTGAACTCTTCTCTCATACCACATGCAAAAATGAACTGAAAATAGATCAAAGACCTAAACGTAATTGTTAAAATGATAAAACTTTCAGGAGAAAAAGTTGGGGTAAATCTTGGTGACTTTTGGATAAGACAACGGTTCCTTAGATGTGATACCAAAACCAAAAGCAATTAACAGTAACAAATTGATGAATTGAACCTTATCAAAATTAAAAACATTTTAATCATCATTTTGTTTTTATTTTCCTCAAATTTTATGAATTTGCCAATTGTTTGCATAATTATATAATTTTGGGAGTACAGCCTCACACCTCCCTAAGAGCACGTGCTCCACTCGTCCTCCCCTAGAGCTCCGGGGTGCCATCACCTTCTCTTTCCTGTCCCCTCCCCCCATCTGGTAGCTAGTATAGTTTTCAGAGTCTATGAATTATTTTTGTTGTGTTTTGCCAGTTTGTTTTCTTTGGCTATTTATATTTTGCAAATGAGTGAAACCGTTAGGTAAACTTTCACTTTCTCACTTATTCACTTAGCATCATCACCTCAGGATCCATCTATTTTGTCCCAAAAGGCAGCACTTGATCTTTCAAAATGAAAAACTTTCATGCTCCACAGGAGCATATCAAGAAAGTGAAAAGATGACTCACAGAATGGGGGGAAACTATTTGCAAATCACGTATCCGATGAAGGACTCATTTCAGAAATACAGAAAGAACGCTTACTACTCCATAGTACAAAGTCAACACAATTAAAAGCGGGCAAAGTTATCTGAATAGACATTTCTCCAAAGAAGTTATACAAATGAACAATAAGCACATGAAAAGATGTTCAACATAATTATCCTTCAGGAAAATGCACATCAGAACCATAATATAAGATCCTACTTCCCACCCACTGGATTGACTATAATAAAAAAGGCAGTGTTGGTGAGGATGTGGAGAAATTGGAACCCTCATACTGGGATTCAAATGCCTACTACTACTGGGAATGTAAAATGGTGCACTTGCTTTGGAAAATAATCCGGCAGTTTCTCAAAAGGTGAAACATTGAGCAGCAATTCCATTCTTAAGTATATATCCAAGAGAAGTGAAAACATGCATTCTTACAGAAACTTATATCCAAATGCTCGGGGCATCTTTATTCATAATTGCCCAAAGTAGAAGCAACCCAAATGTCCATCAGCAGATGAATGAATGGATAAGTAAGAGGTGGCGTATCCTTACAATGGTATTATTTGGCCTTAAAAAGGAATTAAGTATTGATACATTTTACAACATAGGTGTACTTTGAAAACATACTATGTGAGAGTCATTCCCAGAAAACCACATCTTGTGTGATCCCATTTTAAAAAAATATTTATTTTATTTCTTTATGCATATAAGAGCTTGGGTGTAGGCCAGAGGTATGGGGTGTGGGAGGATTCACCAGAGACAGAGTGGGGAGCAGAACAGGTGGATCTACTGAAATACACTGCTGAGGGAACAGCGGAAGAGACAGGAGAGGTCTGCTGTGTCATGTGGGTCACCTCCCTGGTTGGCATAGGGGATAGAATTCGTGCTGCAGAGGCTGCAGATAGCTTCATAGTGCTGAGACTTAACTCCTTGCGCCACTAGGGAGGCCCTTGTGTGATCCCATTTTTATGAAATGTCTAGAGTAAGAAATCCATCGATACAGAAAATAGATTCATAGTTTCCTAGCACTGGGGAGGTTGTGGAGGGAATAAGGAGAGTGAATGCTAAGGATACAGAGGATGCAGGCTTCTTTTTGGGGGTGATGAAAATGTCCTGAAACTACTTGGTGGTAATGGTCACACAACTGTGTGACTATGCCAAAAACCATTGAAGTGTGCACTGCTTAAAAATTATTTTCTGTTTTTCAAGTTTTATTGGTTTGTCACTAGTTTACATACCTATATCATTTGGGGAGTAGAACTGTACACAGTAAAATGGTGAATTAATGGTATGTAAATTACATTTTAATAAAGCTGTTAAAAAAGAGAGAGAAAGTCTGAATTGCCTTGGGTGGGATCACTTGTATACCCCTGGTCCAGACAGCTCAGCTGGGGAGATGGGGTTTTAGGCTGTGGCTGCTGTGGCCACATCTCTATGTGGCAAGTTTTAGTTCTCAGAGAAGAGAGATGGATTATGGGCTGGGCAGACACCTAAGAGATTTTATCTAGCCACCCCGACTACCCTTGGCATTAAAAGGAAGACCAGCACCTACTGCCCCACTGACAACCTTACATGCTAAGGTTTCACAACGACCTCATGAAGCAGCTGTTACTCTCTTCATTTTACAGCTGAAAAATGGAAGCTCAGCAAGGTTAGGAAACTTGGTTGCGGTCAACAGTGAGTCACGCAGTAGGCATTTGAATCCTGGCCTGTACTTCGTGGCTAGTTCAGTGCAGGCTGGAACCAAGGAGTTCTGCGCACCCACCCCCACTCTCTTTTCCTGATGTGCTTTGGGCTGTGTGTATAGAGTCTGTGAGTCTTGGCCACAGAATGGCCCTCTACTTCCACAGTGCTGTGTGAGGATCCCTAGCTTCTTGGGGTTCATCCCCCGCTGGGGGCCCAGGTTGAGCATTGCCTGTGGGGCCTGAATGAAGAAACCCTTCAGAGGCAATAGCTCCAGCCACAGAGGAGCACTGGAGAGGGGGCTGTGATAGGAGGAAGAGTTGGGAGGGCCAGGTTATAGTCTGCAGGCCAACTGGAGACTATATTAATATTAACCTCTCTGAGCCTCAGTTTCCCCATCTGTAAAATGGGAGTGTTAGACTAGGGTCCAACCTGCTCTCTTTGAACTTTGATATTATAGGAATCTAGCTTAATGGCTAGGACCTCGATGATGGTAGGTACTTGCTGTTGAATAAGTGAATGCTGGCATGAATGGCTGTCTTTGGGATCAGGGGCTCTGCACACTTTATCTCTGGTTCCCTAGTGTTAGCACCATGTCTGGCACATAGCAGATTCTCTGTCTACGCTTGCCAAATGGATCAACTATGGGTCATCATGATTAGCCCAACACATGCAGGTGGAAGGATGGACAGGAGAAGCAGGGTCAGCAGATGGGGCTCCTGGGGCTCCCCCTTCTTCAGTCTGCTGTGGAGCCAGCTGGTCGTAATGCCCCTATCTGCAGAAGTTAAGCCAGAGTCAGACTAGATTTCCCTGGAAGAAACCCCGGTTTGCAGGGTTAGGTGTCTGGGTCTGCTTATGGAGGTCCTTCAGATAGCTTCCCAAGGGTGAGGACCTGAGCCCCACTTTCCTTCACTCCTTTTTGCTGCCCCTTACCCTCCCTCTCAGAGAGCCCTGCTTCTTTGTTAAAGAAAGAGGCATGTGTCTCTTTGTGTGTATGTGTGGCTGCCGCCCAGGCTGGTAAGTCATGCTGCAGTCATCTGAGAGGACCACTGCACAGGGGACCAGCCACAGGGGACTGGCCACGGCGGGACTGGTGGACGTGGGGGTGATTCGCAGAGCCCATCTCCACTCCTGGGGCACAGGGCAGTGCTCTCTGTCTTGATGACGAACATCTAGAATCCATGGCCTTGTGAGAAAAAGAATCCAACTTTTTATTTCTTTATTTTGAAAGGGCTCAACAATGCATGATTTTTATTCTGTTACTCTGAAAGCTTGTATCGCAAAATGCATTAAACCAAGGAAAATAACTGAAGATTTATGGGCCCGTTTGTGCTTTACAAAAGAAAAAATGTTGCCACTAATTTGCTCAGATACAGCAGCTTAGTGGTCCTGTATTTTGTAGAGGTTTTTAAGAATGGCTTTTAAGGCAGGAAGAAAAGGAAAACATCCACTACCCCCTCCCAGAATTTAAACAGGGCAGCAGCTGTCTTTAAACCCAAACACATTGATAGCAGCAGGTCACATGTGGCCAGGGTAAGTGTAGAACGGAGATGTTCCAGACACAGCTAGGACTGTCCACAAAGCTAATACACTAAAACCATATGATTACATTTTGAAAGAAAACACACAAAAACCAGGCCTCCCGGGTGGCTCAGGGGGTTGAGCACCGCACTGTGAGGCAGTCCACAGCCTCTGCAGCATGAGTTCTATACCCGGCCGGCAGGGGAGAAACCCACATGGTGAGGCAGACCTCTCCTGTCTCTCCTGCTGCTCCCCTCAGCAGTGTATTTGGGTCAGTCTGCCTGTTCTGTTCCCCACTCTGTCTCTGGTGAATCCTCTCACACCCTGTGTCTCTGGCCTGTACCCCAGCTCTTGTATGCATAAATAAATAAATCTTTAAAGAAAAGTTAAAAAAAAAGAAAATGCACAAAAATGCACAAAAACCAAGTAGAAATTTTGAGATTTTCCTTTTTTTTTTTTTTTTTTTATAAAAGATTTATTTTCTTTATACAAGAACTGGAGTACAGGCCAGAGGCACGGGAGGGTGAGAGAATTCACCAGAGACAGAGTGGGGTGCAGAACAGGCAGATGAACCGAAAACACTGCTAAGTAGAGCAGCGGGCAAGACAGGAGAGTTCTGCCGTGCCATGCGGATATCTCCCTGGCCGCCGGGAATCGAACCTGAGTTGCAGAGGCTGTGGACAGTTTCACAGTGCTGCGTTCAACCCACTGCGCCACCGTGGAAGCCCCTTGAGATTTTTCATTTGAAGGTAAATCTTAATGCTAGTAAATTCCCACGTATGCTAATTTAAATACCCATTAATTAAAACACACATTGCGAAATTACACACATCTATTCTCTCCACATGTCAGTGTGAGTTCATTTCATGGTTTGGCGATGGGGAGGACAGATTCCTCTTGAGCTGTGAGACAGCATTGTTTCTTTACAGTTAACTTGCAAAATTCATACAAAACAGTAATCAACAACGATCTTCTGATTGTTAACTCACAAGGAAACACATTCAAAGCTGCATTTTGTTAAGGTTTCTGCATTGAGATGTAGAAAAACTGAAGTACACAAATATTGAAAAGGTTATAAATTCCTTAATTTTTTATTCCTGGTACCATGACCACAGTTTACAGGGCAATATACCTGATGTAATGAAAAAGACAAAGCTACAACACAAAGAGACCTCAGCATGTACATCTAGTTGATACCACTTTGCATTCATCAGTAACTGCACTTTTTGCAGACTGTAACTGTGACAGTCCTGGACGAGGAGGGTTTCTTGTTTAAGCTGTGGTAACTTCTGACCATGGACTATCATGCCTTCTTTTTTTTAGAAACTTTTTTTTTTTATTTTTTAACAGTTTTGCAGTTCTATAGAAGTTGTAAAGGAACTAGAGTGTGTTCCCATATACACTCGCTTAATTTGCCGCAATGTTAACCTCAATCACAATTGTGGTACATTTGGCAAAACTAATAACATTATTGATGCATTACTATTATCTAAACACCATACTTTATTTGGATATCATTAGGCTTTCTCTTGCACTGTTTTTTTTTTTTTTAAGATTTATTTATTCATGCATGCAAGAACTGCAGCACAGGCCAGAGGTGTTGGGGGTGAGAGGATTCACCAGAGACAGAGCAGGGAACAGAACAGGCAGACTGACTGAAATACACTGCTGAGGGGAGCAGCGGGCGAGTCAGGAGAGGTCTGCTGCGCCATGTGGGTAGCTCCCTGGCTGGCCGGGGATCGAACTTGTGCTGCAGTGGCTGTGGATGGCTTCATAGGCTGCATCTTAACCCCTTGTGCCATCAGGGAGACCCCTCTTGTGCTGTTTTTTTTTTTTTCTTTTCATCTAGGTTATCACATCATCTTTAGTCTTTTTGTTCTCATAACCCCCTCTGGACTGTGATAATTCTGAATTTTCTTGGTTTTGATGACCCTCGTCGTGTTGTAGACTGTAAGTCATATATTTATATCGTTCCTTCTTGTGGCAGGTTGTTACAGTTCTTCTAATGATAGTCTCACAGATAACTGCAGCCTTCCTGACAGTTCCCTCCCTCCCTCTTGCTCTCTCCTTCACATTTCCTCCTCCCTTCCTCTTTCACTAAGAATTGTGGCCCCTTTCTGCTGATCTTTTCTTTTTTTTAAAAAAAGATTTTATTTATTTATTTTTGCATAGAAGAGCTGGGGGTGTAGGCCAGAGGTGCAGGGTGTAGGCCAGAGCCAGAGTGGGGAGCAGAACAGGCAGATCTACCGAAATACACTGCTGAGGGGAGCAGCGGGTGAGACAGGAGAGGTCTGCTGCCCACGTGGGTCAGCTCTCTGGCCAGGAATCCAACTCAGATGATCACAGTGGGCCTTCATGGTGGTAGTGCTGAGACTTAACCTCTAGGCCACCAGGGAGACCCTCCTTGCTGCCTTTCTTTTAGAACCTTCTCGTACCATAGTCACCATTTCCACCGCCAGATCCATAATCACCACCATAGGGACAGCTTGAGCTTCTTCTACTAAAAATGCCCTCCTTCATGGCTCCATAATTTGATCTCTGTAGTTGTCCACTATAATTTCCAAAATCATTATAGTTCCCACCACCTCCATAGTTACTACTGCTAAAATGTCCTCTTCATTGTAACATGTATCTTCCACCACCAGCAGCATACCCACTATCTTGGTTTCCATATCCTGGTTGACCGCCACCAGAGCCTCCTCTACTACTGTAGCCATGGCCAGCGCTATAGTTGCCACCATAACCTCTGAATACATTATATACACCATCATCTCCTCCATAACTGCCTCTGCTGCCACCACCTCCTTCCACCACTATAACCTCCTCCACCAAGTTTCCTCAATGGCCAGAGTTACCTGCATCATTTCCAAGCTTTCCTCCATGACCCATAAAGCTGCCAGATGCACTTCTAAGGCCTCTCTGTAATCCAGCACATGGCCTTTCTTATTGAGAAAGGGGCTTTTCCACTTCACAGTTATGCCCATTAATAACATGGTATTTCTGAACGGCAGTTTTATCAACTGTATCATGATCTTCAAAAGTTACAAAAGCAAATCCTCTCTTTTTTTCCATTCTGTACTTCCATTGCTGTACTTTTCGAAGTGGTCTCAAATCATGTTCTTCCATATTTTCTTTAATACCACCAACAAAAAATTTCATTGCTGTTAAATGGGCACCAGTCTTCACAGAATCTTTTCTAGAAGCAGCTCTCTCTGGTTCCAGCAACCTCATGAGATTGTGCTCCCACCTCTTCCACACAAGAGTAAGCCACAAATCCAAAGACCCTGGGACATTTTGTTTGGTGGGGGGGTGTTTCTCATCACCATACCACCTGTAAGTGTGCTCATTTCTCAAAGTGTTCTCTTAAACGATGACCTGTAGTGTCAAAACTCAGACCACCAGTGAACTGTTTTCTCAACTGCTTTTGTTCCTTTGCATCATGGTGGAGGTGGCAGCCCTGGATGGCTGGAGTCCAGCTGAGGGCCACCGGGTGTTGGCTACATCTTTGTTTTGTGACCCAACTTTCCTCTTTCAACTTGGATTCAATGTGGGACTGAGAGGAAGAGGCAGGGTTAGTCAAGTGATGCCGAGAATCTAACCTTTTAATTGATGCTTTCAGCCTTAGGTCATGAGATATGGCGACTCAGGATAGAGGAAACACGTCACAGGCTTAGAGGTGACTGTGCCCTTATTTCTTCCTCAGGGGGAGAGTGCGTGCTGGAGGAGCAGCCTTGGGGAAGGGGGGGAGGGATAGCATTTCAGCTGTTCTGTGGTTTGGCCAGAAGATACCACATGTGACCCTTCTCTAGGTTTCAGATTTCACCAGCTAAGATCTCAAAATCCTACTAAAGTTGAGGTGACCACACAGAATAGGAGCAGACAGTGTGTCTGTGTAGCTGCCCTGGGGCCCCTGATGGCAGCTCTGGAGACCTTGCCACCTGCAGAAAGCTCAATTTGCTGTTGTGCCACAGTCTTTAAATTCAGGACTTCCACCCCCATTCCGTGAGAACAGATACACGACTTCTAGGTGATTACTTCTCCCAGTTCACTTGGTGCTGTCAGCAAGGCCACAGTCTCAGCAGGAGACAGCAGATTCAGTTCCTGTCTTTGGTCACCAGGTCTTTGTTTACTGTAAATTACAAGAATCCTTGAGGCACCACAAAGATGTTCTAGTGCTGTCTGGGGCTGCCTTATCTTAGCTCTTCCACCTACCTGGAGTATCTGCTGAGAGTTTGCTGGGGTTGTCAAGGACAGAAGGAGCTTGATGTTTTGTGGTATTAGAAAGTAAAATTAGTTCAGCTAACAATTTTCAGGCACCTTCATTCCAAGCCCAGTGCTGGGCCCTGGCGTTGGGGGAAACAAAGATGAAAATGACAGTCTCTGCTCGTGTAAGCTTACAGCTCTGCAGGGAGACGGACAATTGCAATGGGACATGACAAGTGCTAACAGAGATGTCCTCAGAGGATGGAGGAGAGCTTCCTGGAGATGTGGTGATGCCTGAGCCATCTCCAGGGTGAATGAGGTCAGCTTGGAGGAGAGAAAGGCCTGGCAGGAAGATTGCAGGGCAGCAAAGCATGAAATTGTGGGGGGGGCCTTTGTGTAGTTATCATTGCCAGAGGGGATGGGAGTGTGGGGGTAGGCTGAGCCTCTTCTAGGAGTGTAGGAGGGTTCTGTGGGGGCTGGGTTTGCTTCTCTAGGTGACCAGGGGCCATGGAAGGGTTTTAAACAGGGGAATAATGTGGTTATATTTGAGTCTGAGGGCCCTCTGGCCACCATCCCCTGAATCATTGGAGTGATTAGCCAGGATAGGGTCAGTGGGGTTGGGGAGAGTGGATGAATCGGAGGCTGTGGAGGAGATGGAATCCTCATCCTGGAGCTGGTTTGGATATGGGAGGTGAGGGCAAGGGAGGGGTCACTGTGAAGACTCAGGTTTCCAGGCAAGCCCTTGAGTGGATGTCTGTTCCATTTATGGAGATGAGGGAGTTTGGGCAGTTTGGGGTAGAGGGAGGCAGTAAGCTCTGAAAATATAATTTCTGCTCCCCCTTTCCACTTGCCCCTCCTGTGTGGGTAGATCCCTACCCTCATTATACCCCGCTCTCCCTGTAGGCACAGAAGGGAGAAACAGCATGCTGAGGGCTATAGGAGCTGGTCTGTGACTGGGGAAGCAGGCCAGGCATGCCCTTTCCCTGGCCTTGCACGCAGAGCTGGTGGTGGTGCTGGGCTGTGGCCCCCATCCTGCTCAGCTCCTGGAGTGCCTTTGGCATGTGAACTCCAGGTGGGCACTGACTGGTGCCATTGCCCTTGTAACTGACAACTGGCTGGAGCAGGTATGCAGAGAGAACCCACTTTCAGAACTGTTCCGTGGTGGTGGGGCATTTCCCTGTTTCTATCTCAAGTATCAACCCCTGGCTCGTTGATTTCTTGAGAGTGGGCTCTGAGCCTGAGAACAGCGTTGGCATGTGTAGGCGGCGTATGTAGGTGTGTGGAAGGCAAGTGTGTACTCTTGCCTGTGCAGGTGGACATGAGCTTTGAGGGCCATGTGGGTGACTGTGTGGTGCCTTTTTTGGCTTTAGCAAGTTCCTATGGTAACCACGAACATGACTGTTTTGGGATCTGGAGTCTCAGGGTGTGAGTGGCTCCAGGGAGAAGCAAGGCAAGCTGGTGTTTAGCTGGCAGTTGGGCTGTGGCCTGATTTTATTGCCAGGCACTGGAGATGCACCTGGAGCCACCACTTGCCAGACGGCAAGGTCTGCAAATTCCAGGGACTTCAGTGTTCCTCGCTCTTGTCCGGGCCGGTCCCCGCCATGCCCAGGAAGCCCTGGTGAGTCCTGTTCTGATTTCTTGATGGACAGATAGCTCCCTGGGTCTCAGCCAGCTCTAGTGGGTATCTGTTGATGGGCAGGCAAGGAGTTGACTGGCCAGTAGGTACTGGGCATTGGGGCTCTGCTGAAATGGGTGTGGGACAGCAGGCAGGAGGGGCTCAGCTTACTCCTGGGACCCTGTGAGGATGTTTCCCATATGGCTGGTGAGGTGAATGTCCTTGCTCCCTTGGGACAGGCTGACTGTTAGTGTGGAGGACAAGGGCAGGGGTGCAGAAGCCATGAATGTAGACAGGGCTGCCTGTGACCTCCCAGCTGGGGTCAACTACCCAGGGGCCTTCCCTCACCCCATTCAGCTCCCTGAAAGGGGCCATGTGGGCTCCCCAGGTCTCTGGCCTTGTGCTTAAGTGTCTTCACAGGTCTTCCCAGCCCAGAGAGGAGAGGTGGGGAAGATGGCTCAGGGTTCATGGAGAGGGGGCTTTGCCCGGCTCACTGGGAGCTGCTGACCAGTGTTGGCAAAGAATTCTTCCCACTGGGTTTTGCAGAGAGGCTCTGGCTCCCTGTGGCTCCTGTGCTTCTGTCCACACACTGTGGAGTCCTGGGTGTGTCAGGACTACCAGCCTGCCCCTAACCCCACGCTTCTGATAGGCAGGGGCCCAGGCAGCACTTACAGATGTCTGGGAGCAGGGAGGTGCTCCCTTTTCTCCTGCTCTTCCTGCTGACTTCTCTGGGGCTGATAGCAGGGAGTGGGGGACAGGGATATAGATGGTCGCCTAGCTTGTCACAGCAGGCCCCTCCCCAGGAGCCAGCTGTTCCCACTGCCTCTGAAGCTATGCTTGGGTGGGGGCCATGTGCCAGTGGTTGCTAGACTGACCATGGGGCTGGGGTCCTGGTCCTGGGGGCGGGGAGCAAGGAAGTAGACAGTCTGTGCTTTGTCCAGATCACCTAGGTCTTCCCTCTCTGGGAGGCAGAGTCCAGAGCCTAGTTCCTTATCCAGTTTCCCTGGAAGTGAAAGAGGGGAATCTTCAGGAGAGACCCTCAGATCTCTGGAGTCCTTGAATCTTAGGGCTTGAAATAAAAATACTATTTGAATTCCTTGTACTCCTTAAATCGAGTCACCCAGCCTGAGCATGGTTACCACCAGTGATGGGGAGCTCATTACAGGATGTCTATTCTTTTGCAATTCAACTCTGATTCTTTAAAACTGATAATTATTCTCATCTGGAATCTCTGTAACTACTATTCCTTGGTCCCTCAACTCCCGCATTCCTAAAAATGGCAAATTCTTCTTTCTCCTAAGACTCCTTCAGACTTTGTAAGGTGGCTCTTATACTCTGAGTCTTCTCCCCTGATTGGTCTTCTCTGGCCCCTTGGCTTAGGATTTCTCACTGTGTGGACTGGTCTTTGTTGGAAGGGTTTTCCAGGTTTTCTAGGCTGTATCTCAAAGCCTGGCCGGAGCTTTGAGAGGGGTTGGCGCAGACAGCCTCAGGAACCCAGTGGACATGAGCATGGGTAAGGGGAGGTCCTGGGCTTCAACCTCCTTATGTATTGGTCAGGACACTCACACCCCAAGCGGGGATGTTCCTGGCTTGAGACGACACAGCACAAAGTTGGTGGGTGCAGGATCAGGACACGAGAGGTTGGCTGTCGTGTTGGTGTTGCCAGCACCTGCTCCTTTCCTGTGTCTCTACCAAGTCCTCACCTTCGCTGCTATCTGACTTAGGATCTTGTCTCTTTCTGAAGACAGACCTGATGTCTGTAGGGATCTGGCAGGGCTGAATAGAAGCAGGAGCATGGGCCCGGGGCAGACTGAGTATATCGGCACTCTGCAGGAATGCTGTTGGCCTCTCCAGCTCCTCCGCTTTATAAGAGAGGCTGGAGATCTGGAGCTTTAGGCAAAATCTTGACAGTGAACTCAGGAATTTAAAAAACAAACTATGTGGTGTATTCTGTAGAACAGATTCAGCTCGCAGGTCATCAGCGTGTCCCCCTACTTGGGGGTGCCATTCTTTCCAAGCCTCAGCTCCTGGCTCCCTGGGGTGCATGCCCTAGTCCCTCTCTCCAGGTCACCCCTTCCCCACCTTCAGCTGCTGACTGCTTACTTCAGGCTGTATCTCCACACTGGACTCACTTTCCATTAACCTTTTCTGTCTTTGAAATCCAGTTCTTTCTCTGTCACTGGGTTGTGAAGGCCCTGAGTCGTGGGGGTTGGGTCCTCTCTCAGCTTAGGCCTATTAGCTTCTGCCCAGATGGCTCCAATTAACCTCCTCCTCGGGCCTCTGCCAGCCTTGACTAATTTGTCACCCCCACAGCCATCTCTGGCTCTGCCTTTCCTGCTCTGAGGAGGCCTTGGTTCTTAGGGTGAAGGGCAGACATTGTGCTGGTTCCAGATTTTTCCCTGGACTGCAGTGTGGGAAGGTCCCCACCCCCTGCCAGTTGCATTTAATCACCAGTGACTCCTCTCTCTGGCCTTAGTACCCACTGTTTTTGGTCTGATTCTTCCCCTTGCCACCAAAGCAATGGTTCCCAAACTATTCTGCCCTTTGATATCACCTGGGAGTCTAAAAAATTCTGATGCACCCAATTCCAGACTTGGAAACCAGAATGTTGGGGTGGGACCTAGCATCAGTGCTTTTAAAAGACCCATCCAATGTGCAGCAAATTTGGGAACCCCTGTTCAAGGGGTGAACAACCGTGCAGATTGTCAATGGTTCAGTTTGGGCTGGATGTTAAAGTGGACTCCAGGTGGGTACGTCACTCTTAACCAGGGTGTCTGTTGCCATCTGAGGCTGGATAATTTGTTGTGGGGGCTGGCGTGTGCATTGTAGGATGTAGAACACATCTCTAGTGTCTGCCCACACAAGATGCCAGCTACCTACCCCTCAATAGTGACAATCAATTCTGCAGACAAGGCTGAGTTTCTGGGGCAGGGATATAAATGCTTCCTCACCCCATTGAGAACCCATTCTAAGACCAGCCAGGCTCACCTAATAGCATGTGCAGAAGGAGAGGCTACCAATCATAGAACTCCATCTTAGCAGTTAATTTGTGGACTTCAGAGTCAAGCAGTCTCTGTTTCCATCCTGTCTCCCCAGCTGGGTGACCTTGGGCAAGTTGTGTAAACTCTCTGTGCCTCAGTACATTTCTAGGTTTCTTCCCCCCATTTATAACCACTTTCTTTCTTTTTTTTTTTTTTTTTTAAATATTTATTTATTTATTTATACAAGCACTGGGTACAGTCAGAAGCGCGGGAGGGTGAGAGAATTCACCAGAGCCAGAGCGGGGAGCAGAGCAGGCAGAAGGACCGAAGTACACTGCTGAGGGGAGCAGCGGGCGGCAGGAGAGGTCTGCGTGCCATGTGGGACCCTCGCCCGGTGGCCGGGGAGCAGCCGGGGATCGAACCGGCGCTGCAGAGGCTGCGGGCAGCTTCGCAACCCAGCGCTCAACCGCTGCGCCACCGGGGAGACCCCTATAACCACTTTCTTATAACCTGTTGGCCTTTAGCTTCAGCCAGATGGTGTGGCTTGCTGTTTTTGGGCATTTGGCCTTGATGTCTTTACTCATGCTGCCCACCCCCAGTATCGTCTGGCCACCCTTCTGGGACCAGCTGAGAAGCTGCTTCTTCTGCAAACACCCCTTCCCCCAATGAGAACAGAGTACTTTGTTCTCATTGGAGCAGATTGAGCCTCAAGGGTCACAGCTCCTCCTGCTCTATGGAGCTCTGCTGATTTCTGCCAGTCTCTCTCTCTCCTTGAGGTCTGTGGGAGCCTCTTGAGGACCTAATCCAGTTCTGACATTGCTTATTGACGAGGTGAGGTGGCCCACCCCTCCCTGCTTGGGACTGAGCTGTGAACCAGCAGTGTCATCTCTCACCCCACACCCAGCTCATTGTGAGAGGGTGGAGTGGGCGGAAATCCGTGCCTGGTAGGCCACAAAGCCACATAACTGACTTTTGGAGCCCTGCCCTGGTGTTTGTGTGTGTGTATGTGTGTGGTAATCATCACCACTTTCTTGGTTGCCTTGCGCTGGTAGATGCCATCTGGAATTGAGGAGCTTTGGGCTACAATTTCCCAGGACCATTTCTGGGCCCAGGCACAGGACTGGAAGGGACTACCCCTGTCCCAACCTTGCCATGCCCTGCCCAACCCTGTTAGCCTACTCAACCTTGGCTGGGCCAGTGGTTGTCCACAATGGCTGCAGTGCAGACCCACCTGGGACTCTGCTTCCTCAGGCTGGGTGGGCCCCCGGAAACCTGTGTGTAATCAGGGTGTGTGTAATCACCACTAGGGGTGCTTCTGATACAGCTGTGTTTGCAGCTGTTTGGGAAACAATGACGTTTAAAACTCTTTCCCCAAAATACAGATTCAGTGATTAGGTTTCTGTGCTCTGAGTGACCTCGGGCAAGTTACACAACCTTTCTGTGCCTTATTACTTAGTGATTACAATAGGTACTATTGTGAAGTTGGACTGATAAATAGTTCAGGTGAAGCATGATGTGTAGTCAGCACGTGGTAAATGTTACCTGTTTTGATATTTCTGACACTAGTAATGCCAGTCCTGAGCTGTGTGGGCAAGGTGCCCAGGTGGCATGCTGGTGTGCATGCAAGTAACCCATGTGGGCAGACTGGAATGATGGGCACCCAGACGTAGGCCGGCGACTGAGGACTGTGGTGAGCAGCTGGAGGTGGCACTGCAGGCACACCATGCACACACGGTCACGCGACACGCGTGTCAGGAGGGCAGATGTGTGTGCATATGAGGCCCAGATGCCTGGAGCTTTATTTTTTTTCATACTCTGACATTATTCAGAGTTAGCAGCACCTGGGCTGAGTTCTGGGAACCCAAGGTGCCCCTTGTTTCCATAGCAACGACAATGCAGTAAAAATAGGAGAGTGGAGAGATGGGAAAGGCCAGCAGCCAGGCACGCCTGCCTGTTGCAGGCCTGATCCACATCCTTCCATGTTGAGACTCCTGCTTGCCTTTTGTAATAACGACCAGGTGAACTTCTGAGTACTGATGACCCAAGAATGACAGTTGTAAAAATTCTGTTGTATTTTCATCAAGCCTTTGATTTTTGTTGGGGTGGAATATTCATAACATAAAGCTTACCAAGTTACCTTTTTTTAAAAAAAGATTCGTTTATTTATGCATACAAGAACTGGGGTGTAGGCCAGAGGTGTGGGGGGTGAGAGGATTCACTAGAGACAGAGTGGGGAGCAGAACATGTGGATCCACTGAAATACACTGCTGAGGGGAGTAGCAGGCGAGGCAGGAGAGGTCTGCTGCACCATGTGTGTAGCTCTCTGCTGGGGATCAAACTAATGCTGCAGAGGCTGCGGGTAGCTTCACAGTGCTGTGCTTAGCCCATTGCGCCACCAGGGAGGCCCAAAGTTACCATTTTTGAGAGTACCATTAGTAGCATTAAGTTTATTGAGGTCATGTCGCACCCCAATCACCACTACCCATTGGGAGAACATTTTCATTATCCCAGAATGAAACTGTGCCCAGTAAACACCAATTCCCATTCCCCCGCTCCTCCCCACCCATGAGAACCACCTGTCTAGGAACTTCTGTCGAGGAAACTGACTGCAGAAGTAGAATGATACGGTCATTGTCCTTTAGTGTCTGACTTATTTCACTTAAGGTAATGTTTTCAGGGTCCACCCCTGTTGTGGTGGGTGTCGGAATTGCTTTCCTTTTAAACATTGAACCCTGGCATTGCATGGGTACACCATGTTTCCATTCATCCACCCATGGGCACTGGGGCTGCTTCCGCTTCTTCGTCACTGTGAAGAATGTGGCTATGAACATGAGTGTTTGTGTCCCTGCTTTCATTTTTTTTCCTTTTAGTTATATACCCAGAAGCAGAATTGCTGGATCATATGGTAATTCTATATTTAACTTTTGGGGCTCTTTTTATCTATTTATTTTTTAATATTTTATTTTATATAATTCTTACATCATTTTTCATTTTTGCACAATGTATGCATTTTCATTTTGGTTATATTCCCCATACAATTTCACCCCCCCCCTTATTTTGACCCTAATCCTTCCTCTCCTCGCCCCCCCACCCCCCTGTAGTGTGTCTCTGGTTTATAGTTGCTTTTTGATTTTGATTTTTACTTTGTACTAATTAGTCTTTTTCCTGGTCCCTTATTTAGGTTTTCTCAATTCCTGCTATGAGTGAGACCATCTGGTATTTTTCTTTTCCTTTCTGACTTATTCTGCTGAGCATGATCCCTTCTAGCTCCATCCATGTTGCTGCAAACTGCATGTGTTTATCTTTTTTGATTGTTGAGTAATATTCCATTGTGTATATGTATTTTTGGGCTCTTTTTAAAATAAAAGAGTGAAAACATCATGAAGTTAGGTTTCTGTAATCTCTCCTCCTTGGCCCCAGTATTGTCTCCTGTGTTCATAGAGGTGAACACTCTCAGGAATTCGGAGTGTCTTTTCTCAGTCCCCGCTTTAATTACTTTCACATCCACAGATAGGTTTCCAGAAACACACTGGAGTCTGTGTGTGTATACAAATCCACAAGCATGGCTGTCTTTGAGAATTTGTTCAAGTCACACAGTATCTCTGCTATATCTGCTGAGCTACAGGGCCTGCTTCTGACATCACCTGTGAGATCTTGGGCAGGTTACTTAATTTTCTGTGCCTCAGTTTAGTTATCTGTAAAATGGGAGCAATAGTAAACCTAAAACCTTCTTGTAGGGTTAGTTTTGGGATTATGTGAATTTATGCATACCAAGTGCTTAGAACAGTGTGGGGCTGGAGGATGTAGTGGATGCATTGAGACCATTATAATTCTGTATTTGTGCCCCTCTCCAGTGGATTTAATCCTTTGCATGGATTTTGCAATCTATTCTGGGTATCATAAATCTAGTTCCTTCTTTTTAATTGCCAACTAGTATTTATTTGTACAAACCACATTTTTTTGTTTCCTCCATTGTATATCATGTTGATGGAAACTTAGGTTGTTTCCATTTTCTGATATTCACACAATGCTGCTGTTGAGTGTCTCCTTGCATGACCTCTGGCTTTTGCCTCAAAAATAGTGGGGGCTCTGGAGGCTGGGTTGTTGGGGTACAGTCCTATCAGTGGAGCCAGATTGCTCTCGAGAGGTTTTACCCTTTACACTTCTGCCAGGGCCATATGCCTCTTCTCTCAGTGTCCTCTTCCCTATATCCTTACTGATGTTTAATATTTACATTGATTTGACTCACTGGAGCACATTTTATTTTCCTTTTTAATATACAAACATGAATGTAGTCCTGAATAAGCAAAGGAAACCCCTCCCTGTCTCTGAGTTTCTCTCCACAGGCCCTACATGTACCTTTTCTGTTCTCCTTTTCCTTGCCTTCTTGCACAAGCGTTTCCTTATATTGGCACGATCTTTTTTTTTTCCCTTTTAAAAATAGCAATTTTTCTCCCTGATTATAAAAATAGTACATGCTCACTGTAGAAGGTTTAGAAAATATGTACCAATATTGAAGTGAAAAAAGATAAAGCGCTGTGATCTACCACCCCAAATGCTATCATTTTGATGTATTTATTTAGTTTTTTTGTGCTTTTTAGCTTCCTTTTAAAATTTATTATATAATGACATTTTCAGCACCATTAACTATTCTTTAAATACATGATTTAAGATGTTACATACCATCCTATCTTTATAATGTCCCATAATTTATTTAACCATTGCTTTATTTTTAGATATTAAGATTGTTTTCAATATTTAACCATTGCTGCAGTAATAATAGTAATTTGCATATAAGTATTGTTATATGCAGTAGTTATTTGCATATAAATAGTGCTGCAAAAACCTCCTTGAATATAAATCTTTGTATGCATCTTTGATTATTATTTGGCTAGCACTAATGTGATAAGTTTTCACAGGTTAAGAAATAATGTTTTCAGGAAATATTCTCAATGTGTTATTGGAATGTTCATGTTTTTCTTGATTTATTAGCACTCTCTTTTATGTTTGAAAAAGTCCTTTCAGGGCCTCCCTGGTGGCGCAGCCTCTGCAGCGCCGCTTCGATCCCCACATGGCACGCAGACCTCTCCTGCTGCCCGCTGCTCCCCTCAGCAGTGTACTTCATCACTCTGCCTGTTCTACTCTCCGCTCTGGCTCTGGTGAATTCTCTCACCCTCCCGTGCCTCTGACTGTACCCAGTGCTTGTATAAATAAATAAATAAATAAATAAATAAATAAATAAATAAATAAATCTTTAAAAAAAAAAAAGAAAGAAAAAGTCCTTTCTGAAAGTTGATGGTTCCCTATTTTATTTTTTTAAGTTTTATTTCCTTTTACGTTTAACTCTTGAACCAATGTGGAGTTCATTTTGGGGTAAAATGAGAGATGAAATTATAATCCCCCCCCCCAGGTAATCAGTCAGTTGTTTCAGCACTATATTTTAAATTTCCATTTCCACTACTAAATATTACACATCCAAAGATATATGTCTGGGTATCTGTTTGATTCTATTGACCTATCTGTTGAATCTTGTACAGATCCGTAGGTGAACAAGAGCAAGCTTTGCTCAGGTAATGCATAAGGTTGAGCATAATAATTCAGGTCTAAAGGGTGGGGACTGGGTTGTGGTGGTGGGCCTTGAAAGTCAGCCTTCAGAGTGTGTTTAATTTGCTGAGCCACAGGAAGCTGGTTAGAGGTTTTGGGTAGAGAAACAGAGCGACTCCACCAGAGCTGCATAGGGGAGGTCACTGCAGCTGCTCGGGGAGGTTGTCACTGGCTTAAGGCCACACAGCTGGCTATGTGGAACAGAACCAGGTTTATTTGTCTCCAAATCCAGGCTTGTATCTCTAGTAAGGAGGCACAGAATTGGCCTGAGTAGCTCTTCAGCCACCATGGATCCCAGTTCTTCCAGGATTGGGGTGTGCAGCATCATTGAAGAATGGGGTACTGACTGGGACCCATAAGTATTTCCAGGGACCTTGTTCCTCATGTCTTTTAGTAGCAGTTGTTCATTGCTTCCAACTGTCTTCTCTGAATTCATTTTGTGCTCATTTGCCCTAGGAGAGGACTGGTTGGTCAGTCAGTTATTATCTGATTGGTCAGGGCTCTTGAAGTGTCCAGAATCCAGGTAAAAGGGGTACATGAAAAGGGGATGTGTTGGTTCTTGTAACTGTGAGGTTCAGGGCATTACTTTATCTGATTTGGAGCACAGCTGGATCCCAGGGTTCAGTCTTCCAGACAAGTGCTGTCTAATATTAGATTGCATGTGTGGAGATTTACATTTGAATTAATTAATATTAAGTACTATTAAAAATTCAACTCCTCATTCCACTAGCCACATTTCAAGTGGCTACTATATCAGACAGCACAGATACAGGACATTTCCACATCACAGTGTGGTTGAGCATGAAGGCCCGATTCCCCCGAAGACCTTCCAAGAGCGACAGCAGCCCAGAGATTCTACCCAGTCTGTGACCTGGCACAGTGCTGTGCTGGGCGGGCTCCTGGGCCCAGGCCAGTGTGTCTGAGTTGCGCAGATCTAGTGCCACTAGGTGGCGCGGAGCAGGCCGACTGGAGCAGCAATCTTTGGCATTCCCTAATAACCGCAACAAAAATAGCTGCCGGTTCCGGTTCCCTGGCTCTGACTCTCGTGCCCTGTTCCAGCTTCAAAACCGTCTGTGAAGTGGCTCCTGCTGTTCTTCCCATTTTAAAATAGAAGAAAACAGGTTCCAGGTGTTTAAGTGACCCTCCCCCGCCATACAGCTGGCATTTGAAATAGAGCTGGATTCAACTCTGTGGGCTTTGTCATTTTCTTCTCTTGAGCGTGCACACAGGCCCAGAGGCCAGCCCGGTGATGGTGCTGGGACACGCAGGTGTGGGCATGGGAGGATGGTGCCCTCTAGGGACAGACACATGCTGATTAGCTCCCGCTGGGGTCCACGGGGGAGTGAGCCTTGCTGTTTCCCAGTGAGGCATGGGCATGTAGAAAATCTCTGGGTAATGTGTCAAACACTGTAAAGAGGAGTGGTATGGCCAGGTTCAGGGTATTTAAGTATTATGGGCAAGAAGCGTGGGTGTGGGGTGTCTTCCTGACACCTGATCTCTGCCACTTTCTGTTTATGCTTGGACCCAGGACGTGCAGGTGCTGTTGGGGATTCCTGTCAGCAGGAGCTGGACTCTCTCCCTCTCTCCCTTGGGACCTTGCTAGTTCCCTGTCATGTGCATCTGGGAGAGGCCACATAAAACCCCTTTGTCCTATGTGGTTTTGGCCTCTAACCCTAGGACCTCAGCTCCTTGAATAACATGGGGCCCAGGCTTTGTCAGTATTCCCCCAGAAAGATCTGCATGCCTGGATCCCCAAATGGTGTGGGTTCAGGCATTAATAAATGTCTGAGAAAGAAAAAACTGTTAGGATTCTAATTTAGTTAAAAAATCATTTGCACCCATATCTTTTTCTTGGTGCCTCACAATCCATTCTAGTGGACCACAAGCACAGAGTAGGTCACTGCTGTGGCGGGGCCATGAGCAAACAGCACGGTGAGGCCTGCGCCCCACACACTCCCCTCTAGGTTGGCTGTGGAAACTCTGCTCAGGCTCCTCCAGTCAAGTCAGAAGAGGCAGTCATGTTCCCGAGTGACCATGTAACAAATATAGCAGCTGGAGAGAGTGTAGAAACAACACGGGAGCAATTCCTCATTAAACAGAGTTCAGACACAACAAAATTGAATAGGAAGTAATGTATACTGGTTTCAAATTCTCTCTTTTTTTAAACTTTTATTTTTTTTAAAGATTTATTTTTTATTTATACAATAGTTGGGGTACAGGCCAGAGGCACAGGGAGGGTGAGAGGATTCACCAGAGACAGAGTAGGGAACAGAAAAGGCAGACAGAGGGAAAGCACTGCTGAGGGGAGCAGTGGATACGACAGGAGAGGTCTGCTGCGCCATGTGGGAATCTCCCTGGCTGGCGGGGAATCGAACTCGAACTGCAGAGGCTGCAGACAGCTTCACAGCACTGCACTCAACCCGCTGTGCCACCGCCACCAGGGAGGCCCTGGTTTCAAATTCTGTTGAGTGAACAAAGTATGGAGGCTTAGCTAGAGAAGAGGAAGAGCAGGTAGGTAGTAACCTCACCCATTAGTGAGATTACTTTGAAAAATCCCTAAATCTCTCTGAGCTTCTCTTTCTTCATCTGTGGTCATTTTGAAGAGAACACCTGGAATCTTTGTGGTCATTCTGAAGAGAACACCTGGAATCTTTGAGGATTGCCTTTGGATAGTGTCTAATGTCACCTAAAAACTTTTGTACCTCTTGCCTTTACGCACAGGCTGATCACTAGCATTTCTCTCACTTGTGAAGACAGGGTCATTTTCGTTCAGTTTGGAGAGGAGATGGAAGGAAGAGAAGAGGAGAAACTTCGCTGAAATAACTGGGTCACAATTGGAATAATGAAAGTAAGAACACAGGATGCTCAAGCTTTGACTGAACTGTGAATTACACCGAGGTCTGATGCGGCAGAAGTAAAGGTGTTATTTAATGACTTCATTGGGTACCTACCTTGTGCCGGGCACTGTTGTAGGTGGCTCTGCCACCCATTAGTGAGGTTACTTTGAAAAAAACCGTGAACCTCTCTGAGCTTCTCTTTCTTCATCTGGAAAGTGAAGATGATGAGAGTCTCTACCTCATAGGGCTGTTTGCAGATTAGATGATCTCATACATGAAAAACACTTAACTTATGACTGTAGTTGTTATTGAAGACACTGAGCACGGTTAGGTGATTCAAGGCCTGCAGTGCCCAAGGAGCTCCAGACCTATGAGGGAGATAGACATTTAACAACCAACCACAAAGCTTGAGACAATGCTGGTAGATACGGGAGGAGCAGGTAGAGAAAAGGGAGGAGCAGTAAATTCTTCTTGGTGGAATCAAGGAAGATTTCCTGAAGGAGGTGGCATTTGAAGATTGTAAAGGAATCCCCTGGGATGGGGGGATTGCAGGGGCCATTTCACGCTGAGGGAATTGCAAAAAGGGCAAAGGCACAGAGTGGGGAAAAATATGGAGCATTTAAAATACTGAGTCAGGCTCTAGAAATGAATGGAGGAAACTTGATGAGAAACAGCACTGAGGGAAGAGTGAGTTCTTCTCAGGGAGACTCGTGAGTGTGGTGCTTCAGAAGAGTGGCATAGGGAGTCCCCTGTCTTCTCGGGGATTCAGGCTTGTTCTTGGTGGTGGGCACCAGATGGGAGCGCTGACAGTTCTGGCTTGTGCCAGCAGGTGGCACTGTTAATCCAGTACAACCCCACTCTGTGGTCAGGCAGGCAGGTAGGAGGCCCATGCTTAGAACTCAGGATTTAAGTGGGACTATGCCGCCTGCTTTTTGGGGAGATGCGGGCGAGGCACGTGGGAACCCTGGCCAGGCCCTGAAGAGCAGGTGACGAGCTCCTGACTGCTGTGCTCCCTTTGCTGTGTCCTGTTTGTGGGGTTGCTTTGCTCATCTCCTCTCCAGTGGAGACTGTTCTGTCCCCATTTCTGGGTATCTGTGTCTTTTTCCTCTCTGCTTCTCATCTTGCTCTCTCTCAGTCTCTGTCCCCCACTTCCTCTTCCCCTCCCATTTCTTCCATGTGCAGCTGGTTCCTGTCTCAAAGATGAATTACTTGATTTCTGATGTAGCTCAGGTGGAGGACGTGGAGACTGTCAGGATCAGGAAGATACTGTTTCTTATCTCTGTGCTCACCCTCCGTCCTGTGACTTCGGTTGTCCATGAAAGGCTGGGGCTCAGGCAGTGACCCATCAGCAGAGAATGTTGCCTGGGACCTCTCGCTCCAGGACCCTTGGGGCCCACCTCCCAGTGCCATGCCTGGCTCCCTTCTTGCACCCCTGACAAGCAGTCCTGGCTTTATGTCGCCCCTCCTAGTGGGAACCAGGGCATGAACTGAGGAGGGAGAACTGAACAGAAAGCAGATGGCGTAAGACAGCAAAAGAGCTCATGTAGGGAATGTTATGAAAGGGCCATTTTATTTTTTTAAAGATTTATTTATTTATGCATACAAGAGCTGGGGTACATGCCAGAGATGTGGGGGGCTAGAGGATTCACCAGAGACAGAGTGGGGAGCAGAACAGACAGATTGACTGAAGTATGCTGCTGAGGGGAAGCAGCGGGCGGGGCAGAAGAGGTCTGCTTCTCCATGTGGGTTTCTCCCTGGCCGGCTGGGAATCGATCTCATGCTCTAGAGGCTGTGGATTGCTTCATAGTGCGGTGCTTAACCCCTTGAGCCACCAGGGAGGCCTGAAAGGGCTATTTTAGTGTACAAAGTAAAGGTGTTTATCCTAGCCCACATTTAGGACATGGCCTGTGTGCTAGTGGAGACTGAACTGGCTGCAGCCTGGTGTTGACCTCCTGGCTGTCATCAGTCATGGTGAAGGCTGTTGGGTGAGCAGAGTGGTTAAGAGCTTGGACTCTTTTTTTTATTTTTTATATCATTGTTCATTTTTAAACAATATTTGCTTCCCGCCCCTCCCTCAGGTGTCCCCATAGAGTTTTCTTCACCAATGCACCCGTGCACCATCACCTCAGTCCCCTATGCTCCTTCCTCCCTCCCTCTCTCTGATCCCTCTCCCTCCTCCTCCCCTGTAGGATGTCTCTGGTTTATAATTGTCTGTTTTTTTTTTTTTTGTGTTTTGTATTATTATTATTATTTTTTACACTGATTCTTACTTGGTTTTCCTATATTCCTGCTATAAGTGAAACCATCCGCTATTTTTCTTTTTCCTTCTGACTTATTTCACTGAGCATAATTCCTTCTAAGAGCTTGGTCTCTTAGAGTTTCCTGTCAGGTGGGAAATCTCTGTGCCTTACCAGGGGGAATTTGCTTAACCTTTCTGTCCCTTGGCTTCTACATATGCAGTATGGGGGCAAAGCAGTAATTTCTTGTAGATTGTCATGAGGGTTGAGTGTTGAGTCAGCATATGTAAAGTGGTACAGTCTCATGGTATATACAATGAAATTGCTTGCTATAATAATAATGTATTATTTATTAATATGTTTAAACTTATATTATCAATTAATTGATGCTATTATAATAACAGCAATAGAATAGTGATATATTGTCTACGGCCATACCACCCTGAACGCGCCCGATCTCGTCTGATCTCGGAAGCTAAGCAGGATCGGGCCTGGTTAGTACTTGGATGGGAGAATAGTGATATATTACCAGTATAACACATTATCTTTCTGGTCTGCCTGGAAAACAGACTAAGATGTTTGCTCCAGCAGAACTTACCATCCCACACTTGTGCATAAATACACACAAAAGTCATTATTTATGTGTACAGGTCTGTGCATTTACATTAACCCAATGTAAGGAGAACATGAGAAAAGTGAACCAAAAAGCTCTTGTAATTAATCCTTCCTCCATAACACAGAAATTATAAATTCACATTCACATGAGCCAGTGACTCTTAACATCTTGGGGGTACTCGTTGAATTTCAGATTCCTGAGTCAACATGACCTCAATAAAATTTTATACAATTAACACCCCACCCCAACCTTAAAAATAATATTCAAACTCCTGAGCTTTACCCAGGCCCTCTGAACTGGAATTCAGAGGGTAGAGCTGGGGAGGCTGCGTAGACTGTTTGAGTGTGAGGCCCAAGCTGGAAACCTTGAGTGCCTTTGGGTTTTATCTGTGTTGTCAGCCAGAGCATTGCCTGAAAGTTGGTTACCTGCATTAAATCATCCATGTGAGACCCCCTCATTGCCTATGTGTGGGAGGGAATGTGTGGAGGAGCATCCTCAGAGCATGAATCCACAGACCCCCTCAGCAGCCTTGTCTCCATGGCATAAATAAATAAACTGATCTCCTCTTAGTGGGCATTAGTATACTTCAAATTCCCCACTGTCGCAAATACTACTGGAGCAATGGCCCTGGTGCATGTGGTTTCTTACATGTGCAGAATTTATTTCCTTAGGATATATTCCGAAGAATGGCCCAAAGCTAAGCGTTTCTATGAAGCCATCTAAACTATTGTGGTTATTGTGACTGGTGTTATTTATTCACTTATAATTCATTTTCAATAGTAGGTGTATTTACATATATTTGGTTCAAAAACCAAAATGATATAGTATATATGCAAAAGTGAATATGGTGAGATTTGCCTTTCTTCCAATCCACCCTGTCACCTCCTTCTAAAATCCATTTATGAGATTTCAATTTTCAGTAAAAAAAATCAGAACAGTAAAGTGTCCTGTGCCAGCTGTTCCAGTCAGTCCCTCCCTTCCCTCCCAGAGTAGCCACTGCGCAGAATTTGGTACCTATCTTTCTGAATATTTAAAATACATTCTTACGTACATCTTCAGTGACCATAGATGTCCATATATGTTCCTTCTAACCACTGCATATTATCTATATAGCTTCCAAATATCTCCTACTTACCTATCTCCTCTCTAAATGGTTGTTTCATATATATATATATATATATATATATATATTCCCTTTTAACTCCCTCTGATTTGTCTCTGTGCATATGTGCAAGTGTTTCTCTAAGTAAATCTTAGAGGGGATGTTTCCAGGTGATAGGGTAGGTGACTTTATTTTAACAATGCTGCTAAATTGCTCTCTGGTTTCTGCACCTACCACCACTAGGCACGCATATTTTGCCGGTCTGTTGGGGCAGTACCTCATCTCTATGTTGTGATTTCAGTTTTCTGATTTCTCACCCTCTGAGTTTCTCCAGCTGTGCTTTGCCTGCCACACCCTCTTCCCAACTGGGCCAGGACTCCAAAAGTCAGTGCACTATTGCTCTCTGAAGTTCCCACACCACCTGGGATCTTTGTAGAAACAGATTTTTGCTGAGAACATCCTCAACCTCTCCCTAGGAATCCAGAGTTGAATGGACCAAGGAGGTGGCCAGCAAGCTGGCTGTGAGGCTGAATGCACTGATTTCCCCAGCCAAGTTCAGAGCTGACCTTGGCTTTTCATCTTCATAGTTATTAAGACACAGGTTCTGCCTCGAGGGTCCCTTGGGGAAGCCACGGCTTGGAACCCAAATGCATTTCCTTTGCTGACTGAACAGAGAGGCCAGTTCTCAGGGACTTGTCCAGGGGGTGTGTTGTCTTCCGATCTCAAGCCCAAGGTCAAGTTCTAGGGACTAGGTTCCCTGAGAAGGCCAGAACTGACCAATTGGGTAGGAAGGGACTTGCCCGAGGAAATAAAAATCAAAATCCTTGGAGACAGTTTCTGTCTCCTACACCCACCTCTTAAGGAAGAGCTTTAAGATAAAAAGGATCATCTCATCTAGGCATCTGCTTTCAGTTTTTAACCCCTTCACTATACTGCTCCATCCATTGAAGTGGAGCAGACAGCAGCTTGCGGGTATGTATAGAAGCTTTCACCCTCATTTTATAGCTAAGAAAACAGAAAAGCAAGTATGAATAATGAGAGGCAGGTCTGCTCCAGATGCTGGGTTTCTGGTTCTGACCCAGCGCTCTTTGACATCACTATGCATGTGGGTACCCGTGTGGCTGCTGTGCACGGGCGCATATGTATGTGTAGATTTGAGGGCAGGCAGGTCTAGACAAAGGTGATAGGTTTTTTCAGCCTTTTGTTTTGAAAATTACCAACCTATGCAAAATGACACTAGTACAATGAGCACCTGCATTCGGCCAGGTTCGCCATTTAGTACATGTGCCGTGGCTGTCCTCTGTGTAATGATGGTAAAATAGAACAAATGCGTTGCAGATCATGACACTTCATACCTACATATCAGATGTCAATGGGAGTCTCGCGGAAACAAGGTCATTTTCTGACATAACTATAAGACTATTATCACATATGAGAAAATTAATATTAGCTTAATGCTGTAACAATCTATATCCCATATCCAAATGTGTCCCACATTTAAATATAGACTGTATATTAGCTTATATTATTGGCATATTATCAATGGTTATTCATTGTACTTGGTTGTCACATCTTTAAATATATAATAGGAGACCTGGCAAAGTTGTTTTATAAATTGTCCTACATTTTGGATTTGTCTGAGTGTGCCTTCCCCCCCCCCACCCCGCCCCAACATTTTCCTTGAATAGTCCTTGATTTCACTGAAGAAGGATGAAAAGAGTGACCTACATTCTGGCAGTAAAGGGGAAGGGAGAGATTCCTGTATGATCAGTGGGGGCAGATTTGTGCCACCCCTGCCTTGTTCTTGGGTAGAGTCAAGAGGACAGCCTACAGATGCTCCCCAAGTCAGGCACTCATTGGGTGGGGTGGTGCAGCTGGGTATTTGGTGTTGTGGAAGCAGCTTCAGGGGCTCCTCCTGGGACAGCTTCTCTATGGCTGCCTTTGGGAGGGGCTGCCAAGATGAAGGAATGATGTGATTGTTGTTTGTCCGAAGCTGTTAGTTTGCCCCGCTCAGGTGTTTCCTTCTCCATTGCATGCAGATGCTCTATGTTAATTAACCAGGTTTCTAGTAGTAGAAATCTAACTCAAGGGCAGCTTAAGAAGAAAAACAAAGTATGATAAAGGAAGAACAAAATCCAAGAGAACTCTTTTCTTTTCTCAAAGTTTTTTTTATTATTTGTACAAGAGCTGAGGTACAGGACAGAGGCTTGGGAGGGTGAGAGGATTCACCCTGTGGGACAGAGCGGGGAGCAGAACAGGCAGACGGACGAGAAGAACTGCTGAGGGGAGCAGCGGGCGAGACAGGAGAGGTCTGCTGCACCATGTGGATTTCTCCCTTGCCGGCCGGGAATCGAACCTGCACTGTAGAGGCTGCGGACAGCTTCACAGCACTGTGTTCAACCTGCTGCACCACTGGGGAGGCCCTCCAAGAGAACTTTTATAATTGATACATTTAAGAAATGGCTTCAGGACTGGCTGGAGCCAAGTGAGTCAGAAAATATCAGGCAATCTGATTCCCCCTGTCTCTTGACTCTGCTTTCCTCTGCGTTTACTTCATTCACAGGCAACTCTCCTTTCCTATGACACCTACCAACTTTGGAAACCTGAGGAGATAGCAAGCTCCCTCTTTCTCTGCTGCTGGCAAAAATGCAGGTGTTCACTCTTAAAACTGACTAGGTTTATGTGCTTACCCCTGAAACAATGGTGCCTGGGTGTACAGAGGGGTAGTCAAGGTCTGGCAACCAGAAGAGAATGAGCAGGCAAGAAAACTGACCTGCTTCATCTCATGACTGGCTTGTGAGTCTCTGGCTTAGTCATCTAATCTCCAGGAGTCTCCAGCTCTCTGCATTTGCATCTGTGGGTCAGCTCTAGTCATCTGGCTTCCTCCAGAAGCCTGGGAGGTATTAGCACCTTCACATTTGTAGATGAGGGGAGGGAGCTGTCCAGCTTTCAGCTGGTCAGGGTCACACTGAACAAGCCCATTCTGACTGGGGAATCACGTTTGTGTAATTGGTAGGGATTCCAAGGCCACCTGCCCTTGGAAGTGAAACCAGTTGTATTCCTTTATTTTTCAAAAAATGCTTTAAAAAACTCCACTAGGGTTAGCAGGAAAAACAGTATTTATGAAGGCACCCCCTTCCCTGAGGGGTGGCTTTTAGGTGCTCTCAAAGAGACCTTGGAGTTTGAGCTGCTGCTTTGAAGTTCCTGCCAGACTCACCTTGCTGGGCCAACTTGGGTTGGGGCTTTTATGGCAGACACCCTTTTAGCCACCCTCTCTCAGTTTTTTGTACCTGTGAGGAGGTGGAGGGTGACCTGCCCTCACCTATTCTCCCGCCTCCCACTGCCTCGTGGTCCTGGCCCGCTGAGGCGGTTGCTGTTCCAGGCTCTCTAGAAAAGGCAGGACCCTTGCTTTCCTGCATCGTGAAGAGAGCAGCTCTCAAGACCCACACGGGGCCACATGAAGGTCATGGCTGTCCTTGCCTGGAGCTGATCTTAGAACACACTCCCCCACAAGCCCCTGCCACACTAAATTTGATGGATGGTGCTCACAAAGCTGGCTCCCGGGCCCAACTCCCCATAACCTTGAAACTGCTCTAATGTGTTAAGAAGAAGGAAATACTTGGCAAATGTTGGGCCTTTAGTTATTAACTGGGACCCAGCATATGTGACCATTCACTCAATCCTGATCCTGCCTCTTGACTGAAGGAGAAATGGCTGGAAGCAGATTGGATCCGGAGGGGGAAAGGATTTTGGGATGGGAGGAGGTGGTGGGAATTAAATGGGCTTTTCCTGAGGATAAAGGGGAGTTGCTCACTAAAAGAGAGCTTAGATTATAATAGGAGTGATGCAGGCCAGACAGCTGGTAAACTTTCCTGATGGAAGGGACCCAGAAAGCAGGTCTGGCAGAAAGCTTGAGAATTACAGACAGCTGCTCAGCGGGAGGCTCAGAGTTGGGGAGTCTGTGTCAACACAGAAGATAAGCCTGATGTTTGTCTTTATGGCTGAAAGGACTTAATTTCAAGATAGGAAAGAACAGTAACACATCAACAAGTTCATTGTGGGCATAGCAGAAAGGTTTTGATTGCCCCGCCAGTATGGGCTGTTTCCTCTAGAAAAGAGCACTGGACCCAGAGGGTTTTTTTTTTTTTTTATTTCATCGTTGTTCACTTTTGTACAATATTTGATTTCTCCCTTCAGGTGTAGTTCCCATAATTCTCCCACCACATCACCCGTGAACTGTCACCATAGCCCCTTGTGCTCTTCCCTTCCCTGTTTTTTTTTTTTTTTTTGCCCGCAGTCTCTGCAGCGCCAGTTTGATCCCTGGCCACTGGCGAGGGTCCCACAAAAAAAAACAAAAAAAAAAGAAGGACCCACAGCCTAAAAATGCTACTACTTCACACCATTGATTTTAGGGATAATGGGATTTCTGCTTTTTTAACTTAGGGGGAAAAGTCAGCTTCTAAACATTTCCCTTTCACATTGTACAGGATAGTTGTACAGGTCTTGCAAATAAACAGGAGGGGGAGACAAAATGTATTCTGAGAAAAGGTAACATAAATAAAACATTTTAGTCAAACCACCAAAAATGAAGCCATTTGTTCATTTTGACTTTTTTTTTTTAATAAATTTTATTGTTATATTCCCCATACAATTGCAGCCCCCCATTCTGACCCCAATCCCTCCCCTCCCGCCCCCGCCCCCCTAAAAGTGTCTCTGGTTCATAGTTTTTTGTTGATTTTGATTTTCACTTTCTTATAGTTATTCATTTTCCTGGTCCCTTATTTAAGTTTTCTAGATTCCTGCTATGAGTGAGACCATCCGGTATTTTTCTTTTTCTTTTTGACTTATTTCGCTGAGCCTGATCCCTTCCAGCGCCATCCATGTTGCAGCAAATTGCATGTGTTTATCTTTTTTGAATGCTGAGTAATATTCCATGGTATATATGTACCACATCTTCTTGATCCAGTCATCTATTTTTGGGCATTTGGGTTGTTTCCAAAGCTTAGCTATTGTAAACAGTGCTGCTATAAACATAGGGGTGCAGGTGTTCTTTGGAATTGATGTTTCTGTGTCCTTTGGGTAAATACCTAGGAGTGGAATTGCTGGATCATATGGAAGCTCTATGTTTAGTAGGTCCAGAAATCTCCACACAGCTTTCCACAGTGGTTGGACCAGTTTGCACTCCCACCAACAGTGCAGAAGAGTTCCTTTTTCTCCACACCCTCGCCAACATTTGTTGTTGCTAGTTTTTTTAATATGTGCCATTCTCACTGGTGTAAGATGGTATCTCATGGTAGTTTTGATTTGCATTTCCCTGATGACAAGTGATGTTGAACATTTTTTCATATGCCTGTTGGCCATTTGCATTTCCTCTTCAGAGAAGTTTCTTTTAAGCTCTTCTGCCCATTTTTTGACTGGATTATTTTCTTTGTTGTTGTTGAGTCTCATCAGCTCTTTGCAGATTTTTGTGATCAGTCCTTTATCATTAGTGTTGGGTGCAAAAATGTTCTCCCAGTTGGTGGGGTTTCTCTTTGTTTTTGTTATTGTCTCTTTTGCTGTGCAAAAGCTCTTTAATTTGATGTAGTCCCAGCTGTTTATCTTTGCCTTCACTATCACTGCTTTGGGTGATGTGTCTGTAAAGATGTCTTTTTTTTTTTTTTTTTTTTTATAAATTTTATTGTTATATTCCCCATACAATTGCAGCCCCCCATTCTGACCCCAATCCCTCCCCTCCCGCCCCCGCCCCCCTAAAAGTGTCTCTGGTTCATAGTTTTTTGTTGATTTTGATTTTCACTTTCTTATAGTTATTCATTTTCCTGGTCCCTTATTTAAGTTTTCTAGATTCCTGCTATGAGTGAGACCATCCGGTATTTTTCTTTTTCTTTTTGGCTTATTTCGCTGAGCATGATCCCTTCCAGCGCCATCCATGTTGCAGCAAATTGCATGTGTTTATCTTTTTTGAATGCTGAGTAATATTCCATGGTATATATGTACCACATCTTCTTGATCCAGTCATCTATTTTTGGGCATTTGGGTTGTTTCCAAAGCTTAGCTATTGTAAACAGTGCTGCTATAAACATAGGGGTGCAGGTGTTCTTTGGAATTGATGTTTCTGTGTCCTTTGGGTAAATACCTAGGAGTGGAATTGCTGGGTCATATGGAAGCTCTATGTTTAGTAGGTCCAGAAATCTCCACACAGCTTTCCACAGTGGTTGGACCAGTTTGCACTCCCACCAACAGTGCAGAAGAGTTCCTTTTTCTCCACACCCTCGCCAACATTTGTTGTTGCTAGTTTTTTTAATATGTGCCATTCTCACTGGTGTAAGATGGTATCTCATGGTAGTTTTGATTTGCATTTCCCTGATGACAAGTGATGTTGAACATTTTTTCATATGCCTGTTGGCCATTTGCATTTCCTCTTCAGAGAAGTTTCTTTTAAGCTCTTCTGCCCATTTTTTGACTGGATTATTTTCTTTGTTGTTGTTGAGTCTCATCAGCTCTTTGCAGATTTTTGTGATCAGTCCTTTATCATTAGTGTTGGGTGCAAAAATGTTCTCCCAGTTGGTGGGGTTTCTCTTTGTTTTTGTTATTGTCTCTTTTGCTGTGCAAAAGCTCTTTAATTTGATATAGTCCCAGCTGTTTATCTTTGCCTTCACTATCACTGCTTTGGGTGATGTGTCTGTAAAGATGTCTTTGATGTGCAAATCACGTAGTGTTTTGCCTATATTTCCTTCTATATATTTTATGGTTTCAGGTCTTATGTCTAGTTCTTTAATCCATTTTGAGTTGATTTTTGTGTATGGTGTGAGGTGGTGGTCAAGCTTCATTCTTTTGCATGTAGCGACCCAGTTTTCCCAGCACCATTTATTGAACAAACTTTCTTTGCTCCAATGCATATTCTTTGCTCCTTTGTCAAAGATTAGTTGACCATAAATCTGTGGGTTTATTTCTGGATTTTCTATTCGATTCCATTGGTCTGTATGTCTGTTCTTGTTCCAATACCATGCAGTTTTGATGATTATGGCTTTGTAGTATAGTTTGAAGTCTGGGAGTCTGATGCCTCCATTCCCTTCTTTTTTTTTCAGGAGAGCTTTGGCTATTCGGGGTTTTTTGTGATTCCATATGAATTTCATCAATAATTGTTCTATTTCTTTGAAGAATGACATTGAAATTTTGATTGGAATAGCATTGAATCGGTATATTGCTTTTGGTAGGATGGCCATTTTAATAATGTTTATTCTTCCAATCCATGAGCAGGGGATGTCTCTCCATTTCTTTGTGTCTTCTTCTATTTCTTTTAACAGTGTTTTATAGTTTTCTTTGTATAGGTCCTTTACCTCTTTTGTTAGATTTATTCCCAAATATTTGATTTTTTTTGTTTCAATAACAAAAGGGATGGTCTTTTTGATTTCTTCTTCTTCAGATTTATTGTTTGTGTATAGGAAGGCTACTGACTTTTGCGTGTTGATTTTGTATCCTGCCACTTTACTGAACTGATTGATGAGTTGAATTAGCTTTTCTGTGGAGTTTTTGGGGTTCTCTATGTATAATATCATATCGTCTGCAAATAGTGATAGTTTGACTTCTTCTTTTCCTATTTGGATTCCTTGGATGTCTTTCTCTTGTCTTATTGCCCTGGCTAGGACTTCCAGTATTATATTGAAAAGCAATGGTGAGAGTGGACATCCTTGTCTTGTTCCAGATCTTAATGGAATTGCTTTCAGCTTTTCACCATTGAGAATGATACTGGCTGTTGGCTTGTCATAGATGGCCTTTATGATGTTGAGGTACGTTCCTTGTATCCCAAGAATTTCAAGGGCTTTTATCATGAATGGGTGTTGCACTTTGTCGAAAGCTTTCTCAGCATCTATTGATATTATCATATGGTTTTTATATTTCTTTTTGTTGATGTGTTGGATAACGTTGATTGATTTTCGGATGTTAAACCATCCTTGTGCCCCTGGAATGAATCCAACTTGGTCGTGGTGAATTATCTTATGGATACATTGTTGGATTCTGATAGCTAAAATTTTATTGAGGATTTTTGCATCAGTGTTCATTAGGGAGATTGGCCTGTAGTTTTCCTTTTTTGTGTTGTCCTTGTTCGGTTTTGGTATTAGTGTAATGTTGGCTTCATAGAACGTGTTTGGTATTGTCCCTTCCTTCTCAATATTTTGGAAGAGTTTGTGAAGGATAGGCACTAATTCGTCTCTGAATGTTTGGTAGAATTCATTTGTAAATCCATCAGGTCCTGGGCTTTTGTTTTTGGGGAGGTTTTTGATTACCATTTCAATTTCGCTAATTGTAATTGGTCTGTTTAGGTGTTCTATTTCTTCTTTATCTAGCTTTGGGTGATTGTAGAGTTGTAGGAATTTGTCCATCTCCTCTAGATTGTTAAACTTGTTTCCATATAACTGTTCATAGTAGTTACTGATTATTCTTTTGATTTCTGCTGTGTCCGTTGTGATTTCTCCTCTTTCATTGATGATCCTGTTTATTTGTGCTTTCTCCCTTTTTTCCTTTGTGAGCCTGGCTAGGGGTTTGTCTATTTTATTGATTTTTTCAAAGAACCAGCTCTTGGTTTCATTGATCTTTTGGATTGTTTTTTTAGTTTCAATTTCATTTATTTCTGCTTTGGTTTTTATTATTTCTTTTCTTCTACTGGTTTTGGGGTTTTTTTGTTGTTCTTTTTCTAGATCTTTGAGCTTCGAGATTAGGTTGTTTCTTTGCGTTCTTTCTTGTTTCTTGATGTGAGCTTCTATTGCTATATATTTTCCTCTTATTACTGCTTTTGCTGCATCCCATACATTTAGGATATTGGTGTCCTCCTTGTCGTTCAATTCAAAAAACTTTTTAATTTCTTCTTTGATCTCCTCATTAGTCCAATGGTCTTCCAGTAGTGTGGTTTTTAATCTCCATGAGGTAGGAAAGTTCCTTGCCTTCTTTTTATGGTTTATTTCTAGTTTGATGCCTTCATGGTCAGAAAAGATGGTTGATATGATTTCAATCTTGGTGTATCTGTTGATGTTTGTCTTGTTCCCCAGTATGTGATCGATCCTGGAGAATGATCCGTGTGCGCTTGAGAAAAATGTGTACTCCGTTTTTTTGGGGTTTAGTGTTCTATAGATGTCTGTTAAGCCCAATTGCTCTAGGTCTTTATTTAGAGCTTTGGTTTCTTTACTTATTTTTTGTCTTGTTGATCTATCCATTGTTGATAGTGGTGTGTTGAAGTCTCCCACTACGTATGTGTTTTCTCTGATGTCTGTTTTCAGAGAGGACAACAGTTGTCTGATATATTTTGGTGCTCCTTCGTTTGGTGAGTATATGTTAATGAGTGTTATTTCTTCTTGAAGTATTGTCCCCTTGATCATAATGTAGTGACCATTGGGGTCTCTTTTTATCTTTTTGAGTTTGAAATCTGTTTTATCTGATATAAGTATAGCTGTTCCTGCTTTCTTTTTTGGTCCATTTGCTTGTAGGATTGTTTTCCATCCTTTAACTTTGAGCCTATTTTTATCTTTTGTAGCTAAATGTGTTTCCTGGAGACAGCAAAAAGTTGGGTTTTGTTTCTTAATCCAGGCTGCAACTCTGTGTCTTTTTATTGAAGAGTTTAGTCCATTTACATTTAGAGTTAATATTGATATGTTAACATCTGTATTTGCCATTGTGTTTGTCTTTCCTTTGATTTTATTTATTTATTCTTTTAATAACTTTTTTTTTTTTTGGCCTTCTTTCATTGTTATTCGTCGCTCTGAGGTTCTGGCTTTAGGACTCCTTGTAGTATTTTTTGGAGTGGGGGTTTAGTTGCAATGAAATTCCGGAGTTTCTGTTTGTCTGGGAAGGTCCATATTCTTTCTTCAAAGAGGAAGGAGAGCTTTGCGGGATAGAGTATTCTTGGTTGGCATCTGTTTTCTTGGAGTCTGTTGACTATGTCCCTCCACTCTCTCCTTGCCCGTAGTGTTTCTTCGGAGAAGTCTGATGTCAGCCTGATTGGTTTTCCTTTGAATGTTATCTGTTTCTTCCCTCTTGCCAGCTTCATTATTTTTTCCTTGTCCTGGATTCTTGGGAGCTTTACTAGTATGTGTCTTGCTGTATTTTTTCTTTCGTCGTGGAAGTTTGGTGTTCTTCTTGCTTCTTGTATATCAATTTTCAGCTCCTTCTTCACATTTGGGAAGTTCTCTTCAATTATCTCTTTGAATATTTTCTCTGTTCCTACATCTCTCTCCTCTCCTTCTGGTATTCCTATAACTCTTATATTTCCTTTCCTCATGGAGTCAGATAGTTCCCGAAGTCTTTCTTCGTTCTTTTTCCTTCGTACTTCTCTTTCCTTTTCTGTTTTGGTTCTTTTTATTTCTGTGTCTTCAAGATTACTTATTCGTTCTTCCATTTCATCTATTCTGCTTTCATTGCTTTTCCCAGAATTCTTTAGTTCTTCCATTAATTCTTTGATCTCCTGCATTTCTTTTACTTCCCTCTTTAGGGACTCAATTTCTTTCTTCTGACCATTGTTTTCCCTCTCTAGGGACTCAATTGCATTCTTCTGATCGTTGATTATTTTTCCCTTATCATTGTTTTCCTTTATGACTTCTGTCAGTTTTTTAATCACGGCAATTTTAAATTCTCTTTCTGGAAGGCTCAGAAATTCTTCCAAGTTATTGTCGTTGCAATCTGGGGGCTGGCTTTCTTTTTGTGGTGTGCTTTTTCTCTGGAGAGTTGCTAGGTTGCGTGTGGTTCTTCTCCTCCCTACTGTCTGTTTTCTAATTTGCCGTATGCGTTGGGACACTGTGTTGTTGGGACTGGCCGGCATCTTGGGTGGGCTTCTCTGTTCCCCTCTGGTTCTTCCAGGAGTCATCTGTCAGTTTCAAGCAGCCTTTACTGGAGAAAGGCCCCTGTTCTAAAATGCCGATGTGGGGACACACTCCCCTGTGCGCCTGGTCTGCCCCGGCGGTGGGTTCCTGCTCCCCTCTGGGCTTGGACTGCAGGCCAGAGGGGGTCTGGCGTGGGCGAACTTCCCCCGCTCACCTCTGGCTCCTGAGGAAGCCTTCTGCAGGTAGTCTTTACTGAAGAAATGTCCCTGTTCTAAAATGGTGATGTGGGACACACTCCCTGCGCTTCTGGTCTCAGGCACACTCTTCTGCGCGCCTGGTCTTCCCCGGCTGTGGGTGCTCGCTCTCCCTGTGGGCTCAGACTACTTGTTCGGAAGGGGCCCGGTGTGGGCTAACTCCCCAGCTGGCCACTAGCTCCTTCAGTAGCCTGTGCTGGGGTCAAGTCGCTAGGTGGCGCCAGAGATCTCTCCTAGAGCCCTTGGGGAGCTGATTTTCCACCCCGTGGGACAGGGAGCAGAGCGGGGATGGTAGGGTACACCTCAACGGCTTTGGGGTGCTGTGTCTGCCTTGTGCCCCACCGTCGTGGGGAACCCACGCCCCTAATTTCGTGCCCCGGGTCTCAGTTCCAAAGCCCTCAGTTCCAGGATGCGGGCTGTAGCCCAGATCAGTGGCGCGGGAATGGCGCCTTTTGAATCCCGCTCCCCTGCCTGGGCGCCTTGTTCCTGCTCACTCAGGGAGGGCCTCCCCCCGGGTCTCAGTTCCAAAGCCCTCAGTTCCAGGACGCGGGCTGTAGCCCAGATCAGTGGCGCGGGAATGGCGCCTTTTGAATCCCGCTCCCCTGCCTGGGCGCCTTGTTCCTGCTCACTCAGGGAGGGCCTCCGCCGTCTCCCCGCAAGCCTAGGTCGCAGGCGCGGGGACCTGGGCAGCTGCAATCAGAGCGCTGCTTTCGCGCAAGCTTACCGGGCGGCCGGGGCTGTGTGCTGGTGCTGGTCTCCTCCTGGGGGGTTGGGCTCTCTTTAATGGCGCCTGGAGCTCACCTCCGCGGCGGATCCTGCAGGGTTCGCCTCAGCTCCCGTTCACGGGGTGTGGTGGCTGAAATAGTTCCTTTCCACTCACAGTCCCACTTGCTGTGTCCGTTTTTCTTGTTGGCCGTTTTGGTTTGTTGTTTCCCTCCTCTCTGCTGGTCGGAGAGTGCCGCCTCTGTGGGCGGGGGAGGGGAGCAGGGTTCTGCGCTTCCCTCCCTTCTCATCCTCTTTTATGGCCACTTTCTTCTTCGGGCAGTTTGCTGGAGTCGTCCGTTTATCTTCCGTGTCCCAGTTCTCACTGGGACCTGCCGCTTTTCCTCCCTATTAACTTTTTTTTAATGGGAGATCTTACTCGCAGCGTCTCCTTGCCGCCATGTTGCTCCGCCCCCCCCTTCCCTGTTTTTACCCTTCTCGCTCCCATTTCCCTGTTGTATGCCTCAAACCTACAGTTTTCCTGCAAGGTTTGGCTTTTTCCTGACCCTTTGTTTGGTTTCCCTATATTCCTCCTGGAGTGAAACCATTCACTATTTTTCATTTTCCTTCTGACTTATTTCACTGAGCAAATCCTGCCCAGCTCCATCCATGTTGCTGCAAGTGGCATGAGTTTATCTTTTTTGATTGCTGAGTAGTATTCTATTGTGTATATGTACCACATCTTCTTGATTCTCCGGTCATCTGTTTTTGGACATTTACGTTGTTTCCATATCTTAGCTATTGTAAATAGTGCTGCAATAGGAGCGCTAAACATGGTGCTGAACATGGGAGAGCAGGTTTCCTTTGATATGAATGTTTTTGTGTCCTTTGACTACCCAAAGGACATGCCTAGAAGTGGAATCACTGGGTCCCATGGAAGCTCCATTTTCAGTAGTTTGAGGAACTTCCACACAGCTTTCCATAGTGACTGGACCAGTTTGCATTCCCACAGCAGTATAAGAGGGTTCCTTTTCTTCCACATCCTCACCAGCATTTGCTGTTGCCAGTTTTTTTTTAAGATGGGCCATTCTCACTGGAGTGAAGTGGTGGACTTGTAGTTCTTTAGGGACTCATAGAAACAAGAGATAAATTAAAAAAAGAGAAAGAATTTATTTAGAATCAAATAGACAAGGTTCCATCCTGTGAAGTTTCTGGTCTACCAGGTTGGTGAGCTATCTGCTATTTGCAATCCATGTGGTGATTCTTTTTTAAAGATTTATTTCATTTATTTATGCATATGAGAACTGGGGTATAGGCCAGAGGTGTGGAGGGTAAGAGGGTTCACCAGAGATAGAGTGGGGAACAGAACAGGTGGATCTACTGAAGTACACTGCTGAGGGGAGCAGTGGGCCAGGCAGGAGAGGTCTGCTGCACCATGTGGGTTGCTCCCTGGCTGGCCGGGGATCAAACTCGTGCTGCAGGGGCTGGTGACAGCTTCATAGTGCTGAGACTTAATCCCTAGCGCCACCAGGGATGCCTAGCCACTTGATCTTCGTGTTGTTAAATCAAAGATGATATCACTGCTCCTACCCTGTCTGGTCCTGGCTTGCACACTCTGCTTGGTACCCCATTCCTGGAAGTGCACACACACATATACACACACACAAACTGCATACACACCCCATATCACACATGCATGTACCATAAACATCACACATGCAACCCCCCCATTCCACCACACCCCCCCACACCACACCAACACATACTCATATACCACTCATTCCACCCCCCACACCAGACACATATACCACTCTCATACCACACCCACCCGCACATACATACACACCATACACAAACACACACACTCATACACTCACAGGGCAGTGTGCAGGGGATGCAAATGCTTTGCACTGGCCACCTGGATCCTGGATGGACAGTGGGAATCTTTGTGGAAGCAAATACTTGTCCATTCATACACAGCAGCACCTCTGTCTTTCTAAAAATTCTTGCTTACAGCAAATGTCTATAGGGAGGAAAGAAAAAAGGGGGCCAAAGAAAGTCTAAAGTTAGGGTTGGCATCACCCTCAGATGCTCACTCTAATTTTTGTCAAGCTTGGTTATTGGGGTTCCTGGGGAGTCATTATGAGCAAGGGAGGAAGGCCACCCAGAGAAAGCCAGATGCTTTCAAGTGCACTCTCATTTCAGAGTTGTGACAAGATCCATCTTCTTAAATTATTTGCAAAACCAATACATAGTCATTGTAAGTTTGTAAGTAGAAGAAAAATACAAAGACAACAATAAAAATCATCATAATTCCAGAGAGAATCACCATTAACCTTTTCCCCCAGTATGAACTTTTTTTTTTACTTTTTATTATGGAAAATGTCAAGCACTAACAAAGTAAATAGAATAGTATAATGAACGCCCCCGACCTGATCAACCTTCTGCTTTTCTTGTTTCATCTAAAGCTCCTTCCACTCCATACTGTCATTCTATTTTTATTGCTATTATTATTAATTTTATGTCTTTTAGGAGGTAAAATTTACATAACATTGAAATGCACAAATATCAATTATACATTTGGAACAATTGGACCCTACCACGCTATCTTCATATAGAACATTTCCATCTGTCCAGAAAGTTTCTTACCCCCAGAGGCAACCATAGTTCTAATTTTTTGCATTTTAGCTAGATTGCCTGTTTTGGAACTTTGTATCAATGGGATTATACAGTATATTTTTTTGTATCTGGCTTCTTTCATTCAGCATGTTTTTGAAATACACCTATGTTGGAGAACTTATAAGTATTTTTTTCCTTTTTATTGCTGAGTGGTATTCCAGAGTGTAGCTCTAACATAGTTTGCCTCGCTTGAGTAAGGCTGGTAGGAACATTTTCATGCAAGTCTGTGCAGACCAGATCTGCTCATTAATCCTTGTGATAATCCTAGGAGGATGGCACTTTTGGTTATTCCCACTATAGATGACTAAACTGAGGCCCAGAAAGGTTAAATTTCTAGCCCAAGGTAAAAGCTGGAGATGGGATTTAAAATTTTTTTAAATTTAGTTTTGTTTATTTTTGCATAGAAGAACTGGGGTGTAGGCCAGAGGGGTTTTTTGGGGGTGTGTGTGAGAGGATTCACCAGAGACAGAGTGGGCAGCAGAACAGGTGGATCTACTGAAATACACTGCTGAGGGGAGCAGCAGGTGAGACAGGAGAGGTCTGCTGTGCCATGTGGGTTATATCCCTGGCAGGGGGATTGAACCCAGGCCCTAGCACCCTAGCAGTGATAGCGCTGGGTTGGCCTGGAGATGGGATTTTGACCTGGGCTTGCCTGACTGCAAGCTCTGAACCTTCACTGTAATATCTGTACTGCAGCTGACTGAAGTCATTAAGTATAGGGACAAACGAGTCTTCTCCTCAATGTCCTGTTAGTCATAACTGAGTTCTAGCTCATTATAGTCATTGGTATGGATAATAATGGATGAGTCACCAAGAAAGGTTACATTAAACCTTTCTTTATAAAGAACAAAAATATGTAAGACATTTTAGAGGAATTTCTAGCCAAGACAATAAAAGCAAACAAGCAAACAAAAAAGTTTTGCTTCTTGAAGCTCTTTCTGGAAATCTCACTTAGGGTAGTACGTCATCTCTTGCGGAAGCCAGGCACAGAAGGCATTACTGGGTATATAAAATCGTATATAAATAATACATGTATAAGAAACCACTTGTTCTCTGTAGAGTCAAACAGAGTAGGTTTTTGGAGAGTCTGCTGGTTCTTGCTTGGAAAGTTGTTGCTAAGCAATGTTGCTAATATTATGGACAGACAGTCTCCCTCCTCACTTTTCCACTCAGCCTCAGAAACCCTAGAATTGGAAGTGGTTTCAGTGTGGTGGCAGCTGGGGTGGTTTGGGAAGCAGTGAGGTGGGGACCTGGGTGTGAGGGGGTGGCCTGGGTTGCCCACAGGCCGTTGGCTTCATCGGATCCTGCTTCTCAACAGGGATTCCTGGGCTGCCTCCATGGAAAATTCACCTCTTCATCTTCATCAGAAATTTTACAAACAGAAGAATCCTTTTGAATGCTTCTACTGTGGGAAAAATTATAGTCATACCACTTAGATTCATGAATTCAGCATTCCATAAATGAACCAAAAATATTTTAAGTACCTTCCACCCAAGAAGCAGATGAAGTACTCCCCTCTTTATCCTCCCCCACCCCACCTTGTAACCTCTGAACAGGAAATCAGCAAAGTTCTGGTTGACATCAGGCATGGCAGGCTCCTGGTATCAAATGATGTGCTGCCCAGTGGATGCCTGCCACTGAGTGGGATCTGTGGGTTTCCTTGGGCATGGTTTCCTTTCTCCGGATTTCGGAAATGCCACACTAGTCACTGAGACTCATTTCCAAAACCTGAGCCAGTTTCTCTTCTGATCCTCCGTTTGGGATGATGTGTGTGGCTGAGCTGCAGTTCTGAGGCTTGTCTTTGAGGCCTCCAGCCCAGCCAGGGTATGGCCTGCTGCTGTTTCTGAAGGACGGGGGTGGTGGGGTAGACCCCCTTTGTGGGCTGGCTGATGGTAGGCTCTGAAAGGGGAGGTGAGGAGCTAGGAGGAGAGCCAGTGGTTGGCAAAGACCCCTCCAGCATCTCTCTCCACTTGCAAAGTAGAAACTGCTTCCCAGCCTTAAATGACCTGCTCAAGCTCTGCCCTTCCCGCCTCCCCCCTCCCCTCGGTTCCTTTCTCCCATTCTGAGCTCACGTGGTGGTATCCCAGAGACGCAATTATAATGTTCATCAGCAGGGGGCGCTGGTGTACTTGCCAAGAATGAACGTCAGGCGGGCGCCTCGCGTGCACAGGTGGGAGTGCGGCCGAAGTGAGGCGTGACAGGGGGGCTTCTGAATGAATTTTCTGAGCTGGTGTTTGGGTGTGCCCCCGAAGGCACACGAGAGTAGGGGTGCTGGCTTGTCCTGAGTAGGTCTAAAGTTGCATATTTAATAGTTTGCAGCCGCTCCATAGGTTGTGTCCTCCGTGGGAGCATTAAGGATTCACACTCCTGCGCAAAGGGAGGGGCGAGGCATAAGAAACTACTCAGAGCTCTGGTTTTCCTCGAGCCCCATCCTCCTGCCTCCATAGGCCCTCGCGTCCCACATCCATCCCTTAGCGGAGAAAGGTTGCAGACATTTTGCCGTGCAGCGAGGGCGCTGGAGTCGGGGCGGGAGGGGCGGGTGGGGCGGGGCGAGGAGGGAGACAAGCTCTGGGCTCCCCCTGAGACCTGGGCGCTGGCGGCGGGTCTGATTCCCGGTTTCACACGGATGTCTCCCAGGCACAAAAGGCTCTTTTCTTCAGGGCCAAGCATGCGTGTCTGTCTGTCTCACCCCACTGGCCCCTTAGGAAAGGCTGTGCAGCTGTCTGCCCTCTGTTCATGATTAACTTCCCTATCCCCCCCCTCCCCAGACACCTCCAGGCTTGGGGGTCCCCCCAGACCTCTATTGGGGCAGAGACGGAGGCTGGCAGCTGCCTGGCACTTTGTTCTCAGGGACTGTGGCCTGGGAGTGGGGGACTGAAACCTGCCTTTGTGGTCCCGTGTGTGGGGACATGATAGGAGTAAGCTGCTGGGTGGGTCCTGGGGAGAACCCTTCTCAGGCTGGTGTGGTCCTCTCTCAACTCCTTCACCTTGGGAACTAACTGTGTCAGGCCTTCCCTGTCCACCCCTAAGTGCCCCAAAGATGCGGCCTAGGAAGACCTCTGAGTCATGAATGTGAAAATTGCTCCCTTTTAATTCTCTTTCAAGTTTTATGATTTCTACTAGGACAGTGTTTTGTTTGGTGCCAGTGTGTGACTAACATCTAACACCTATTTCTCTCTTAAGTAAGGTGCTTTAGGCTCAGTGCTTTGTCAGGCTACAAAATTGAGCTAGAATTAATAAATTTGTATTTGTTTTCATGGTAGGAATGACAAGTGATAATGGCTTTTCATTTAGGGTGGTAGTGATGTTTTCTTTTAAAAGTAATTGAGATGTGAGTTGATTTAATTAAAGCAAAAATAATAAATAAGTGGTATAATGTTAAGAAAAACATGTGAAGGTGGGGTGCAAATAGCCTCATTTTGGGGAGCAGTGGCTGGGTCCCATTGCACAAGGCAGTCGGGAATGGGATTGTATTGTGCCTTCATGTGCCTTAGGCCTGTTGGCTCTGAACAAGGACTGTCTTCCATTTCTCTTACCTAGCGTGCAAAGCCGGACCCATCCTAAGTGTTTAGTAAATGGTGGTGGAATGGGCAAGTCTTGTGTAGATGGCCATTACATTCTTTGCCAGGATGGATGTTTTGGTGTTTTGCTGAGGGGTGCGGGCAGCGGGAAGGGTTCCCCCACTCCCAGGAAACTTAGAACCTTGTGAATCTGATGAGGTCATGGTCTTTTGGGGACATCCTTGTGTTTTTAACCATATTGGGGCTGGAAACATCTTGGTGGAAGAGGAGCTGAGAGGGCCTGGAACTCCAGAAGGAGAACAAGCTCCCTGGTTAGTGACAAGAATTTCCCCTTCCATCCCGATGACCTGTTGCTCACTGATGTACTTGATCCGAAGACACCTGCAAGGGTGCTTGGGGGTGGGCAGGAACTAGCTGTATTAGCTGGCCTGGGAGAGAGCTGGGAGGAGGTCGTGCCTTGCACTGAGCTGTGTATTTTGCCTGTGGGTGGATAAAACACACTCCATGCTGGGCTAGACAGTCACCCTCCCTGTCCTGTGGCTGAAGTAGTCCAACAGCTCACCTGTCTGTTCTGTGTCCCGCCAGAGGTAGGAGATGTCCTGGACTGGTGTATGGGATTCTGCCCTCTTCACAACGGGGAATCCTCACTCCCCATTCTTTCTCCAGACCCATCCTGGGGTCACTGCTGGTGTAGTTTTTGCAGCACTTAGCTGCATCCCAGGGGTGGGGCATGGGTACTTGCTCTTTGGCTATAAATAGATGTTTGTAGCCTTATCTATGATCCCCTACTACCCAGGCAGGCTCAGAGGGACCCAGACCATTGCTAATGGATGCTTCATAAATAAACCAAGCACATTTTTGGCACCACCCTGGTGCTCCAGCCTAACTCCAGTGCTGGCAAGGAGCTGTGCCCACTGGAGAGGCGGGGTTAAGGCTCCGGCCCTTGAATTCATTTGGGTCTCCTGTCACCTCTCCAGCAAGGTTCCCTTCCCTGCCTGGGTTTTCTGTGCTTGCTGGAACACTAGAGTGTATAAAAGCCTGGGCAAATTGCCTAGGGCATCTTTGGCCCCAACAGGGCTGTTTCCAAAATGGACTAATTGGCTTGTTTTAATTCCCACCAGCCCTCTGCCCCAGTCCCGTCCCTAGGGTGAGGGAAGGAGAGGCAGCGAAGTCTGTAGTCACTGGGGTGGGGGTCGAGGGGTGAGGATTGATGAGAGTGCGGCCAAGCTCAGGCTGCTAAAGGAAGTTAGAGGGGCGTCAGTGTACCTCGCAGTCTATTGCGGGGGGCCAGGTCAGAGCTCCTTCCCCAGGAGTCGCTGTGACCTTCTGTTTTCCTGAAGTGGAGACGAAGCTTGCAAGCGGTGTGCAGGAGCGGAAGAGCTGACGCGGGGTGTGTGCGGGCCCCCAGCGCTGGGGCGATCGGTGCCGGTGGGTGGGGGCGACCGGCCCGCGTCTCCCTGGCAACCCGGGAAGCGAGGCGGGGAGGGTGTGCGTGTGTGTTGTTGATCCTCTACCCTGCGTTGTGTCAAATTCCCAGGGCTGGGAAAACAAATGTTACCCGGGGGCCTGACCCTGGCCCAGTAGGAGTCGGAGTCGTAGTAGGCGCCTCCACCTGGGCAGGGCAGACCTGTCGGGGTGCGGGGGAGAGGCGGGAGGTGGCGTCTAGCGGAGTGGCAGCCCCGGGGAGCACCCGCTCGGGCAGGGCGGGGCGTCGGGTGCTGGGCTCGGGGTGTCCCCTCTACCCGCCGGCAGTCCGGCCCTGGGGCGCTGGAGGCGAGCGTCGGTGCCCCGGCTCGAAAGCAGTTTCACTGGGACTGAGGACGCGCGCTTCCTCTCGCTGCTTGTTTTTCCTCCGTGTTAAAGGCAGTGACAGCATCGGAGAAGTATCCCGGCGGGCCGGGCTAGCCGAGCGCGTCAGCCGCCTTAGCCCGGGGAGGGAGCCCGGGACCCGGCCAGCGGGGGCGGGGAAGGGGAACTGGGGAGCTCGGAGGAGGGGACGGGAGGGAGAGGCCAGGCGAGGGCGGGGGCCCGGACGCCAGCCGGAGAGGTGGGGGACGCCCGGGTCGCGGCGCCGGGGGCGATCGCGGGCGCGGAGCCCCGGGAGCTCTGGGCGCGAGCGGGCCGCCTCCCCGAGCTGCCTGCGGGGCCGCCCGAGCCCCGGCAGCCGGACGCCCCCAGCGCGAGCCCGGGAAGGCGGGCCCGGGGCGGGGTCCCGGCGCGGGTGGCGCCTTTGAGCTGGAGCCCCGGAGCCGCCCGCCCGGGCCGCGCCCGGAGAGAACCTTAGAAATGCCCGCGCTGGGGGAGCGGGCGCCCGCGGCCGGGCTGGCCCGGAGGAGACGCTGAAGGTCGCCGGGAAGTGCGCGCCCAGTCACCTGACCCCTGGGGCGCACCTAGGCGGGGCGGGGCCCATGCGCGGCGGGCGGCCCGGGGCCGGAGCGCGGGCGCTGGGTCCTGGAGCGGGCGCCGCGGAGCGCGCAGAGCCGGGCGGGCGGGGGCGCGCGGCGGGCGGGCGAAGGCGCGGCCGGGCCCCGCGGGCGGACTCGCCATGTCCCAGCCGGCCGAGAGGATGCATTGCCGAAAGGCGGGGATCCGCGCGGCGGTGGTGCTCATCGGACTCCTGCACAAATCCCGCAAACAGAATAAAGAGAAAAGGTAAAGCTTGGCACTGCGGTCTCTTCTCCCGTGCTGAATTTCTGTTTTCTTTGCGGTGGACTTTTCCAAAGGGTGTTTGGTCGGTGTTGGATGAGAAAAAGCCTCTTCTCCAGGCGCCGGGGGCGGGAGCTCGGCGCTCTGCTCGGTGCACTAGCTGTTTTGAGAAAGTCCGGGCAGCACGTTGGTTGGTCGGAGGGCGCTTGGAAGGACCCATCCGGCTGCACCCCAAGTCTTACCCTCGCACTCCCTGCCTTTGCCAATTGCGGCGCACTTCTCGAAGTCTGCAGCTTGGGTATCATTGATCGGATCGGGGCGACGGTCCCGGGCTCGGCCTGCGTGCTCCAATGCACAGGGGATGCCATTTGCTTCTCTGCAACTTGGCTGAGCCGGCGAGGTGCCCGTCAGACTGGAATCTGCCTGCTCTATGCAAGGTGCGGGCAGGCGAGGGACAACTTCGGAGGTTGCTCTTCCCTCGTCTCCCTTCCATCTCTGGGTTTTTCTCTTTTTCATCTTTCTCGGGTTTACTCTCCTAATTGCCCCTGGGTGTTGAGAAATCCTGTATCAATCTATTGCACAGACACTTGCCACAGCCTGTGGGGTGAGCAGTGTGGGGTTTAGGTTCTGGGGTAGCTTCCCCTAACTTCAGCCCCTGGCTGCAGGCATGGGCTCCCAGCAGGCACGGTCTCCTTCCTCTCCCGAGGTACTTGAGCCCAGAGCTTCCCGGCAACGGGTTATCTCAGGAGATGTGGGATTTGCATAACCTCCGTGCCCAGCTGGATCCCAATTTACAGAGGAGTTTGGAATGGTTAGTGCTGCGGAGCAGCTGAGCAGCGTGTTAGACAAGGACTAAGACAAGGGCAGCAGAACTGGAGACACTAGGGTGGTGACTGTGGCCCCAGGGCTTGCCCAGAAGCGAGGTGTTTTGCCAGAGGGAGTGTGCAATGAACTGGAGCACTTTGAGAAGCTGAAGTCTTGCCCCTGTGATGGGGCTGTCTCCTCCCCACCTGTCCCCTTCTATATGTTTTCCACACTGTAGGGTGACTTAAGGTGGTTAAGCATGAAATAGCATTGAGTCACTTGGTGAGAAAGTTCTTCCTTTTTCAGTTCTCCACTAGTCCTTGTGATTTTTTTTTCTAGGGGAAAGTTTCAGGTTGGTGCTAGTCTGGCTTTAACACCCCTTTTAACACTTGCTAATCTCTTTTTTATAAAAAAAAAAAGAGCAGACCTCTGGCTCAGGCCTTGAAGTGAGAAACAGTGCCTGCCTGAAAGTCGGGTTACTTTAGACTATTTATTTTAGGGATTCTCTCCTAGTTATGACCAGAGGGACTGATTTCACCCTTTGTGGTGCTGATACAAATCATCATTTAAAGTTAAATGTATTACTTCATAAGAATGTGTCTTTTTAACAGAAATAGTACTAACAGTGGTATGGACTATGGCAGAAGTCCTGCAGGTGGCCTAGGAATGGCTGATATTGAAGACATGTGCTTGTCTCAAAGAAAATGCTTCCAGAAGAACTCTGGAACCCAGTGATCCAGGTCTGGGTCCATTCTCCCCAGTACTTTGATTTTCTTCCATCCCCTGCTCTTCAGTGTTTTATCTGGGGCTGAGAATGATTAACAAACCAACCCATTAAAGTCAGAAGGGTGTGGGATGGTTGTTCTGGGACCACCTGGGAAGGAAATCATGCTGGATAGAAAGGCAGAGGCATCAGATCAATTTCTGTTTCTGAGTGTAGAATGCATGGTGGGGTGGAAGAGTCCTGCTCAGGCAGGGAACTACAAGTCTGAGTCCAGGCGCACCCCTTGACTGTTATGTGATAGTATAGATTTCAATTCCAAGCCTGTTTCTCCTTCCAAAGGGCTTGTGAGGTTCAAGTGAGACAATGTGGGTGAAGATGCATCTAAAAGTAGGAAGTGTAGGGCCTCCCAGGTGGTGATGGCACAGCAGGTTGAGCACAGTGCAGCGCTGTGAAGCTGTCCCTCAGCCTCAGCAGCACAGGTTCAATTCCCGGCTGGCCAGAGAGATTCCCACATGGCTTGGCAGACCTCTCCTGTTGTGCCCGCCGCTCCTCTCAGCAGTGTATTTTGGTCGTCTGCCTGCATGTTCTGCTTCCTGCTCTGTCTCTGGTGAATCCTCTCACCCTTTCGTGCCTCTGGCCTGTACCCCAGCTCTTGTATAAAAATAAATAAATCTTTTTAAAAAATGGTAGGAAGTATAGTATGAGGATGAAGGGGTTAGATCACAACTGCTCTCATCCTCCAGAAATCAAGGTAAGACATCTGCTGGTGACAGCCCACCAATTGTCAAGACTAGCCATGCATCGGCCAGTGAGGCAGCCAGGCAGGCATGGGGGTTGTACAGGATGCAGGGGAGGGCCTGAGCAGGGGACAGGGAGGGATTGGCTAGAGCAAGGATGCCGGAGGCTCATGATACCTTGTCCTTCCTCCTGAATGCACTGTGCTCTTTCCTGTAATGCACACAGACATTAGTGGCCATCCAGCTCCGGTCTTCATCCCATTCTGCTGTTGCTCCTGCCATTCTAATGGCTTTGGCCATGGACTTAACCTACCCAAGAAGATAGTGCTGGTGCTAAATGACCTTCGCTTCATTCACTGTGATTTGGAGTTTCTTTGTCTGTAAGCTTCTGAAATCAGTGCAGGGCCTGCTATTGACCCTTGCTCTGTGGGTACTGGCCACAGGGGCCCTTGGAGCAGGCTGCAGCTGCCGACATCTCTTATGTATTCCCCAAACTCCATGCTGGGTGTTAAATTTGCTGAGTTCCTCCTTCCTCCTCCCTCTCAGTTCAGGGTCAAAGCAGACTCAGGCCCCCTCTTCATCCTTCCCAGAAGGCTTGATCCATCCATCGATCTTCTCAGCACCTCTAATTGACAGGCTTGTACAGATAACACTCTTGGCTGTCAAGAGATGAAATAATTCTGTGTGCCTCACCTGCCCTCTCCAGAACACCAGGAAATATTGCATAATGGGGGCAGGTAGGTGTGCCGGGAGGATGGTGTGGGCACAACTATCTCTTGCGGACTCAGACTCTCAGGCATTCTTGGTGAATCCCAAGAACCAGTGCTGAAAGCTCTGGCCTTAGTTTGCCTCTTGGAGAAATGGGTATGGTGCGCATCTCTGGGTGATGGGGTGGCGGGGGGTTACCTAGAGCTTCTGACTCTTTCTGACTGTCCTTCAGGGATCCCTTCACCCAGGATCCTGCAAAAGCAATGGTGTGTTTGAGAGGGGATTGGATCAGCATGTGGTTCCAAAGTGGCACCTGAATGAAGCCTTTTGGAGAAGGAGATATGGAAACTTCTGTAGTGAAGGGGCCCTTTAGAGAGCTTTGCTTCTCAGAGTCAGCTTTCTTCTAGAGGTGGCAGATCAGGTCAGACCTCAGGAATGACAGCTGTGACTGGTGGGGGAGCACTGTCCTGTGAGGGAGAAGCACTGCTGGCAGGAAAGATGAGGCAGAGCAACAAGCCCAAATATGGAGCATCTGAGAGGTATGGATAAAGTCAGCGTGGCTCTAGGTGTGACATTCTGAACCAGAGAGAGATGAATTAGCATAAAAGGAAAAGAAATCTACTTACAGGGGGTAGTTATTTTGGGAAAGCGCCCATCATAGGGCTTATGAGGAGGAAAATATGAATTCGCTCATTTTTCAGCAAATCATTAGCAGCAGGCTCTGGGGAAAGAACAGTGAATTTAATGAATGTGATCTTTTCATTGTGAGGTGTAGTGTCTAGTGGGCTATTCCTGTGTAGGTTATTAGAAAAAGCCCATCCCTCATTTTTTCAAAAAAAACTTATTGCAGAAATTTTCAAGCGTGCACAAGAGTAGAGAAGAATGTAACACAGTAGCCAGTTTCAGCCATTATTGGCTCATGAGCAGTCTTGTTTGATTTATTTACCAACTCACACCCCCAACTGACACCCCCACAAGATGATGTTGAAGTAAATTCTAGTCTATCATTGCAGTTCTTAAGTATTTCAGTGGCATCTTGAAGATAAGAATTCTTCTAAAAACCAAAACACTACCATGATCATGTCAACTATAAAAAAATACTTCTTTTTGTTCTTCTATTGAGGTGCCTTTAGTTGACAGCACTGTATACGTTTCTGGTGCATAGTTTCTCACCTCAGCATCTGTATGTGTCACACCTGCCTGAGCACTACCACCAAATGTCCGCTCACCACCCTCCACCAACCTGTCGGACTCCCTCTTCAGCCCTTCCCTTCTCTTTCCCCTCTGGGAACCACCATTTTGTTATCAGAGTCCCTGGGTTTGTTTCTATATTTGTTTTTTTCCAACCAATATTTTCTTTTTTTCCCCATAGAAGAAATGGGGTGTAGGCCAGAGATACTGGGGGTGAGAGGATTCACCAGAGACAGAGTGGGGAACAGAACAGGCAGATCCACCGAAATACACTGCTGAGGGGGGCAACGGGCGAGAGAGGAGAGGTCTGCTGTGCCAATGTGGGTAGCTCCCTGGCTGGCTGGGGATTGAACTTGTGCTGCAGAGGCTGTGGATAGCTTCACAGTGCTGTGCTTAACCCCTTGTGCCACCAGGGAGACCCCACCAATCAATATATTCTTAATATGATATTCAGTCAGGTTTCACATTTCCCCAGTTGTCTCATAAAAGTTATCTCAGGTTTTTGTGTAAGAATTCAAACACTCGAGTGTGATTGCTGATATGTCTCATAATCTATACATTTCTTTCTACAACTTTCTTTATTTCCCTTATGATTTCTTTACTAAGAAGCTGGATTGTTTGTCTTAGGGAGTTGCCCACAGTCAGGATTTTGTGGCTGGTATCTCATGGTGTCGTTTAACATGTTCTGCTGTCCCCTGTGTTACCTGTAAGTTGGTATTCAGTTTTAGAGCCTCCGTCAAACTTGAGTTTATTTGTGTATTTTTTTGGCAAGACCTTGCTGTTGGAGGTGGTCTTGCTCTCAGTTTTTGTGATGTGGGCAGCCATGGATTGATTTGTTCTTAGGGTTTGAAGGCTGGTGTGAGGAGACTTGCATTCTGCTGCGGGAGAGGCAGCGACGGCTCTGTCAGCTGCTGGGATATGGGGGCTGAGCCTGTGGGGTGTCTAGGCCTCCTGGCCTGGGAATCCCAGAGACCCAGAGCTGGAAGGGGCACAGGGTGGGAGCTGATCCACTCCCTGGCCCCAGAACAGATGGCTGCTTGTTCTCTTCTTAGGAGGTGGCTGGGTCCTGCCCTTTGTGGAGGGGCCTGTTACTCCCCCTCTTGTCTGATGTTTGAATGCCACCCGGTTGGCTGTCACTGCTTTAAAGAACAAACATCTCCCTTTTTAACCAGCTTCCCATTTTTAACCTCACTGAGAGCCCGAGGACTTAGACTCCTAGAGTTCAGGGACAGAATGTGAGGCATAAATGAGTTTGTTTGATTCCTTTCGAGCCACTGTTAATCTGCTTTTCCTTTTAATTTCCTATTTGGTCGTCTTGATTCTAGTTCTTCTTATCCATTCTCCTGATGAGGGCCAGAGAAGAGTTTCAAAAATTCAAGAAAAATCCATCTCTCTACTGCAGAAAGCTCCCCCACTAGGCTTTCCATTATACTTGAAATGAAATCCACCTCTGTCAGTTTCTCTGACCTTCCTTTCACCACTTCTTACCACTTCACCCTCATACATGGTCATCACTGTACTTCTGCTGCAAAGGCCTTCATTCTGTGTTTGGAACAGGCCAAGCTTGTCCCTGCCCCAGACCCTTTGTACATACTGTTCACGGTAACTTCATTGATTGGTGCTTCCTCATCAGCTGGTTTTCAACACAAATGTCATCTCTTCCAACAGGACTCCCTGACCTAAGCAGCTCATTCCAGCCATTATTTATTTCCTCCATGGCACTTGTCATTAATGGATATTATCTAGTTTATGTAATCAACAATTTACTGACAATTCCTTCCCTTAGAATGTAGCACTCGTTCAATCCCTGGCCACCGGTGAGGGTCCCACATGGTGTGCAGACCTCTCCTGCTGCGCCCTTAGCAGTGTACTTCATCAGTCTGCCTGTTCTGTTCCCCGCTCTGGCTCTGGTGAATCCTCTCACCCTCCCGTGCTTCTGACTGTACCCAGTGCTTGCATAAATAAATAAATAAATAAATCTTTAAAAAAAAAAAAAAAAAAAAAAGAATGTGAGTTGCCTGAGAGCAGGGATTTTGCCTTTTCCACCTCCAGGCCCCACTGTCTAGAGTAGAAGGTATTTAGTAAGCACTGGCTGGATGAAAGAGTGTTCTCTGACTCCCTAACTCCCCAGGCAAAATGTGCCACATTGTCCTTTAAGCCTGTAATACTGCAGCACCCTTTGACACAGGTTTCAAGGTACCATTTTTTGTCTGAAATTGGGGAATCATCCCCTTTTGTTCCAGAAGAGATTTTGAAGAACTACACAGCTCATCACTTTACCAGTGTCGTTCCATTGTTAGTCCTCTAACCCTTCCCTTCCTTGCAACACAGAGATGTGAGGGTCCAGGCTTAGTCCTGACCATCCTGATGCTGGGCCCCTGTGTCAGGGCTGCCCTGGCTCTGGGGCCCTACAAGTGGGGTCCTGGAGCTGCTATCTGATAGTTGAGGGCGGCCCCCCAGGCCAGTGAGGGGTCAGTGGGCATCTGAGTGAGCAAACAGCTGCCATTAGTGAATATATATTTTTTCGAAGTGCGGCTTTCTCTTTGTAGCCTGAGCGGGGCACAGATGGCTGGTTACCAGGATGTTGCCAAATAGAGGACTTGCCAGGCCTGCTCGGTTCAACCAACGAAAATCTCTTTTGTGCAAATGGGGGCTGCCGAAAGACTCAGGTAGTTCCTTGTCATTTTAAGCAGTTGAGAGCCCCCTGCTCACCTACTCCCGTACCACGAGCTGAATTTCTTTCTCTCCTGAATCCATAAAAAGTAAATGAGGTAGGCAAAATGACTTCAGGTGGCCAGGTGCTTTTAATTTTAATAACTATTTTTAAAAATGAATTCTGGCAAGTGATACTGGTTTTCCATGTATGATAGTTACATAACATTTTTTTTAAAGTAAATTTGTTTGAGTCAAAAAATCACAAGTAAATTCAAAGAAAGGTGTTAAGAAAAGTAATAGTCAGGTGGTACATGGATTTGGGGAAACTTGGGAAGATGGTGTGGGAATGCCTGAGGCTTGAGGAGAGCTGTTGGAAGGAAGGGAGCACTTCTCCACTGTTAAAACAGACCCTATTACATCAGTGTCCCAGGGTTCTGAGGGTTGAATGTAGCAAGCAAACACTTTTTTGGGCCTCCTCTCGTTATTCATCTAGAACCTCTCACTCCGACAGCGGAAAATCTGACTCCCATAAACTGCCATCTGTGTATTTAAGTGACCAGTTACATCACACATGTAGTCTTTTTGGAGCTATAAACCCATACCTTTGTGTGTGTGGGGAAAGACTAGTAACTCAAGGACATATGTATGTACAGTTAGGCCAACGCCTTTTGAGACTTACTGTTGGCTGGGCCCTGTGCTAAAGGCTTACACGTGTAACTATTTTAATTCTACCAGTTATTGTCTTTGTTTTCTAACCAAGAAACAGAGACTTAGAGTTTAAGGAATGTGCAGTGGGCAGAATCAGAGGTGGAGGAACAGGGATTTTAACCCAGGTCTGTTGAGGTTCAGAGGCTGTGCACTTACTATTTTATTTACATCTGCAACTCAGGATGAGCACTTATGCAGTGACTGGCTTCTGATGAGCGCTTGGTACACGAGGTTGCTCTGTTCTGACTGAATTTCCTGAAGTGTAGTTTATATATAGTAAGTGCACAAACTCAAGGCTACAGCTCAGTGAATCGCCACATATCCGCCTGTGTAGATACCACCCCCACCAAGATACAGAGCTCCAACACCCCGGTGGCCTCCTTCATGCCTCCCCACAGTCCAGTTATAATTACTGTGGAGTCTGGGCTATTGCCTGGGTCTGGGTCCCGGAGGTGGCCTTGATACCCGTGGGAAAGGGAGAACATGTCTGGGATTTTGTGAGTTTGGATTTCTGAGTGGGGGGGGTCCTAGTTCAACGCTAAAGAGAAGGGTGTCAGAGAACGTAGACTGATTTCCAGAGGCGAGTGGGCCTGTTTGTTCACTGCCCTTGGAGCAAGGGTTGATTGAAAAATTGTCACTTGCTTTTGAGCTTATCAGTTATGAATATGTTGTTTTGTGAAGGCTGGAACTCTGGCTGAGCCCTTCTCAGAACCATCAAGGGGTCATGGAAGGGGTGAAGGAGCAGCCCCATTGATTAGAGCTGCCTCCTTCCCTCTCCTTTCCCTCCCTCCCGTCCCTTTTCTTTTTCTTTGCTGTAAAGATCTTTGCTAACTACTCTGAGTGCCGAAAAATGCGGTCAGGGTGCTCGCTGTAATGAGACCCACTGTCATAAGCACTTTTGGGGGTAAAGCAACTTGTGCACCTCTTACCTGGTTTGTAGGACAGACTCCTAGTAAGAATGGAGCCAGGGCCACCCCCCTTCATTTCTCACTCTCATATCCTGTAATGCCACACTGTCCTGCCTGTGACAGCAGTACCCCTGACACCCGGGAGTTTGCAGACTGAGGCAGAGGTCACATCTCCAGCGCAGCACAGGGACAAAGCCTGCCTGGCCAGAACTCCTGTTCTCAGAGGGCTGTGTTAGACCCAAGTATTTTTTCCTTATTAGACTGATATTTTTTAATTGGAAGATGACACATTATAATCCATATTTCAGTCTTTTCTTGAGAAATCGGAACTCTGGCAGCATGAGCTGGACTTACTTTCCTGAGTCACACCTGAACTGCCTGCATGGGGCTCAGTACAGGGCTGGCACCCTCCTGCTCACCCCTGCATGCACACCTGGCCACACCATGCCACCTGCCCCTAAGGGGTTGGATGTACCTTGGAGGAAGCAGGAGGATTGGGTTGGGGGAACTTGGGGTGTAACTTACTGAATGTGGAGACTGGGGGACAGGTACCAGTCCCATATACCCTCTGCACTCCCCTGGTTTTGGGCAGAAGCCTAGTGATTGGAAATGAGGCATCCTGGCAGCCTGACGGGGCCCTGGGAAGGAGCCGGCCTGCAGAATGGCCACTGTTAATCGCCATTAAGTGTTCCTCCTTTCCCCTCCCTAATTACACCAAATGAAATAATAGAAATTATGAACGGCTGTATATGACAGTAGAAAGACACAGGAATCACAAGAGAGGGGCAGGCATAGGAGTTCCTATTAGCTGCACTCTGGGCATAGTGCTGGGCTGGCACTTAAACCTCACTTATCTCATTTCATTCTCTGCACGATGCTTATTACCAACATCTCCATTTTTTTTTTTTTTTATAGAGGAGAAAGCTAAAGTTTAAAAGGGGTGACTAGCCAATGTTATCTAGCTTGTACTGCAGAGCCAGATTCAAACCCAAATCTGTACATCCCAAATTCTGTGCATTTTCTCCCATCACCAATTACATGGTGGTCCTGGCCACATTACTTCACCTCTCTGTGCTTGAGTTTCACTACCTATGAAGTGGACTACAATGCAGCTCGGGTGTATGAAATACAAACCAGGTGTATGAAAAGGCTTCAGAACCCTGAGAACCGTGGCATCTTAGCACATCCTTGTTATTTTTATTTATTTATTAAAAGATTTATTTATGCATACAAGAACTGGGGTACAGTCCAGAAGTGTGGACGGTGAGAGGATTCACCAGAGACAGAGTGGGGAACAGAATAGGTGGGTCAACTGAAATACACTGCTGAAGGGAGCAGGGGGGTGAGATAGGAAAGGTCTGCTGCACCATGTGGGTTAGCTCCCTGGCCAGCCAGCGATCGAATTTGTGCTGCAGAGGCTGCGGATAGCTTCATAGTGTGGTGCTTAACCCCTTGTGCCACTAGGGAGGCCCCATCCTTGTTATTTTTTTTAAGATTTATTTATTTATGCATATAAGAACTGGGGTACAGGCCAGAGGTGCGGGGGGTGAGAGGATTCACCAGAGACAGAGTGGGGAACAGAATAGGCAGGTCCATCGAAATACACTGCTAAGGGCAGCAGCGGGCGAGACAGGAGAGGTCTGCCGCACCATGTAGGTGGCTCCCTGGCTGGGGATTGAAATTGTGATCTAGTGGCTGCGGACAGCTTCATAGGTTGTGTCTTAACCCCTTGTGCCACCAGGAGGCCCATTCTTGTTATTTTTATTTTATTTATTCATTTATTTTTTAAAGATTTATTTATTTATTTTATACAAGAACTGGCCAGATGTGCGGGAGGGTGAGAGGATTCACCAGAGACAGAGTGGGGAACAGAACAGGCAGACTGACGAAATACAGATGCTGAGGGGGTCAGCAGGCGAGACAGGAGAGGTCTGCTGCGCCATGTGGGACCCTCGCTGGCCAGGGCCGGCCGGGATCGAACCCGCGCTGCAGGCTCCGGAGAGCTTCACATCATGGCACTCAACTGCCGGCGCCACCAGGGGAGGCCCGCATCCTTGTTATTTTTAAAGGAAGAGACTGGACGGTGTCTTGGGTAGTTAGACCTCTTTTGAATTCTGGAGCTGAGCTGGTGGCAGGGGCGGGGGTGTTGGTGGGGGCACAGTGGAGCCCAGGGTGGGGAAAGGGTCTGTCCTCTCAGGCATCAGATAAGCTGAAAGGTCTCCTGGCTACTGTCCTCACTAATTAGAGCAGAAATTTCCGCTTCTCTGTGAACAGGAAGGTCCAGCCTGGGCTCACCATGCCATCTGTATTTCAGTAGACTATTTATTTTAATAAGATATTTAATCTGAGATGCAAAGGGAGAAACAGTGTGTAAATCAAGCGGTCACTGAAACAGGCTCTCTGAAAACTAGATCTGCGAAAGTACCAGGAAGGGCTTTTGAGTGTGACATCAACAAATGCCAATCACTGATAGCTGAGAGGGTCCCCCAATGGCACAGCCACATGGAGGCCGGTGGCGCAGGACCCCGTGGTGCAAGGAATGGGAACAGGGACACCTGCCTTCCACACCTCAGTTCCTCTGATCACCCCTGCCCCCTAAATTGCTGCCACCCACCTCTGCAGCATTTGCCCTCTTTCTCCTCCATAAATGCAGATGCAGGCAGTAGTCCTGCTTATAATGACTTGTGTTCCAAACATTCGTCAGTTCAGTTCACTTCCACAATATTTGTGGTGTGCCAGATGTGTGCCAGGCACAGAGCAACAGGGTTTAGGAGGAGGGTAGACATACTCACTGCCTGTGCCCAAGAAGGAGACATGTAACCCCAGTCAGAAGATGGTGGGTATCAGGCCCCCTGAAGGTTCAAAGAGAGGAGGGACCACCTAAGGAAGTTGTCATGGAGTTGGTGGTAGTGAGGTGGGCCTGGAGACTGGAAAAGATTTCTGAAGGGACAGATGGGCTGGGGAAGTCCACATTCTAGTTAAATGGGGTGGTGTAAGGAAAGGCATGGAGATGGGAAAGCAGGGGACATGTTCAGAACCCAGTTGACTGTGGTGTGGATTTCATATCGGGGAATAGTGGGACATGAGGCTGTCAGGTAGCCTGAGGTCATTTTGTGGTGAGTGCTCAATGCCAGGGAGAGAAGGTCAGGTCAGGCAAAGAGAGTCTTCTCTGTTCCTGCTTCCCCCTGACTTACCTGGCAGTTTGGTGCCCCAGTTAGCATACGAAAGCAAACTCGGTCAGTATCAAAGTTGAAGTAGAGGTCTGTAACATTTGTTTTATTGCAATTCTATTTCATCAGAGGTTTGGTGCTGGAGGGTCTTTGTGTTGGAAAGGGGTGGATGCTACCTACAAAGACTCTTATGATTGGTTGGCAATTTAGCTGAATTAGCCAGGAATCTTTTGGTTGCAAGCAACACACCCCAATTCAAATTAACTTAAAGGAAAAAAAAAGAAATTTATTGGTCAGATGACTGAAAGTTTGGGAGCAGGGGCAGATTCAGGCATGGCTGGATCCAGGGCTTGAGTGGGGACTTTGGATACTGGTTCACCCTCTCAGTCTCTGTGCTTCCCTTTGGGTTGACTTTATCCTCAGATGAATGCACAAAGTTGGATGAGTGCTGATCCAGGCTTACATTCTGCCATTTTAGTAACACCTACAGGAAGAGCAAATCTGTTCCCCAGATTTCAGCAGAATTCTCAGGGATGACTCATCCTGGATACATGTGTCCCTGGGACACATGATTTTGCCCATACCTGAAGTGTTGGATATACTGATTAGCTAGGTTTGAGTCTTGTACCCACTTCTGTGCAAATCCAGAGGTGGATTTGCTTGGACTGAAAGAATGGGAGGTTAGGGGTGGGTCACCTAAGGAAATGTGGTATTTGCTATCCCAGAGCAGGGATGGAAGCAGGCCAGGAAAAAAACAACAGCTGTCCAGTCTACTGGCCTGGTACTTTAGTTGGTGTTAGTATTGGCTCAGTCTTGTCTACTTGACTGGTAGCTGCAGCTGCTGGTACTCTCCCAGATGCAGGGATGCATCCTCGAGCCTCTGTGGGTGTTATAGTCTCCTGGCTTCTTCACTGATGCAGCTTATTGGACCCCCAGCCTTCAGCAGTGAAAACACACTCCCTGGGCCTCCTTGTCCCTGAGTCCATGCTGAATGCTGAGACAGTAAGACCTGTGCGTGCTGGGAGGACAGCCTGGCTTGGTCTGGGGTTGACCCTCGATGCTGGGGGTTGGTAGATCTTGCCCATCCTCTTTTGCTCCTGCTCTGTGAGGCTCAGTTGTCCTTCAATCCAGAAAGTCTGGGTTCCTTGCATACATATTGCTGTTTCCTCTATCCACCTAGCCAATGGGTGCTCTTTTTTTTTAATTTTAATTTAATTTTATTTATTTATACAAGCACTGGGTATAGTTAGAAGCGCGGGTGGGTGAGAGAATTCACCAGAGCCAGAGCGGGGAGCAGAGCAGGCAGAAGGACCGAAGCACACTGCTGAGGGGAGCAGCAGGCGGCAGGAGAGGTCTGCGCGCCATGTGGGACCCTCCCTCATGTGGCCGGGGAGCAGCTGGGGATCAAACTGGCACTGCAGAGGCTGCAGGCAGCTTCACAGCCCAGCGCTCAACCGCTGCGCCACCAGGGGAGGCCCCAATGGGTGCTCTTGGTCAAAGATCCTGGTTAAGAGTGGGGCTGACTCTCCCTGGTGGCATAGGGGTTAAGTCTCACCACTCTCAAGCTATCACCGCTGTGACTTGAGTTCAATTTGGAGCCAGGGAGCTACCCACATGGCGCAGCAGACCTCTCCTGTCTCACCCGCTGCTCCCCTCAGCAGTATATTTCAGTAATCCACCTGTCCTGCTCCCTACTCTGTCTCTGGTGAATCCTCTCACCCCCCACACCTGTGGCCTACACCCCAGTTCTTGTATGCATAAATAAATCAGTCTTAAAAAAAAAGAGTGGGGCTGACTCTCTATGATCTATTCCCTATTGGTGACTCAGGCCCAGGACAGGTCCCAGGGGTATGAGAGATGGGGGCCCCTAGACAGCAAGAATATAATTGGAGAAAGGCAGAGGGGCTGGCTGAAACCTCGTGGAAAAACCCAAAGGAGGCAGCACCATGTGTGACCTTGAACTGTGGTCCTCCGTTTTCCTATTTGTAAAATGAATGATTTTCACATATTCTTTAATGGAATTATTTGTGAAGCAAAATTTTATTGAGCAATTTCACTCCCAGATATCTAACCAAGAGAATGAAAAGCAAGGACTTGAACAAATACTTACACATCCATGTTTATAACAGCCTTACTCACAAGAAAGTGCAAGCACCATAGGTGTCCTTCAGCAGATAAGTGGATAAAAAACTACGGTATGTCCTTACAATGGAATATTCTTTTCTTTTTAAAAAGATTTATTTATTTATGCATACAAGAACTGGGGTACAGGCCAGAGGTGTAGGGGGTGAGAAGATTCACCAGAGAGAGTAGGGAACAGAACAGGCAGACTGACTGAAACACACCGCTGAGGGGAGCAGTGGGCAAGTCAGGAGAGGTCTGCTGCGCCATGTGTGTAGCTCCCTGGCTGGCCGGGGATCGAATTCGTGCTGCAGTGGCTGTGGATAGCTTCATAGGTTGTGTCTTAACCCCTTGCACCACCAGGGAGGCCCACAATGGAATATTCTTCAGCTATGAAATGGAATGGAATTCTGGTACAACATGGATGAACCTTGAAAATATTTTGCTAAGTGAAATGTCAGACATAAAAGGACAGGTATTGTATGATTCCATTTACACGAGGTATCTTGAATAGGTAAATTCACGGAGACAGAAGGCAGAATAGAAACTTCTGGGGGTCGGGAGGGGGTAACAGTCATGGTTGATGGACACAGAATTTCTGTTTGGGATGATGAAAATGTTGGAAATGGGTAGCAGTGATGGTTGTCCACTCCTGAGTGCCACAAAATTGCCTACTTAAAAATGGCTAAAATGGTAAATGAAAAAAAATTAATCAGAGCCAAAATATGTAAAACAAATGACAGAGTGTTTTTCTGGTTGAAGAAGGGGTGGGAGGGTGGGGGTGGCTCTAGCCTGGTCGCCATGAAAACTGAGATTTGTTTGGAGCCAGAGTACCTTGGGTACTCCAGGGAAGCGACACCCTCCCTTCCCCATGTTAGAAAGTTGTGGAGCCTCAAAGCCTCTGTAGAGTGGGAGCTCATGCCATCCCACTGGTCATGGTACCACAGACCAGGGAAAAGGAGCCTCTGGGTCACCTCGTGGGCTCTTTCATCCTGGCCACTTCCTTTCTTGCAGTTACAAGCTCATGGACAGCATTTGCTGATGCCTTATGGGGCTTTCCTTGGGGAGTCAGGGGATGGTAGTAGGTAGGGACTTCAGGGACTCAACATGGATTCTAGGAGGAGTGTGGAGAAAAGTCAGCTCTGGATTGACCTTTGGGCACAGACCAGAGCCTGTGGCCACACCATGGAGGGCCTGGTTTCAGTGCCCATAATGTGGATGCCTTTGGGGACTTCTGGCCAGCCACTCCAGGTGGGGTGTGCTGACCATCAGAGCAGACTTCAGGTGACAGCTCTGCTGTCCCTGATTACTGCAAAACTTCCAACCTTCCTTTGAGTCCTCTCCAGGCTGCTTCTTGCCAGTCTGATTTTTTAAAGAAATGTTTATTATATTTTTAAAATCATGTTCCTTGCAGAAAATTTGGAAAACACAGAAAAGTACAAAGACTAAAATAAAAATCATCTGCAAACCCAGATGGGGGATTGCAGAGATAACCACTATTAACATTTAATATATTTTCTTCTGGTCTTCTTTTTCTATCCAAACACATATCCTCCCACATTTTATGTTTACATCTGCAACTGCATCTGTTTCTCTATATTATAACAAACTTTGGATCCTGCTTTGAATGTAGTGTATTAATCAGGACTCTTGGGAGCAAGAGACAGAAGTCCAGGTTGAATTAGCCAAACACAAGAGGGGGTTCTGTTGGCTGATATAACCCATCTATGGAAATGGCTGAGTTTCAGGATCAGCTGGATCCAGGGCCATGAACTCTCCATGTCTGTGTTCCTTTTTGTGCTGGATTAGTTTTCCTGGGTCAGCTCTCCCCATGATGTTGGAAGCATGGTTGCAGATCACTTTGGGTTTAATATTTTGACCCCTTTGCCTCCAGAGAGGGAAATACAGCTCTTTCTACCATCTCTTAGGAGGGGTTCTGATTGATGCATCTTTGAGTCAATCCCTGTATTGGGCTTGGGGAACTATGCTTGACCCAGACTGAGCCAGGAGTTAATTTCTGTGGCCAGTGTATGTTTTGTGATTTAGAGGAGTCCTTTCTGGGGGAGAAGAGTAGTTCCCTAAAGTGAAAATGGGGAATTTCATTATAAAAGAGGAGAGTAAAAGTGAGTTGGTCAGGCAGAAAACACAGACAAAAGCTGTTGGTATTGGTTCTCACCATGGGGGGCCCACATGATGCGGTGGGTGAGGATGTGGGGCCTCATTCTCTTACCAATTTATTGGATGTTCAATTGGCACCATCCCATATGCGATACAGTTTGGCAACACCTGTTACCATTACTCATGCACACCCCCTCTGACCCAGTTAACTATCTTTGGAGAATTTATCCAGCATGTATCCAGCATGTATACCTAGTTTCCATTAGTGTCACTTTAATCAGTGCCATTTTATTAGTATGTTGATAAGAAAAAAAATAAAACAATCCTGGCCAGTGGAATGAAAGTTGAGCAAAATGACATTATTCGAGGACTTGCTGGTTATAAGTCAGTTCACTTGAAATGGAACTATTGATGACACCGAGGGCTTACTGTATTTCCATACATGGAATGCTGTGGTACAAGGTCATTCATTGCAACATTATTTATAATAGCAAAGCACTGGAAACAACCAAATACTTGTCCATAAAGAACTGGTTACCTAAATTATATCACACTCATGCCATGTCTACTAAGTTCCTTTAAAAAGAAAGGTAAAGCTTTCTGTGTACTGATAGGAAGCTCTCCCAGGATATTTTGAGTAAAGAAAGCAAGGCTCAGAATAGAATGTACAATGTATAATACCTTTTGTGTAAAAAAAGGGGGAATCTAGGTCTCCACCTTGGCACTGGCTTGTAAGTGCACAGAAACAGCTGCAGAGGAACATGGACAAGCCATTTCACAGGCCAGGCGGGAACCAGACAGAATGGGACAGGATAAGACCAAACCTTTTGCCACATGCTTTCCAAAAACTTTTTTTTTTTTAAAGATTTATTTTTATTAATTTATACAAGCACTGGGTACATTCAGAAGCGCGGGAGGGTGAGAGAATTCACCAGAGCCAGAGCGGGGAGCAGAGCAGGCAGAAGGACCGAAGCACACTGCTTAGGGGAGCAGCGGGCTGCAGGACAGGTCTGCACACCATGTGGGACCCCCCTCCGGTGGCTGGGGAGCAGCCGGGGATCGAACCGGCGCTGCAGAGGCTGCGGGCAGCTTCGCAACTCAGCGCTCAACAGCTGCACCCCCGGGGAGGCCCTCCAAAAACTTTTGACTATTGAGCCACACTAATTTATTACTCATTCAAAAATCAATAAATCACTTTCCTTTTGGGGTGATGAAAAAATTCTAAAACTAGAATTTTTATGGTGGGGATTGCGAATGTCCTCAAAGTCATGGCATCGAAACTTTTAAATGGTCAAGGTAGTATATGTTAAGTCTGTTTTTGTCAAATTAAAGAAAGGTGGAAAAAAAATCAAAAGGCAAAAAAAAAAAAAGGGCAAGAAACAAAACTAACAACACAAAAAGACCCCCTGTGTGTATGAGCCATGGTGTCAGATTCCCAGGGTTCAGATCCTGGCTGTGCCATTTCCTAACTGACTGGTTGAATTACTGAATTTCTTGGAGAACCAGTTTAGTCATTATGGAAGTGTGGATAATACAAGAACCTGTATTTCGAGGAATTGTAGGGCTCTGGGTGGGTTAGCTATTAGAAGAAGGAATTACAGTCAGGTTTCCTCCTCTCTGGGTAACTGGATATTTGCATTTAGTGGACACTCTTGAGGACGAAACCCTCATGACAACAAAGGGGGGGGGATGGCTGGAATTTCATAAAAAAAATTATAGCCCCCATCAGGGGAGAATGAGGTCTTTTCCTGGGGAGAGTTAAATTTTTACTATGTCCTCACCTGTGGCCCCAGATGGTTGAGTTGGAAGGCTAAGATTGAGTGACCTGCTGAAGGGAAGGGGGAAGAGGAGGTCTCGGAAAAAGGAGAAAAGAGAGTAGAGGATTAGACCCACGATGGACAGAGCTGAACCAGCTCAGGTGACCACGCCTGACATCTTGAATCTGGAGAAAATTAAACAGCACTTGAAACCTAATGAAAGAGCCCCCAACCCCATGTTGACTTCCATTCCTGCTCTCTCTACTCTCATTTATGTAGAACTCCTACAGCTGCCCCAGCTTTGATCCCCACCACAGCTGCTGCTCTGGTTACCGAACCCAGTGGTTATCTGCTGTCAGTGTCATTTGACAGCTAAGTACTCCCTCCTCCCTATAACACTCTCTTCATTTTCCTCTTAAAAACTCACTCTCCTGGGCCTCCCTGGTGGTGCAAGGGACTGAGCACAGCACTGTGGAACTATCCGCAGCCTCTGTAGCATGAGTTTGATCCCTGGCCAGGGAGCTGACCCACATGGCATAGTAGACCTCTCCTGTCTCGCCCGCTGCTCCCTTCAGCAGTGTATTTCAGTGGATCTGCCTGTTCTGCTCCCCACTCTGTCTCTGGTGAATCCTCTCACCACCCCCACACCTCTGGCCTGTACCCCAATTCTTGTATACATAAATAAATAAGTCCTAACTCTCCCGCCCCCCCATCCTCCTGCTGTCCCATCTCTTGGCCAGGCCACAGAGTCTCATCATCCTTCTTGACTTCCACATGTGGTGCCTCAGTGATCTCTGCTTGGCTTTGCATTGGAATGCCTGGTCTCTACCCCACCCTCCCCCAAATTCATCTCTCCTGTTGTAGCCTTCCCTATCTCACATGCTTAGGCACCTTCTTGGAATCGTCTGTGACTTTCTATAGTCTCATCCCCCACATCCCATTAGCTCTCCCTTCATACTGCAGCCAGAGTCGACCTCTTTCCCCATCTCCACAACTGTTAACCTGGTCTAGTCTGTCTTCAGCTTGTGCCTGGGTTGTTGAGTGACCTTTTAATTGGCCTCCCTGCTGTCATTCAACACCATAGCCAGAATGTTCCTCTGAATCCATAAATCAAATCACATCTCTATTCTGCCTAGAACATGTAAAAGTAAAATTCTTACAGTGCCCACCATCCCTATGTGATCTTCCTCCTTTGATTTCTCTGTCCTCAGCCCCTATTCTCTCATCTTTGCTCACTCTGCACCAGAAGCCCTTTGGGTGTGAGTCTGAACAGTGGGGCTTGCCGAGGACTGAACTGGCAACTCTGTGGGCAGGGAGACCTTTTCTGAGCTCCTCAGGGTTGGGGTAAAAACATTTCCTGTAGGCAGGTGGGTGACCCCCACTGCTCTGAATGCTCTGAGGTTTCTCGCATAACTTACACCTCAGGCAAGATTCCAGGAGCACCCAGAAACATCAGACCCAGGCTTTGGTGTGATTCCCACTGATGTTCCTGCCAAGGCCTCTAGGCCAGGGTGCTGCCTGGTCCACTGGGGCTTCTGGAGCTAGGATGCCTTTTAGCTGATGGATTTTGACCTTGATGGAGAGGAAAGAGTCTTCCATCTAAAAGTTTCCAAAAGCTTTTATTTTCTTTCTTCCTCCTTTCACCATGTCTATCTGTCCTCTCTTTTCTTTCCCCTGCTGCTGTTTTCTTTTTTACTCTCTCTGTTCTGTAAATCTGTACAACAAACCCATTAAAAAAGTCCTATTTATCTCTTTTATCTGCAGCATGATAAAACTGCTGCCTCGTTTAGGAGTTGGCTTGTGAGCTTTGGACATTAGTCAGCTCTGATCCAGACAGCCTGGGGGATGGAGGCTGGAGGAGAGACCCAGGGCACTGCCACGTGGCCTGGATTTCATCAGCCAGGCCTCAGAGGCTCTGACCCAGATAGGAAGGTGGGTAACTCTTTCTGGCTACCCCCTTCTAGTCCAGAGAAGGACTGGAAAGGATAAGTAGGGGATTGGGTGATTTCGGCCAGCCTTCAAGCGATAGCAAAGCTAGGTCTGCTGCTGTGGTCACCCATCTGTGTATACCCTGTGTTTCTTGGCAGACTCTGTCTCTCTCCAGGGAGAGTGTAGGGACTGCAGGGAGGTTTTGTGGGGGTCACCTCCTGCTACCTCTGCCTGAGGATTGTGTTCCTGGTCCAAGCAGACCTGGGTAAACCTTGCAATGGCACCAGGGGCCACCCCAGCAAGGACACAGTCAAGCCCTTTATTTGGTCAGACAGGAATTGATTGTTCCTCACACGTGAAGGTGTCGGGGGATCTAGGAGCATGGGGTGTGGTCCTGGGAAGTTTCTAGTTTGCCCTGTGAGAACCATCCTCACATAGCAAGACCCTGATTGAGCAGGGAAAACTAAGTGCATTGAATTCTGTGCTTTGCTGTGGGGTGAGAGAACGTGGTTTTTTTTTTTTTATATATTTTTTACATCATTTTTCATTTTTGCACAGTGTATGCTTTTTCATCTTGGTCATAGTCCCCGTACAATTCCCACCCTCCTTATTTTGGCAGTAATCCCTCCCCCACCGCCCCATAGTGTGTCTCCTCTGGCTTATAGTTGCTTGTTGATTTTGATTTTTCCTTTATTATAATTAGTCTTTCTCCTGGTCCCTTATTTAGGTTTTCTAGATTCCTGCTATGAGTGAGACCATCCGGTATTTTTCTTTTTCTTTCTGGCTTATTTCGCTGAGCATGATCCTTTCCAGCTCCATCCATGTTGCTGCAAATTGCATGAGTTTATCTTTTTTGATTGCTGAGTAGTATTCCATTGTGTATATGTACCACATCTTCTTGATCCAGTCATGTATTTTTGGGCATTTGGGTTGTTTCCATAGCTTAGCTATTGTAAATAGTGCTGCTATAAACATAGGGGTGCAGGTGCCCTTTGGAATTAGTGATTCTGTGTCCTTTGGGTAAATACCTAGGAGTGGAATTGCTGGGTCATATGGAAGCTCCATCTTTAGTAGATTGAGGAATCTTCACACAGCTTTCCATAGTGGCTGGACCAGTTTGCACTCCTACCAGCAGTGCAGGAGAATTCTTTTTGAGAGAACGTGTGTTATGGGGAGGCAAGGATGAGATCAGAGGGCTTGACTGTCTTCTTTCATTCATTCTTTTCCTCCTTCAGCCTCGCATTTGCTCCATGCCGGACAGCGCAGATCACAAATCTGGAGTCAAGTTCTTGAGTTTGAATTCTCCTTCTTCCATTAACTGTCTGTGTTTCCTTTAACAAATCATTTAGCCTTCCCTATGTCTCATCTGATTCATGTATATATAAGATGAAAACATCACTCCTTGTCCTGATCATCTTTACAAAATTGTGCTTGGCAGAGAAGATGATAACAAATGTTGTCAGTGGAAACCTAACACAAATGTAAGGCCTCAGAATTAACAGATAGTTTGGGGGCCTGTGGTGTATGAGTGCTGCCCCAGGCCCTGTGGGCTCAACAGAGATGAGTAAGGCAGTCCTTGTTCTCGGACCTGGAGATCAGGCTGAAAGCATCTTATCAGTTGTTTTCATGGGGCACTGAACCAACGTAGCCCTCAAGCTCATCAATTCATTCAACAAACACTTACGAGTGCTAGCAGGAGCCAGGCTGTGTGTGGGGTGCCCTGGAGGCCGGCAAAGGGCCCAGGTGTTCTACCCAATCTTGAAGTTGCCTGATTTCCAAGCGGAAAGAGGCTCCATGTCCTCTCTCCTTGGTTACTTCGCGCCTCCCTCCCTCTCGTTCCACTAAGTTCTGAGTCTAGGGGCTGGAGCGATGTCTATTTATTGGATGGTTTTTCTGGCAGGCCTAGGTGTGGCCTCTTCCTGACACTGTTTGGTCTGGCCAACTGGGGTGGGGAATAGATTTGGGAGGGAAAGACAGAGACCCTGGGCAGGGACCCTTAGTTCTCAGTGGTCCCAGCTGCCTGTCGAAGCCGACTTCATGCCTCCTGGGAAGAATAATGCTGTGTCTGTGGACAGCCCCTTCCAGTGTTATTGACATCAATGCATCATCTTGTCATTTAAGTGACCAGGGCAGCTGGAAATGATTCGGCAGGAAGGCTGAAACAGCAGCTTTTTCTCAGTCCCCATTCCCTGTGGCAGGTGCTGGGTCTGCTCCCAGGGGCCTAGCATGTTCTGGTTTGACGGGTTGCATCAGAAAATCAGAAAGCAGATGTGGCAGGGCCCCTCCCTAGACCCACTTCACTTCATTAGGTGCCGCTGAATTCTCTGAAATGTATTTTCCAGGTTTTATTACAATAAAAACATAAAGATCAGAAATAGGATGGCAGTCTTTGTTCATTGGTGTCCTCTGAAATAATCCAGCATGCATTATTTGTATTTAAAAGGATATATTTGTATGCATTTAGCAAATGCAAAATAATTTTCTCTTAGAAAAATAACTTGCCTCAGGCTCTTTCCCAAGCAGGTCCATTGCTTTTGGAACTCAGGTTGGTGTAGGATGGAACCCCCAGTGCCCTTGAATTTCCTCTTCTTCAACAGATGGTAGAATGAATGACTCCAGCCCTTCAGCTGGCAGCACTCAGAGGCCAGGAGTGCTGGTGCCAGGAACTGTGTTGAATCTGAAGCCCCCAGAGCAGGAGTGTGAAGATGGGAGCCATCCAGAATTTGTCTTCCAGGGTTCTTAGAATCCCAGATTTACCACTTGGGAACTTCTACAAATCATTTGGCCCCTGAGTCTCAGTTTCTTCATCTGTAAAAAGAAAGAACAATTCTGTATTCACTTGATATGGCTGTTGAAAAGATTAAATGAAATAATACATGTAAAGAGTTTAGTGTAGTATTAAATAAATATTAACTGGTATTATGATGAGAATGAGGATGAAGATGTTGATGAAGAATACTTCTATTAGTTCTACTATCCATATCTGGAGGAGTAATCCAAGATCAGGAGCAGAATTGGTTACCAGAGAATGTCATTGTTTAGTAACAGGTCAGACTGTTGGGGAATTGTTAACTCTGCCTGGGTCTCTTATGCAAGGGATTGAGGCCAAAGAAACAACAGTGTGTAGACCAAATTGCAGTGGAGCTAACAGCAGCTTGCTCCATGCGGCTTTGCTTAGTACTCTCGTTCTGAGCTTCTCATTGACTTGTTTATTCTTCCCTTTATTCAGTGCCAGCCACTAGGAGGGGTGTTAGAATGGTGGGCAGGGTATACTTTGGAGACCAGTGGAGAGACCAGACAGGGATGGCTGGCTCATCAAGGCCCTCTGTTCTCACTGAGTCAGGAAATGGGCCTCATTCAACACAGTTCCTGGCACCAGCACTACTGGCCTCTGAGTGCTGCTAGCTGAAGGGCTGGAGTCATTCATTCTACCCTCTGTTGAAGAAGAGGGTAGAATGGGAGTGGGTTGTAGATCATTATTAGATATCTTATTATGCGGTGCTCCAGGATGCTCCCCTCCCCACCTGGCCAGGCCCACCTCCTGACTCAATGAGAACAGAGGGCCTTTTCTGAATCTGCAAGAATACTACATAGAGTTCATAGAATACTGCAAAGGTCATGCCTAGATTACAGTATTCCCTTGAAGACACTCATAGGAATCCTAGCCTTTTTTCCTAAAGTATCTGAGAAAGAAGTCAGTGCTAGAAGGAGGCAAGAGGCTTGCTCTTGCTGGGTTGACTCATCCGTGTTGGTCTGTAGAGCATGTTGTTGGTGAGGTGAGACTCAGTGCTGGTCCCTCAGGGCCAAGTCAGACATGCTTGGTTTCTTGCCCACAGGCCAAACCCCTTGCCCTGGACATTCATCCCTGTGTGGTGCACCATGGTCACAAACAAGAAAGGGCAAGAATGAAGGGCCATGTGTTCTGTTGGTGCTGGAAAACAATTCCAAGCATTTGGCTTTCTAATGGGTGAAACTTTCAGACAGAGGATCACCTTATTAATTGAAAACTGAGACATATTTACTCTGAAATGCCTTGAAACTATCATTGAGTTTAAACCAATGATTAAAGTTCCCAGGCCTGGAGGTCACCACTCAGTAGCTCATTCAGGATTGTTAACAGTTAAGAGGCAGAGTCTTGGAGTGGGTGGGGTGATGGCTTACCTGGGGGGCTGGCCCACTCTGTGATGGAGTAGCTCCCAATGCCAACAGAGTGTTGAGTGGTTTCTTACCATGGATGGTTTAACACATCACTGTGCTAGGCACTAGGAGGTGGGGCTCCTTCTCTCCTACTGCTTACCAGGAAGTCAGCCAAGACCTAGGACCACTTAGTAAGCAGTGTTTCTTTCCAGTGGCACCATTTTTTGGTTCAGTTCAATAGACAATGTTTACTTATTGTGACTGTGTAAATAGTGTTTATTGTTGAGCAAAGGTAAGTGCTATAATTATGTTTTTTTCTTGTGTGACCTTTTATTTTTTTTTTTGGAGTTAATGATTAATTCTTGTTTCCCCATTAGCATAGTTTTCTATGTACCTAGATTAATTTTTTTTTCTATTTGTCTATTTTATTCATTCTACCATAATTCAGTGACACTTTTTTCCACCAAAAATTTGTACGCATTTGGTATACTCTCAATTCCATTCTTTACATCAGAAGACCTTACTTCAAGAGCTCTCTATCCTATACTGGACTGGTGATGCTTTTTCACAGGAGTCTTTCAAGAAAGGGTGTAAGGAAGTAAATTTTGCATGTTTTGGATTGTCTTTATTCCGTTGTCTTTATTCTACTTTGATAATTAGTTGGTAGTTTGCTTGGGTACAAAATGTTAGGTTGGAAATAATTTTCCTTCAGAATTTCTAAGGTATTGCATCAATGACTAACTAGGCTCAAGAGTTTCTGTTGAAAAGTCTCACAACACACTGATTTATATTCTTTTGTGTATAGTGTATTTGTATTTTCTCTCAGGAGTTGTTGAGGAATTTTCATTTTCCCAGTAGTTCTGAAATTTCCTTACAATGTTTTGTCATTTATTGTGGTGAGTACTCTGTGGACCCAGAGACCCAGACTGAAGGACTTTGGTCCTTCAGTTCTGGGATGTATTCTTATACTGTTTCTCTGATATTTGCTCCTGTTATGGTGAAACAGCGAACCATTTTATTATGCTCAAATTCTGTGGGTTAAGACTTCAGGACACTGGGCCTCCACTGGTGGTGCAGTGGTTGAGCACTGGGCTGCGAAGCTGCCTGCAGCCTCTGCAGCGCCAGTTCGATCCCTGGCTGCCGGCAAGGGTCCCACATGGCACAGCAGACCTCTCCTGTCGCGCCCGCTGCTCCCCTCAGCAGTGTGTTTCATCAGTCTGCCTGTTCTGTTCCCCCTCTGGCTCTGGTGAATTCTCTCACCGTCCCTCGCTTCTGACTGTACCCAGTGCTTGCATAAATAAATAAATAAATAAATCTTACAAAAAAAAAAACCAAAAAACTTCAGGACACATTGCAGATGTGTCTGCTCCACAATGTCTGAAACCTAAGTTTGGGTGGTTCAGCTGCATGGAGCTAGCTGGGTTGCTTTAGTTGGGGCCCTAGGGTCTGGATTGATTCCTAGGTTCTTATCCTCATGGTATCTGCTGGGGATGAGATGTCCAAGATGGGTTTTTCACTCACAGGGACTGGGATGTCTGGTATATCTCTCTATTGCTACAGCACAGCAATCTCAGGATAGTCAGACTTCTTACATGGCTGGTTTGCTTTCTTAGAGCAAATGTTCTTAGAGATTGAGGTGGAAGCTTCAAGGGTTCCTATGACTCAGCCTTAGAAGTTAAGTAATGTTACTTCTGTCCTGTTCTGTTGTTCAAAACTGAGTCACAGGGCTAGCTCAGAGTAAGGCATCTAAGGTACCGATGCCAGGAGTTGTGCTCATTAGGAGGCCAGATTTATGTTCATCGTAAATCACCACAACTCCCGTCTATCTTTTCTGTCACCTCTTTCTGGCACATTTATTGGTCAGATATTTGATCCTCTAATTTTCTTCCCTTTTTTTCTTTTGTTTTTCAGATCTTTGTCTTCTTGTTCTACTTTTTGGAATACTTCTTTAACTTAGTCTTCTAATTCTATTTCTATTTTCTGAGATCTTTTTCACTTTGTGTCCTGTATACAAAATCTTCTTAGTTTTCTGAGTATATTAATTTATAGTATTTTTGAAGTTTTCTTTGGTTCCTTGCATTGCCTGTTTCCTTCGGGTTCCATTATTTATTTTGATGTCTCTCTTATGTTGGAGGATTTCCTAAAATGTCGTCTTTGACGGTCTCCCTGCCTAGAATTGAGATGCTAGGAAGTAGATTGGGAGCTCTGTATGCTTGGGCTGGTGTGCCTCCCAGTCAGGGTGGCCTCAGTAGCAAGCTGTCCTTTTCACTGGAGCACCTCAGGTATTGTATGTTATCAGGGATTATTCAGCTTCTCGGGGTGGTGGGGGGTTGGGAAGTCATCTGGTTGAGGAGAAGTGCCTGGGGTTGGCAGGGCAATCCAAAGACTCAGTAGCTCAAATATCAAACACTTCCTCAGGTCGTCTACCCTGTCCATCTTCCAAGTACCTAGAGTCTCTTGTAGGCTAAAAATTCTCTTCCTGTACATTTCCCCTTGTCAGTTCATACTTCTTTTAAACTAAAAAACTAATAATTTGAAGAACTTCGGAAGAAGCAAAATAAATGCATATGGTCAGTCTATGTTCATCCTGTTCTCAACAGATTTAATACTTTACCTATATAGTTTCCTGTCTCTATTTACATCATCTAAAGGATGTGAGAAACTATTAAAATTTATTTTTATTGTGATACCTGTCATCCATCAAAACTGAATCATAAAATAAGCACCCACGGACTTGCCATCCAGGTCAAGAAATACTAACAGGCTGGGAAAATGCTGATATCCTGTGCCTTGGTGACTGTAGTTTTCGATTTGGATTCTGAAGCTGTTTGAGGCTGTGACCTTGTGAGCTGGCTGCCTTTGCTCTGACCATGATGTAGCTCCCTCAACTGAGGCCAGGCTGTGCCAAGCAGAACTGCTGACCAGGTGAGGGAAGCTGCTCACTCGGCAGTTTCCAGGTGATGCAGATCTAAGTTTATGAGCGCGATGGCCTGCACACGGACATGAGTTGCTCAGTGCCTAGGAAATAGAGCCCCTTGTAAGATCTGGTAACTGCCCACCACGGCTTCCTTGGCCCTCGCTGTTTCCTCAGCTTCTGTTCTCGCTCACCTCTCCTCTTTCTACTTTCTCCCTCTACCTGTTGTCCCTGGGGCCACCTTCCCTCCCCCCACCCCCAACACCTGCCCCCACCTTCAGTCTCCACCTTTGTTGGTCTTACACCTCTCTCTGCTTAGACTTTAGTTCTTTTCTCATTCCATTTGGGTATCCCAGAGGCCCCTGACTGGCAGCCTGTCCGGAGTGAATGCTTTATCTTTTGCTTCTTGCAAACTCAATTCTCCTCATTCTGTGTCTTGGTTGAAGGTAGATCATTTAGTTTTCTGAAACCCAAGTCTTTTCACTTTTTTTTTTTTTTTTTTGCTTTCTCCTTCACCCTCAGTCACCAGGCCTTGGAAATGCCTTATGGGTCTGACCATTTCATTTCAATGAGCATAAGCCCAGTGGAGCCCTTCCCATGTCATTTCTCCCTCCACATCCTCCCCTTCCAGGCACATGGTTCTCTCCTGCTGCTGTGGAACCCTCCAGCAGAGCCTTGCCTGTCAGTGATGGCTTGCTTTCAAAATCTGCTGCTCCCCTTTGCCCACGAGCTGGAGTTCAGATCGCTCAGTGCTGATTTCCCAAACTCGAGCCGTCTGCATTCTGCCGTCACTGCTTCTGTCCTGTCTGCGTGTCACCCATGCTAGCTACTTGAGGGTTTCCTTCAACCAACTCAGTTTTACAATCTTGAATGAACTCCTTTTAGAAGGCAACGTATGTCACTTTGATAATCGGAAAATCTGAGTGACTGCCACGAATAGCAGGTCACTGTGAAAGGTCCATAAGTAGCCATTACAATAAAGACCACCCTAGCACTCCTCACTCTGGGCAGCAGCGTGATGTGCACTCTCTCCTCCGGTGGGCTCCTGTGCCTCCCCACAGGCAGTGCAGCACAGTGGTGAACATCCTGGACTGAGACACCAGACTGCCTAGGCCCAAGCTGTACCGTGTTTCATTCTAGCTTTGGGAACTTGGGTAAGTTACTTGACCTCTCTGAGTTTCAGTTTTCCCATCTGTAAAGTGGGTTTAGTAACATTGGCTGCAAAGGGTCCTTGTGAGTATTGCATGAGAATATATACATCAATTCAGACACTACTGAGTACATGCTAAGCTCCAGGACCATTTTCCAGCATTTAATTTTCCTTTTTAAGGGCCTACTAAGCTCCAGAGATGTCTCCTCTGCATCGAGGACACCAGAAGGCCCTATCCACGGGCCTTTTTTTTGGCACACTCCTCCATGCCCCTGCTTCTGTACGTTTCCTTCTCTTCCTTCTCTCAGGCAGATCATGGCCTTTTCCTGAAGGTCTAGCTCAGTCATCACCCCTCTGAGATACCTTCACTTTCCTGTCTCCCCACGGCACTCTGTTCTGTATTGGTTTTAACCCACAACCCACAATTAACTTCTGACAAATGGGTCTTTCACGTGGTAGTGCTGTGGCTTCAGCATGGTTTGTACATTTTCACTTTCCCCCACCTGGATGATCTTGTCAGATGCTTGTAAGTAATTCAGACATCATCGCCCATGCTAGACACACACCCCATTCTGGCCTCCAAGAATTCAAGCTTAAAGAACATGAGAAGGTGCTGGCTGGTGTCTTCCCTTCCTGTCCTGCCATTGCTTGCAGGCCAGGTGGAGCTGGCTTTCCCATTGTAGTGGGAAAACCCATGAGTTGGAGTCAGACATCTTGAGCTTGAGGTGCAGCTCTTTTAAGTTTTCTGACTTTGTGACCCTCAGACCTGCACTGAAGTCCTCAAGGTCTCTGCTCACTTGTGTCAACTCTACAGCAACATTCAATATAAAAGCTGTCTGATTGGTGAAGGCTTATTTTCCCAGGAGTGTAGAGATTTGCACGTGTGTGATGTTAGCCCATCAGCTCGGAAGGATGCAGTTGTCCCCAGCCAGGGGTTGTGACTGGGTGTCCATGGCTGGTGTCCATGCTGGGTGTCTGTGGCAGGTGTCTACGTGGAGACTCCATGGCGATTTTGCCCTGTCATGTCCCTGCTACTCTTAGTGCCTGTGCTTTCTCACAGGCACTGGCTCAGTTTAGGGATTCAGAGTTCTCCATGAAAGGGCACTACCATCTTTACTCAATATACCCAGAAAGAAGCCAGTGTGTCCTTAGTGGCTGCAGGCATGGAGTTTTGCCCATGACTATCCCTGTCCACCTGTAGCCACATCTTGCCCACCCCCACTCCCCCGCAGGGTCACCCAGACAGCACCCTGACACAGCCATGTGACCCTGGGATCCTGCTGTCAGTGCATGCCTTAGGGGAGCCCTAAAGACCCCTGAGGCTCTCTGCCATTCCTTTCCCCTCACGCAGGGTTCTGGCCTCATGCTTCATGTTTGTGCATAATCTAGCTGTGCTTCCTGACAGGTGCTTCCTGAGGTACGGCTGCTCCCTTCCTCAGGTTTGTGCTGAGGCGCTTCCCTGAGGCAGGAGAGGGGCTAGCTGCGGATTCGGGCATCTCCCTTGGTCTCTCTGGAACTCTTTGTTCTCTGTGATCAGGCCATTGGACGGTGCCTAATAGTTTCTTCCAGGCTGCTGGTTTCTGTGTCCATGAGCCATGGGATTGGGTGGGCACAGTGCGGGAAGGGCTGCCACTTTTCATTCCCGGGAAGTATTAACTCCCCAGGGGTCCTGCGTTGTGCTCAGAATCTCGATCCTCTTAGGGATGAGATGCAATGCCTGTAAGGTGCTAAGAGGTGAGCAACACCTGATCTTCCCAAGCACAACTCTTCTACCTATCAGAGCCTCTTATTCCTGACTCCTGTATCCCCCTTCCTACCCTCCCCCCCAGTCCCCTTCCACTTTGGTCCCAGCACAGGACAGACATTAATGCCCTCACCTCATGTTTTTCCCCTTGAGGCTGCACATAACCAGAACCTGGTTGCCCCCACATGGCCACTGGGCTCTCTTGTCCCTGCTAGTTCCTGGGCTAAGGCTTCAAAGTATATGGGCATTTGAGTTCCCCAAGACTTGAAGATGTCCCTCCCTCCCCTCCTCCCTCTGACTGCCTGCTGCTCTGGCCCCATCCCTCAGGCCCATTCTTTCTAACTCATTTGGCTGTGTCTTTGGCACATCAGCAACATAGATGGTGAGCAGCTATTGCATTTTTGCTACTTTCCTGGCTCTGTGCTAAGTGCTTTAATAGCCTTATTCAAACCTCTAATGAAGCGGGTATTATTATATAGCATTTTACAGGATGAAGCGGAGGTGCAGAGGAGTGTGGTAACCTGACTCAAATCACATAGCTAATCCAGGGTGCTGGAATTAAAATCCAGGCCTGTTGGACCACAGAACTGGTACTTTTGATCTGTTGTGCACACTGCCTACCTATGTCCTTCAAGGTGGGAACCTGGCCCGCTACCCTCACCTGGTGCCAGGCTGTGCTGCCATGCGTGGATAGAGGTTCTCAAACATTGTTTCCCAACCATGGGGATGCCCCAGCCCTGCTGGCTGCTGAAATGCAGGCTTTGTGATCATGCCAGTGGGTCATGGCTCCCTGTAGATGGCAAGGCAGACTCCTCTGGACGTGGACCCTCAGCCCTACCCAGCCTGGTGTCTCTTGTCCCTTGCCAGGCCCAGCTTGCCCAGAGACCACATAATTCTCCACCACCCTGAAAGCTGTCTAAGGCTCTTGTCATGTTGAAGAGTTGAACACACTTTCTGAGTCAGTGCAGAGGGGAAATCAAAGAGGCTAGGACTTTGAGGGTCCAGTTTGTCAGACTAGAGTTAGCTCGAGCCAGTCCTGGCTCTTAATTCCTTTCTTTCCTATTGTATCTGTTTCTTGTGATTTCTCTTGAAGCTTTTTAATGTTGTCATGTTATATTATGTTATTTCCTATCGTATATAGTCTAGTAGGTTATACAGGGTGTGGAAATGTGAAAAACTAGAGCATCAAAAATTTCCCCAAATCAATGTCTATGCTGCAAATACTGAAGAGAGCAGGGGGTGGGGGGGGGGCAAGGTGTTGCTTTCAACAGTAATGTGCAATGAGAAAACCCTGCTTAGTGCTGTTGTAAACTGGAACCTGCACCCTGCCGAGGGCATGAAAAGGCAGCCTGAAAGAACCTAAGCAGCAGCAATGATAGAAATGGAAACCATTTCAAACCCCTTTTTCTTGTTCCTTTAAAATAACTAAGATATAAATGCATATCATAAAATTCACCTTTAAGGTGTACAACTCAGTAGTTCTTAATATTCACAAAATTGTGAATATGCAGTTTCAGACCATTTTTCTCACCTCAACAAGAACCCCCCCTTATCCATTATTAGTCACTCCCTGTTCCCTCCTCCCTCTCCCCCAACCCCTTGCAACCTCTAATCTAGTTTTTGCCTCTGGGTGTGTCTATTTTGGACATTTCATATCAATGGAATCATTTATTATGAGGTCTTTTCTGTCTGGCTTCTTTCACTTAGCATGATGATTTTGAGGTCTACCCAGCCATATCAATCCAGTCTCTGCCTCTGCCTCCTGGTAGCATATAGCAGTACCATTCCTTTTTTATGGCTAAATAATATTCCACCCTGTGAATATACTACATTTTGTTGACTCATTCCTTGGCAAATGGACAGTTCAGTTATTTCTACCTTTTGGCTTTTGAATAATGTTTCTATTCCTTTTAACTTGGTTTTCCTGGGAAGGTCTTTGCAATAGTTAGCTGTATTTCTCTAGTCTGGCTATTTAGAAAATGGGAGGAAGCAGAACCAAGCATGGTGGGGTGACTGGGGAGCTGATGTGGTGGGAAATGCAGACGAGGGGAGAACTTTCTGCCAGAGAGAGGGCTTAAACCTTCCAACAGAGTCTTCTGCTGTTGTTGGATATTTTTCCTGTTGTTGTTTATTAGCTTATGGTTATGACCCTCAAAGTAGATGCCTGGGACTCAAACTGGTGCTTATTTGCAATATCATAAATGTTTTAAAAGGCATTTAAACAGTCCTGGACCCTTGTTTCTCTCTCTACACTTAGAGATCAAATTATCATCCTGTGAGTTTTATTAATAATAAAGTTGCTAGTTATGTAATAATAGTCTGCATTTATATAGGACTTCTTGTTTTATTTTGCAGCCAATATGTTTAATTCCTCAGAATGTTATCACCCTGATCTTTGCATATAAAAGAACAGACACAGGGAGGACACAGTGATAGCATTCAGAGCTAACCTTGAACCCAGGAATCTCTTGATTCCTCATGTAACACTTTCATAAGAATGTGTGAGAAGGGACAGCTGCGGAGACTTTAGATGGTCCAGTGCAGAGCCATCCCAGGTGGAGGTGAGGACCCTGGAAACCTGGCTGCTGTGAGTGGGATCCTCCTTCAAGGGTCTGTCTAGATTCTTGCCAACAACCCCATCTGGGTGAATCATCCCCTCTGACTCATCACCGTCCACCCCCGGCTTCTTTGATCATTTCCTCCTGAGAGTTGCATGTGACTAAAGCCAATTAGGATCTTTCCCAGCCTCTCTGAGTCCTCCAAGCTGTCCAATGCTACCGGGGACAGAACTCTAGAGTGGAGAATCTCAATGCCACTCAGCTTTGGGGCAGAGGGATGCTGCTTGGGGCCCCAGAGGCTAGTGGAGTCTCTCCTGACCTGCTCTTAGCAGCCTTCTCTTAAAGCCGAGCAGATGATCTTCCCTCTCCCTGTCCTCTCTTCTCTTCCTCTGGCCCCAACCCACCCTCCTCTTGTGGTTTCCTGTGTGGATCTGGGCCCTGTTTCCTTAGCGCTGTGTGTGAAGATTTAGTAGGTTGGTTGGAGGGGCATTTTCATTCTTTCTTTTTTTTTTTTTTTAAAGATTTATTTATTTATGCATATAAGAGCTGGGGTGCAGGCCGGAGGTGCGGGGGTGAGAGGAGCAGAGTGAGGAGCAGAACAGGCGGATTACTGAAATACACTGCTGAAGGGAGCAGTGGGCGAGGCCGGAGAGGTCTACTGTGCCATGTGGGTAGCTCCCTGGCCGGGGATTGTGCTCATGCTTCAGTGACTGGTGACAGCTTGATAGCGCTGTCTTTAACCCCTGCGCCACCAGGGAGGCCCCAAGGGGGAAAAATTTTCAATCACTGTGCCACAGCACTTGTCAAAATCACTGTGGGTTATAAGAAAGTTGTTACAAATAATAGTATGGGTGCCACTTCTGCTAATTGTCTTTTGCTTATAATACATTAGAGCAGATTCAAAGTTACCCCTTGATAGAATCATGTCACTTTCATCTTCTCCTATGTGATATGTTGGCCTGAGAAGGGGCTGGAATTGCAGTGAGCACTGAAGTTTCTGCTCTGTCTTATCTCAGCACCAGCTGGTAGCAAGGTGGGGCCCAGCTGGCCTTGGGAGGGTGATCACATACAAATGTCCCTGGTGCTGACGGGGCAGGATGGGATTGGGGCCAGCTGACCTTCACAGGGGTGGTGCGGCTGAGCAGGGATTTTATCCTCTGTGTTTTTGGACCTCTAGTTACAAAGTCAAGGCTGGAACTTGGAACTCTGGGATTGTTTGTCTCCTAGGGCTGCTGTAACCAAGGGCCACAGATCAGGCACCTTAAACAGCAGACGCTGATTGTCTCAGTGCTAGAGGCTAGAAGTCTAAATAAAATCAAGGTGTCAGCTCCTTCTGAGCACTCCAGGGAACAATCCTTCCTTGCTTTGTCTAGTTTCTGGTGGTGGCCAGCATCCTGGGCGTTCCTTGGAGTTCAGCTACACCACTCTGGACTCCCTGTGTCTGTCATCACATGCCATCGTCTCTTATAAGGACACCTGTGACAGTTAAGGGACTACCCTAATGACCTCATCTTACCTTGACTGCAAAGACCCTATTTCTAGATAAGGTCCATTCCCAGTATTGGCAGTAAGGACTTCAGATTGCGGGCTGCAGTTCAACTCAAACAGGCAGTAAGCTCTTAGATGAGTGCCTTTGACTCCTAGAAGGAAACCTGGAATTGAATTCATTGGGGCCCCTCCCACAGGTGCCCCTCTGAGACATCTATATACCAAGGCTGGGTGGATTCTCATTTGCAACCAAAGGCCTGTGTTTGCCATGAACTGCTACCTCCAGGGGTGTAGTCAGATCCTTGGCTGACCCCACTATAGATTTTGGGTGGGGATTTGCCTTCCCTCCCCTCCTTATCATGTTCTTCCATATCAGGCTTCCAGCCCCTGAAGGGGGGGCTGCTCTTCTTTGTCCTCACCTTAGGGGGTGCTTTCCTATTCTCACCATCCTTCCTCCCTCTTCCTTCCCTCATCATGGCTCTCAGGGGCAGGCCAATTGAGGAGCAGGCAGAGTGACTAGAGGGACTGAGCCTGTGCTGGACTCAGCTCTGTCACGTCCACAGGCAGGTGAGGACCAGAGCAACTAGGTGGACTCCACAGCAATAACTTCCAAGGTTATAAGTGGAAGGGGAGCTGGTGGCTCCGGCTGGGAGGTGGAAAGTGCCTTTCCTTTGCGTCTGCATGTGTATGCACGCCGGTGCACAAGGCTGAGTCTTGGCCTTGTTGGTACTTGCAGTTATTACAGTCTGGACCAACCCCCTGGCCGTCACAGTAAGACAAGGATCAGGTAGAAAGGAGGAGGAAGGCAGATGGTGGAGCAGGAAGGGGGACTGGCCGGTCTGAGGTCAATGGAGTCATATGGATCCTCTGCCAAGCCAGATGTTCACGAAGTCTCTTACCTGCTGTCTAGAGGACGGTGCAGTGTGGCTGGCTGCAGGGGCAGCAGGGGCTGTGCTGGGGTGTACAGGGCCCTGTGGAGGCTGGTTTCTCTTGGGCTGGGTCTGACTAGAGCCAGAATTGGGTGGTGTCAAGGCCCCAGGGCAAGGGTTTCCTCTGGAAAGCTGGAGGGCTGGGACCTGGGGGGGTGTGTGTGTGTGGGATAGGATTCTCTCATGAACAAGGCTTGGCAGAGAGCTGTAACCCCCATTGGCAGGACATGGGCATTCTTTTGAGGTGACACCGAGGGTCCTTTGGTCACTTAAGTGGCACCAGGTGTTGGGCTTTTGGTGACTTCAGGATGGGACGCCAGAGGAGACAGTGGCAGAGTTGGTGGCTTGGATGGCTCAGTCTGATCTTCTAAGACTCTTAATATGTTGATAATCATTCTTGCCCCCTTCCAACTTAGGAAATAGCCAGGGACCGTCCAGAACATCAGAATCTCTCATCTGGGTCTTCCCCAGGTTTGCCCATCTGGCCCTGTTGTGTAACCGTTGCTCCAAAGGCAAACATTCTGCCTGGTGATGGGACTGCAAACCAGCACTCCCTGGTCACCAGCAAGGGCCAGATGGAAAGTGGGGAGTGTGTGAGAGCAGCTAACTTGTCGCAATCATGTTGTCATGGTGACACAACTCTGTTTAGCTGCCTCTCCATGGTCCTAGCCCACATGGACTAAAATAAATTTTACCTGCAGCTTACACAGCAGGCAGCCCATCCTCCCAAGGTCAGCCCTCTGTCCAGGGTGTGTGGTGTGTGTGTGTGTGTGTGTGTGTGAGGGTGTGTGTGTAAAGAGGCCCCAGGGAGGATGGAACTTAGACATTTACTCCTTTTCCCTTTTCCCACCCTAGTCCCAGACCTCTGTGTCTTTAGGCAGCTAGTTCTCAGATTTCTGTGTGCATTGGCATGACCTGTAGAGCTTGTTAAAAAAACAGATTCCTGGGCTCCATCTCTGGAGATTCTGGGGTGCACCCAAGAATTTGCATTTCTAACAAGTTGCCAGGTGATGCTGATGCTGGTGGTGCAGGGACCTTACTTGGAGTGACTCTGCTTTAGATTAAGGACATCCCAACTAAGAAAATGCACTACAGTTTTCCATGATGTGTGTTAGACAGTGTTCCCGGGCCCAGCCACTCGAAGGGGAGGAAGGGGGTGGCACAGGCAGGCCCTCTCTCACCACCTCTGTGTGCTTTGGCCTCTTCACAGGAAGCAGGAGCTGGCCAACAGCTCTGATGTGACCCTCCCGGACCGGCCACTGTCCCCTCCTCTCACTGCCCCTCCCACCATGAAGGTAAGATAAGAGGCTCTGAGTTGGTGAGTGTCGAGGGGAACTGGGTGGGGAAAGTCTCAAGGCATGGCTCTTGCTTTGGTTGTAGGCCCAGCTCTGTCCCCTGGGTGGCCCTGGAGTGCCCCGACACCTCTGGAGGCAGTGTCCACTTGAGCTACCCAGCTGGGGAGGAAAGTGTGACTGAGACTCAGGGGTTTCAAGGGACAGTGAGGACAATGACAGGTTGAAATGGGCTTGGCAGGAAGCTTGGGAATTAGTGAGAGGCCTTATGGAGCTGTGGGGTTCCAGAACAGGGGCTCAGGCAGAAGTAAGTGAAGGAGACTTAAATGCAGTTGGGGGCCTGAGGGGCTCCTAGTGGCTGGGACTGGGGGAGGGGAAGGAGGGATCCTGTAGTCTGGGACCCCTCTGGGACTTGAATGGCTTGCTCCTGCTGGCCTACCTGCCTCTGTCTGACCCTCCTGGTCAGGCCTCGTCACCCCAATCTCTGTGGAGATTTGCCCTGGAGTTTCTGGGGGTCAGTAGTTCTTCTCCTGTTAACATTTCATTGACAAGTCTCCCTGGGAAACCACATTCCAGAATCTCAGACATAGGCCCTTCTCATTTCTAGTCCCTCCTTGGGTTGTTCCTTCTGTCTTCACTTTTCTATGCCTCCTGGAAGGATGGCCCCACAGACCTGAGCTGGCCTTCAGGGAGGGATTTTGGCTCAGCTGGTATTCCAGTGCCCTTACCGCTGTCTTCCCTCCTTCAAATGTCCAGGAGGACTAGCTCTGAAGAAGTCACCTGCTTCCTGAATCATCTGCCAGGACATCAAGCCAGCCCCATCTCTGTTCTAGGGCTGTGCTATGTTAGTGACTCACATGGAAATAATTAGGCATTGCATCCCTGCTACTCCCTGTTGCACCCTCTCTTCCCTGACCTAATCTGTTGCAAGGTGATACCCCCAAAGGAAGTCGATAAATCCCTTTCCCATTTTCATCCTGGATTGACTGCCCACCACACACAGAGCTATATGGTCCGCATGGTGGGGTGGTGGTGGGGAACACTAGGGGATGGCAGCCTGAGCCTGTCTTGGTTGGATTAGGAGTTCAGGAGTGGGAAAGGCATAGGTCTGACTCAGGTGGGGGTTACCCAGAGGGCACTGAAAGCCAGACCCTCTTCATTAGGCTAATCCCAGGGCCTGTATCTGAGCCAGGTGCTGGGTGGTTCATTTGCACAGTGTAATCCTGAGAAGCACGTCACTATCCTGAGCTTCAGCAACTTGGTCTGTAAAGTTGGGTGTGGCATGCTTGTCTGTGCTCAAGGATGGTGGGAGTATACAGGGAGAGCTCTGGAAGTCTCCTTGGAGGAGTCACTGAGCTCCCTGGGAAGGCTTTACCTGCTCACATTCTCATTTAAGTAATCCAGCACCCAGTATTTATTTGAATTTTGTATTAGTCAAGGATCTTGGTTGCAAGTGACAGAAACATAACTCACTTTGGCTTAAGCATAAAAACATATTTATTGTATTTGTGATAGCAAGGATGGACTGCAGGCATGGCTGTATCCTGAAATCTGTCTCTTCCCATCTCCTGTGTTGGTTTCATTTTTTTGTCGGGCTCTTTCTCTGCAGTGGCAGCACGGCAACAGCAGCTCCTACCCCCTAAATAACTCCAGAGGAAAGAAGAATATAGTTTTCCTAATAGTTCTAATAAAAGTCCCCAGGAGGAAGCTCATTGGCCTGGCTTAGGTCACATGATCTATTTCTGAACCAATCATTGTGGCCAGAGGGATGGAAGGCTCTGATTGGCCAGAACTGGGTCTCAGGCCATTACCTAACCATAAGAACTGAGGGTGGGGGCCAGAAATTGAAAAATTGCACTGGCTGGTGTGTGGAGAATGCTAGGGGGGAGGTAGAAGAATAGTGAGTGAGAGAGGAATTGGGAGGTCGCTTGAGGCCACTGGGGAGAGGATGATGGCTTGACCCTGAGGAGCCTGTGGGGTTACTTGGAAGTGCAGATCTCCTAGGAGGTAGACTGATGAGATATGAGGATTTGGGGAGAGGTAGGAGGTAAGAATGGCTCCGGGTTTGGAACACTCGGATAAATGGCACAGCCATTCTCTGAGATGGGGTGACCCAGGAAGGAGGTTTGGGGATGATATTCTCTGTGCTTGAGACATGAATGGGGATGTCAGTGAGTAGCTGGGTATTTGGGGGCCAGGCTCAAAAGAAGGGTTTGGAGCCAGAAGTAAAGAGACATTGTCATAGAGATGGTGAAATTTGGGGCGGGGGCAGGGAGGAGGCTTTTAGCTCTCCAGGGAGAGGGCAGAGTGAGATGATTCCTGGGGCAGCACCTGCGGGACGCCCCCCAGGAAAAGACTGGTCCTGAGGGGGCTGGAGACTTCGTGGGGGGAGGGTTTCACAAGGGAGGAACGGGCAGACGTGTCAGCTGCTGCTGATGCCAAGTAAGAGGTGGAGGCCACAGCGGCCTCTGGTTTTGGTGGCCTGGAAGTGAGAGGAGTTCTGGGGGGTGGGGGTGAGGAGCCATTCTTACCTCCTACCTCTCCCCAAAGGAGTGAGCAGAGATGGAATGAGAGCCAGAAGGTGTCGACAAGGCTTGTGAGGTGGGAGACTTAATAGCGTGGACTTGCTGAAAGGAGGGAGTCAGGAATACGGGAGTCACAGGAGGGAGAGGGAGCAGGGATTTGGAGTACAGGCGAGGGATTATTAGTTAACACACTGACTCGTTCCAAGCGTTATTTATGAACATCTGCTGGGTACCCGATCCCACTTTGCTCTGGTGAGCACCGTGCGCAGTGGGCTGTCAGCACTCGAGGCAGGTCCAGAGGAGGCAGCCACAGGGACCCACAGTTAGGAGACAGACCTCCCTGAATGCTCTGCCTTTTTCTTTGAACTCAGCTTAGGAATTTCTCAGCCTGTGCTTGTACTGTCCAAAGCCCTGAGGCCAGAGTCAGAGCTGGGAACTCAGAAGAAGGATCCCTCATGAGTGGTCATCTTGGGGACTCACACTGGGGTAGGGACCCTTTGTGGTTGGTGTCAGGGGTCAGTATATCTGGGCTACCTGGAGTCTCCTGTAACTGTCATTTGGACTTTGTGTCTAACACTTAGCCTGTGAGGATTAAGAAAAGGACACTTTTCCCCTTTGTGCAAAGCTCACTGGTCCATAAGGAACTTAAAACCATGTTCCTCCTTTAATGCTCACCACAGAGGGAGTGTTCTGCTTTGGTCTACACTTACCAAGTCCTCCTGCGGGTGGTCCAGCTATTCCTCACATTGAGTTCTCTGGGGGCAGGGACTGTGTCTGGTTCTGTGTGTCCCAGTCCTGGATGTGGGTGCCTGGTGGATGTTCAGCCTGTGTTGATTGTACAGGGCATCCAGCTTGGAGGAGCTTGCAATGGACCTACAGCTCTGGGTGAGCTTAAATCTTGTAGCTCAGCAGAGCTCTCTCTCCAGGTAATACTTTTCTAAGTGAAATCTACCAACATGTGTTCTTCAAGATGTGGACTGAAGCCCTGTCCTTCCCCACCAATTTCAGGTGGAGTCATCTCTGTAGACCTGCAGTGTCCTCTGCAGGGTGGCATCAGGTCTCTGCTCTGCGGACCCCTCCCTCCCTTCCTGGGTTATTGTACAGTCACAAGTCATGCAGTTGTGAGGTCTGAGATGTCCAGACTGGAGGCTAGGCTCTCTAAGGTCTCTGACCCTGAGGGTTCTGCAGCCCCCTGTACCCCAGCATCTGGTTAACACCTCATTTCCTTGGCAGTGTATGCTTGGGGAAGGGAGTGTGGGGGGTACCTTTTTGGTTGAAAACCTTGGGAGTCAGACTATCAGGGATGGATGGTCATTTCCTTCCTAGGTTAACTGGAGGCCCAGAAACGAGAAATGGCTCATCCAAGGTCCCACTGAATATAGTTATGTTCCTCTTATTGTGGGGAGAGTAAGTTAAATTCTAAGGCCCAAACCTTTTTTGGTGAAGTGCTCTTCTCATTCCACCCCACCCCCAGGGACTGCCCCAACTCTAGTTGCTTCTCTTCCCAGGAAGGGACTGCTGGAAAAGTACTGGCCTCCAGCCCAGAATCTGCCCCCCAGGCCTCTGCCCCTTACTGACATGCCTGCTGCAACTGGCCCTTTTCTCATTCTCCTCCACCTCTTTGTTGTTTGTGTTTTTCAAGGGGATTTTTTTTTTTTTTCTAATATGAAGCTGAGAAAAAGCAACCAAAGAGATGCGGAGCAGATGGGCTGAATGAGAGCCCAGCTCCCAGCCAGAACTGACTGTGGATGGTGCAGGGTGAGCTGGGAGAGGGGTTCGGGACTGTCTCCCTGGGAATGCTATGGATTGTTTCCAGGCCCACATTTTGTGTGATCTGGTTTTCATACCCAAATGGATCAATAGGCATTTAGGGAGGGCTGCCTATGTGTACCCGGTGTCGCGCCAGGCCCCGTGGGGTCAAACCACGGCCACAGTCCTCGCCCCTCGAAGAACTTGCTGTCTCCAGGGGACCTGTATTGAGCAGAAGAAACCATATGGCTCAGCATGTGACAAGTTCAAATGTGTATTGTGGCTTCTCAGTGGGGTGCAGAGGAGTGAGGATGCTTCTTGGGGAGGTGGGATGGGGATGTTGGAGGGGTCCTGATGGCTAGCGAAGGGTAGGGCTCTGCTAACAACAACCTTTCTGGGCTTTGTGAATTAATGAGCTTGACCTTCCTGATTCTCTTCTGATTCACGGTAAGTGAGCAGGTTATTGAAGGTGATGAGGCTGGGGCTTGATGTGACCTTGATTTGAACCATCAAACTCCTCTCTGGAGCCCCACCAGGCCTGGGTGGGCTGCTCAGCTAGCTGGGAGGTGGGCCTCACTCAGCCTTCTCCATCCCTCTTTGTTCAAGTCTGAGGGTAGCCCCCCTCAGACCTCCTATCTGGAAGAGGATAATGAAGACCTGCAGTTTCTGCTCGGGGGCAAGAGGGGAAAGTCTTGTTCCTATGTTACTCCTTGGGTACTTTGCTCTCCATGACTCACTGAGGCCCCCAAACTCTCAGGGGTAGTAAAGACAGGGGTGTAAGTCTTCAGATGCTAGGGAAGAAAGCGAAAGTCAGAGGAGCCTCCCTCTCTTTATTCCCTTTGGAAAAGATTTATAGTTGTTGCTTCTGGGGATTTGAGACTGACTTAGTCAGTTGAGACTGACTAAGAAGGGACTTGGGGGATCATTCTGCAGTGGTTAAAATGCCCTGTACTTTAAGCAGCCTATGGGTTGCTTAAGAACCATTAATAAAAGTAAAGGATCTCCTTCTCCTGCCCTTCCAGCTCACCAGTTACCCAGCAGCCACTCTGACCCTGGGGGGTGGACTGCACTTTCCTTTCTAGCTTGTAGCATGGCCCAGGCCTCATGCCATCCCTCCAGCTTGCCTCTGGTTCCTGCTCTCTTTTTTCTGTATGCCCCCTTCAGATCTGCCAATTTTCTATGGACAATGTGGGGAGGCATCTGTGGGAAGGATGCTGGGAACCCTCTTGGATGGGGCAGGAAAGGCTGAAGGACATTAGCAAGGAGGTTTGGTTTTCCCCTTCTTCAGGAAAGCCCTGGAGAGAACATGAGAGTTAGGACAAATATTTGTTACCCCTATTACCACGGCTACAGAAGGTTAAGCCGGTTCTCTTGCTGGTGCTCCGAGGGTCCTGGGAGGGCTGCCTCTGGGCTCCACGTAGACTCTGTTAATGTCCCTTGTCCAGATGGAGTCTCCTTGGGAGCCACTCCCAGAAGCTGTCTGATTTCATACAGCCAGTGGATAGGGGAGCCAAGGGCAGTGCAGACATAAGACATGAGGGAGGGCTTATCTGGATCTACATGTGTGGGGGTGCATGCGTACCCCTGTGTGACTCTAGCCCCCATGGGGAATGACCTGCACACTTGTATATTGTCCCTGACTTTGTTCATGTTGAAGGCCAACTTTTTTATACTTTTTGCAAATTACTTGCAAACCAGATTAAAAACATTCACGTACATTGAAATGCATAACTCAAGTTTACTCTTATTTATTTACTTTTTATGGTGAAAAAAATTATATTTAGAATTAGCCAACTGGACTCAGTTTAGATGATCCCAATCTCATTGGCCACATCCAAATCATCATAGTCAGGAGGAACGTGCACCTGCTGCTCTCCATCAGGTCTTGTCAGGGGGTTGGCCTTGGCCATGTCGTGTCATAGAGCTTCTTCTCAGCTGGTTTGATCTCATGCTTGTTGGCCTTGACGCCCACCATGAGCACATGTGTGTTGTCATCTGTCTTCTTCATGGCTGACTCATTGGTCAAGGGGAACCTGACCTTGGCAGAGACATCAGGCTTGGTTCTCCTGGGAGTCTTTCTTCCAAGGATATGCAGGTTGCCTTGGCTTTTGGAAGGTGGGTGGAGTGTGGATCTTCTTTTCTTATGGCTATGGATGCCTTTCAGCACTGCTTTCTTGGTCTTCAAAGCTTTGGCTTTGGGAAGGACAGGGACTTCCTTCTTTCCTTTCAGCTCCATTTCCACACCATCTTTGTGAAAAGCTGTTTACTTTCATTAATGGTTCTTAAGCAACCCATAGACTGCTTAAAGTACAGGGCATTTTAAACACTGCAGAATGATCCTGCAAGTCTTTTGTTAGTCCATCTCAACTGTCCTCCCCAGAAGCAACCACTATAAATTATTTTTCCACTATAAATTAGTTTGGCTTGATCTAGAACTAACTTTAAAAGAATCATGTCTCAGACTTCCAGAATCATAGATCTCTGAGGACGTCACTCTCTGCATCTGAGTCATCCAGTTTGTGGTGGTTTATTGTGGGAGACCTGGAGCTAACATAGTAAGTGACCCAAGAAAGCGTCAAAGTTCCTACAGACGTAAATTGAAATGACTTTCGAGGAGTTTTGATTTAGTATCTACACCCAATTCTTTCTACCTCTACTGCATTTTGGTGCCACTTAGTAAACCTCTTGGGCCCACCAGGTGACAGGTCAGGACTTGGTACTCCTGGAAGGCCAGTCCTCCCAGGAAATAAACACTATACTGTTGTAGTGTGCGCAGGTACTGACAGGTATTTGAGTAGGCCATGTAGCAAAGCATCATTATTCCTGCTTTCAGCACAATTTGACCTTAAACATTTTATAAGTATTTTAAAAAATGAAATATTCTAGGGAAGATACCATTCTATCTTCAATTCAGAGTACAATTACAGAAACTATGGTCAGAAAGATTTTTTTTAAAGATTTATTTATTTATGCATACAAGAACTGGGGTACAGGCCAGAGGTATGGGGGAATGAAAGGATTCACCAGAGACAGCGGGGAACAAGACAAGCGGATTGACTGAAACATACTGCTGAGGGGAGCAGTGGGCGAGACAGGAGAGGTCTGCTGTGCCATGTAGGTAGCTCCCTGGCTGGGGATCAAACTCGTGCTGCAATGGCTGTGGATTGCTTCATAGATTGCATCTTAACCCCTTGCACCACCAGGAAGGCCCCAGACAGATGTTTTTGCACGTAGATAGATTTGCATCCAGTTCATAAATATAATCATCTTTAAAAAAACCCAAAAAGAATCATGCTGTGCCTAACAATGCCTTGGTGTCCAGCTCAGTGTCTCTGTGAGATTCCCCACTGCTGCTGAAGGTGCTAGGACTTTGTTCTTTTATTGCCACTGGATGAATACAACACTGTGTATTCTCCTGTTGGGAGATATTTGGGTTGTTTCCAGTTTGGGGCTATAATGACCAGCCAAATGCTACAACCATCCTGGTGTAGGTTTTGTTTTGCTTTTTGACATGCGTTTTTATTATTTCTCTTTGGTAATTATCTATATAGTGAAATTTCTGGGTCAAAGGACAGGTTAATGTTTAGCCTTATATGAAATGGCCAAACTTTTAGTGAAATGGTCGTACCATTTTATATTCCTACTGACAATGCTGTGAAAGTTCTAACTGCTCCACATCCTTATCAACATTTGCTATTGTCAGTATTTTTAATTTTAGCCACGTGAGTGGAAATGCAGGGGTATTTATGGTTTCATTCTGCATTTTTCTGATGAATTATAACTTTGAACTCCTTTTCATATGTTTATTAACCATTCTTATAGCCTCCTTTTGCCCCACCTTGTCTTCTTGTAGGCCTTCTGACTAGCAGAAGTTTAATTTTGATGATGTTAAGTTTATGGATTTTTTCATTTTATGCCTATTGCTTTCTGTGTCTAAGAAATCTTTGTTTACACCACATCCCAAAGATTTTCTTTCCATGTTTTTTTCTAGAAGCTTTGTAGTTTTAACTATTAGTCTAAGATCTATCTCAATTGAATTTGTGAATAATATGCTATAGGTGTCTAGGTTCATTTAGTCCTATCTGGATATCGAAGGGATATCCTTTCCCCATTAAGTTCCTTTGGTGCCTTAGTAAAAAATCTGCTGATCATGTAAGTGCACCTATGTTTTTGTATAGTTGTCTCTACAAACCATGGTGTTTCTCTAGATGAGGGGTGGCATGTATGTGACTCTTGTGCTATGACTTCACCTCTGCCCCTCTGGCAGATATTATAATTGATCACAGCCCTCTTTCCCATGAGCTTACATGTGGTCTTAGAATCCTCTCCAACATGCGCTGCAGGCAGCCATTGTCGGTCATTTAGAGTTGACATGTGAGATGAATTACTTCTGGCATCTCTGATTGAAATTGTCACAAGAGGTTTAGTTATTTGCTCAAGGTCCCACAGCTGGTGAGTACAGAGCTGGGGTTTGGACTCAGGTCTGTCTGTGTGGCTCAGAAACCTGTCCTATCTTAACCACTATTCCCAACTGCTTTGCATGAATCATTTGAGCAAGTTACTTAATCTGTTTGATCTCCAATTATTTTATCTATAGAATAGGGATAATGGCTACAGGAGTGGGTGTGCGGAGTGATGAGGTAATCCCTGAAGTGGCTGATGGCGTGCCTAACACATAATAGGTACTCAATAATTGGTTGTGATAATAGTGGTGTGGTGATGATGAATGTGATGATGATGGTGATGCAGTTTTGGCCCTTGAGAAACATACAGTTAGGGCTTTCACCAGGGAACTGGGAGCCACCACACATGTTTACTCCACATCACAAAGGTTTTCTTTCCATGTTTTCTTCTAGAAGCTTTGTAGTTTTAGCTATTAGTCTAAGATCTATCTCAACTGAACTTGTGAATAATATGCTACAGGTGTCTAGGTTCATTTAGTCCCATCTGGATATCCCAGGTGGGATATCCAGGTAACCTTGGTTCCCAGGCATTCTGAACTGGAAATTTCAGAGGGAACCCTTGTTTCCTAAAAATTGCTAATGGAGCCCAAATCTCAGCCTTTGGTCTAGGCATCTTGTCCACCTGGGCCTTATTCTATCTTCTCCCCAAATGTGGGGGAGATCCTTAACTCATTTATATCTTTCCCAGATAAGGTCACATCTCTATAGTTATGGACTTATCTTTTGGGGGATCACCATTTAACCTCTATAGGGCTTGGGGTTGTCCTTTCCCAGGAGCTCCTGATGGGAGCGTGGTGAGGCTCAGAAGCTCTGCCAGCACCTGCCTACTCTACATGTCATTCAAGTGTGGCTTCAGGCATATGTGTGTGTGATGGGGTGGGGAGTTGCAGGGTCAGGGCTGGGAGGAACTCACCCAGTACAGCCCAACTGTGTGTTCTGAGGAGGCAGGACATGTTCCTCTTATCCCTGCTGCTGCCTGGTAGTAAAGAGCCCACAGTAGGTTCTTCCTAAACAGTTGGGGGTTGGTGCTTAGTAAGTACTCACAATAGGTGACTTATGAATCGTCATTGACTGATCAGCCTTGAGACTATGGCATTGAACAACAAAGCTTCATCTTTTTTTTTAATATTTTATTTTATATAATTCTTACGTCATTTTTTCATCTTTGCACAATGTATGCATTTTCATTATGGTTATATTCCCCATACAATTGCACCTCCCCTTATTTTGACTCTAGTCCTTCCTTTCCCTGCACCGCCCCCCCCCCCCACTGTTGTGTGTCTTTGTTGATTTTGATTTTTACTTTGTATTGATTAGTCTTTTTCCTGGTCTCTTATTTAAGTTTTCTAAATTCCTGCTATGAGTGAGACCATCCGGTATTTTTCTTTTTCCTTCTGACTTATTTCACTGAGCATGATCCGCTTCATCTTTTTTTGAAGAATTTTTCAGTTGACATTTGTTTGCAAGCAAACAGCAAAACAAAAACAAAAAAATAAAAAAAACCCAAACCTCTGATGTTTAATAAATGGATATGTGCTTATTATAAAAAATTTAAGCATTTATAAAATACAGAGTTAAAAAACAAAACACACTCCACCTCAATAGCAATCCTGCCCCAGATATTCTCATTCTTACCACTGGCCAAATGTCCAGACATCTTGGCATCTTACGCACATATAGAAACATAAATAAACGGGATTGCAGAGCTTGTATTCTTTTGTAATAAAGAGTTAAATTTGATTTTACTTGCATTTAACCAGTGAAGAAAGAAAACAGGTGACTCAGAGGGAATTACTGAAGTTTAGATAAATGTTTCCTCTCTAAAAGAGATATTAATTCCTATGAGTCTTCTAAAGATGAGGTAAAAAACAAAACAAAACACAACAAAACTTTGAGGGTGGAGACATTCATCTTTTTTTTTTTTTTTTACTAAATTATTTTAATTATATATACAGAGGTTGGCTCCCTGCTTTGAAATATGAGAACCAGAAGATCTTGGAGGAGACATGGTGCCCTCTGTGACTGTGATGGGGAGCACCTTTGTTGAGGGAGCTACAGTGCCCTTAGCAGGGGGCTCGGTAACAGGGTCTGCATCCCCAGCTACATGGTGGGAGCTCTGTCCACGTGGAAATCAAACGGAGCCCCTTGCCAGAGTGAATTGGGTTTGTTCGCAAATGACAAGGGCTGAGCTGATTTGATTTGGCAGCAGAATCGAGAAGTTTCTGAAATGTCAGATGTTAATGTGATGGCTGGTTGGCTATAAATGAGAAGCCAGAAGTGAGGGGTAGATGGCTGGGTGTCATCTGTTGTAGAAGAGGAAAAGAGGAGGAACTGGGGAGAAAGAAACAGGAGTGGGGGAGGGAGAGAAGAGGCGTCTTGGGGTGGGGGAGGAAGGTGGAAGAAGGAAGGGGCTGAGAGAGGTGAGGTGGAGGAGCTGCTTTTGTTTAAGGATCATGAACTAGTAGGTCTGGCCCAGTTTGTGCTCAGGTATGCTTTGTTTGGTCACAGTCATCTTCAGAAAATGTATATCAGTTCTATTGGAAGGGATGGGTGCTCTCCTGCTTGCATTTGGCCTTATAGCCTTCCTGACATGTAAAGGTGTTTGGGTTTTAAGACCCTTGCCAATGCCCTGCTGCCATTTCTAGTGCTCCCCCTTCACTAGGTCTGGCCCCAGTCCTGATGGGAGGCCTGTGCTCAGTGGGAATCAGGATGATTCTGAGGACCTGACTAGCTCCCCTCGTGGTTCCCTTGCACCCGCCTCACATGGATTTGAGATAGTATCTCAACATTTGCAGTGCTTTTTCTGTGGCCAGGAGAGCCAGGCTGTGGAGGTAGGAGCTGTGATGCATTTCGCTTCATGTCTTCATGCTTGGTGACCCTTTGTTGAACGGGGATGATTTGATCTTGACTCTTTGAGGGTGTCATGACTGTGAGGAGGCAAAAACCTCAGGAAGCATCACTCTGTGTTACTGAGGATGGGACATGACTGCCACTGAGTGGTTCCTGCTGGGGTGTGGAGGCCAAGGAGGCCGGTGTAAGCTCAAAAAGCCAGGAAGTCCATGGACCCCACTCTCCCGTCTACTTCCTAAAGAGGGAATTGATCCTGGGAGTGAGCGAATCTCTCCAACACCAGAACAGTGAGGCAGAGAGCATGCCAGGGATCACAGTCAGCTCTGAGGAGCAGGCAGGTGGGCCTTCAAAGCCTGGGAGGGTCCTGTGCTTGTTAGTTTGGGCCCTGTCACCCGGAGAGCAAGGCTATGCCAGGGACCCAAAATCTGGGTCCCTGAGGTTAGTGCGCACAGAGGTGGGGACCAGGAAGCCTAGGCCTCGGGGCTTTGATCTGGTCTGAGTCTTTACCACCAGGCAAGTGCCACAAGTCCTGTTTGCATGGCTTGCTCCTGCCACTCGCTTTTCTCCTCGATGCATGAATCCTGGGCCTAGTGGAGGTCGGGAGTCCACACCTGGTTTCTTGAAGATCAGCTTGAAAGGAGCTATCAAGATAACAAAATAAAGTGCACCTCAGGCTGTGAATTTATGCCACTGAGATTTTCAGTGTTGAGGACTGGGAAAAGATGACCTAATCAGAGGCATGGTGCTAGAATGTCAGTGTTCCTTCTCTCCACCAAGTCTTTTTTTTTTTCTTTTAAACTGCTAAGTTCTTTTTTTTTTAAAAGATTTATTTATTTATTTATACAAGCACTGGGTACAGTCAGAAGCGCGGGAGGGTGAGAGAATTCACCAGAGCCAGAGAGGGGAGTAGAACAGGCAGACTGACGAAGTACATTGCTGAGGGGAGCGGCGGGTGTGGCAGGAGAGGTCTGTGTGCTATGTGGGACCCTTGCTGGCACCTGGGGGTGGGGGCTGGGGATGAATCAGAGCTGCAGAGGCTGCGGGCAGCTTCGCAGCCCAGAGCTCAACCGCTGTGCCAGCGGGAAGGCCCCTCCCCACCAAGTTTTACTGGACTTTCACCTGGCAGGAGATGTGTATTTGTGACTGCTGAAACAAATGAGCAAACTTTGGGGAGTAGGACAGCAAAACTTTTATCTTATGCTTGGAGATGTACTTTATAGTTTTCAAGGTCGGAAGTCTGAAGTGGATTCCACTGGGCTAAAGTGTCAACAGGGCTGAATTCCAGCTAGGGGAGAATCCACTTCTACCCTTTTCCAGCTTCTACAAGGGCCCCCTGGTCCATCCCTTGGTCTTCAAAGACAGCAACTTTGGGCCAGGTCCTTCTCACATTGTCATCTCTGACTGTCTCTCTTCTGCTTCTCATAACAAAGACTCTTTCGGTTACATTGGACCCATCTGAGTAGTCCAGGAGCCTGTTTACATCTCAGGATCTGCTGATTAGCAACTTCAGTCACTCTCATTGCCATGTAAATTCAATCACAGGCTCTGAGGATTGGGACAAGAGCATCTCTTGGAAGGGGCATTGCTCAGTCTATCATAAGGCCGGGCCACCTTCGTGATTCAGTGGAAGGGGCTGGGCTCTGCTAGACTTGGGTTCCTCATCTGTGAAGTGAGGAATTTTATCTTCTGATTAAGAAAACCTAGAGGCCCAGCACATAGCAGGTCTTCCTTCAGTGGGATTCCATGGTTCTGTGGCTAATTTTTTGCCTGTCTGGTATCATTGCTTTGTGAGTCCGTGACTGATTCTAGGACTTTACAGGTCCTCGTCCTGACCATGGGATTTGAAGGATAGACATGCTGTATGTCCCTAGGCTTATCTACAGAGGAAAGGCCACACTCTCTTACATTGTCAGTCTAGAGCTGAGATGTGACCTTTATTTTCAGTCAGCAATTTGTTGACACCATCCAGGTGGAAAGATAACCGCTTACCAAGAAAACAAAATGCCACATGTGAGTTTTGCCCTGATTTGGAGTTGTCCATTTTTTTCTTGAAAGGAGGTTCCATTGTCTGTCTCCAACCATACATTGTTAGCTTCCTCTTTTCTAACCTGATTTTTTTTGCTGCGATTTCAGGCTTCTGGCTCTCAGTTTGGCTGGCAGGGGACCAGCAAGTCTGCCCACCAGGTCAACAGTGACACTTAATCCTAGTGATCTGCTTCTGTCCCATTCTAACTGTGCCACCACTCCTGTCCTCAGGCTTACACTGTCCTTCTGTCTCATCAGAGTGAACTGCTTTGGTGGAGAGCCTGTGGGCCTGGGGTCAGTGGGGGTGAAAGTGGGAAGATGTGGGGGGAGAGACACTTCATTATGTGGAGACTGGTTGTGCTTAGATAATCCTCCCAGGTGACCTGCCTAAGTCCCCTTCCTGGTTCCCCAGGTCAGATAGTGTTGCCTGGCTACCGGGCAGCCAGTGAGACTCTGGCAGAGAGAGTAAACAGGCATGAATGTTTAAAATTCAATATCACTGGGCAGGCAAAAGCCCTGGCAGGGCCTTCCAGTCCACCAGTAATCTCTGATTGTTCTTGATGCATGAGTGTCAGGGGCTTTGTGCCAAGATCCAGAGGGACTCTTTTGGGAATTGGTCATTAGTGGTTATCAGGGATGAGAGGGGGAGGGGGAGTTTCAGCCTCAGCCCCATGAGGACCATCACTCTGGTCGCCTGGGCAAGACTCCCAAGAGATCCTGGGGCTGACCTGGACTTCTCGCCTGAACAGAGCTTTGAGGGTACAGGAACTGGTCTTATCCAAAGCCCCCTGGCTTCCGCCTGGCCCCGGGGGTGGGGCTGAAGGGGGTGACTTGCCCAGTTTCTTCCTGGAATTGCAAAGAGCTCCTCTGTGATGGGGGTGGCTCCTGTAGATGATGTGCTGTGCGCATGGCACTCAGCACCAGGGATGGATGGATGTGGGCTGAGATCGGAAATCTGCTGGTGAACCTGGTATCACAGTTGGTCTATCTAGAGAGGTTCTCTTTGCTAATCTGTACAAAGATGCTTTGTGGGTTAGCCTTGGTCCTGCTAAAGGGAAACTCCTTAAGATAATTGACTTCCAAAGACGGCAGGTGGGATTGCCAAGCATCATGTGTCTTGTTCCCCGCAGCTGAGGTGGACCAGGGCTCCTAGTAACTGTGGGAGATGGTGGAGGTGGGTAGACATACTCCCTCTGTGTGGAGTAGCAAAGTAGGCAAGCTGCCTCTTAGCTGGAGGTGTACAATGACAGCTGGGGTGCCTCCTGGGGTACTTGGTGGGGATGGTGGCCTAGCAAGGTCATTCATGGCAGAGATCATTTGATGGCAATGTGGATGGTTAAGTGCTAGTGAGATTGATTATTTCCCTGCCTGTGATACTTGCTTGCTCTTCTTCTGTTAGTTTCTTCCTCTCCCCTCATCCATAACCTCCTTCCTTCTCACTCAAAGGCACAGGTTGGATGCCATCTCCCCCATGAAGCTTCCCGGAACTCCTCTAACAGCAGTTTGTATTGCTTACTATCCTGTATAAGAAACCTTACACATGAAAGTGCTAGTGAAATCCCTTGATTTACTTTGCAAACATTTATTGAACACTTGCCATGGATTGGAGATTGCTTTTGGGCCTGGGGATACAGCAATGAACATGGCAGATACAGTTCCTGTCCTCATGGAGCTTATCTGTTTGTGAGGGAGATGAACTGTAAATAAGCTTATCTTTTTGTGAGGGAGATGTCCTCAGCAACTGCAGCTCTTATCTTGGCTTCTAAAAGTGACCATTACTTCAAGGGTGCTAATTCAGAATTGCGGTGTCTGTGGGAGGGAGAAATGGATTTCCTTGGGCACTGAGGGGTGACGTTTAAGCTGAGCCCGGAGGATGAGAAGGAATGGCTGTATGTAGAGCTGGGAGTATAGCTGATACTGGAAATAATGAGTGCAAAAGCCCTGAGGCAGAGAAGAGTCTGTACCTGTGAGGAACAGAAAGGGAGGCCATTGTGGTTGGAGTAGAGTGAACATGGGGAGTTTGCAGAGAGGCAGAGTGTGCCCAGCTGTGGGCCTTGGGAGGGTTTGGATCTTAATCAACCAAGTAATATGATATATATCTGTCTACCATGTGGAGAATGGATTATAGATCAGCAAAATTGGGAGAAAGACGAGACTGAAATGGAGCTTGAACCCGGGGGTGGAGATGGAGAGAAATGGATGGATTCAAGTTACATGGAGAAGGTCGAGACAACAGGATATACTAATGGATTGGACGTGGGAGGTGAGGGAAAGGAAGGAACCTAGATGTTTAGTCAATCTAGAATGGACTTGAGCAATTGGAGGCTTTAGTCCCATTTTTCTGAGATGGGGAAGCCTTGGGAGGAGCAAAGTCTGGGAGGAAGATCAGGGGTTCTATTGTGGACACTCTGAATTTGAGATTCTTATGAGACAGTGAAATGGAAAAATCAGATGTGCATTTGAAGATGCTGAGTTAGAGGCCAAAGAGAGGTCAAGGGTGGAGATACTCATGTGGGGAGTCGACATAGAGATGCTATTAAATCTGGGGGAATAGATGTATAGCTTAGGGGCACAGTGGAGACAGACAAGAAGGCCCAGGCTGAGCCTGGACGATCTCCACAGAGGAGGGCCTCTTGAGGAGACAGCTCTACAAGGTGCGCTGAAGGAAATCAGGAGGGCAGGACTACTGTGGCGCTCAGAGGAGGGGATGCTGCAGAAGTGTGCTGACAGGTGAATAGGAAGAGAAAGTGCTTGCATTTGACAACTTGGAGGTCATTGGTGGCCTTGACAAGTGCAGTTTTAGGGGTGCTATGGAGCCAGATTGATTGACCAGTGGAGACAGGGAGATTGTCAGTTAGGGTACACAGGATTCCGTAGAGCTGATCACAGTGGCAAGCACAGGAAAACTGCCTCTTTCTACTCCAGCTGGAGGCGGGGTCTCCCATGCACACACTCAGGTGTCTTAGTGACTGGGATCCGTGACTCCCTGCCCCTTGAGGTGGTAGGTCCTCTCACAATCCAGGCACTGCTGGTGGCGTAGGAGAGGGTGGCACTGAGGGTGAGTGCCCAGCCTGAGCTGCGCAGGTTCAGCCCAAATCTCAAGTGCATGTGCTCCTCCAGTAGCCATGCCCTGTGCTGTAGGCCTGGGGGAAAAGAGTCATAATTTCACATCCTGAGGGCCCTTTTAGAACCATCACTTTCAGAGCTCCAGCTTACCCTTGCCTCTGGATATCTGTTTGGCCAAAGGTACTTCCAATTTAGTGAACACGGGTTGTGCCTTAGGCCAGGGCATTTCACCTGCCCCTTGGGGAGCTGAAACTGTCTGGGACTTAAGAGGTCAGAGCTCTCATTATATAGATCTGCTTTGCAATCACTGGTCTCAGCCTCGTCCATTGCATCACAGAGAGATAACTAGAAGTCCCAGCTGTGTTTGGATCCGCCATATGACTCACCAGGCCCCCTTGTGGCCTATACCATCAACACTGGGTGGCAGACCGGACACTGGAGCTTGGGGGTGCCCAGGAGCTGTTACAAGCCCAACAACTGCCCACTAAGTCAGCTGAGCAGACCCATGGGGTCAGGCTGCCAGGAACTGGAACCTCACTGTGTCCACTGCTAACCCTACCACTTATGTACCCCCGGAGACCTCCTTAGGGGAGACCGGGGCTAAGTGGGGCCCATGACAGCCTTCCCATTCAGAATGGGCACTTGTGCTATTGGGTCCCTGGTGTGGTGCCGCTCCCACCTTGCCCACAACTTCCGTATGTGGGGTCTGGATGGTGGCACCGGCTCAGAATCAGGCGCCAGTGTCAGTGTCAGTTCAAACACATCCTCTGGATGCATAGATCGCTTTTGGTAGAAAGGGAATTGGTCGTGAGAAAAAACGCTGAGGCCTCTAGCATGTCCTTCCTTCCCTCTGCACACCTCCTTTGTTGTCCCGTGGCTTTTGAGGAGGTGACCACTATGCAGGCGAGTTGGAAACAGCAACAGATGATAACTGTTTCCAGCAGCAGGGTGTGCAGCTGGCTAATGGTCCTCGCCTTGGGGACCCATAAACCTCACTGAAGACTAGGCGTGTGTTTGCCTGAGCGAGTATTTATTGTGTGTGGGGGTGAATGTGAATGTTTGGGTGGCTCTTTGTCGTATCATCCGTGTGTTTTGGGTGTCTGTTTGCGGGGTGGACGCTGCGTTGGTGTGAATGTGTTTGTAGTCAAGTGGTTCTCGCAGCTAGGACAGCTGGGCCCAGGGTGGGCAGCACAACAGCCCTACCCCAAACCTTGTTAGGACCTGCATTTGCCCCAGCACCCTATTCATCAGCCCCAGCTGGCAGCAGAGGGTGGGCCAATTGTGTTATTTGACATATGGTTTATGGGGAAGAGAGCTGTTCAGCGTCAAAGTCCCCATGCGGTTGTATATGTATAATTAGGCTGTTGGAGGTTGGGGACTGACTGTTAGAATCACTCGGGACTGAAGCATTTATTTAGGTAATCATTAACTAGACAGGGAAGGAAGAGAACATGCAATTTGCAGACATCCCCTTCCTGCAGGTTAGCCTGAAATGAAACTCCCAGCAAGCAGGAGGCTGGAAGCCCTCAGCCTTCCTCCTGCCATCTCCCTCTGGGTGGGGGCAGAAAGGTTAGGGCCTTTTAGGGGCTGGCAGGGCTGAAGTGGGTGACCCAGAGGGCATCTCTCAGACACCTTGGGAGCATGTTACCAATCTCCCATGGCTTCTTTTCTGATGTTGTATTTTACTTAGTCAAACCCAGCGGACTAAAAACATATACTGGGCCTCCCTGGTGGTGCAGGCGCTTGAGCGCAGTACTATGAAGCTGTCCGCAGCCTCTGCAGTGCTGGTTCGATCCTGGTCAGCCTCGAAGCAACCAACATGGCGCGGCAGACCTCTCCTGTCTCGTCTGCTCCTCCCCTCAGCAATGTATTTTGGTCATTCTGCCTTTTCTGTTCCCTGCTTTGTCTCTGGTGAATCCTCTCACCCTCCTGCACCTCTGTCCTGTACCTTGGCTCTTGTATAAATAAAATAAATCTTAAAAAAAACCCAAAACATATACTGATTGATTTGGTGCTCAGTCCAGTGCACCTGATCAGCTCCTGCTCTGTGCTAGGCAGGGAGTTGGCGCCATTGAAATCCCAGTAATTTATTGTCCTGGGGTTAATAGGAAGAGCCCAGATCACCAAAATTCTGACTTAGCTAATCTCTCCACCTTGCTTTTGCCATTAATGGACAGTGCTGATGCAGGCATCGGACGTGTTTTTCTTCTTGACCTTAGGACAGAAGTTGTGCAGCTGGTAGCATCACCCCTGCAGGAGGGTGCCAGGACCAGTCAGTACAGGGACAGTAACCAGCTGCTGATGGTCAGGCACACAGGGGAAGGGACAGCGGCCACCTGCGTGCCTTGTAATTTGTGTGGAAGCTGAGGCACAGAGCGAGGAGAGGCCTGGAAAGAAGGTTTGTTGGTATATGGTACCTCCTCCTTTAGAAATGGTGTGAGACTGTATCCTTCCATTCACTCACTCTTGCCTGAACAGCCCTGGGAATGAGTTGGGTGGTGAGAAATGGTGAGTTTGGAACTTCATTTAGGAGATGGGTGGCTGAGTTCTGCTCCCAGTGTAGTGACTGGCAGAACTAGGTCACCCTCCCTGGCTGGATATTCACAGTTCCCTGAGATGATGCTGAACTCTGCCAGGAGGGCAGTGACAATCCCATGGGGCACTAGGGTGGGGGCTTGAGTAGGAGACAGCTTCTGAGATAAAGGAAGGGGAATCAGGGGCTGCTGTGGGATGGGGTGGGGGTGCAGGTTTCACGTGATGGGTGTGGTGGGTTCTCTCTGAATGGGCAAATCCAGAAAGCTCTTCTTCAGCTTCTTTTCTCTGCCTGGCACAAGTCTAGGCCAGAGTCAGGGGGGAGATAAATTGGCACAGGGTCTGTAGCACCTGGTGTTAAACCTACCTGCTGGAGGAAGAGGTGGAGAGGTGGTGGCAGGGCTCAGAATCTGCTGCCCTTGGCTACAAACCTAGAGTTGGGGTGTGTTGGGCAGAATAGCTGCAGTTCCCATTCTCCAGGAGTCAGCAGGGAAGTGGACAGGAGGGAGGGGAAGAGAGGAGGGAGAGGGGAAGGGAGTGTAACATGAGAGGGTAAGTTGGAAGCAACCTGGTTTATGCAGGAACCATGCCTGGTGAACAAAAAAGACCACCAAAGAGCGGTAGAGGGAGGAAGCCAGGCCTCTGACACTCAGCCAGATACCCACCCACCAGCGCCATTTAGAGGACAGTACAGCAGTGGAGCACTTGCTGCTTTGCATCTCAGGGACAAGGATTGGAGGGAAGCAGAGGTTTTCCTGGGAGGCCAGCACTGCCCTTCATAGCTCACAGTCCTTATTTCCAATTCCTCAGAATAGACCTGGGCTTCTGGCCTGGGTCACACATATGGCGACTCATGAGACCAAAACCAAGTCACCCCCTTCCTCATCCTCCTGTCTCCTAGCCTTTATTTAGGCTGTTGTCCTCCAGTGCCTGCCCTGCAAGCCTAGCAAGGGTTATTTCAAATAACCTGATGAGATTTACAGAGCTATTTTTCCAGTTTCCTGCTGTGAGGCTCAGACCTGAAACCAAGCCCAACTTTATTGGGAGGACTGGAAGTTTCAGGCCACAGACTGGATCAGAACCAGAAGCTCTGCCCACTGGCACCCTGAAGCTTGACTTGGACACTCTCCATTGTGTAGACGCCATTCTTCCTTAACCAGTGCTTGGCTGGAGGCAAGTGTCAGTCATGCCCTTGTTCCGTGCTGGGGCCGACAGACAGGGAAGTAGGAACCCCAGTTTCCTAGAAAACAGAGCTGGATTGTCCCAAGGCAGCCATATTCTTAAGGAGCCCTTTACAAATACCCGCAAGGCCGCCTGGCTTCACCGTAGCCGCTGATGGTGTCCATCATCCACTTTTCATGTCCTGTTTATGCTTTAGGTCTGCACAGTGCTATACAGTTTATAAAACACTCTTCTGGTTTTCACAGCCACCAGGGAGAGAAGAATTATGTTTCCTGCTTTATAGATGAGAAAATTGAGTCTCAGATATAAGCAGTATTCCCTTAGCCAGCTGGTAAGATACAAACTTGAAGCTGGTGATTTCAAATTCGGCATCTTCTCTACTACCCAAGAAATAATTACTGAGTACAAATAATTACTGCGTATCTCCTACTGTATTTCATCACTTCTAAGATATACTCCCCCAAACCCCCCCCCCTCATTTAACAGCTCTGAAATCAGGATGCATCTCACTAGCATGAGCTTGCTATAGTATGTAATTGGTGGTGATTTTGCTTTGTTAGTGAATGTAAAATAATGTTTATGTTACAATGGGTATCATTTAGATTTGATAAATCTGGTATGTGTATAACTCTTGTGTATGTAGACATAGCTTCTGCCTGTCTGGAATTTTCACCTTAGAGGAAAGATGAACAGTCCTAACCACTGATAGAAAACCAAAGTCACGTGTTGTGGGAATTTGGGTTGGCAGGTTGCGGAAAGACTTTCTGGGAAGATGGGTGGGATGTTGACCCTGGATGTCCTGTTTCTTCTGTTTCCACCATCTGGCCCGAGTGAACCCCATTAGTGGGGTGGTTCAAAATTTGGGCCCTGGAAGCTGACTGTTTGTATTTCTCTGCACCCTATTACCTAGTTATTTAACTCTCAGCCTCAGTTTCTGCAGCTGTGGAGTGGGTACAGTGACTTACTCAGAGGTGGTCACAAAGATCCTAAAGAGAAGTACTTTATCAACGGCCTAGTGCCTATATAGTAAGAGCTCAGTAAATGGCAGCTGCTCCTGTCAAGAAATTAATTCTCTAATTGAACAGATTTAGAGTCAGCAGACATTTGGTGATAATTACTGTTCCTGTGTTAGGTGCACACACATTTGTCATTTTATTTCATCTTCAGAAGCACCCCAGAAAGTGGGGGTCATTATTCTGATTTTATAAATGAAGAGAGTGGGATACAAGGTCACATAGCTGGCTAGTGGCTGGGCTGAGATTTCGTTGCTGGCCTGTCTGATTCCTAGTCTGGTGTACTTTATCTATATATATTACGTCATTCTTCCTTTTTGTACAATGTATGCTTTCTCCTCTCAAGTGTAGTCCCTGTAAAATTCCCACCCCCAATTTCACCCGTGCACCATCACCAGAGTCCCTTGTGCTTTTTCCTCCCCTGTTTTGATCCCTCTCTCTCCCCCTCCCCTGCAGAATGGCTCTGATTTATAGTTGCTTGTTAATTTTGTTTTTTAATTTATTATAATTATTTTTTTCCCTGATCCCTTATTTGGTTCTCCTGCATTCCTCCTATAAGTGAAACCATCCAATATTTTTCTTTTTCTTTCTTGGTGCACTTTTTATTGGCCCACAGTTGCTGGTGAAAAATTACAGGCCGGGAAGGAAACCCAGCTGATCTCTGTGGACTCAGTGAAGACAGGGTGTTGTATAATCCAGTTGTTATCCTTGGGTCATATAGACAGTGGGTTTTGCTAGTGAGCAAGCAAGAGAGGTCTTGTTCAGAGGCACAGGGGACTAGGGGGAAATTTGCTTAGAGCTCAATCTTTTTTCTCCACCTCTGCTGCCAGTGGACTGAGGCCAGTTTTGCCCCACAAGAGTGTTTTCCTGGCCCTCATTCTTCTGCTGTGCTTGGCTGTCCTCAGGGCTCACTCTGCTGGCCTGTTGTCCCAGCTGCCCACTCTGAAGAGGCTGCCAGTGTGTGGTCGTGCTGCCACTGCTGTTGATAACCCTGCCAGGTACTGTGGGCTCCCTCGCCGAGTCTCCTTCCTGCTCTGAGTTCAGTATAGGCAAATACACTTACCTTTTCTCTCTACCCTTTTCCCTTCTTTCTCTCCATTCTTGCTCTCCATTCCCTCTCTTACCCAGACCATTTGGATCTGGTACTAACAGGTCACTTAACCACTCTGAGTTTCATTTACCAACTGGATTATCATGAGGATCAAATAGAAGGTAGTGTCCTGGTATGTTGGTTCCTGCTCAACCACTGTGTATCTTTAGATGCAGGACCTGCTTTTCCTGTACCTCTGTGGACTTATCTGCAAAATAGGAAGAGTAACCCCCTTCCAGAAATTCCTTCTTTTTGAAGTACAGTCATTGCCCAGTGTTCTGTTCAGCCATGCAGGTGTTACCCCCATTACTGTTCTTTTATTGGTTTGAAATTATTTACTTTTGTAATTGTCTTAGTCACTAGATTGAAGTCAGTTTATTCAGTTATTCATTCAGCAAGTATTTATTGTGCACCTATATGCCAGATGCTGAGGTTGTAGATGAAACAGGGAGAAAGAGACAATTAAACAAGAAATTACAAAGCAGAAAGATAACTGATTTGATAAGGCATGTGCAGGATGCCATGGGAGTATCACTGGCTAGAGGGGTGGAGGCCAGGAAGGCTTCCTGGAGGAGGTGATCCCCCAAGGACTCACTAAGAGTCAACCAAACAAAGGGGAGTGGATAGGAGGAGAGGCACAGAGGCAGATTGTCCAGGATATCCAGCCCTGAGCCAGTGTCTCAGCAGGAGGGGATCTGTGAGCTGGTTTCATGTTTCTCCTTTTGATGCCTTGAATGCATTTGTGTGTAGAGGCAGGGCCTTGGACCACAAGGCTCCCTGGGCTCTGGGGTGCTGTGACCAAGGAGGCTGCACAAGTGTTCTGGATATGACATGTCCTGGGGAGCCAGGCTGAGTAGGCATGGCAGTGTGGGTGGGGCTTTGCTAAATGACTTATTGACTCAAGCAGGAATGCAAATGAGCCAGAAAAAGGTGTGGGAGGGAATAGGAGTATGCAGAGGACACAGGAGCCATAACCTGGGAGTCTTTTTCCAGGGGAAGAAGAGAAGGGCTCATTAGGGGAAGGGAGACCATTGAACTTGACCGCATTCCTTCTCCTAACATGTTTTTTTCTATTAGAATTTTAAGAGTTGGATGAGACATCCCTCAAACCGGGGTTCCCTCTAGTGTGTGGCCCCTCCCACTGTGAGGGGTAGCCCAGTTTACATCCTAGAATTTTGCCCCTCACATCCTCCCACCTTTCTGACCTCCAATGTCACTGCAAGCCCCCAGGGATGGACCCACACCGAGGCCCACTCTGACCTCTGTTGAGCTATGCCCTGCCCCAGCCCCGGGGAACATATCCTGACTTCTCGTTCTCTAGAATGCTGTTGGAGTCTCAGGAGCTCTGGAACTTGCAGGATGGGGTTAGCCTGGGGAGAGAGGAGATGGGCTGTGTGTCAGGTGGTGGGCTGGGATGGAGGAGGGAAAGCAGAAAGATCGACTTTCTGGGTGGGATGGGCAGGTGGTGGGGTACTTTTAGACTGTCTTGGGAGTCAGGGCATGAAGAGCGAGTACGGAACCAGAGCAGGAGGAAGGAATGAAGGTGATCATCAGCTACCACTCACTGAGGGCATTTTGTGTCTTGCCCTCCACTGGACACATATTTACCACATCCTATTCTACACCTGCCTTGCAAAGTGGGTTAAATTTCCCACCTTAAAGATAGGGAAACTAAGGCTTAGCGGCCAAGTAACCAGCCCATGCAGCTGTAAGCAGCAGAGCCACAAGTTAGACTCTTGTTGGCCACACATTAAACCAGGGTCTCTTTCTATCAAGCCGTGCTGCCTTTTTGGGGGATTTTTAAATTCCTTCCTCCCCTTTCAAGTTGGGGACCTTGCTTTCCTCCCCAAGTTGGAGTGGGACTGAAGCCCTGGATGGGTGCTGTGTGATGTGGTTTTAGTGTAAAAAGACTCTGGGACCCAGGTGAGCCCTGGGACCTGGCTCCTCGCTCTCCCCCGTGTCCTTGTTAACAGCCCAGTACTCTCATGCCTCTGCCTGTGCTGTAGATGCAGGATGAGTTTCCTCGAGCCATTTGCTTTATTTATCTTTATTTTTCCTTGTGAAATAGTCACAGGGCCTAAGTACTGCTCTCTTTTATAAGGCACAGTACAAAAAAAAAAAAAAAAACCAAAAAACCAAACTCAAAGTAATATATGCAGTGATTTAAAAAGAAATGCATACTATGCCTCACCCCCCCTCCCATGAGCCCCACCTGCAAAGGAACCACTTCTTGGTTTCCGCTGTTGTTTCTTCAAGGTATTTTAGACTCTGTGAGGTCCATGTGAATGCCCTTCAAGATGCAGCCACCTGCTTGCTTTTTTGGCTATTATTCTCCCTACACATAGGACTTGCCAGTTCACAGATGGGAAGATTGAGATCTCAACTGAGGGAGGCCTGCTTGAGTCCCACAATGCATCAAATGCTGCTGGAACCTCCTGCCCCAGTCCTGTCTTCCAGGCCCTGCCCTGCTGCCAGTTGGGGAACTCATTCAGAACCAGATCAGGATGCAGGGGCAGGAGGGAATCCCAGACCCCCAATGGGTCTCCTTTTACAACCTACTGGCACAGTACCTCTCTCCTGGCAGGGACACCTTACCCTTAAAACATATGATGTGTGGCGGCTTCATCAGCCCTGGGTTCCCCAGAAAAACAGCACTAGCTAAGTAGGGTCAAAGGTCAGAACTAGTCAATGTAGAATAACAGCTCCGGGCGGACACCCAAATCCTGCAGTTCCTTGTTTGATCTTAAGGAAGTTGTTCAACGTCAGCAGCAGCAAGCAGCTGGGGTGGGAGCAACCACAGCTCCAGTGGTGCTCAGGCAGTGAGGCAGGGTCCCCCAATTTGGAGGGGAAGGCACTGTGGAAGATGATGGATTTCTTAAAGAATCTTTTGGTGAGTGTCCCCAGATTGTGGAGAATGCCTGTCCAGGTGCCTCTGCTCAGAATGGCTGGGTAGGGGAGGAGCCAGAGCCCCTCCTGCTGTCACCTGGCAGTGAGCCCCTGGATTTGGCTTGGATAGACCTTGGCCTACAGTGGGGCATGGAAGCCACCTGTTACTCAGGGGAAGGAACAGAGACCAGGAACAGAGGGGACTGTGTGTAGGGGGGATATAAAAGGGCATGAGACAGGGTCAGGCACCAGGGCCTTTCCTCCCTCAGCTTGGGGTCCTGCCATGGGGCTGGGCAGAACCCACCACTGTGCTCCTCTGACAAGGCTTCTTGGCACTGTTCCAAGGCCTGAGGGGACCCAGAGCCAGTTGAAGGGTGCGCCGCAGGTGGGGTACCAGGTGAGAACGGAAGGGGCTCTGTTGCTGGCCTTCCACCTGGCTCCAGATACTTGGAGCTGGCCAGGCCAGCACTGAGTCCAGCCTCTCTTCCCTTTTTGCCCTGGTGCCCAGGATGGTCCTGACAGGGTCTCTGGCCTGTCGCAGAATCTCAGAACCGTACAGTTGGCTAGTGCGACCTTCAGGAGGTGGGTGTGTGTGACACTCAGGCTGGCCTGGAGAGACGGTGTTCTTTCCTGTCAAGCCAGATTAACTCCGGAGGCTTTGTGGGGCCCCTGTTTAGCTCTGCCAGGCCTTTTGTGCCCTCTCCCAGTGAGCTTGTGGGGGCTAGGCTCTGGACTGCTGTACTCTTCCTCATTTATAGACCTGCTGCTGCAGGCTGGGGGTGAATGTCTTTCCTTTCTTTGCTCTCTTTGGCTGGGTTTTATTTATTTATTTTTTTTTTGTTGTTTTTTTTTTTTTTTTTTTTTTTTTGGTAGAGGACCAGAGTGGGACAGTTTCAGGATGAGTGTGGGGAGTGCAGGATGCTTGCTTGTTTGGCATTGGACCAAGGGGTCCTCCAATCTTGGGCTCTGTCACCACTCGACAATGGGGAAGGGATCCTGACTACCCTGTCACCAAATGGGCTGACCCCTCTTGGCCTGTGTGTGAAGTAGTATGTTGGAGGGTTTTTTTTTTTAAGTGGGAACCAATGTCATCTGATTTATCTTTGAGAAAGACCGTGTGGCTATTGATATGTTTTGACAGACTAGCAGGAGCAGGTGGAGTGGGTGTGACCAATGAGGGATAAATAACTCAGTGATGACCCTTAAGGATTTGTTCTGAGGGTGGGTGGAGGATGGGAAGACTGACTAGGGTGGAGAAAGGTTTCGAGGGAAAGAATGAGAGTTCTGTTTGGCCTTGTTAAGTTTCTGGACTTGACCATGGATTCTGCTTTTACTGTGTTCATTTTGGGCAAGTTGCCTAATCACTCGATCTCTCCAACCCTCTCACCTTCTTTCCCTGGGCACTTGTGAGCTTTGTGGGGTGACATCTGAAGTGCCTGATTCAGTGTCCAGTGCTGATACATCATGGGTGCCCAACAGAGGCTACCTTGGGGTTTCCTAAAATTTTGCTTTTATCATCTCATTTTCCAGTTCAGGAATGTTCAGCGGCTCCCTTGCGTATAGAGCAGAGCTTGGAACTGTGTACTATGGGGAGGTTTGGCTCCTAGATGTGTTTCGTTTGGTCCACACAGAGATTTTTGAAAATTTATATTGGTTATCAATGTACAAAAGTTGAGAGATTTATGTACAAATTTGGATTTCTGGCCTTTCTTGAAAAGTTGGAAATTCTGGTAACATTGAGCTTGCATTTCTGCTCGCAGCCTGGCTAGACATCAGCCCAGCTGCCCCTTTCTGGAAGGAGCGTGCTCTTTGGTTTACTGTTGTTTTACTCCCTCACTCCTCTTTTATGTGGATGAGGTGAAATTGATACAACATAAAATTAATCATTTTAAAGTGAACAATTCAGTGGTGTCTCACCACCCCCCACTTAGTTCTAAAATATGGTCATCACCCCCAAATAAGATTCCACTAAGCAGTTATTCTCTGTTTTCCCCTCCTTCCAGCTCCCTGCAACCATTAATCTTGCTGTCCTTATGGGTTTACCCATTCTGGATCTTTCATAGAAATGGAATCATATAACACGTGACCTTTTGTATCTGGCATTTTCCACTTAAGCTTAATGTTTTTGAGGTTCATTCATATTGTAGCATATATTGTACCCCATTTCTTTTTGTGACCAAATGATATTCTATCCTATGGATATACCACAATTTGTCTACCTGGCCATCTGTTGATGGATGTTCAGGATATTTCCATCTTTTGGCAAATGTGAATAGTGCTGCTGTTCAGTGTACAATGAACAACATTCATGTTCAAATATTTGAGTACTTGTTTCCAGTCCTTTTGGGAAGCTACCTAGGAGTGGAATTCCTGGGTCATACGCTAACTTACGTTTAACTATTTGAGGAACTGCCAAATTGTTTTCCACAGTGGCTGCACCATTTTACATCCCTACCAGTAAGGTATGAGGGTTCCAATTTTTCTACATGCTTGCCAATACCTGTTATTTTTCCATTTTTTGATTGTCATTATCCTAGTGGGTGTGACATGGTATCTCATGTGGTTTTAATTTGCATTTCCCCAAAACTAATTAATGTTGAACATCTTTTTTTATGCCTATTATCTGCTTGTATATCTTTTTTTTTTTGGGAAATATGTATTCACATCCTTTGCCCATTTAAAAATTATTGGTGCTTTTGTTATTAGACTTATTTATTTGGAATACTAGACTCTTATCAGATCTTATTATTCGCAAATTTATTTGCAAATATTTTCTCCCATTCTGTTGGTTGTCTTTTTACTTTCTTCAGACTGTCCATTGAAGCACAATAGCTCTAAATTTTGATGAAGTACAATTTATCTGTTTTGTTTCATTTGGTCTGATATTACAAATCTAAGGTCATGAAGATTTACTCCTATGTTATCTTTTAAGAGTTTTGCAGTTTTAGCTCTGGGTTTTAGATTTTTGCTTTAGGTTAATTTTTGAATGTCGTGTGAATTGCAGGGGTCCACTTCATTCTTTTTCCTGTGACTATCCAGTTTTTCCAGCACCATTTGTTGAAGAGACTATTCTTTCCCCATTGACTGGTCTTGGCACCCTTGTTAGAAGTCAGTTGGCCGAAAATGTATGTGTTTATCTGTGTACTCTAAATTCTTTTCCATTCTTTTTTTTTTAACTTTTTTTCTTTTTTAAAAGATTTATTTTTATTTATACAAGCACTGGGTACAGTCAGAAGCGCGGGAGGGTGAGAGAATTCACCAGAGCCAGAGCGGGGAGCAGAGCAGGCAGAAGGACCGAAGTACACTGCTGAGGGGAGCAGCGGGCGGCAGGAGAGGTCTGCGCGCCATGTGAGACCCTCCTCCAGAGGCCGGGGAGCAGCTGGGGATAGAACCGGCGCTGCAGAGGCTGCGGGCAGCTTCGCAACCCAGCGCTCAACCACTGCGCCACCAGGAAAAGGCCCCTTTTTTCCATTCTTACACATTTGTTTTGGGAAATGTGTATTCAGGTCCTTTGCCCATTTAAAAATTATCAGTGCTTTTGTTATTAGACTTATTTATTCGGAATACTAGACTCTTATCAGATCTATTATTTGCAAATATTTTCTCCCATTCTGTTGGTTGTTTACTTTCTTGAGACTGTCCATTGATGCACAATGAAATTTTGATCACTCTATAACTTTGTAGTAAGTTTTGAAATTAGGAAGTGTGGATTCTATTTCAAGAATGTTCTGGCCATTCTGTGTTCCTTGAGTTTCCATATCAACTTTGGGATCAGCTGTTCAATTTCTACAAAGAGTTCAGCTGGGATTCTAATAGGGATTACATTAAATATGTAAATTACTTTGGATGCTATCTTAGCAATTGTAAGTCTTCCAGTCTAGGAACAAAACATGTCATGCCATTTATTTAAGATTTCTTTAATTTCCTTCAGAGTTTTGTAGTTTTCAGTGTATAAATCTTTTTACCTCTTTTGTTAACTTATTCTAGGTATTTTATTCTTTTTGATGCTCTTGCAAATGGTATTGCTTTCTTAATTTTCTCTTCAGCTTGTTTGTTGCTGGCATGTCAAAACACAGGTGATTTTTGTGTGTTGATTTTTGTATTCTGCAAGTTTGCTGAATTCCTCTATTAGCTCTAGATTTTTTGTGGATTCTTTTGAGTTTTTTTAGATTGGATCATGTCCTCTGCAAATAGAGATAGTTTTCTTCCTTTCCAACTTGGATGCCTTTTATTTCTCTCTTGTTCTAGTCAGAACTTTTAGTATACTAAATAGTAGTGGTGTACATTGGCATTCCTGGCCAAAGAGGGAAAACTTTCAGTATCATTCAGCATGATGTTAACTGTGAACAAAAATAAAATATCCTTTATCATGTTGAGGAAGTTCCATTTTACTCCCAGATTTCTGACTATTTTTATCATGAAAGTGTATTAGATTTAAGTTCTTTTTCTGCATCGGTTGAGATGGAGATGATCATGTGATTTTTCCCTTTGTTCTATTAATGTGTTATGTTGATAAATGTTCTTATGTTGAACCAATTTTGCATTCTTGGGATAAATCCTACCTGGTCAAATCCTCATGCTGTTGGATTTTGGTTCTAGTATTTTGCTGTAGATTTTTACACCTATAAAGGATACTGGTCTATAGTTTTCTTATAGTGTCTTTGTGTGATTTAGGTAATGCTGGCCTCATAGAATAAGCTAGGAAGTGTTCCCTGCTCTCCCCTTTTTGGAAAGGCTATAAAGGATTGTGCTAATTCTTTTTTTTTTGGTTGTTTTTTTTTTGTTTTTTTTTTTTATAGAGGCATGCTTTATTTATTTGTTTGCTGGGTTGTTTGTTTGTTTTGTTTATACATGCACTGGGTACAGTCAGAAGCGCGGGAGGGTGAGAGAATTCACCAGAGCCAGAGTGGGGAGCAGAGCAGGCAGAAGGACCGAAGTACACTGCTGAGGGGAGCAGCGGGCGGCAGGAGAGGTCTGCGTGCCATGTGGGACCCTCCTCCGGTGGCCGGGGAGCAGCCGGGGATCGAACCGGCGCCGCAGAGGCCGCGGGCAGCTTCGCAACCCAGCGCTCAACCGCTGCGCCACCAGGGAGGCCCGGATTGTGCTAATTCTTCTTTAAATATTTGGTAAAACTTACCATGAAGTCATCTGGTCCTGAGCTTCTTTTATAAGTAGATTTTCGATCATTAGTCCAATCTCTTTGTTATTTCTTCACTGTCTTATATTACTTACCTGGTACCTATAGTCATTTGCATGTTCAAATCCTCTCTTAAGAGACTTACATATAAGTCCACCTAATTTTTAAGAAGTTGTATAAAAACCCTCCTCCCACCCTTCCTCATTCTGCTCCATTTCTGTTCTGGGCCAAGTTAGCCCCTCTTACACATCACTTGTGTTAAACATGATTAATTCCATAGATCAGTGGTTGTTAAAGTGTGGTCCCTAGTGTATTAGTATTACCTGGGAACTTGTTAGAAATGCAGATTCTTTGGCCAAGAGTCAGGAACTCTGGGGCAGGGCCAGGAAATTGTGTTGTAACAAGCCCTCCAGGTGATTTTGTGGCATTATTACTGCCATAGGTAATGGAGAACCATCTGGCCAAACTCACCTAGCAGAAGAAGTGCCTCTGAAAGATTCTAGCAGCAGAGGAGCTTTACTCAGCGTGAGTCAGTGGGAGGGAGACCAAAAAGGGAGACAGGTGAGGATAGGTTGGAGGAGAGAGGAAGAGAGGCTTGGCTGAAGCAGAACCTGTGTCTGGATATATTTTATCACTGGAGCATCCTATAGGAATAGGGTTGGCTGTCTTAGATGAGGGGTGCAGTCTGTGGCCATGGAACAGAAAACATTTACTAGTGCTTACACCGACCTGTCCATCCCTAACTGTTGCCATCCTGAGGAGCCAGCTCTGCTTACTTGTGGCCCTAGAACTTAACCTCCTCTGCCTGCTTCATTTTTATCTTGCTTGGCAGAGTATTCAGTTATTCATTCAGCAAATGTTTATTGAGCATCTACTACTGTGTGCCATGTAGTTCTAGGCCCAGGGATACAGCAGTGAACAAAATAAACAGAGTTCTGCTCTTGAGGACCTTCTGTCCTAGTGAACTACCCTTTGCCCTCCTACTGGGAACAGCCCTGGTATTTTCCTCCAGCCCAGGCAGCTAGTTTGACAACCAGCTGGCCCTTATCCTGCGTGCCCTGTGGATGGGGGCCTCTGCGCCCTGGAGGAGCCAGGGCAGTGCAGCATGTGCTGTGAGGAGGCAGTCACGGGGCACAGCCAGTCTGGCTCCCAATGGGGTGTGTGCTCTGGGTTTCCGGCTCCCTCAAACACTGTAAAATTCTTTTTATAAATCTCTCCAGAAATCATTGTGTGTGTGTTATCTCCCTTCTCCATGGGGACCAGAAACTTGCTGACCCCAGTTTTCCTTCCCCTACCCTCAGCACTGCCCAGTCATGTCTCTGTCCCATTGCCCTGGGACCCTTGTGGGGGCCCTTATTCTCTATCCTTGTCTTGTTTTCATTTTTCTTTTTGCTGTTGACATGCCTTTTCCCCCACAGTGTGTCCTGTATTGAGCTGGCCATAAATAAGGAGGCTGTCCTACTGTGTGCATGGAGTGTGTTTGGCATTGGTCATTTGCAGTGGCTCATGTGACCCCTTCCCCCACACACTGTGAGTCAGGTTAGCCCAGCATGGGGCGCAGGCACTCACCCAGTGTCCTGTGCTGTGAGCAGAGGGAGTATGGTGCCTCCTGGGTTCCGGTGGAGGGAGGCTGCTCCCCACCTCCAGGAGGGAAGGAGAGTTGATTAGAGCTGGGGCAGGACACCCAGCAGGGACCTGATGGGCTGCAGGTGATTGTCACTGGGTGTTATTTCACCAGCTAAGGTCAGAGAGGGGAAGTGCTAATCCTGGGCTCCCAAAATGGAATGCAACAAGGGAGAAAAAGATGGCCCCTTCTGCAGGAAAGGCCAATTCCCCGGGTGGGGCTGAGCAAGGCAGGCCAGGCGACTTCTCTCTGTAGGAAGGTCACAGGGTGGCAAGATGGGCAGCGGTGTTCCTCTTATTCTTGTACATACCGCAGACACCACACAGACACCATAGTCCTTCCTTTGCTTCCACTTCTTCACTGCTAGGGTAGGGCTCCTGCACCCGTGCTAGCAAGCGGGGCATCTGGACGATTTCTCAAGACTGGCCTTACGCTTCCTGTTCACTTCTGCTCCTGCTACTCAGACCTCCTCCCTCATTCTCCCCCCAAGGACCTGCTTTTGCCTTCGAAGGAAGACCGGCAGTTTCTATATTGGGAGGTGGGGAGCACAGGAATGGCACCTGAACGTAACCTTCGGGCCCAGCCTGTGATTTCCTTGGCTGAGTGCTAGCTCTGGGTGATTATTTCACAGCCTTCTTGACTGGCTGTTAGAGCAGAGCCCATGGGAAATGCTGGCCACCGCTCTGATTTGGGTGGCAACGGCTGTTGCTAATAATAAATTAGACAGCTGAGCAGATACTGCTAGAAATGAGGAGGCTGAATTACATTTCTCGGTAAAAATCCAGTGCCTGGCTTCCTGATGGAGGGGGATCCCCTTTCTGAGGGTGCACCGGGGAAGACTGCATTCTGTCCTACCTAAAGGGCCTCTGAGACAATGCCAATGAGTCAGCGAGCATTTATTGAGTGTTTGTTGTGTGCCCTGGGCTGTGTGAAGCTATCTTGGGGATATGGACAAGGGAGGGTCTGATGACTGGAGCTGCTGTTCCAGGCTGGCCTGAGTCACCCTGCTTCTGGATGGAAAAGGAGACCCACTCTTTGCCAGGACTGAAACTGTCCCATTGGAAAGTGCTGCAAGTCACCCAGAAGTAGAGCCAGCCTAGTTGAGATCAAGTAGCCACTGGCTTCATGGATGGCATTTTTTGGGCACTGTCCACCAAGAATCGTCCACCAAGAGTATGACTCAAGGCTGAGGTGGAAGCATCATCCTCCCCTCCCAATGCCTGTGCCAACCCCAAGCCACGAGCATCTTCATTCAGGAAACACAGACGCATTTTTAACCTAGCGCACTTCTTCTGGGAAGACCAGTGAAGTCAGGGAACGCTAAGTATTCTAAAGGTGGAGAGGTAAATCTCCTCATGCTGCTAGACTGACTGTCTCCCAACAGGACAAAACTTGTTTCCCAAGTGAGTGAGCTTTCTTGATAATTCCTTCTGCAATAATAGTTGCTGTTTACTGGGTGCTCGCTGTGGACCAGCCCTGGCTGGACACTTTTGTCCACACTCTCTCACTTCATCTTCAGGTGAGCCCCTAAAGGCAGGGGTTATTTGATTCCACTTTCAGGAGCCTTAAGACAGATTGAGCAACATGTTTCATGCCACACTGCTGGGCAGTAGCAGATCAGCCCCTCCAGACCTGGTTTTTACCCCTAAACTCCGCTGCCTCTGTGTCTTTCTAGTGTGCCCAAACATTAGGTTGCTCTCACCTTCCAGATGAAGCCTGACTTCCTGGCACTGAGTCACACAGGCCTACATGCTAGCCTGCCTCTCTAGTCTAATTTTCAGAGTGCTGTCACCACAGTCACAGTCCAGCCAGATTGACCCATCCACCATTCATCAAAGACACATCATGCTCCTTCATCTTCCCACTTTTGCTCACATAGTTAGCACATTGTAATACTCTCCTTGCCTTCTTTCAAATGGAATGTTTATCCTTTTTGGCTGGGATTTCATCTCTTACAAGAAACCTTCTTTGATACAGTTGCTTTAAAATATATCCACTATTCTTTGATACTTTCAAAGGTGGAAGCAAATTCCTCTTCCCTTGAGAGTTGGCTGGTCTTGGATACTTTAATGAATAGGATAATGGGGAAAGATATTTCCAGAATTTTAGAGACTAGGTACTGTAGCTTCCTCCATGCTTTCCTTCTTAGATTGCTTTCTCTGGGAGGGGTCAGCTACTATGTTGTGAGGAAACTCAAGTAGCCTATGGAGAGTCCAGGTGGCGAGGAACTGAGACCCCTAAGCCAGCAGCCATGTGAAGACGCCATCTTGGATGCAGAGCCCTTGCCCGGTCGAACCTGCCGATGATCAGCCCCAGCTGACATCCTGACTGTGACCCTCAGAGAAACCCGGGGCTGGAACCACACAATTAAGCCTCTTCTGAATTTCTGACCCAGAAATTGTTTTGAGTCACTAAGTTTTGGAGTAATTTGTTACACAGCCAATAGAGAACACATACACTTGACCTCCCAGCAAGAAGGGCTTCATGTCTTTTCTAAGCCATGGTGACAGCAGTCATCTGAAACTTAACCCTGGACAGCTTTGTCTCATAATTAAGATCAAGTACCCTGGCAACAGGCCCTTGCCTACTACTTCCAGCACCCAGTCCAAGTCTTGCAGGTCTTATTCAGTTGGGGTTAACCATACAGGGGCATTGTTTAAGAATACATGTTAGTATTTTTTGATGGTCAGTTTGTATAGATAACAGAGAGTGAGCTGAATTTGGGAGTCATTCAGGAGAGCCTTGTAGTCTATAATCCAGAGAGTCAAGATTAGATCTAAAAATTAATTGGCCTGAATCCAGGGGCTTTCTGTGGGCACTGAAGGCTGTAGCCTCCTGTTCCTGAACGTCCTGTTATGAAGGAAGAAGGGCCTGTAGCAGTGGTTGAGGGAAGCAAAGAAAGGCATGTCAGAGTCTTCACTTAGGTGTTGAAGCCTTAAGAACAGTGATCAATTACAAAATTGATCTTTGATAATTAAAAAAATTTGTAATTGTAGAACATTAAAAAATTGAAAAGCAAAAAGGAAAAAAATATTCATAACCTCTAAATCATTTTGGTATGTATCCTTCAATGTGTTTTTCTCTGGTTAGGTAATGTGTGTATTCATATGCGTGTGCACACACACATACACACATCATCAAATAGGTTTTTAAAATTTAACTAAAAAGTGGCACCATCTTGTTTTAAATTCTTTTTTTTTTTACTTAGCAATGCATTGTGAATCTTTATGCTAGCTTACTCAACACAAATCTCCTCTAGAGTATATAATTGTGTAGGTACACTCCCATACATTATTTCATCTTTCTCTCCTTGTGGGTACTTTGCCTGTTTATACTTTTTTGCATATAAACAATGTTGTCATGAATATCCTTGTTTCATTGTATTGTGTAGTTTCCCAAATAAGTGCTTTAGAGGAAATTCCCACTAGTGGTTTATTGGACCAAAATCTGTGAACATTTTTAAGGCTTTGGACATATAGTTTCAAATCGTCCTTCAAGTGTACCAGTTGCACACTTACCATAGTCCCTGAATCCTGAACTCCTTATCTTTGCCAACATTGGATTTTCTTTTTGTTCTTGGCCAATCTGATATAGGAAAGATAACTTACTATCTCAATTTCTTGAATAACTAAGGAGGTTGGGCATGTTCTGAATGTTTATTGGTCATTTTATATTCCACCTTTAGAAAATTATTTGCTCATGTACTTTGCAGGTTTTTCTGTTTCCCTTACAAAACTTATTTATCTGAAATTTAATTTTACGGGTAACGTAGGTTACTCATTTGTGAAGTAACATGCTTGTGAAGTAGGCTGTATGTGAAGCAAAACCCCTGTCACTACTCTCATCCCCCCATTTTGTTAAAATCACTTTTAGATTTTGTTGAGGTATCTGCGTCCATATTTCTATGCATTCATATACACTCTTATAGGTGTGTATACAAAATAAAAATGAGATCATATTCTGTGTGCTGATCTTTATTTTGCTCTCCCCATGCTTAATATATCTTGGAGATTGTTTTATGTAAGCAATATACATCAATTGTTTTATGTAAGCAATATACATCAATTGCTTTCTTTTTGAGTGACTGCACAGTGTTTTGGGAATTGTATTTTTGGGTTACAATTCATGTACCATAAAGTCACCCATTGCAAGGATACACATTCAATGTATATTCATAGAATTGTGTAACCATCACCACAATCAATTTTACATTTTCATCACCTGAAAAAAAAACCAACCCAAAAACTCTGTGTACATTAGCTATCCCCTTCCTAACCTCCTTTTTTGCAACCACGAATCTACTTTCAATCTCTTTAGATTTGCCTGTTCTGGACATTTTATGTAAATGAAATCAAATTATGTGATTGCTGCATCTGGCATATTTCAATTAGCTTAAGTTTTCAAGGTTTATCTATATTGCATTTATCAGTATTTTATTCCCTTTTTATGGTCGAATATTATTCCATTGTGTGGATATGCCATATTTCTTTTTTTTAACATAATCATGTTTTTTTTTTTCAATTTTCTTTATTGTGGTTACATTAGTTTAAACGTGCATATGACTTAGGATAATAGGATCACACCTCCTTAGATGTGTGTTACTGTACTATCCGTACCACCAAAGAACCCATAGTCATAATTTGTTTCTTGAATTGGTAGATGGTTGAGTTGTTTCCACTTTTTGAATATTGTGACTATTTCTGCTATGAACACTGGCATGTGAGATTTTGTGTGGACATATGTTCTCATTTTCTTGAGGTACATATCTAGCAGTGGAATTGCTAGGTGAAATGGTAACTATGGCTAACTTTCTGAGGAACTGCCAAATCATTTTCCACCTTTAAGCAACATTTTCCATTCCCACCAGCAGAGTTAGCAGGTCCCAAATTTCTTCACATCTTTGCCAGGACTTGCTACTATTTGTCTTTTTGATTAAAGCCATCCTAGTGAGTGTGAAATGGTCTCTCACTGTGGTTTTGATTTACATTTCTCAACAACTAATGATATTGAGCATCTAAACACATGCTTATTGTCTTGTACATCTTCTTTGGAAAAAATGTCTATTCAATCATTTGCTCATTAAATGAAGTTATGTATCTTTTTATTAGAGTTGTAAAGAGTTTTTTATAGTTTAGATAAAAATCCCTTATCAGATATATTATCATTTGCAAATATTTTCACCTATTCTCTGTTGTTTTTTTTAAAGCTTTCTTAATAGTGTCCATTGAAGTACAAAAGTTTTAAAATCTGGTAAAGTCTAATTTATTGATTTTTTTTCCTTCTGTTGAGTCCACACTCAATTGTTGAGGTATCTGTCCATATTTCTAAGCACATCTAATGATCCATTGCCCAATCCAAGGTCACAAAGATTTACCTGTGTTTCTTCTAAGAGCTATATAGCAGTAGTCTTACATTTAGGTTGTTAATCCAGTTTTGGTTAATTTTTGTGTATTGTGTGAGATAAGGATCCAGCCTCATTGTATTCCACGTGGTATTCAGTTTTCCCACCACAATTTGTGGAAAAGACTCCATCAAATGTCTTGACACCCTGTTGAAAAATCTGTTGCCATAGGTATATGAATTTATTTTGGACTCTAAATTCTATTCCATTGATCTATTTGTATTTCCTTGTGGTGGCACACATGTCTTGATTACTTTTGTATTGTAATAAGTTGGGAAGTTGGAAAGTGTGAGTCTCCAACTTCCAAGAACAACTCCAGTGTTGTTCTTTGTCAGGAATGTTTAGGCTTTTCTGAACCCGTTGTGTTTTTAAATCAATTTTAGGATCAGCTTTTCCACTTTTTACAACGTCGGCAGCTAGAATTTTGATGTCCGTTGCACCAGAGTTGTAGATCAGTTTGGAGAGTATAGCTATCTTAATGATATTGACTCTTCCAAATATGACCATGAATTTATTTTCATTTATTTAGAACTTCTTGGATTATTTTATCATTGTTCTATATTTTTCAGAATATAAGCTTTACACTTCTTTTGTTAAATTTACACCTAATTCTTTTTGGTGCTGTTTTCTTAATTTTATTTTTAGGTTGTTCATTGGTTCATTCAGATTGTTCATAGGAATACAATTGATTTTTGTATTGATCTTAGATCTTGCAACCTCGCTGAACTCATTTATTATATATGAGTTCTAATAGTTTTTAATGTAAAATCTCAATGTAGAAGAGCATGTAATATGTGAGTAGTTTCACTTTGTTTCCAATTTGAATGCCTTTTTCAAAAAAAAAAAAGTTTTCTTGCCTAATTGCTCCAGCTAGAAACGCTAGTACAATGATCAATAGACTTGGTAAGAGTGAATGTCTTTGGTTTGCTCCTTATTTTATGGGCAAAATATCTATTTTTCATTACTAACTATGATATCAACTGTGGATTTTTTTTTTTTTGTAGGTGCCTTTACCATGTTGAGAGACTTCCCTGCTATTCATAGTTTATTGAGTGTTTTTTTTTTTTTAATCAAGAAAGGGTTTTGGATTTTGTCAAATGCTTTATCTAAATATGTCTATTGAGAAGCCACTGCAGTTTTTGTTTTTTGTTCTGTTCATGTCATGTATTATTTTATTGACTTTCAAGTATTAAATAATTCTTACATTCCTGGAATGAACCCCACCTGGTCATGATTTATAATTCTTTTGACATGTGACTGGATTCAGTTTGCTAGTGTTTTGTTGTGAATTTGTGCATCTATATTCATAAATAATATTGACCTATAGTTTTATTATTTTTTTTATTTTTTGTTATGTCTTTGCTTTTGGTATCAGTGTGGTACTAGCCTTGTAGAATAAGTTGGGAAGTATACCCTCTTATTTTGGAAGAGTTTGTGAGGAGTTAGTATTAATTCTTTTTTAAATACTTAGTAGAATTCACAGATGAAGCCATCTCAGCCTAGGATTTATCTTTTTGGGTAATTTTTTTGATTACTTATTCAACTTCTACTTACTGTAGGTCTTTTTAGATTTTCTATTTCTTCCAGAGTCGGTTTTGATAGCTTGTGTATTTCTAATAATTGTCCATTTCCTCTTATGTATCTATTTTATTGACACAGTCATTCATGTTACTTATGTTTTATTCTATGAATGTAGCTTACTCCAATTTTCTATAACTTGACATTTAAGTTATTTTCTTTCTTTACTGTTATAAACAGTATTGCAGTGAACATTTTATTGTATCTATTTTTATGTACATGTGTAAGGCTATTTATAGTGTAGTTCCCTAGAAGAGGAATTGCTGAGTCAGAGTCTTTGCGTTGAAAATGATGATTGTTTCTGCTTCCTTGTCCTCTTTCTACTCATTTTTCTAGTTTTATTGATTTGTATAAGTTCTTTATGTCTAGTAATGTTGTTCTCCTGGAGACTGGAGTTGGTGAGAAAGCACAGAGGCAGTGGGAAGAAGAGGTTGGGAGCGGGCGCTCCTTGTGGATGGCCAGAGCTTGTCCTTAATTCTGCACATTCACATGTGGGGTTTTCAGACCTTGGAATCTGCACTGCTGGTGGGTCAGAGACTCTTTGCCTCCGAAGGCCAGCTTCATCCTGTGCGTGGTCATTTGGCATCTGGGGCCAGATTATGTCGTGTTTCTCCTTGTGACTTTATCTGGGCCCTTCCCCTGGGCCTTCTCTTCTGTGATCTCTGAGAGCAGTGAGGCAGGCTCCAGGCAGTTCTGACCTGTTGTTCCTTGCAGAGGAAGGGAGAGAGTTCTACCTGTGAGGGAAGAAGTGGCCCCTTGTCACTGCCTGGTTTTGTCTCCTATTCATCTGGGGCAGCTTTGGTGCTCATTAACTCACGGCTCACCAGTCCCCAGATACGATATGGGCAGTGAGGTGACAATAGGAAAGTGTAATTGTTGTCATGGAATGGGGCGTGGGGAAACCTCTGAGCGGCCTACCTCTGTATGGGTTTTGTTGGGGTAAAGTTTTCATCCCTTTACACCCTCTAATCTGCTTCCTTTTCCCTCCTTTCTGTCTCTCCTGGAGTTTACAAAGGTAGCACTAAAGTAGGATAAAACATTGGATTTTATGTGTTTGAGGTTTAAAAAAATCTATTGATGCCTCTGGATGCTGCAATTCAGTGGCTTACAGACTCACAAGCGGAGGTTCCCAAAGTGGTGCCTTAGGGACAGGCAGAGGCCTCAGGGGCTCAGCCCCCCACAACTGCTTTTGCTGGTTTATGTCTTCGAGTTTTAAATTTTGGGGTTCTATAGGAGGAGACAGAAGAGCTGTGTTGCCTTGAAAGTTGGAAAACTACTTGTGTTGAACATTTTGGCCATCCTAAACATGAATCCTGCTGGAGGCCGAATCCCAGGGCTTACAGGCTTTTGGGGAACTTGGATTTTCCCAGGGGCCACCCAGACCCCTCTCCCTTTGCAGAAGCTGAATGGCTGTTCTCCCCAGGGCCATTTGCCAGCAGAGGCGTGTCTTGGTTTTTCTTTGGTTGTGTGGGGTGTTCTGGCCCTCCAGCTCTGTAAGGGCAAAATCAAATTATCTTCTTTCTTGATCCAAATAAATTTTGTCCCCAGGGAGACCTGGGCTAAGCTTCCAGACAGTGGGTGTGGTTTCTCAGCAGACCTCTTGCCTGAACCCCCATCTTTCTCTCCCTACCCTCTTATGTCTTTCAGTCGGCGGAGTTCTTCGAGATGTTGGAGAAAATGCAGGTGAGTACCCTCAAATTGGGGGAACTGAGTGGGGTGTGTGTGCATCTCTAGCTGTAACCTTGGGGGACACACACCAGGCAGAACCCATGGGGAGATCTTGGGGACTTTGGGGGGTCAGGCCAGAGAAGGAAGAATTCATAGTTCAATAACCCCACAACATGAAGCCATTTCCACATTGAGCAGCAGGAAGGGTTCTGGGGAGGTTCCTGCCTGTGGGCAGGAGATTAAAAACAGAGCCCCCCAGCCCATAGAGGGGAGGCTATAAACCCTCTGTTGTGGGGAGGGCTTGAGAGGGTCCATTGTTCCTGGAACAAGGTTAGAGGGAAAGCCCTTCCTTAGGGGAGTTATCTTGTGTGGGGGAGGTAGAGCTGCAGTTGGAATACAAACCTGAGTTCAAATCTTGAATCTGCTGGATTTCTAAGTTGAGTTGTAGCAATAGATCTCACTGGTCCCAGCCAGCTCCTTTCCTTTTCTAAGCCTGCCGCTCCCATTTTCTGTCCACTCACAGCACTTCTGTCACCTCGTTCTAACATCAAATGAGTGATAGATTTTTCCCTGCCAAACCAGTCTGTGACACCAGTAGGGGGTCCTACAACTCAATTCCATCTGACATGGTCTTCTTGGAGCTAGCACCAGACCCCACAGGTTAAGGGTTCTGTCTCCTAGGACTGGTCTCCCCTTCTTCCTTCGTCAGTTGTGAAACCACAGCTGTGCTTCTGACTGCCTGGTATATATTGGAGGTTCCCATGATCCCCTCCTTGGGTGCAGTTAATTTGCTAGAGTGGCTCACAGAACTCGGGAAAAGATGTACTTACGTGATTACCAATTTATTATAAAAGGATTTAATTTAGGAACAGCGGATGGAAGAGATGCCTGGGTTGAGAAGTGGGGAAGGGGCCCCGAGTCTCCATGCATTCTGAACACCACTCTTCAGAAGTACAGATTTGGAAACCCCGTTTTTTTGATTTTTGGAGACTTTAGTACATAGGCGTGATTGATTAAACCATTGGCTGTTCCCCAACCTCCAGCCCCTCTCCTCTCCCTGGAGGTTGGGAGGTGGGACTGCAATTCCAACCCTCTTTTCCTTGTTGGTTCCCCTAGCAACCAGCTCCCCCTTCCTCAGGGGCCTTCCAGAAACCACCTTATTAACATAAACTCATTAACATAAATATATGAATAACAAAACACTGCCTTCACCTTTATGTTTCTGGAGCTGTTTCAGAAGGACAAATACACCAACAAAAGATGTTCCTGAATGCTCACATTACCTTCCCTTAGGAAATTCCAAAGATTCTAGGAGCTCCTGCCAGGAACCAGATGAAGACCAAATCTATATTTCTTATTGTGCATCAGAATATCACAAGCTCTATAAATAAATCAGAATAAAAATACCCACTCACATGGCTGGTGGGATAAAATAACATATGTAAATACTTGGTAGGCACTGGTATGAAAACCAGTGTTGAATGTGGATTTGGGGATTCTTTATAATTATTCCTCACCCCCCCCACCACCACCCCCGGGTCAGAGCTCACTGGTAAGAGCTGCTGGCCTAAGGAATATGGGGAGAGATCCAGAGGATTATTGATAAAGGTGAAAAGAATGGGAAGAAGATGCTAATAATAGGGCAGATATTTTAAGTACTTTGCTGGACTCAGAGATTGACAGATGTTATCTCATTTCTTCCTGACAATTCTTACAGAAAGTGGAATGACGATGATAATAATTATCATTTCCATTTCATAGCTGAGTAAACTGAGGCACAGAGATTAAGTAAAGCTCTCAGGGCCTCATGATTAGCAAGTAGCTCCAGCGCCCGAAGGGTTAGCTGCCCTGTTATGATGCTTTTTACCCTAAATGGATACTGCAGGCTCAAGCAGGGAGGCTTCTTAGTAATGCTCTGGAAGCTCTAGGAGGAGAGGCAAAGACATTGCCCACTGCAGCCCTGAAATGCAGGTGGAATTGCTGGGAGGGCTGCTGCATCAGGCGTGGTCCTGATCCGGACAACCTGGTCTCCCTTGTGTCAGCCCGTGGAAGGAGAGGGCCTGAGGAAGAATGTCATTAGAGGTCGTGTCATTATCACAAACATCCTCTGTGCCCAGTACTGTGGGCTATGAATGTCACATGCATTTGGGGGATTTCCAGTCAAGCTGTGGAAACACAGATGGCACGTGCCTTGACAGCGAGTGGTAGGAGGCAGTGTGTAATTAGTGCTCTGTCGCCAGGAGGAAAGCTGGGATTTTCCCCTGCAGCCCATGGATGCTGGCAGGGGATTTGCCACTTGCCCGTGTCTACCCTGCCTCTGGTTGATCCCATAAGCCACCATAGCTGGTGGCTGGAATCCCCTATCTTCACATAGGGCTTCTCCCAGCACATAATTCAGCCCCAGTTAACCAACTTCCTATTGTTCTGTTGTTTGGAGGCTGCTGGGCTCGACTGGGGCCTCTGGATGACAGATCTTATTTCCGTGCCCCCTCTGTGTCTTCTGATACCCATGGGTGGTTTGTTGATTCCATCTTAACTGAGACTGTTGGGAGATAAAACCACATGTCCCAATGTTTATGTCCCCACCACGTGCCTGCTGGTCCCAGATTCTCAGCGGCCCAGTTTTCAACTCTGTGTATGAAGCGCACATATGGGGAACTGGCGAGGATGAAGTGGGCTGCATGGGGGTGGCCAGATTTTGTCCTTGAGCGTGGGTGGCATTTCTCCACGTGCCGCAGTGTGGAGACTGAGCCTTAGAGCAGTAAAGTGTCCGGGTGCTCTGGAACTAAGATCCAGGACACCTGACCTCCAGCCTGAGAGCCTGGGGATTCAAAAGACACAATTTCTGAGAAGCCACAGGGGCAAAAAGCATAAGCCTGGGTCCCTTCGGTCCTGGGTTCAAGTCCTAATCCTGCCATTCCCAAACTGAGTATCCTTTCCAAGCTGCTCTGCCTCTCTGAGCCTCCAGTGGCAGCAAGGAGGCTAGTAATACTAATACCTATTGCAAAGGATGGCAGAGGAGGGTTGTGCTGGGCGGTGGTACTGTCATGGGGAGGGGATGGAAGGAGGCTGGCTCTCCTGCCCCAGGGGCTGTTCCCAGGTAGGGATGACTAATGGAGGACAAACAAAACAAACTCCTGACATCACCTCTCCTTTCTACCTGGTTTGCTTCCCTGGGCAGCGGGTGCAGGGCCACCCAGGTGGTTTCTTCTCTGTGTGGGGAGAGGAGCACCTGTCTGGTGGGAGGGGCCTTCTCACACCCTCCTGAACAATGCTGGAGGGTGACTCAGTCCAGAGAAGTCTGGAGAAGCCTAAGTCTAAATCCACCCAGGGAGCAGGAGCCCCGGCCCCAAGGGCTACGGGATGTGGTCCTACATTTGGTGGGAAGGTAGCTTGGCTTCCAATTCAGGCCTTGCCACTCACTAGCTGTGAGACATTAGGCAAGCAGCCTCCTCCTTGGGGCTCGGTTTATTCACTGGTTAAAAGGTACTGGAGGCTTCAGAAAAGACAGGAGACCGGAGCGCACTAAGTAAGGTTAGGATCACAATGTGTTATATCCTGATAGGTCTGTGTCTATTCCTGGCTTCTGTGCTTTCCAGAGGGGACCTGTTTCTAATAGTATGTCCCACCGTCTTCATTTGATTTATTCAGATGATTTTGGGAATGCCTTCTACAAAACCAAGCTAAGTCAGAATTTGACTGTAGGAACATTAGATAAAGCCGAGGCTCCCAGAAGTGAATTTTCCAGACACCTGTGGGTGGGCCCCTTTCATTCAGGCCCAGTCATGATCTCTGATCCTCATGGTGATACATCTGTGCTGGGGAGGGTGAGCGTTAGAATCCTCGTCTCACAGATGAAGCTGTGGAAGCTGCGAGAGGCTCAGCTTTGTTAGGGGTCACCCATAGTAAGGTGTGGTGGAGGGAGGGCTGGGTGCAAGTCCCCTGCCTGTTACCCATGGGCCTTCCCAGCAGAGGGGTGCAGCTGGTATGGTGGGGATTCTAGAGTGCTGATGGACACCCACAGACCCAGGTCCCCATCCTTAGCCCTCACCTGTTGGGTCTGAGAGCCTGGGGTGATGTTTCAGTGTGAGGCTGATCATGCTGTCTACTTTCTGGTATAAGAAATCCATTCCAATCGCTCTTTCAAAGGCTTGACACACCACCAGCATTTAAGCTTTACTGCCATGTCAGTTCCCTGTTGTTCCCATTAAAAGATGGGAACATTGAACCATGGAGAAGTTCTGTGACTTGCTGGAGGTCCTAAGATTGTAAGAGGCAGTGTTGGTCTGAACTGCCGTGATCTGGCTCAAGTCTGTGTTCTTACTCATTGGGGCTGCTGTGAGGATTGAATTTGACAAGGTGTGTGACGTGGACATCAGCTTTTGCTGTTACTACTAACTTCTGGTATTAACTACTGCTTTCCTCTTCTTCCTCCCAGGAGACTCCTCTGTAGGGGCTCCTTTTTTTGTGACCTTTGCTTTTCCATGCATCCTCTTTTCCTTGTTTCTGCAGGGGATCAAGCTTGAAGAGCAGAAGCCAGGACCCCAGAAGAATAAGGTGGGCTGGGTGGGGATGTGGCAGCCATGAGGGCCCAGCAAGGGCCAAGCACAAGAAAGGCAAGGGAAGCAGGGGTCTGCTGTCTTATACTGTCCCACTCTAATTTCTACCAAGAGCCACCTGAGCGATTGCTGGTGCTGGCTGGTGCACAGTGGACAGCTTGATGCCTTTAGGGCAGATTCAGAGCAGGCTGAGTGGAGTCGTTGGTGAGACCTAATGCTTGCAGCTTGGCTTGGCTCCTCTGCTCCTCCTCTTTTGAATGAACAGCACACAGCCTCTGGGGTGTCAGGCTTTGCTCTGGGCTCCAGCAGGGGACAGCTCTGAGAATGAGGTTCCTTTTCCAAGGCCCAAGGGTACAGCACATCACTCAGATTAGTCCCTTTGCCTGGAGCAGGGACTAGTGGGATCAAAAGTTATCTTCCTATTATAGCATCTTAGAGAACTAAGTGCCACTAGGGAGGGGAATTCAGCGCCTTTGTGCACTGCCTCTTCAACTAGTGGGGTGTGTGTTCAGATTCTGTTAATTGGAAAAGAGCTCAAGAGAAACCAGATCCCAGAGCTGCCTCTAGGTGGCTGTTCCATCTGGTCTTCTTCCTGAGGATGTGTCCAAAGCCCTGGATGCAGCCTTCTAGACCCCCAGCACACCCCCCTCCAGAGCTGTGAGAAAGTGGAGAGTGATCAAACTCAAGGGCATGCCGGGATTAAAGGTGGTGTTGTCTGATTTGTCTTGCAGGATGACTATATCCCGTATCCCAGCATTGATGAGGTAGGGGCATCCCTGTCACCTTCTCTGGATCTGTCTCTGGGGTGGGACTGGGGAGCTGACGGTGTTGATGATGGTGATCTCTGCTCAGCCACATGTAGGAGGGAACCTTGGACCAGGACTTGAGGTCCTGAGGTCTCTTCCTGTCTTTCCCTTTGTAACTTCAACTTCTCCATGTTTTATTTGGGGGTGTTGACCCAGGCCCTGTACTCTGGGGCTAGAGTATTGGTGAAGTGCAGATGGTGTGGGATGTAGTGGAGGAGGGATTCATTTTACTATATTCATCCACAAATAAGGGGATCCCCCCCAGGAGCAGTTCAGAAGTTGGCAGGGGTACCACCACGGGTGACCCCACCCTACCTCAGGCCCAGGCCAGCCTGTGTGCAAAACCTTCTCTCTGCCTATAGGTTGTGGAGAAAGGAGGCCCATACCCCCTGATTGTCCTGCCCCAATTTGGGGGCTATTGGATCGAGGACCCGGAGAATGTGGGCACGCCGACCTCCCTGGGCAGCAGCATCTGTGAGGAGGAGGAAGAGGACAGCCTCAGCCCTAGCACATTCGGCTACAAGTTGGAGTGCAGGGGCGAAGCCAGGGCCTACCGCAGGCACTTCCTAGGGAAGGTAAGACTTGGAGGTCTGGAGGCCTGGAAAACAGTTGTCACACATTCACAGGGCACCCGGGGTTCTCTTTGGTGCATCTTTCCCTCAACTCCCCTCCCCTACCCTGCTCCCTTCCTTGCTGCCTACCTCTGTCCTAGTGGGGAGGTTGACACACTCTTCTTCTGGGAGGTATGTGTGGTGGGGGTGGCATAGAGGTGTGCTGGAGTCAGGAAGGCCCAGTGTGATGGGTTCTGTGGGTGCACCCCTGGCATTGTTCCAGGGTGCAGTGGGGTGCGTCATGTGCACAGGTGAAGAAGGGTGGTAGAAACAAATCTGTTCTTATACCTTGAAAGTCTCCATTTCTGTCTAAATTGTACAAATTTCTCATGTCCTCATGCAAGTGGGTCCCCAGGTACTTGTACTGTATGGTGTGCTATGAATCTCTGATTGCTTACAAGCGACACAATTACATTTCTTTAAATATATTCTGCCCTTCAGACTTGCCAGCTTTCAGAAGCCCCAAGGGCAGAGACTGTAAGTCTCTAGCTTAAGGCAGCTTGGCAGCGACTTACAGAAGGAGCTATTCTGGACCCTCCCCTGAGTCCCCTTAAACATGTTAAAATGCAGCTTCCAGGTCCTCCTCTGAGGTGGGCAGGTCTGAGGTGGGCACCCTGACCAGGAAGAGGCCCACCCGTCTGAAGGACCTCTGGCTCTCCTTGGGTAGAGGTGCCAGGCTTCCTCTAGCCTTATTCCCACAAATAGTCTGAGTTGGCAGGGTCTGCCCCTCTGAAACAAGAAAGTACATGCGGTATCTTCTGGTGAAGAACGAATTTCCCTGAGAACAAACATGGGTTTGAACCCTGTAACTGTCACTTACAAGTTGTGTGACCCTGGCGGTTACTTCACCTCTCTGAACATCAGTTTACCTGTCTGTAAAATAGGGATGATGATGATGTTATATCACCCATAAAGTTTAATCTCCAGATTGAAGGAGATAATAAGTATTAAGCCCTTAGTCCAGTGCCCAGTACATCCTGAGGACGGGCGTTGAGTCTACTGCTTTGATCATCTCTTCCCTTCTCTTCTCCCCTCTCCTCCACCTCAATAATAGCCCCAGCAGTAGCCTCCTTCTCTGCTGCCTTGCTGTGGGGCTTTTCACTGCTGGTGAAGGGAGTGATTTGGGGGCCATATCTGGAGGGTCCCCTGATGCCTGCTAACATCTGGCTTCTGTTCCTAGGATCATCTCAACTTCTACTGTACCGGCAGCAGTCTGGGGAACTTGCTTCTGTCCATCAAGTGTGAGGAGGCTGAGGGCATTGAGTACCTTCGGATCATTCTCAGGTAGGGCTGCCCCACAATTGTTGGCACACCTCTAGTGGCAGGGACCCAGAAACACCGGTCTGACCAGTCTGGTCTGTGTGCTGGGGGGAGCTGGCTGGCTGGAATCCTGGGGTAGTGTCTGCTGCCAGCAGGGAGCCCAGGTACTATTGCCAGCTGGCTGGTTGCAGGAGTCCCAGAAGTGTGCCCCTACTCCACTTGCCCTCCCCTCTTGTGGGGTCTGTGACTTTGAGGAGGTTGGGAAGAAAAAGTAGGGGTGGCTCATCCTGCTGTACAGCGAGAAGGCTCGGGGAGCACTGCCCGTGGTGTGTCTCCAGCACAAATGATCCTGAAGCATCTGTGTGTCCGCTGGGTTCCCTGAGATGCTGTGATGGTCACAGTCAGGAGCCCGGGCCATGTCAGGGCCTGTCGGTCTGAAATATGCCCTTCTCAAGGGCAGTAACTAGAATGGGTTTTTGTTTGGTTCAAATAAGGTATTTTCTTAAAACCTTTTACCAGGAGCCATGGGAGGTGCTGGGGTGCGATGATGATGAGTCATGGTCCCCATTCTCTAGAGGCTTAGGGGCTACCGGTGAGGGAAACGGTTTAACAGGCGTCCCAGGTATGGCTTTAGTGATATGTGCAGGATGCTTTGGGCGTACAGTGTCTTCCTGATCCCTGTCCCTGGCGGCTGGTAGAGAAGCCGGGAGGTCGAGTGTGCAGCGAGTGCTGGTGCCTAGCAGAGCCTGCGCGCCTGTCCAAGTGCCCGTTCCACATTTCTGCTTCTAATTGGAAATCCTTGGAGGCATTTGGACAAGAGCGATTACATTTTTTCCTGCCCAATTTTGAGATAAATATGTGAGAGAACGGGAACTCATAGCCCTGCTGTGGGGGAGAGAAATGTGTGTGTGTGTGTGTGTGTGTGTGTGGGGTGGTAGAAGGGAGCTGTCAGCACCCATCCAAGCTTGATTTTTTATTAAGAAAGAAAGCGCTTTTCTTTATTGAAGTTCAGCAGGCTAGTGATCATATTTGCAAGGCATGGGAAGAGTCAATTAAATCACTAGAACCAATTTTCTGTGGAAGTAATACCTGGACCCTCATCTCCAAACAGGATTTTGAGTGAGGTGAGCCTCAAAATAGTGTTTCTTCTTTTTAATAAAAATCAGCCCCGGATTGGGCAGGATGTTTGAGTTAAATGACAATTGAACACAAGGATCTGACTCATTTTCCTAATGCTACATTTTATCTGAAATGCACCTGGGCTGAGAACTAGAGAAAGATGCCAAGAATGCAACGCACACCTATATAGTTTTTGGTTTGATAATCTTTGGGAGGCAGCAAGGACTATGATCTAGGTTATACAATTAGCGTTTCCTTCCCTTAGGAACAATGTAGTGTGGAAGGTCCCTGGAATGAGTCAGGGATCTTTGTACATGGAAACATTCTTGTTGTTTTGGGTCAATAGCATTTGAAATCACTGTCCTGGGGAGCCCAAGGGCAAGCTCAAATGTGGCTCTCCTGGATAGAAGGCCAGTGAGAGGAGAGATGGAGAGAAGCCATACACCAGCTGGAAAGTTGGATAATTATATCGTGTATTTAGAGTGATGGCCAGGCCAAATTGACAGCCAGGCATAAGAAAATTGGTCCCATGGCTTAGCAGCTTTACCAGACACGAGAAGAAATTATCCAGAGATGAAAGCCCCCTGCTGGAGGGGCCCCTGTCCAGGCTTCCTCCTCATTCCCTCTAGGGTTCTGGATTATTTATTTGATCTCACACACTTAGACCAACCAGCTCTCTTGCTTAAAATCTGAAGATAGTATCCTAACAGCCTCTGCGCATGAGAGTAGCCAAGAGTTATCTAGCAGAGTTTGGAAACAGATAAACTGGAGTAGATTTCTTCTTTTTTTTTTTTGAATTAATTTATTTATTTATACAAGCACTGGGTACAGTCAGAAGTGTGACGGGGGGGGGGGGGGGTGAGGGAATTCACCAGAGCCAGAGAGGGGAGCAGAACAGGCAGAAGGACCAAAGTATACTGCTGAGGGGAGCAGTGGGCGCGGCAGGAGAGGTCTGCGTGCCATGTGGGATCCTCACCAGTGGCCAGGGATCGAATCGGCGCTGCACAGGCTGCGGACAGCTTCGCAGCACAGCGCTCAACTGCTGCACCTCTGGGGAGGCCCTAGATTTCTTCTTCTTCCTCTCCTTTTTTTTTTTGGTATTTGTATGTGCTTGGATATAAAGAAGAGGGAAAAAATCTCTCACAGTTCTCTGAAAGAAAAGATTCTATACCTTAAAAAGTATAATCAAGCATTTAGAAGGTCGGGAAATAACTAATTTTTGAAAAGGATTTACTGTAAGTAGTCAAGTAAAATTTAGTTTAGTTTTTTTTTTTTTTTAAAGATTTATTTATTTTTATACAAGAGCCTGGGTATAGGCCAGAGGTGTGTGGTAGGGCGGGGGGCTGGGTGGGGAGGATTCACCAGAGACAGAGCGGGGAGCAGAACATGCAGACGACCAAAATACACTGCTAAGGAGAGCAGCAGGTGCAACAGGAGAGGTCTGTTGCGTCGTGTGGGAATTGCCCTGGCTGGCCAGGGATCAAACCTACGCTGCAAAGGCTGCAGACAGCTTCACAGCACTGTGCTCAACCCGCCACCGGGGAGGCCCTCAAGTAAATTTAGATATTTATTTATTTTGTGTTTTCAACAAGCTTCTAAAAAAAATAAACTCTAGGAAAGAAAAGACAAGAGATGAAAAAGTTGGCTAAGTTAAGGGAATAACATAAGAAAATTAAAAATTGCCCAAAAGAATTTTAGATGGTAGTAGAAGCAACAAAGATTTAGAAAGCATAGTTAGTAAATTGAGAATAAGCTTAGGAGGCTCTTACATAATTTGAAAGAAAACACAACTCTAAAATGATGAGCAAAATTATAATGACTTTGAAGTACAGTAGATAATAGATGTTCTTAACTGTTCTTAAGCTGATTGAAGATTTATACTACAGATCAAAATAACTTATCCACTGGCAGATAAAAATCTATGATGGGAAAATAATAGCTGGACATATTTTGATAAAACTTTGGCATTCCATGAATATAATATCACTGGTAGAATGGAAATGTTTCAAATACTAAAGAAATACAAGAAAATATACACATATAGAAATAAAACAGAAAATAAAGGAATAATAAATATGATAGCAGAGGTAAGAGTTCATAGATTATGATAGTATAAATGAGTTAAATTTCATTATTAAACAGTAAAGGTTCTCAGTTTGGGTCATCCCTCTGAAAAAATCCCTGTCTATTTTATCTATCTATCTATCTATCTATCTATCTATCTATCTATCTATCTATCTATCTATCTATCCAGCTAGCTAGCTGCCAATCTATCTGTCTTCCTACCCTTTCTTTCCTCCTCTCCTATCTTTGTATCTGTATTTTGTTAGAGAAAGTAACTCAAAATATTTAAAAAAAAAGTAATTAGAAAAGTTGTATCAGGGACCTCCCCAGTGGCGCAGCGGGTTGAGTGCAGTGCTGTGAAGCTGTCTGCAGCCTCTGTGGCGTGGGTTTGATTTCCGGCCGGCCAGGGAGATAACCACATGGTGCGGCAGACCTCTCCTGTTGCTCCCCCTGCTCCCCTCAGCAGTGTACTTTGATCAATCTGCCTGTTCTGTTCCCCACTCTGTCTCTGGTGAATCCTCTCACCCTCCTGCGCCTCTGGCCTGTACCCCAGCTCTTGTATATATAAAAAAATAAATAAACCTTAAAAAAAAGAAAAAGTTGTATCAAATATAAAAAGAAAGCAATAATAATATGGGAACATAGAATTCAAGGTCAAATTCCCCTCCCCCCCCCGCCGCAATTACTGAGACAGAGGCCTGTTTTCTGCTTATAGAAGGAGAAATCTGCAATGGAGTTATCTTATGAACCTTTATATTGTTAATAGTATATGTTATGACATAGGGTGTCTACATAAAGATTAAATATGGTATAGTTCATAGACTACAACCACAGTTGTATTCTACCATGTGACAGATCTATGGTAGGAAAGAAGAAAATATAGATAATCTAGTTATTTATGTTAATTATGTGTATTTATCTTTATATGAGTCTGTATCTCTATCTAGCTATGAAATTTTGATCCTTTAACAAAGATTTATGCTTCTTTCAAGTGTCTTTGAATTTACACAAATTGAAGGCATAGTAAATCAGTGGTTTTCTGTGTACCTGCTACAGCAGAGCTGTAAAACAAAGCTTTAAAACAAAGCAAACCAAAACCAAAACGAAAAAACAAAACCAGATTTATAGTCTCCAATCATTTAAAAAACAATAAGAATTTAAACATCCTTGAGTGCATATATATTTGAATATAACTATGTAAAAAATATAAAGACATATAAATAATAATAATGTATTCCTACTCACTTATTTCTGTAACACTCTACAGAACAGACTGTTTTGTAATTTGCTTCTCAACGTAAAACTAGAGTTCTTTCCATATCAGTACAGAAGTACTCTTTAATTCCTTTTACCGCTGTGTAGTATTCCATTGCATGGATGAAATAATTTGTTTAATAGATTTTTTCCTATTAGTGTCCATTGTCAACCTTTTGATACCACAACTAATGCTGTAATGAATAACCTTATATAAAATGTCAAATTATATGGATTAATATAATTTCTCAGAAGTGAGATAGCTGAGTTAAAACATGAATGCTTTTGTATTTCAATACTGCCAAATTGCCCTCTGGAGGAAATTTATAAATTTGAACTTTTACCAGTAATCTAGTAGAGTAGATATTTTTCCAAAGCTTCTCCAGCACAATGTGTTGTCAAACATTTGGGAGTTTTGCTAAACTGGTCGGTGAAAATGGTATTTTAGTTTAAATTTACAGAAAATTTTTTGAAAGATATTGGGCATCCCTTCATATATTTAAGGACCAATTATATTTATTTTCTGTGAGCTGTTTATAAGCTTTGCTCCTTTAAAAATTGGATTATTAGTTAAAATTTTTATTTTAAAAAATCTAGTAGGTAATTGTTAGTAGAGGGTAGATTTAGGAACTACTCTTTTGGGCACAAGGTAAATGAAATGAAATTTCAAAAAGCAAACATTTTGCACATATATATTTGCTTACAATTGATAAACTAGAAATTAATAACAATTAATGTTTAAAAACCCCACTAACCACTTAGAAATAACCTAACACTTTCATAAACAATTTTTGGACCAAAGAGGAAATGAAAGCTGAAGTTATAGAATATTTATAAAAAGTAACTTTTATAATGTATATAAAAACTTACGGGATGTGTTCAAAGTTCTTAGAAAATGCATTGCTATAAATGGTTTCTTATTAAATAAGAAAGATAATATTTGCATGTTGTTATTGTTGTCAGTGACATTTCTGTGCCTCAGTTTCTTCATCTGTGATATGTATGATTTTTATCTACCTCATAATTATAGGGTGTTTATTACTCTGTGCCAGAGCCTGCCTGATACATAGTAGATACTCAACAATGGTAGCTGCTGTTATCATTCATATTATTCCTAAAAAGAGTAAGAGGGAGGGATTAACAAAGATTAAAGCAGATATAAATTAGACATAAATGTGAAATTTGATGAATCCAAGCTACTTTTGGAGAAACAAAAGTGTCAAAATAGGTAACTAGCCAATCAAATAAAGAAAATAATGATACATAAAACTTGGCATTAAAGAGGCACATGACCACAGATGTGAAGAAAATTAAAGTTACTAGTGTAATATTCAACCCATACTATTAAATTGGAAATTTTACTTGAAACAGCTGCCTTTCTAGGAAAGTATAGATTGTCTGATGTAATTTAACCTGAAGGGTAAAACCTGAACTGATCATTGACTAAAGAATACATTGAAAAAGTTCTTCAACAATTCTCTCTCCATAAGTTTCTATATATATCTAGATGGTTTGCAGGTAGTTATTTTTAACTTTTAAGGAACAGATTTCATGCTATTTAAACTGTTCAAGAGGGGAAAAATATGGAAAGCTTCCCAATTAATTCAACAATGGTTAAAATATTCTCATGAAAAATATTAGACAAATGAAATTTAAAAAAAAGAAAAAATAGAAGGGAAGATTTCTTGTGAATATAGATGTATGAGATTTTAAACCAAATACTAGTCCCAGCAAATCCAATCCAAGCAGTCTATTAACAGAATAATTCACTACAGCCAAGAAAGAGTTACTTTAGGAATGCAAAAATGGCCAATATCAGCAAATTTATTTATTCATTCATTCAGTGTCTGTTTAAGGCTTAGTATGTGCCAGACTTTCTCTGGGGGTAGGGATAGTGTGAGGAGCAAGCTCTTACCTTGTGACCTGGCTATAGAAAGCATTCAATATGTGTTAGATATTCCTATTCCTGTTCTTATTCTCACCTATCTTCTTCTTATGGATTGTTATAGACTAGTGAGGGTGGTCACTAGGCTATGGGAGAACTGAAAGAAGGTCAGAACACTTGAATGTGTTGTGTGTGTCTGACGTGTATGCGTGTGAGAGCATGTCAGGCTGAGAGGTCATTCTGGAGAGGGAAGAAAAGATTGAATCAATACTTTGATTTTGATTTTGATTTCTTTTTCATTTTTTTAAAGACAAGGGGGCAACAGGTGAATTGGGCTTGTAATGTAACCTGTCATACATCCATGTTCCTCTTTTTTCTGCTTCTGTTTTCCTATAAAGTACACGTGGTTTGCGACAATGGATATTTGGTGAACAAACTAGTGAAAAAAATCAGTAAGTGAATGTTTCAAACAGAAAAAAAAAAAGCTGAGTCATGGGTGGACTATGTCTAGGAACTTTGAGTTTATCTTATGAGCAATAGAAGAGTCACTGGAAGGTGAAGGCCATGATCGGATTTGCACTGGGGAAGCTTCTCTCTGGATAGAGTGGGGAGAATGGTTTGGAGGGGAGGCAAGTGACCATCCAGATGTGATGTGATGTGAATGGTGCCCCCAGAACTGTGTAAACCAACAGTCCCAATGGGAATTATATTAGGGTGTCTTACACTAAAGATAGAGAAAAATGGGTAGAAAGTGTCAAAATATCTGGAGAAATTGACATGAAGAAGGATAACCCAAAACATCAATGAATAAGAGATGGTTTTACTGCTGATGAAATGTAAATAATGGTAAACTTTCAAAATGACTTTAAAGTAAGTATATTTAAGATCCTAAAAAGATAAAGAATAAATAGCATCTAGGGCCTCCCCGGTGGCTGCTCGGTTGAGCGCTGGGTTGAGAAGCTGCCCGCAGCCTCTGCAGCGCCGGTTCGATCCCCGGCTGCTCCCCAGCCACCAGAGGAGGGTCCCACATGGCGCGCAGACCTCTCCTGCCGCCCGCTGCTCCCCTCAGCAGTGTACTTCGGTCCTTCTGCCTGCTCTGCTCCCCGCTCTGGCTCTGGTGAATCCTCTCACCCTCCCGCACTTCTGACTGTACCCAGTGCTTGTATAAATAAATAAATAAATAAATCTTTAAAAAAAAATAAATAAATAGCATCTAGAGAAGGGATAATGAATTATGACAGAATGAATGATTAGAAATGAGTCAAAGATGAATACACGTGGGTATAAAAGGATAACAATTGGATTGTTGGAAATAAAAAATAGTTGTTGAAATAAGAAAACTCAATGCATTACGATAAAATCTAATCTGTTCTGTTCAGAGTGAACTTATGAATTGGAAGATAGTCTGGAGGAGTTAATCTAGAACATAGCTCAGATAGAGGGACCAAGTATATGAGAAAGGAGATAACACATTTGCATAATGGACTGAGAGTCCCTTAGAATTTGTCTTAAAGATTTAAAATAAAGACATGAAAAAAGATATGGGAAAACCTAAGAAAGGCAATGTAACAACATTTTTTTTTTTTTAATTTTCTAGAGGCATGTCTTATTTATTTATTTATTTATTTATTTATTTATTATTTGTTTGTTTGTTTGGTTTATACATGCACTGGGTACAGTCAGAAGCGCGGGAGGGTGAGAGAATTCACCAGAGCCAGAGCGGGGAGCAGAGCAGGCAGAAGGACCGAAGTACACTGCTGAGGGGAGCAGCGGGCGGCAGGAGAGGTCTGCGTGCCATGTGGGATCCTCCTCCGGTGGCCAGGGAGCAGCCGGGGATTGAACCGGCTGCAGAGGCTGCAGGCAGCTTTGCAACCCAGCGCTCAACCGCTGCGCCACCGGGGAGGCCCGGCAATGTAACAACATTAATAACAGAGTAGAATTTCAATAAAAAGCATTAGCGGAGATACGGGGAGTTAGAAGTTGGTTTCATCTTCACACTGAGCTGTGTGCTTACTCCTGGCCTTAATTAGTAATGAAGTTTTTTAGACTCCCGATTGCCTTACTCTTTTTTATTTTGTTTCTCAATTTGTTCAGAATCCAGGCAGGGAAAGATGCCTTTTGTTGACCCCTCAGATTCCTCAACTCACATGATGATAAAGAGCACAATCTACCAAGAAGATGGAACAGTCGTGAACTTGTACTTAGTGACAATCTTGAACTTAAGGAGGCGAAAACTGACAGGAACATAAGGAGAAGTAGACAAATCCTAGTGGGAGATTTATAAATTTATGTAATTTATATATTATAGTGGGAGATTTCACAACATTTCTCAGAAACTGATGGACCAAGTGAAGAAAAAAATTGTGAGCATATAGAAGATTTGAACTAAACAATTATCATATTTAATCTTATCATATACTTCCCTGATCAGCAGCAGGGAAAAAAAAAACATTCTTTTTCATGCCTACGTGGAACATGGAATTTTAAGTTAATATGTTAATTCAACAGATTTCAAATAATTCATATTATGTAGATTATGTTCCTTGTATATAAGGCAATTAAATTAGAAATCAAATATTAAAGTACTGAGGGAAAAAACTCATGTATTTGGAAAGTTAAAAAAAAAGCTTAAATCTCATGGGCTAAAGAGGAAATCACAAAAGAAATGACAAAATATTTAGAATTATATGACAATGAAAATACTACCTATCAATGTGTGGGATGCAGTTAAAAAGGTACTTAGAAAAAGATGTATAGTTTTAAATGCATTTATTAAAAAAGAAGAAAGATTAAATGAATAAGCATGCAGGTCAAGAATTAGAAAAAAATAGAAAAAAAGCAAAGAAAATGGAAAGAAATGAAGACAAGAACAAGCAGGAGAAGTAGAAAGAGAAAATAAAAAAGGGTGGAGACAATTAGCAAACCCAGAAGCTATTTCTTTGAAAAAAGTTAATACAGCAGGGGTCTCCCTGGTGGCTTAGGGGTTAGGTCTCAGCGCTATCCCCTCTATGGCCTGAGTTCGATCCCTGGCTAGGGAGCTAATCCACATGGCACAGCAGACCTCTCCTGTCTCGCCCGCTGCTCCCCTCAGCAGAGTATTTCAGTTGATCTGCCTGTTCTGCTCCCCACTCTGTCTCTGGTGAATCCACTCACCCCTCTGTACCTCTGGCCTACACCCCTGTTCTTGTATGCATAAATCTTTAAAAAAATTAATAAAACAGATAAACCTCCAGTTAAGACTGATTGAGGAAAACAGAAAAGATACAGATAGTGTTTGAGTAATAGAGAAAGAGATACAACTACAAATACAGATGAAATCCTCAGAGGATGCAAAAGCAACTTTATATGCATTTGATAAATCATTTTATAGAAAAACAAATCACCAACTTTGATCTTATAGGAAATAGAAAACTTAGACATTCGCTACTGAAGAACTGACTTGGTGGCCAAAAATATCCTGCCACAAAAAAACAGGCTCACAGATTTCACAGGTGACTTTTAGGGGATACACTACCTTTAGAGGCATTTAGAAAATGCCCATGTTCTATGAACTATATCCAAGGATAAAGACTTCCTAGCAATTTGTGAGCTGGATTAACACCTTGATATCAAAGCCTGACAAGGGAGGTACAAGAAAAAAAAAGAGGCCAGTGTTGTTATTAAACCTAGATATGAAATTCTAAATAAAATATTAACAAATCAGCAGGATATTAAAAAATAATACATTGTAAGCAAGCAGAAGAGACGGTTCAACTGAAATGTTATTCACCAGGTTAACAGATTAAAAGCCACCATACGATTATCTCATCAGAAGCAGAAACGCATTCAGTAAAATTCAACACTTTCATAATGTGCTAAATGAATCAGGGGAACAGGCTAAATTTAGAATCTTAGGGTGAATCCCTTTACAAAGTGACTTATTCTATTTATATTTTGAATAAATCCAGATTTTCAGATATTAGATTTTCTTCTCATAAAGGTTTAATTGCATATGAGAACCCAAATTAATCCAGAAACTGTGCCCAACTCTTTGGAAGAACACACAAAAAATCCCCAAACAAACCAAAAAATAATGGTGAATTTGAAGGTGACTATTTGCATTTCCCATATTTCAGATGCAGGCAGTTTTACCAAGCAGGGCCTTTAAAAATCCAACTAGAGTCAAAATAAGGGGGGAGGTGCAATTGTATGGGGAATATAACCAAAGCAAAAACGCATACATTGTGCAAAGATGAAAAAAGATGTAAGAATTATATAAAATAAAATATTTAAATAAAAAAAAAATCCATCTCCTAAGAGGCACTTAGGTAGGATTCCACTTTCCCACCCTTTGAGTGAGGGGGCCCACACACAGGTTGGGTGAAATGAGGCAGGTTGGTTTGCTGTGATCTCTGCACCTTCCTTACTCACCCTGTTTCTCGTGGGCCCCCTTTTCTTACTGCCATCTGTTTGTGCAGGTCCAAACTGAAGACAGTGCATGAGCGGATCCCTTTGGCTGGACTGAGCAAGTTGCCCAGTGTCCCTCAGATTGCAAAGGTAAAAACCTACCCCTGTTATAAACCATTGCTATCTCCATAAAGGAGAAAATTTACTCCTTAAATAGCTGGCGTCCGGTGGGGGTGAAGGCTTGTCCTGGGTGGGCTCTGCCCAGGAGCAGGGAAGGCTATTGCATTCCTTCACCCTTGACTGCATAGATGGAGTGGGGGAGGGTTTGGCAGACACCCCCATCTCTTCTCCAGCCTCCTCATCTCTTCCTTTTTGCTGAGGCTGCTCTGGGAACAGTAAAATGTATGGTCTCCGCCCCCGAGTTCACAGCTAGTTCAAGAGACAAGAGAAATGGAACAACAGGGCAGGGGATGGAGAATGCTGTGGGAGGATGGGGTGGGGTGGCTGAGGACCCCTCTAGTAAGGTGCTATCAACTGATGGTGTGGCCTATGTCACTGCTCTGGGCTATTGGGAACTTGGGTTAGACTCACACTCTGGGAGTGGAAGGCCAGGTAGGATTGGGTCGAACACCTTCATTGGTCTAACTTCATTGGGAAACCTCCGGAAGGTTAATTGACTTTTCTGGCCACATGTCAATGAATTGCAGAGCCAGGACTTCCTCCAGGCCCCCTTAGCCCATACGTCTTGCCCCGCAATGTGCTCACTCTTGGTGAGGAGTTCAGATGCTCTCCATGTACAAGGCCCCTGAACTCTGTTTTTCTATTCCTGCTTAGGCTTTCTGTGATGACGCAGTGGGGCTGAAGTTCAACCCTGTCCTGTACCCCAAGGTGAGAACCTTTACCCCTTCCCTGGCCCCCCTGCAGCTCAGGACAGCTTTGTGCACCTATGGCTCTATGGGAAGTTCTCTGTGCTCACCCCTTGACAAATTGGTCCACTGGGAATACATCCTTGCCTTGCCTGGGTCCCTGCCCATTTGAATTGGTGCCCAGCTATTGTGGTAGGGGTATGGTAGTGTGGGCTGGTTGTACCTCCCTCAGGCCAGTGTTGGGGTGGTGAGTGATTCTACCTATAGCTGGGGGACTGGTGGCGATTTGGTCAGCCAGCATGGAGGGGAGAAGGGGCAGAAGGCAAAACCCCACCAGGGAATAAGAGGCCAGACTGTGGCTCCCCATGGCCAATGTTACTGAAGTGCTGAGGCCTTATAAGCCTCTTTGGGATGTTTGTTGGCTGGTTCTCTGTGATCAGTTTCCTCAGGACTGGCCTGATCTTGGTCCCAGTTCTGTTGTGGGGTATGGATCAATAGTAACAAAACAAACCAAGGAACCCACTCAAGAATAGCTGTAGCATGCATGGTGAATTGCTTTAAATTGACCCCAGGAGGGAACCCAGTGCTTTAAATTGACCCAGGAGGGAACCCCGGAGGGACTGCTTCTTATGAGCCAGCAGGGCCTGGAAAGAGAGGCAAAGGGCTGTGTCTCTGAGCTTCTGAGCCATTGCTATGGTGGCTGGGAGCTTGCTGGAGCTGGTCCATGCATTCCCTGAGTCCAGTGTGATGATCAGGACTCATCAGATGGGGAAGAGAGCCCTTTCCTGGCTGGGACATCTAGAACCCTCTGGAACAAATATCTCAAATGTTCAAGCACACATGACCTCTGTCCACATGCAGGGGCTCAGAGAATGTGCCAGAACCCTTCTTTCAGACACCTCTTTTTAGCCCCCTGAGCATCTGTGCACACTTACTAGTAATCTGCTGCACTCCACTGAACATTTTCCCCTTTATAATTAAAGTCGAAATAGTGAGGTTTAACCAAACATTAAAACCCATCATAAAGGCCTAACTTAACTACAAGTTTGGCAGTTTTTGTTATCAAATCATGTCCTCTGAGAGAACCCAGTGACATTCATTTGCATAGTGCTAACTTGGAAAGCCTCTGGCTCTGGTGATAAAATAGAAGAGCAGCTGCACTTTCATGTTTTCTATATCCGAAGGCCTGCTTGGTCCAGCGAGGATGTTAATCTGGCCGAGATGTGCATGTGTGTTTTTAAAATTTGCAGAGCTTGGAACGTTCCTTGGATGGTCGCCATGGCTGGGTGCCTCCTCCCTGGAAGGGGAGCTGTTCTGTCCCTTTGACTCATCCCAGGCGGAGGTGGGGGCCTCCCTCTGGGATGGGGCAGCAGACCTGTAGCAGGGGCATCTTCATTTCCAGGAGCAGCCGGGAGCCTCACAGATACACAATGATGTGACCTAATGGGGCCACAGAGTCCACCAACACATTGTGCCTGGCTTGTGCTTCCCCTCACATAACACATGGCCACATCTCTCCTTTTTATTGCTGGGCATGCTCCAAGATCACCCAAGTGTCCCCTTCTAACAGGCTGGTTTGGCTTTTATCTTTCTGGAGGGTCAGGTGGCGATGGTGGTGCTGCTGTGCTTTGCGCTTTATGTGTCTAATCTTACTGAATCTTCACAACCAAACATGTCCATGGAACAGAAGAGGAAGGAGGCCCAGGGAGATTAAGTGGCTTGTTCAGATCTACCTAAGTGACAGCAATGGATTCAAAATCTGAGTTTAGCATTTCACCAACTCTTGGAAGCACAGCAGGAAATTAGGATTAGTGGTCAGGGCTTTTTTTTTTTTTTTTTTTCCTTTACCTGTCATATTAGGGTGTGTTCCTCAGAGTGGTCTGCTTTGAGGTCTCTCAGTCTATAGATGGGGACTGAAGTCTGGGCAGGAGCAGAGCCGTGCTCATAATCAAACAGGAGAACCTTGTTTCATTGCATGTTGCAGATACGTTTACATGTTGAAGGTTTGTGGCCCTGTGCTGAGCATTTTGTCCAACAGCATGTGCTCACTTCATTTTTCATGTTTTAGCAATAGAGTATTTTTTTTTTTAAGTGAAGGCGTGTATATATTTTTTGGGACATAATACTGTCGTACACTTTAGAATATAGTGTAGTGTAAACACACGTTGTATATGTACTGGGAAGCCAAAAAATTCTTGTGACTCACTTTATGATTGTACTGGTTTTCTTGTGGTCTGCAGCCAAGCTACACCATCTCTGAGGTGTGTCTGTGCTGCTGAATAGAGGGGCAGTTAGAGCTGGTGCCATGGGACCCTCATGGACCAGTTTTGGGGTCCTGGCTTCCCTTTTTACACCAAAAATAGGACATTGGGGTACAATCAGTTTCCTGAGTCCTGCTGGACTCCCTGTGTGCCCAGGTGGGCCCATCTGGATGGGAATGGAGGGTGATGCAGAGGTTTGGTCTCTACTGGAAGAAGCTCAGGCACTGGGAACTAGCTAAGGCCTGTGGAGTGTCATCCTGCCACCTGCTTCTGACTTCACCCTTTCTTCTCCTCCACTGGTGTGAGTGCCTCAGATCCCAGGGCACGTTCCTCACTGAAATGGGGACCTCCCCTTCCACTCGCTTCCTCGCTGGCCTCCTAGTAAGTAAACAATCTGATTGATTCTTCTCACATTTCCCAGGCCTCCCAAATGATCGTGTCCTACGACGAGCATGATGTCAACAACACATTCAAATTTGGGGTCATCTATCAAAAAGCCAGGCAGGTAAGCATCATAATCCATTTTGGGTACTCTGTCTTGGGGTTTCTCATTGAGGACCTTTACCCACCTCCCCCAAGCACAAGAACCCTGTACTAGGTTCTTAAACATTCTGAATATAATGATCACCTTCTAGGTATAAATTTGATTGGAGGTGGCAGTATCTTCAAGGGAGACTGCTCCTCACAAAAAAGTCTGCAAATCCTTTCAATAGTAATTCAGCAAATTATAAATTCTTCCTGGCCAACTCAGTTTATGTTGGTCACAAGGAAAATCTGACTGGATAGAGGCAAGTGGATTAGCAAGAGCTGCTCTCTCCTTGCCTGCCATTCTCCTAGCTGGGAATAGCAGTCCCCCATCATCCCCCCCAAAAAAACAAACCAAACTTCAGTAGTGTGCTGGAGCCAGCTATGTACATCTTTTTCCAGCTCTGTTAAGAGATGTCATATTAGTAGCTTGAACCAGCCTTGGTGGAAATATTTATACCATGGAAACTGGCCAACACCAAGACTTCTATTTTTCTTCTTTGAAGAGCTGGTAGGTAAAAAACATTCTCACTTTACCACTGCTCTCCCTACTCCATCTCTTTTAGCATTTATCTGCTGCTGTGGAGTGAGTTGGCCAGAATAATGTTTCTCAAAATGTATTCCATAGGACACTGGTCTGGGGGCATTCTGAGCAGATGCCTAGGAGAGGGGTCAGTTGTGTGGGAACATTTTAAAGACTCCAACCCCCCATGTTAAGAGCTCTTTATAATTTGGTTGAACTCAATGTTCCCCATACTTACTTGACCACAAACTTCTCATCTTTCCTACCATGAACATTTATTAACATCTTGCTGAACACACTGATATTTCCTCACCTGGGTTGTATGAGAGAAGGTTCCACACCCGTTTTATCTTTGTATCATCCAAGAGCCTACCCTGCTGGCTTTATATAAATACAATCATAATTTTTTGCTATATTATCTATGTTATTAATGAATGAATAAAGGTTTTTGCCCTGCTGATTATAGGTTGATTGCATCTTCCAATATTATCTGTGTTTTTATTTTTTTGGTGTGTGTGACAGTGTCTTGGCTAGATGATAGCTGATTTCCTTCTCCGAAGATATTAGCCCACAAGAGACAAGCATTCACTAAAAACACTCTAATTAAGTCAAGAGTTTAGGAGTTAAAGACCAACAAGGATGAATCTTATAATTTGAGTGAGATTATTCAGGTAGCCGCTCTAATTATTTTCACATATTGCATTTTTATTTTGTACAGCTCTGCTAATATAACTCCCCTAATTAAAGTTCTTTGCTTGTGAAATTTACCAAAGCAGATCTTATAAGGTGATTACAGTCCAATGTTCCAGCAAAGTTATAATTACTGAACATTAGCCATCCACCTCTGAGAAGGAGTCTATGCGATGGTGGTGATGTACCTGATGTTGTGGAGGTGGGGGTGCACAGGGAGATGAGTCTTTAAAAAAAAAAAAACTTGGCACATTGTTGTTTAGCAAACCTACAGTTAGTGCACATTTTAATGTGAACATTTGTTACATGAAAATCCTATGCTGGTCTTAGATTATAAATAAGTCCCATTTAACTCTCCTGTTTGCCAGGCCCTGTGCTAAGCGCTGTGGGGGATCCAGGATGATGTACACCCCCTCCTTGAATGCATGGTAAAGCTCAAGTCCAGTATAAATATAAGGACAATGCTGAGTAGGGTCTTGGAGAGAGGGGCCCACCCACAGCCTAGGTTGGACTGTATCTCCACTAGATCGGGCTGCCCGGAAGGAGCTATCCTCCCACACTCTGGCCTCATGACTTGGGACAGGCAGGATACTGGGTTGTGATACCTTCATGGCATGCTTTATCTATAAAGATCAGATAATAAATATTTTAGGTTTTGAGGGTAATATTGCCTCTGTGGCAACCACTGCACCCTACCTCTGTAATGCAGCCACAGACAATATGTAAATGAGTTGGCCTTGCTGTGTTCCAATAAAACTTTATTTATAAAAACAGGCCACTGGCCAGACTGGGCCCATAAACTATAGTTTGCTGACCCCTGCTAGAGAGTGGTGTTTCCCAAACTTTACACGTTCATAAACCTCACTGAGGATCTGTACCATAGTGTTTGTTCTACCATATTCCACTGCCAGAATTTTTATCATCACTCTGCTGTTTGTTATTTTCTTTGAAAAAAATGCTTCACTTAAATGTATTTATTTTATTTTATTTATTTTTTTAAAGATTTATTTATTTATTTATACAAGCACTGGGTACAGTCACAAGCGCAGGAGGGTGAGAGAATTACCAGAGCCAGAGTAGAGCAGGCAGAGGGATCGAAGCACACTGCTGAGGGGAGCAGCGGGTGGCAGGAGAGGTCTGCACGCCATGCGGGACCCTCCTCCGGTGGCTGGGGAGCAGCTGGGGATCGAAACGGCGCTGCAGAGGCTGTGGGCAGCTTCGCAACCCAGCGCTCAACCGCTGTGCCACCGGGGAGGACCTAAATGTATTTATTTTAAAAGAAAACTTTATAACAATACTGGAAAATCAATGTCACTTGCATGAAACAAAGGTAATTCTAAACTGAAATGCTATTAAAAAAAGTTATTGAAATCTAGATTCTGTTGCTTATTGAAAGCTTGGAACCTGAGGTCTATTCTTTTTTGTAATATAGAAGGTGTTTAAGAGGTGTTAAAGAATCACCTATTAGAGACTTTCTAAGACTGGGCAGACTGGAGTATCTTTGTGTCATCTGGAGTCTTTCCTTTCCATCTCTATGGATGTTGGCAGAGCCTTCAGCTGTTTGCAGAGCCTGCCAACAGAACCTACTTACCAGGCAGGACCGCTCAGTGTTTTAAGGCTGTTACAATTGCAGAGCTTACTACTGTTATCAGTTTTCCTTTCTATTTTTAAAAAATATTATTCCATTTTTATTTTTGTATCTTTGTAGATTTACATGCAATTGAAAGAAATCATACAGAGAGATCTTATGTACTCTTTACCCCCAGTGATAATGTCTTAAGAAATTGTAGCACAGTATCACAGTCAGGATATTGACATGGATATAATCCATGGATTTTACTCTGGTATCCTTAATTTTACACGTACTCTTGTATAGGGCTGTATGTGTTTCATTATATATAATTTTATCACATGTGACGGTCTCACAGTCAAGATACAGAAGAATTCCCTCAACAAAGGGTTGCCATATTGCTCTTTTATAATCATGTCGCCCTCCCTCTGCCTCCATGTTCCCTTCCCCACTTCAGTAACTAATCTCTGGTAACCACTCGTGTGTTCTCCAGTTTTAAAACTTTGTCACTTAAAAAATGCCATAAAATGGGGCCTCTCTGGTGGTGCAAGGGGTTAAGACGCAACCTATGAAGCTATCCGCAGCCACTGCAGCACGAGTTTGATCCCCAGCCAGGGAGATACTCACATGGTGCAGCAGACCTCGCCTGTCTTGCCCCACTGCTCCCCTCAGCAGTGTATTTCAGTCAGTCTGCCTGTTCTGTTCCCCACTGTCTCTGGTGAATCCTCTTACTCCCCACACCTCTGGCCGCCTGTACCCCAGTTCTTGTATGCATAAATAAATAAATCTTAAAAAAAAACTTCCATTAAAAAAATGCCATAAAATGGAACCATAGAGTAGATATCCTTTAGGGATTGACTTTTTTCCACCCAGCAGGATTCATCCAAGTTCTTGAATATATCAATAGCTCATTCTTTTTTATTACTAAGTAGTATTCCATGGCTTGAATGTACCATAGTCTGTTTAACCATCACCCAGTGAAGAGCATCTAAGTTGTTTCCCAGTTTTGGGCTATTATGAATAAAGCTGCTATGATTATTTGCGTACAGGTTTTTGTGTGAACATAAGTTCTCATTTCTCTGGGATAAATGTGTAGGAGTACAATTGCTGGATTACATGGTAATTACATGTTTAGTTTTGTAAAAAGCTGCCAAGCTGTTTTCTAGAGTGATTGTTCCATTTGCCATTCCTACCAGCAGTATGTGAGTGAACCATTTTCTCCACATGGTTCCCAGCATTTGGTGTTGTTACTATTTTTTCATTTTAGTCATTCTGACAGATGTGTAGTGGTATCTCATTATGGTTTTAATTTGCATTTCTCTAATGGGTAATGATGTTGAACATCTTTTCATGTGCTTATTTGCCATCTGTATATCCTCTTGGGTGAATGACTGTTCATGTCTTTTGACCATTTTCTAATTGGATTTTGTTTTTAAGTTTTTGATTTTTTAAAATAACAGCTTTATTGAACTATAATCCACACACCATGCATTCCACAATGGTATGTGAATTACATTTCAAGAAAATATATAATTGAGTGACTTTTGGTCTATTTAGAGTTATGCAGTTGTCTTCACTATCTAACTCTAGGCAATTTCATCACCCTTCCCCCTAAAGAAACTTTATACTCATTAGCAGTTACTTGTCATTCCTGCTTTCCCTGGCACTTGTCAACCACAAATCTACTTCCTTTCTCTATGGATTTGCTTGTTCTGGACATTTCCTATAAAAGGAATCTTAGTATGTGTTCTTTTGTGTCTAGCTTATTTCACTTAGCATAATGTTTTCAAGATTCATCTGTGATGTAGCATGAGTCAGGGTGTCATTTCTCTTTATGACTGCATAATATTCCATTGTTTGCTTATACCATATTGTGTTTATACATTTGTCAGTTGATTGCCATTTCAGTTGTTTCCATTTTAGGGCTGTTATGAATAATGATGCTTGAGCATTTGTGAATACCTTTCTGGGCGGACATTTGTTTTCATTTCTCTTGGGTATATACTTAGAAGTAAATTGCTGGGTCTTGTGGTAACTAACTCATTATTTAACCTTTTGAAGAACTTCGACTGTTTTCATAAGCGACTATATCCTTTTGCATTCTTATGCAGTGTATGGGATGAGAGTGTTGATTTCTCCATACCTCACCAAGACTAGTTGCCTTTCTTTTTGATTATATTTACTCCAGTTGGTGTGAAGAGGCATCTTATTGTGGTTTTGTTTACTGTTGAGTTTTCAGGGTTCTTTTTATACTCTACATGCCAATCTTTTGTCAGAACTCCAACTGATAACTTTTCATTTATGGATTGTCTTGGTATCAAGTCTAAGGACTCTTTGCTTCAAATTTGCTTTTTGTAGTGAACAAAATGTTTTGCACAAATAGAAAATCCTTATTAGCCAGCCTCCCAAATGTAGCTCTGTTAAGTGGGCCTCTCTCAGTCCTTCCTCTATTCGAGGACAGATGTTTTGGGGGATGGGGAGAAAGAAGCCTGTTTCTAACTCCTGCCCCTGTTCCTGTTTTTCTTTCAGACCCTGGAGGAAGAGCTATTTGGCAACAATGAGGAAAGCCCAGCCTTCAAGGAGTTCTTGGATCTGCTGGGGGATACGATCACACTGCAAGATTTCAAAGGGTCAGTTTTAGCCAAGTGATGGGTCAGGCCCATTGATGAGGCCCTAAAAGAATGAGGAGCAGACAACTGAATTTCTGGGGGAACGTGAGAGAATTAAAAACACACACAAAGAACATGGGAATTATTTTTTACACTCATGTACCTGCATTTCTAAGGAAACAGTAGTGCAAGGGATAACTTAGAGTGGCAGGTTACCTGAAAGGCATTGCCATTTGACCTTAGGATGCACGATGAAATTGCGCTGTCTTAGATTTTCCTTCCAAATTACATTAGGTTCAGACTGAGAATGAAATAAACCCACCTTCCCTATCACTCACCTGTCAGGTATTTGCGAAAGAGAGCCCTGTGCAGTATTTTAGATATTACACAAAAGGGTGGATAATTAAGAGTTGGTATAAATAGTTCCTCTGGCAGGAATCTCTGCAAAGGTCTGTGGTTAGACAGAAAGGCTATCTAGGCTACTGCTTGGAAGACTCTGGCTTTGATTTGGGAACAGCCTTCAGACCTGCCATCCTGTTCTGTACTTCGTGACCGGCACATGCAGAGCCCCCAGTTTCCCACTCTGGCAGCCCCATCACCATGCTCTCCTAATGTGTGAAAGCACCTAGCTCCATGCCTGTTGTGTCGTGGGTGTGTGCGATTCACGTTCTTCCTCTGCATGCCTCTCCTTTTTTCTTTTTTTCTTTCTTCCTGTCTTCTTTTCCCTTCACAGCCACCATTTCTGTCTGGGGTCAGTTGCTCAGAGGTTAAAATCCCACCTTTACCATCTATTAGCTCTATGACTCTGCAAGCTACAGTTTCCCCATCTGTAAAAAGGGAGCTGAAAGTAGCACTAACCCCTCAAGGTTGCTGGGGATTAGAATAGCTGATGCACGTGAAGCACTGATCTCAGGCCTTCCTTGCACAGAATATGCATTGGTGGTCGTTGTGGTTAGATGCCACCTTGCCTTACTCTGGGATGCCATCACTACAAACGCATCCTGATCTCAGGGATGTTAGAGTGTAAGAAAGTGCATTTTAGAGTATGTGAAATGAAGTCTTTTAAAACCAGGAAGGTGAGGCCTCCTTGGTGGTGCAAGGGGTTAAGACTGAGCACTATGAAGCTATCCAGTCACTGCAGCATGAGTTTGATCCCTGGCCTGCTAGGGAGCAACCCACATGGCACAGCAGACCTCTCCTGTCTTGCCCACTGCTCCCCTCAGCAGTGTATTTCAGTCAATCTGCCTGTTCTGCTCCCCACTCTGTCTCTGGTGAATCCCCTCACCCCCCCGCACCTCTGAACTGTACCCCTGCTCTTATATGCATAAATAAATAAACCTTTAAAAAAATAGAATCAGGAAGGACCTCAGAGGCCATGTAATCCTATCCCTTTATTTTATAGAGAAAGGAAACTGAGACCTACAGAAATTACGTGACTTGCCCACGATCAGGCCTTGGTTTTGTGGCAGAAGCAGGTCGAGAACCTGAGTGCCTGACGCCTGGCCTGGTGTGCTCTCCGCACATTTTCTGGCTTGTATCACCTAGCTGGGGCGAAGGGGAACTGGTGGCCAGGGTCTGTTTTATTTCATTTTCCTAAAGGAACCTGTATCCTCTACCCCCACTGAAGGGTATGACTCAAGGCTAGCAGCCCCATTTCTATAAAGGAGGAAGGTGCAGCAGCTCCCACAAGTCCACCCAGTTCCTTAGTACTTTTCCCTCCTGTCTGGAGATAGTTAGGGAAGGGACCTACTTGGATACTTCCAGATGGGTCTCTGCCTTGGGGACTAGGTAGAAGTCAAGCATTTGTCACTTCTGGCTGACAACAGATGGTCCTATGGGATTCACCACCATCCAACAGGATGGCCGCTTGCCCTGGCTCTGGGCTGAGGACTTGGACATGGCCTTGCAGAGAGCAAAGGCTTGTGCCCAGCCTAGGAAGCCACTGACACAGCATTTGCCTGGGATTATAGATAGGTGACCTCTCTTCCATGCAAGTTTATGGTGTGGAGAAGACCCAGCTGAGGTTTGGAATGGAGTTTCTGCCTTTGTCTTTTAAATGATGGGTTTATGGTTAGAATGCCAGGGCTCATCTCAGAAGAGCAAATCTACTAGCTTTCCCTGAATGGTAGTCTCTGCCCTAACTCTCCTTGGTCTTCTCACTTGTTTTCCTACTCCTATATCCTTAGGAAAGTTCATGCCATCTCTTTCCCTCACCTCTTTCTTTCATCTTTTTCTCTCCCTGGTACCTGCCCTGTTTTGCTGACAGCTTCCGAGGAGGCCTGGATGTGATCCATGGACAGACGGGGCTGGAATCAGTGTACACAATATTCCGGGACAGGGAGATCATGTTTCACGTCTCCACAAAGCTGCCATTTACAGAGGGAGATGCCCAGCAGGTAACCTGGTTTGGGAGGGCGCTGGGGCCTGGGGCGTGTGAGGTGAGAGCCTGCTTCTGGGCTGAACTACCTGAGGGGCCTCGGCCCTCTCCCTATTTTCGTGATGAAGAGGCCAGTCTGTCCAGCTGTGTTCTTGTCCAGGCTGGTTCTGTCAAGTTGTTTGCCCAAGGCCGCACGTCAGCAGCCACCTGCGGAAAGTGGGACGAGCAGGGCAGGGCTCGCAGCTATTCCACTCTGACCCATGGGGAACTGCATCCCAGCGTAGTTAAGCCTGCCAACTGACTAGGGGCAGGTTGGGAGCAGAGCCCGGGGGCCCCAATCATACAGGGTGGTGCAGATAGCCACTAGCAGCCAGCTCTGCCCCTACGGGGTATGTGATTATGGGCAAGCCCGTTAATCTGTGCCCTCATCTTCCTCACCTGTCAAATGGGCATAACACCATTGTCTACAGAAGCTGGTTGTGGGGGATGTCATCAGATTCTGAATGGCAGGCTCAGTACAAAGCCTAGCTTCTGGCAGGCTTCTGACTAACAGCGGAACAGCTGTTTGCCATTCAGGCCGCTAATGATTTTGCCCCTCCGCAGCCCCCCCCCCCCCCCCCCCCCCCCGCCTGCCCTAATCATGTAGAACTGGTTTTTGCACGAGACTCTGCCCTGTCCCAACACTTCTAGCCTTAACCACTTCTAGGTCTCCCTGCCCTGCATTTAGGAATTCAGACTTTCCTTCAAACAGAGCCCCGGGTGAGTCCTCTGTGTCCACTCTTTCCTTGCTCTCCCTCTCACTAGCTGCTTCTGATGGTCCGTCTCCAGGGAGGGCCTGGTTTTTCTTTGAGCCCCAAAACCAGCAGCTGGGCCACGCACCATTTACCTCGTCCTACTCTTTGTGCCTTTTCAGTCTCTAGAAAACAAGAACGGAAGGTGGGCCTTGTCCACATGCTGACCCATTTGTTTCTGAGCAAGAAACTGCGGTGGGAGCACAGATGTAATATTGTAAACATAGAGCCTGGCTTCTTAGGAAAAAAGGAAATTGGCAAATGAGACTGTGACTTGGCTCTAAAAGAATGACTGAATGTTCCAGAAACAAATGGGAGCAGGATTCCTTTTGTGATCAAAGTAGGTTTATGCTCAGCATTTCACCTTCGCTCTGTGTTTCCCTCATGGGTCCACCCGTCCCAGCCTGAGGCATAGGGCTGCTCCTTCCTGGCTCTCTTTTGGTCTTACCTGTGTAAGTGGGAAATATACCTTGGCACAGAACTTGGCTTTTGGCAAGGACTAAATAAATAATAGTTTTCCCTTCCCAAGAAATGGGATGATGTGTGTGGAATAAGTGAGACAGTTTGTGTAGAAGTGCCCAGCATGGTCTGGATATATAGCAGGTGCTCAGCATATGCAAAACACAGGGCCTGCATGCAGTAGTGCCTTGTAAAGGCACAGATATGTAGGTAAGTGCCTGACCAGGGCTGGGTGTACAGGGGGGCCTTAACATTTGAACAGCCCAGCATGGTTTCTGACACACAGTAGGTGCTGCTGCTTGAGATGGTGTGTGAAAACTCCAGGTGCAGTCTGGGAAACTGAATCAGGGGTTGGGTGTCTTTCTCCCCATGACTTCCACCAAGACAATGGGCCGTGTTTCTCCACACAGGGTCTTCTCCCCTGTGGTATAGAAGTATCCGCTCCTCGTCCATGCTCATCCACATTTCCATCAAGCCCAACCATCCCTCCCCCTCCTCCTCTTCCAGGAAGTCTTCTGAGATTACCACCAACCCTCTGTGGTCTTCTGCCTGCAGAGCTGTCCGGTGCTTCATATGCAGCAGTTGATTTAGCACTTGCTGGCTTGTGGCTTTGTGTTCTCAGGTGACTTCACCTGTGTTTGTCTTGTCTGGATCAGTTACAGGCTCTACAAAACCTGGCCTCCCCTTTTCACTGTAATGAGTCCTGAGTCAGGGCTGTATATTCTGTAGAGCTCAGTAAAGTGCTTGTTTAACTCTTCCTCGCAACTTAGGCATTTTCTCCATTTTTCCCCCTTTTTTTGGTGACTTCTAAAGATTGAAGCAAAACCTCCCTGGAGAGTTAGGTCTCAGAGTTCCAGGGTTTAGGTATAAAGATAGAATATGAGGAATTTCCTGTACAGATCTATTCTGCTTCCAGGATGTTCCTAACTGGCTCATAATCATGGAACACTTTGTTTAGCTCCAGAGAAAGAGACACATTGGGAATGACATCGTGGCCATCATCTTCCAAGAAGAAAACACACCGTTTGTCCCAGACATGATCGCCTCCAACTTCCTACATGCCTACATTGTGGTGCAGGCCGAGGGCCCGGGCCCCGAGACTCCAACCTACAAGGTAAGGAGAAAGTCTCGTGGTAGCCACTGGTGGCCCAGATGCCTCAGCACACCTGATGCCTGCAGCAGTGTCAGGGAACACCAGTTCTCCAAAGCTCCACGAACCATTCTCCAAAATGGCACTCTTGCTTTGGAGCAGTGGATTTTCCAGTTCTCAGGCTCCTGGACTTGGGAACTAGAGACTCTTGGTGGAGAGCACCTTCTGAGGTCACCTCACGGGTGAGCACCGCCAGGCTCAATAGCATCTGACTTGAGGATGGAGGAGCCCTGGTGCCCTTATTTGAAACTGGACGGTGCCACTTGCTAGAGTAAGGCTGAGCCAGAGGAGAGAGAAAAAGAAAGTGGAGAGGACTCTCAGGAAAGGGAGAGGAGGAAGGGTGGAAGCAAAGAAAGGCAGCTATGTTGGCGGGGAGAAGGTGCAGAGCAAGGCCCCTGCTTGAACTTTGACCTCTGGTTTAACTGTTGTGGGCAAATGATCTTAATTTAAAGATGTCCAAGGGGACAGTGTTGCGAGCACCTGGGTCTAAGCCTCCTGACCAACGAGTGATCTGGCAGGTTGGCTCAAAATCCTCACTAATACAGACAAGCCCATCTTCCTCCGCTGCCTCACTACCTACTTCTGACTACTGTATCGGTAACCCCCACACCCCTCCTTTCTCACAAGAAACAATCCCAAACTCTTGGGCAACTGTTGGTATCATAATGGTGTTGGGACTAGACATCTTTACCACATCTTCCCAGCCACAGTCTGTGGCCCAGGGCAAAGCGCTGTCCTAGGAGAGGTGTGAGCAGCTGGGCCTGTGGGAAGGGCAGGGCCTTCTCCAGAATGCACCACCTGCCAGGTAGACACCGAGGCCAGAGGGAAAGACCTGTGAACATGGGCTAGAGGGGTGGGAGTTGTTGGGGAGACCAACCTTCTGAGGTACTCCCCCAAATTTTCTCCATCCAGGCAGCATCCCAGGGGAGGAGCAGACTGAGGAGGACCTGGTTAGATCCCTCAAGGGATCTAGGGTGAAATGACCTACGGATTTAGAGGCTGTGGCAAAGGAAGGTGGGATTTCCCCAGGGGCCAATGTCCCAGGAGGCCTCTGCTGGGGAGGATGAACAGCTGGAAAGAGGGTGGGGCAGATGGGGTGAAATGTGCAGGAAAAACCCAGAGGCTCTGGTCCAGGAACCTGGAGTTCTGGTCCTGGTCTGCCTCTGACTGCTAGAAATCTTGGACCAGTTTTTCTTCTCGCTGGGCCTCTGTTTCCATATGTGTGAAGTGAGGAAATTGGATGAGACAAACTTTGAGCTCCTTCTAGCCTGGACATGCTTTGGAGTTGAGAAAGAGGGTGTGTGTGTGTATGTGGTAGATTAGGAAGCAGTTTGGGGGAGCTTGACATAATCTCAGGTATCCTGTATAGATGTGGGCAGGGGGAAAGTGAAACAAGCATGGATGATGGTGGTTACCCCTTACAGGATGCTTGCTCCATGCCAGGCATTCTGCCAGATCCTTAGCGGCACAGACTCCTGGAATTCTCACAAGCCCCTGGTCAGGCAGGCCGCTCTGACCCTATTCTACAGGGAGGAAATTGAGCCTACAGCCTAAGTCACCTAAGGTCAGAGACCACAGGGCCCAGAGTGGCAGGGCTAGAACCCCCATCCCAGTCTGCCTGTGGGCTTCTTCCCTGAGCTGTCGGCACAGATGGGAACTTGGTTCCATCAACTCAGGTGTGCGTCAAACATCACATCAGATGATTTCTCCACCATGAATTCATCCTCATCCCACCAGGTGGAAGGAAATTCCAGCTGTCACTGGCCCCCATCCCTAGGAGCCCCTCCTCTCCCTGTCTGAGGTCACCCTGCCGCTACTCCTGACTTCCTGCAAAGGTCTCGGGAACCACATGCAAAACAGGCCCTAGGGGAGGACTCCTGTCTGTGTACCCCCTTTTCTGTTACTCCAGATCAATTATTTGAATATCTTCTAAGGTTTTCTTAGACTTCCAGGCCACGCTTGCACATGAGGCGCTGTGGCGCCTTGGAACTTCCCCACCTCCTGGCGCGTCCTTATTACTCACACCTCCAAGCCTCCTTCCGCTTTCTCTCTGTCTTGAAGATTCTCTTCCCCGGAGTCACCTGCCTTTCTCCTTTTAAGCCTTGCTCTGAGCTGGGAGGTCCTTGCTGAATTTAGAAAACAGGAAGGTGGGGTAGTGTTCAGGCAGCTTCTTCTTTCAGCTCAGCAACCCAACCGTCCCTCAGTGAGGGAACAACAAAGGCCCACATGCTTTGTTGGAAAGAGGACACAGTGAGAATAGAAGATGAATGGCGGTCACAGGAAGGGTCCTGTCCCTGCTTTCTGACATGGCTGCTGTGGTGGGTTTGTCTGGCTGGGAGACTCGTTGGATTTCAGAGCATGTCTGAAGCCACTTATCCAGTCAGCACAGACCACTCCAAGGCAAGTCTGAGAAAGAGGGGGAGTTGGCACTGAAAAAAGGGAGAATGGGGCCTGGCTTCTGGCCTTTTCCCAGGTGCCTGCAGTCAACAGCCTCTCGGCAGCTTTCCCACCACCCCCTCCCAGGATTCTTGCTCTGTGGGTGGAATTCCTGACTTGTACCACCCGAGCGTGGTGGGTGGTGCTGGGGGACTGTGTTTGGCAACTGGAACCAGACAGAAATTATGTCAGTTAGACACACACCATTTCTTGTCACTGGACACTGCATTTGGGCCATGTGGACAGCCTTGAGCTTGGGGAGAGAAAGCTGTATCGACCAGCTCTCTCTGACTCCCTTCCCCTGCGGATCCTGGCAGGGCCTTTGCTTGGCCTGCCTCCCAGCTGCCCGCTTACCCAGTCTGGCTGACTCTCTGCATCTGCCCTATTTCACAGGCCAGGGAGGCTGGCAGCACGCCAGGCCCAGCTCACGTCAGTGGCTGTCTGGGGAGGGAGAGGACAGAGTCTCCAGAGATGACTGTAGTCCTGTGGACCGAGAGCAGGTGAAAGCAGGGTGCCTTGATGCAGTGAGGAGAGATGGAGGTGCAGGGCCTGTCCCAAGTCTGGCAGACCCCCATGCAGAGCCCCTCGGTGTCCCCCCCAGCTCTGATTCTCAGTCTGGGCCCTTGCACTCTAAATTCAGGTCTCATCCAGACAGACTGACCCTGCCTGTGGGGCCGGGGCTCCCAGACACTGGTCCTCTGACTGCACAAGCACCGCAGGGGATGGAACAATTATGGACCCCTGGCTGTGCCCTAAGTCTTCTGATTCAGTAGGTTTGGGGTGGATCCCAAGCAATTGGTATTTATTTTAAAATACTTGGATTGATTCTGATGCATGGCCAGGTCTGGGGATTCAGTGTTCATGGGAATAGAGCCCCAGAACAGGGCCAGGAGGTTTGGCTTCACTGTTGTCTCTGGCTGTTCACCTTTGTGCCTTTGGGGGTGGCACTCCTGGTCTCTGGGCATCTGTTTCCTCATCAGTGAAACAGGGCTAATCATTCTCACTGTGCCATCTCCATAGGATTAGCATCTCAGTCAATGAGGTAATGAGGTAATGTCTTCTGGGCACTCGTGCTGCATTAGAATCAGGGGTGTAGGCTGCTGCTGCTCCTGCTCCTGTCCCATCATCTCGCCAAACCTGCTCTGACCTCCAGGAATACAGAGGACTCCACACCTCCAGCCCCTCTTCTAGGAACCCTGACACAGCTGACTCACAGGAGCATTTTATTTGTATCCTGGGAAGGGGAGGAGGGAGTAGAGGAGGTGGCGTGCTGTGGGAAGTGGGGCTCCTCTAGGGCCAGTGCTCAGAATGTGAGCCTCAGCTTGCTCCCTGCCCTGCTGGCCCACACCAAGACTCTATTTCAGGTCTCTGTCACGGCGAGGGAAGACGTGCCTGCCTTTGGCCCACCACTGCCCAGCCCCCCTGTTTTCCAGAAGGTAGGAAACCTTCTTCTCTCCTCATCTCGTACCCACGTTCACATCCTTGTGTGGCAGTGGTCAGAGTGGGGCTGAATTGGGCTGGGAGCTCCAGAGAGGACCTTTGGGAGGGTTGGGGAGGAATCCCCTTACTTGGGGTCTCTCCCCACTGCTCCTTGTGCTGCCAGCCTGGCCTAGCACAGGGCCTTTTGCCATAATGTCTGACTCTCGTGTACATTTCTGCTAAGAGAAGGGGTTTTATATTGTGCTCCACTCCTGGGAGCCATGGGCAAAAATCGCCTGTTGTGGAAATGACATGGGGGTGGGGGTGTGTGAAGGGTTGGTTCCCCAGAGCCGGGGAAGCTGGTTTCCATCTTAGCAGGTGGGCTTGGCCTTGGCTGGCAGCGATCAAATGTCTGAAGGGGACGTTTCAGGGATCTCCCCAGGCCCATACTCTGCTTACCTGTTACTGTGATGAGAACCCTTTTGGCAGCAGCTGACACTGGGAGAGTCTCGGGTCTTCTTGTCTGTTCCAGGGCCCGGAGTTCAGAGAGTTTCTGCTCACCAAGCTCACCAATGCAGAGAATGCGTGCTGCAAGTCAGACAAGTTTGCAAAGCTGGAGGTGAGTTTCTGAAGGTTTTCCTTTGGCTGCCTGTTAGCCAGCTTCTCTTGGGGGCCTGTTCTTGGGGGCTGGTCATCTTTACCCCTCACGCCTTCATCCATGTGTTGAGATGGGAACTTTCTTCCTGTGGAAACTCCATTCAGACTTCAGGTCTGGTTGGCCATTCACCAAATACCTACTGTGTGCCGGGTTTTGGTCTCTTCTCTGGGACCCAGGGGGTAGTGGGATGAGGTTTCTGCCCTCGCAGAGCTTACAGGCGGGTGGTAGGCACCATTACTAAAGAGACTGGACTGGTGTATTGTGCCAGCACTGCACCATGGCAGAGGCCACTCAGGGGTGGTGACTCAGGACAGCAACTGCTGCTGCCTGTGAGGAATGAGGTGGTGTGCAGGGGAGGCCTTTTGGAGCAGGTGGCCTGTGAGCTATTGATTCTGGATACCTGATGAATATTGTGAGGAGGAAGGTATGAGAAGGGTTATTCCAGACATGGGAAGCCATGGCCCGGCAGTTTCAGAGCTTGGCTCATGAGGTTGCTCCAGAGGGTTTGACATGACCTGAGAGAAGGGGGTGAAATGGTGGGAGACAGCTGGGGTTATTGGTTGGGTCAGATTAAGGAGGGCTTTATAGTAGAGGTGAGGAGGAGCTCAAACACTAAGGCAGGAGAGTGATGTGTTTGATTTGTGTATTAGAGGATTCTTCTGATGTAGTGAGAAGGGTAGATTGAAGAGGAGGAGGGCGGAAAGCGTGGTCAGTTAGAAACCATTGCAGGAGTCTGAGAGATGATGAGAGCTTGCTTGCACAGGAGGGAATGAATGATTCGGGGTCGGAGTCTGGCAGACTCGGACTACTCTTTGTAAGTGTGGTGGGAAGTGGAGTTTTAAGGTGGCTCTTCGCTGACACAGGAACACTGGGAGATGAATTCTGTTAGGACCAGCTGACCTGGAGGGGCCTGCAAAGACTGTGTTGCTAAAGGGATTAGTCCTGGTCTGTGTGATGGCGCCCCCTGGAGGCTGTGTGCATGGCTGTGGGTGAACATCTGGATGGAGAGGAGCAAGCAGTGGGCAGTGGTGACTGGGGCAGGGATCTGGCCTGGGAGTCAGCAGGGTGGAGCCATGGGAAGGTGAGATGGCCCAAGGAGAAGAGAAAGAGGTAACAGAGTCAAGGGCAAGGCCCAGATCTGTAGTGCTAACTGCAGCATTTATGAGTGGATTGCACCAATGTCAGGATGCAGTTGGCCTCAATAGCAGCCCTCAGACCAGGTGTTTGGGACCCACGGGGAGAGGGCACATCTCTGCAAGCTCTTCAAGCTCTTCAAGCCTCACCCTCGCCCCTTCTAGGACCGGACGAGAGCAGCCCTCCTGGACAACCTTCACGATGAGCTCCATGCCCACACACAAGCCATGCTGGGACTGGGCCCCGAAGAGGACAAGCTTGAAAATGGGGGTCATGGAGGGTTCCTGGAGTCTTTTAAGGTATGGTTGCAGGATTGGGGATTCTGTGGCAGGGAAGGGTGGGGAGGGGTGTAAACAGGGGAAGAGTGATCCTGATGCCGAGTGCAAGTGCCAGGCGGGAGTGGCAGGACCAGCGGGGCATGGCAGGCGTTTGCAGAGGGCAGAGGCATTGGAAAGTGTGAGTGGCCAGCAGTGTCTCCAGCATCCTTCCTTTATCTGGATCATCTCCCCCCGGGCCAGGGGTCTGACCAGCAGGGATAGGGAAGGAGTTCGCAGCAGGAAAAGGGCTGCCACAAGTCAGCAACAGCTTTGCTTTCCCCTGCTTCTTCCTGCGGTCACGGTCCCAGGAGCAAGGACAGAAGACGTAGGGGTGTTTAGCAGTCAGTGTGGGGTGCTGCAAGGATTCTTCCCAGTCGGACAGGCCCTGTTGCATGGAATTGCAGGCAAGTCCCTGTGGGCTTTGCAAAGGGAAGAAATTTCTAACCAGAACGAGTTGCTAAAGGAAGTGAGTTTCTTGTGCCTGGAACGGAGGACAGCTGCTTAACCAGCACAGGGGAAAGAAACTTCATCAACATGTGCTCACTGAGTGCCTGTTGGTTCCCATGACCTACATCTGGTCTGAGCTGAATGTAATCCTGTGCGACTGGAAAAATGGGTCTTATTGTGGGGACTGGCTGAGAGGGGCAGCGGGACTGATCAAAATCTTGCATTACTTAGAGGAAAAGCCTTGTTTTAAACCCAGGTTTTCTGATTCTTAGGTCAGTGTTGTGCTGGGTTATTCACTGCACAATGATTTGCAAAGCTATCATCTGGGAGGCTGTATGTGTGGGGCTGGGGTTGGACCTGCTGGTGTTAGAATCTCAGTGCTCTGTGGTCCTGGGTGTGGTCTTTAGAGTCTCTGAGCTGCAGTCTTCTCATCCGTAATATAGGGATGATAAATAAGACCTCTGTCATGGAGCTGTTGGGAGAATTCATTGAAATAATGCCTGGAAAATGACATATCGCCTGGGATATGGTAGATGCTCAGTAAATGTTTTAGCAGTAACTGCTGTGTAGAGTGAAAGCTTAGTACACATTATCCCGTGTGAAGCCTCACAACTGTCCTCTGTGCTGCATGAGGAAGGCTATTATTATGGGCTTAATAAGTCATACCCAATTTTAATACTTATGGGTGTAATTTTACGTGTGAGAAAACTCACACAACTCAAAGAGACGATGTAATTTGTCCCAAGTGACCCAACAGACGTGGGAGGTGAATCCAGGCCTGCCGGATTCCGAAGGCTGTGTTCTTAATGCTACGTGACACTGCCTTCTGGTTTCTGACTCAATTAAGATTCCACCCATGCTAGTCCGGCCTGGGCAAGCCTGGGGTCTGTCCCTTGCTGCCCGGCCGGACCGCAGAGAGCAGGGCATGGCTCTGCTGGCCCTGGTGGGGACCAGTTGCCGAGATTCCTCACCAGGGTGCAAGTGGGAGCCGAGCTGCTTGTCCAGACTGGTGGAGATTCCTGTGGCATCTGTTCAGTCCTGATGGACAGTGGCAGCCAGGGTGAAATAGGAGAAACTGGGAGATCGAGAGGACAGCAGGATGAGGGAGAAGAGGAACAGGGGAAGAAAGAGGGAGTTATGTCAGCCAGTCCAGCAGAGAGGGGTGAATAAATGACCTGGCAAATAGGAAGCAGGCTGGGTCTGGGAAAGCAGGCGAGCCAGGCCCCTTACAAACCTTGATATGGTGTGGAGCATCATGTCAAGTGTGTCAAAGTGCTCCCCATCCCACAGTAAATGTGAGGTATATGAGCTGCAGTTGACGAGCTAACACAGGTTATAATCTGCAGAGGAGTGAGGAAGCACTGCTTGCTTTGAGTTTCGCAGGTTTCTTTCTGTATTTTAGAGTTTATTGTTTTTTCAGGTTGCAAATATTTTTTAGATCCTAGAAAGGCTTATAGGCTGTGTTTACTCTTCCCATGGTGTCCAGTGAAGAAAATGGCCCTGCAGCTACACACAGGTTGCAACTCTAAAGGAGCGCGCCCAAGGCCACATGCCCAGGCCCCCGCCTCTGGCCTGAGTCACAGTTGATCTGCTTTGACTCCTGAGGGCTTGACTAAAGGGGTTTCTAGAAAGGAGACTTTCAGACTTTATCATTCTTTGATCCATCAATCTAGGGAATTCTTTTCAACCTTAAATCCTTCCAAGTGTAGATTGAGAGGGACCCACTTCTGTATCCCGCTACCAGGCCTGTCTCCATGGTAGTGCCTTGGCGTGAGGGAGAGGACGGACAGTCCTCAGATCTCTCACGGTTACGTCTGTTTTTCTTCTCCTTCTGGTTGGCGTCCTGAGCTTTTTTGCCCTGTCCCTACCATCACAGGCGTCCCTGAGCTGGGAGGCCAGCACCCGCCTAGGACAGTCTCAGGAGCACTTAGCCCAGGGGCCTAGGAGGTTCTGGTTTTGGGCTATGTCTGACCCAGCTCCGAAACCAGCTCCAGGTTTGGTATCTCTTCATGGGCGGCTTCAGCGCTGCTGCAGTGTCAGAATTACTGGCATTCCTCATCCAGACCTCCATGGGATCTGTCTTGAAAGAAGTGGTGCGTGAAATGATTCTGGGAAGAAAAGTTGCATGTTTTGTTTCCTTCCTGTCAAAGTTCTTGTCTCCCAGGCACAGGGTAATGTGAGTGAGAATTCCTAGGGCTAAGCGGCTTCTCAGCCACCCACCCTCTTGCCTCTAGGGACTGTTCCTCCTCCACCCTATGTGGTGACCACCCCCCTCCCCTAAGACGCTTGCCTGTCTCCGCCCCGGCTCAGGCCACCCAGCACCTCCCGCCCCCACCGTGTAGCACAGCTCTTCTTCCCTCTCCCATCAGTCCTGCCTGCAGCCACGTAAGCTTTCCTTTCATGAGCAGCAGACCAGGTGGTTGATGGACAGCTAGACCTGTTTTTCCATCCAGGGTGCTGGAGATATTCTCAGAAAGCTGCCAATTCTGCAATCACTTTAACATTTTGCCTTTTCACTTAGATGAAAATCTTAAAAAAAAAAATACATATTTCCAATTAAAGAGGCAAACTGCTATAGGGAAACGTACCATTGAAAGGTATTTCTATGGAACAAATAGGAAAGGCAGTCCATGGGGTCACTGGTGTTGGGGGTATGTGGATACTTTCTTGGTGTCTTTTGCAAGAATTATTTTCTTTATTAAGGAGCTGTATATGATTCACCTTTGAAAAAAACCTGATCTCTAGACTATTGTTCTCTAATGCCATTGTCAGCCACTGACAGCTGTTGATGAAGTTTTTATTGGTCTGTAATGAAATGAAAAAGTGATGATAGGTATAAAGAGCCACATTTTGAAAAACACTGAGCTAGTCCAATGCTTCATCGACCTCGAGATTCAGAGGGATGTTGGAGGACCAGGGAGAAGGCAGAACCCCCACCTACGCCGACCCTCTCCCAGCCTTTGAGGGCCCGTGATAGTTAATGCACTGGTCTGGTCTGCCCCCTAGTGGCCAGAGAGGCACATCACTGTAGTGTCCTTAGCAAAGTACCCTCAGGCTGGGAGGCTCGTAGCTCTTGGACGCAAGTTGTGCTCTGTGGGAGAGAAGATGTAGGGGAATATTTCCTTCTCCATCAGCTCCCATCCTTTATTTATATTTCTAGGGGGACAGAAGACCCCTTTCTGGAACTCAGAATACTTTCTGCTCAGGAGCTATAGCAGCAGGCTGGTAATGAGCGTCTTTCTCCAGAGGGCCCCTGCCTCTGGAGTGGCGTGCCCAGTACAGATAGGCGGCCTCCCTTACTGTAGCTCTGCTTTCTGCGTCCCTTCTGCTGAATTTGTTAAATTGAAACAACTCACAAAACCCATTTGTCGGGAAGTGAGGTGTACTTGCTCCCTCCTTGGAGTTACCAGGTGTTAAAATGCCAGCTGAAATGAAATGACAAAAGCAGATAATGAGAAAAAGACACCATCCCTCTTTTCTCAGCCCCTCAAAAGGGAAAATTAAAAGTGTCCCAAAGGTTTGGAAATAATGCTGACAGAGGACAGCTATGGGTCCAGAGATAATTAACTGGAAGGATAGGGGACTTTGAAGACAGCTAGGAGAGTTGTGTGAAATAGAAAATAGACGTGGAAGACTCTGAGGTCTAGAAACAGCAAGACTGAAGCTCTTGCTTAGAAGATTTATTCCAAAGAGCAGGCTTCAGAACAGGTGGCTCTGAAAGCATCGGGTGACTCATCCCTGTGAAGACAAGTGGAAGGAGCTGAAGTGTGACCTGGCCGTGCAAGGTGCTGTGTGGGAGACGGCCAGGTGGTCTGCATGGGTCTGAGGCCCATGCAAAGCCTTCACCTGCCTGTCTCTCCTGCCTCCTCTGGACTACCATGGCTGTCCTTTCTCTTGGCACTCAGTAGGCCAGGCACCATAACACGTAGCTTTTTGCCCACATCCTTTGTGCAAAGGGTGAGGACTCTGTCAGAACATAAATGGCGAGTGGCCATGTTGTTGCTAGTGAGGATAGTGGTGGCAGCACGTGCCTTCGGAACCTGGTGCTGAGATTCATGGGATACTCAGAGTGAGGCACCCCTTTCCTTTTCTCAATTTTCCAAAGGCTACGTGCTGAAGTGATCTGTGGATGATGGAGTGACTAGACCATGCTGGCCACTTTCACCATGTTGCAGCGCACTGTTGCTAAGTGTCAGCAGGCAGCTGTTTTGTGTTCGAGAGATGATGTTCCTCAAGGTCTCCAGTGGGAGAGCCTGGATGACATCATGGACACTAGGCCAGAAGGCTCGGTGCTTCCTTCACAAGAATATTCATTTCCAGACAAGTCATCTTTACAAATGGTCTCCTTCCTGAGTCGGTGTCCCTTGTTGGGAAAGAAAGGCGGGCAGGTAGTCCTTCACCTTTCCCAGCTTGGAGAATTCCTGACCTTGTGGAGCAACCCCAGGGGACTTCCTTTTGGGCTGGGAGCAGCATTCTTGCTGATTTCGAGGAACCACCTTGCTGTCGAAGGAGCCTCAGCTTGTCCCTCCATGCTTCATGGGAGGAAAGGGAGTTCGCTCCTCCTCATGAGGCATCTGTGGGCTGGCATGTGAGGTGCCTCAGCTGCCAAGAGCTTCATATGTATTCGCACAGCGACCCATGGTGGGGATACCCTCCAACCGTTTTGCAGATAAGTCTCAGAGACGCTTAGTAACCCTGACCTCAGCTAGGGGTGCTGGCGGGGAGAGCTCAGCTGAAGATCCTGGCAGCCCAACCCCAGCATTTGTGGTTTGCATCCCTGAGCAGCACTGCCGCCTGGATGTGTTGTTGAGTGACCACACAAATGATCATAGGGATGTGATATGAGGGCTTGTGATACTGAGAGAAACTTCCCTTCCTGGAACTCTCATGTCATCTTCGAGGGCCTCCTGAACTAGAGCACATCATCCATGTGGCCCTTGTCAGGAAATCGTCCCCTGGGTGCACCTGGGACCTGCCTCTCTAGGGTCACTCCCTGGGGGCTCTCATTGGGCACTGCAGGCTGCAGTGCATCCTGAAGGGTGGTCCTCGCTGCCGGGTCTCTGTGCTGTGGGCTCAGCAGTCATCCTGTAGCTCCTCTCAGCTGTGCGCCTGTTCCAATGGCTCCCTGGCCATCCTGGTTGTCCCCTCCTGGACACTTGAGTGTTTGCCAACATGCCTCTGGCTCTTTGGTGACCTGAACAGCTCTGGGCCCTGTGAGCTGCTCCCCACATCCAGTCTGAGCCCATGTCTCCTCTTCCAGCAGCTGTATGGGGTGGGGCTGGCACTGGCAGTGCTCTCAGTGTCCCTAAGTGTGAGGGGCGGCTTGGTGTGCGGGTTGGTGAGAGCTTCTTGCACTGGTCACCAGAGGCAGAGGTGTCCAGGGTGCACAGAGCATGCGGGCATGCTGCAGAAGGGACAGCCCATGTTCAAGTGTAGAGAGCTGGGAGAAGCATTCTGGAAAAAAGGAGTCAAATAGGAGTCAGGCACATGACTGACACTCCTCTGCCTCATGTCTTTCTGTGTGTAACATACTGTTCCCATTTCACAGATGAGGAAGCAGCAGCTCAGAGAGGTTGGCAACTAGGCCAGGGTCACATGGGTTCAGTGAGTTGCCCTAACTTCACTTTCCTTAACTGTGCAATGGGGATAACAACCTCTGTGGTGGAAAGAGGTTGGGGCACTGACCCCTTGGTCTCCTGCTGGCTGCTGGCTGGTGCAAGGAGCCACCCATGTCCAGGCCATAGGAAAAAGATGTGAAAATCCTCTGCAAACTAGTGATTACAGTGTGGGGCTCAGAGAGGATGTGTGTGTGCGAGCACACAAGTGTTCCTGCCTGTGCATGTGGACACCACCAAGAGGGCGTGGTCAGCTGGGGCAGGGGCCAGGCTCTAGCCCTTAAGCCCATGTCACCTGCTCTGTCTGCAGAGGGCCATCCGTGTGCGCAGTCACTCCATGGAGACCATGGTGAGCAGCCAGAAGAAGCAGCACAGTGCGGGCATCCCTGGCAGCCTCAGCGGGGGCATCTCCCACAACAGCATGGAGGTCACCAAGACTACCTTCTCAGTGAGTGCTCTGGGCAGTGTGTGTGCCCTGGTGGGGAGGGGGGGAAGGTTGCGGGGGGGGGGGGGGGCAGGCCTCAGAGGAGGGCCTTAGCGACTGGAGGGGGATGGGGTTGTGGTGGGGCATGTTGGGGAACAGAGGGACCCTGAGGTGACTGGGGGGCCTGCAATCCTAGCTCCATGGGTGCCTCCCTCCCTGGCAGACTAGGTGTGACCCCGCCTAGAAGCAATCCTGCTGTCCTCCTCTGAGTTCCTCCACGGGGGGCCTCCTCCTCTGGGTCAACCCTGCAAAGTGGGTGTGGGGCACATTTCTCTCCCCAGGTGGGTGGGGCCTATGGCAGTAAGAAGCAGTGCCAGGACCAAGCCTTGTTACTAATAATAGCAGTAGCTGCCCGAGCTTGCTGCGCCAGTCACTGAGCTCAGTAATTCATGGGCTTTATCTTTTTGTCCCCAGCAGACAGAATTTAATGTAAAGAATTATTAACTCAGCGTCAATGTGCTGACTGCATCACTAATACGTAACATTCTGAGATGCTCTGTAAGGCAGTACTTTTGGCAAGTAGAGTTTTGAAAGGGCCAAGCATTGAGCACTTTCCATGTCATTTCTCAGTATAGTTACTCCTTTAAAAACTTTTTTAATAGTGCTGTTTTGTTTTTTAAATTGAGATAACAGTTTACAACACTGTGTAGCCTTCAGGTGCACTATTTATAACTTCATGTTTCACACCACACCCACCACCAAAAACAGACTTTATCTTGTGGTTGCTCTAACAGCTTTCTGAGGGCAGGTACTGACACGTTTTCCTTTTCACACTGGAGGAGAAGGAGGCCCAGAGGGTTTAACTAACATGATAAAGTTCACCCGGTTAAGAGGAAGAGCAGGAATTGAGTGCAGGTCTCCCTGATCCAAAGTTTTTTTCTTCACTACTGTGTGTGCAGTTCCCAGGGAGTGAGAGCCTGGCAGGTGGCGGGTCGGGGGTGGGGTCCCGTCTGTTTGCACCAGGGCCTGGCCAAGTGCAGGAACCGTTTAGTTAGGTTCCACCCACCCCACCCCACCCACCCCTTTATTTACTCATTTTTTGAATTGAGCAACAGTCCTTTACACAATACAACTGACTTTAGGTTTGTGTAGACCAGAGTTTTCTTTCAACAGCAGAGTTTGCCTATCATGATACTAGTAACTGGTATTATAATTGGTTTCACAGTCTGCATTTAATTTACCAAATATTTTCAAAGTTAATATTTTGTTCCTCTGCAAAGGCCAGTGAAGTGAGCAGGGCAATTAGTCCCATTCTGTGGAGAAGGAGACTGAGGCCCAGAGTTTCTCACCTTGCTCAAGTTTGCACAGCACTGAATGGCAGAAGTTGGGACCAGGGTTACAGGCCTGGTGGGCTCCCATCTCCCACTTTCATTGTTCCCGCACACGTGGCTCAAGCAGAACCACATCTTGGTGGGCTCTTCCTGCCTGTGCATGCGTGGAGACTTGGTGCTGCTCTTCTCATTCTGTCTCGTTACTGTGACACTCAGCTTGAATCTATTTATTTGTGAACCATAGATGTAAAGCCCTACTTCCTGTCTTCATGCTGCCCCTGTGTGACCTTGATCAAATCCCTTCATCCCTCAGCCTCTTATTCTGTAAAGCAAGAGGTTGGATCCATTTCCTCTAAAGACCTGCAGTTTTGTGGTTCTCACTCTGTGACCTTTGAATCATCTTGTTCTCCCTCAGTGTATGGGCTCTCGTTAGGGTGTCTTGACCCCATGTTCCTCCAGGAATTCTGGCCTGTAGTGCCTTATTACCTGCGGCCTTACCTTCCTTCTGTCTTCTTGTTTTGTGGGAGCTCCTCCAGACCTGTTGGGTGATTGCAGGAGCTATGTGCAGACCAGAAAGGGGATAAGGGGAAGGGGATCTGGGTTTGGGGTATGAGCACTCATTTTGGTGGTTTCATCCGCAGCCTCCAGTGGCGGTGGCAACAGCGAAGAACCAGTCCCGGAGCCCCATCAAGCGGCGGTCGGGCCTCTTCCCCCGCCTGCACACAGGCTCTGAAGCCCAAGGGGACAGCCGGACACGATGGTAACTGTCAGGTCCCCACCCTTCCAGTGCGAATGTGGTGTTTGTCAGCTCCCTGTTTTGTTGTTTTGCTACCATCAGCAGATGCCCCACCTTGTTGGGGAGGGGCCCTTTGCAGTTTCAGGAGATGGCTTCCCTTTCATCCTGGTCACCACTGCACCCTGAATCTCCCCTGTCACCCACTCAGCTCTTTATCCATTGAGGGAGATTTGGCCAGTCTCTGCATGGGACTTTTCAAAGTTATTTTTGTTGCATTTTAACCAAAACTAGAAACATTGCTTGAATGCTTTCCTTTGGCCTCCTTTTTCATTGCTCAGTCAATGTCCACTGTTACGGGGATATTCTCTTAGGCAGAGTTAATTGAACCTTCCTTTGGACTTCTAGAATGTTCTTTTTAGAAGCAACTCTCATATTACATCATACTTAGCCTATTTTTGTTGGTAGTCTTTCTGTTCCAATGAGCCCATTTGTTGTTTAATTCAGTCAGCAGCATTTCTTGAGTGCTTGCCTTGGGCTGGGCTCAGCGCTCAGACAAGAGCTACGGGAGACACCTATCTACCTTCCAGAAGCTTACAGATGTGAGGAGAAGGGAGGCGGTCAGGCTGGCTTCCACATTCCCAGCTTGTCTGCCCGTAGCCCTGGCTGGTGGCACCCTCCCCTGAACTTGGGTATGCAGCAGGAGGGACAGGTTTATGGAGGAGGAGGAAAGCTCTGTTTGGAAACTGTACATGTGAGTGAGTCCTTGGGACCCTCCCAATAGAGAAGTCTGGAATTCTGAGTGGTTAGAATCATAGGTGTTGAGCTTCTGAGAGAGGTCTTGACTGGAGAAGGAAAGTTGGGGTTCACCAGGGCAAAGAGGATGTTTGAGGATGGATCTGTGGACAGGATGTCGGGGGTGGGCATGAAATGCCTGGGAAACTCCTGTGACCAAGGACAAGTGGGGAAAGCAGAGCCTTTGATGAAGACTGGGAATGAGAGGTGAGGGAGGAGGAGACCCTGGGGAGGCTGGGCCCTGAGAGATGGGAGGAGAGAGGTCATTAGGGACTTAGAGTGCATTGAGGGATGTGGTGCCTCCATGAGGGAAATAATGAAAAAGGCAAAATTTTAAAAATGTATTTTCAGTTTTTTTTTTATTGATTAAACTTGCTTTTCTTACATTGTTGTTCATTTTTGTACAATGTTTGATTTCTCCTGTCAGGTGTAGTCCCCATAATTCTTCCACCACCGCAGCACCTGTGAACTGTCACCCTAGTTCCTGTGCTCTTTCCTCCCCTTTTTGACCCCTCCTCCCATCCCTGCTGTGAGCTTCAGCTCTGTGGTCAGCTTGCAAAGCTTGCAAGTTTTGTCTTTTTTTTTTTTTTTGACTCTCTGTTCAGTTTCCCTATAATTCCTCCTATAAAAAACCCCATACAATATTTTCCCTTCTCCTTCTGACTTATTTCACTGAGCATAATCCCTTCCAGCTCCACACATGGTGCTGCAAATGACATGAGGCTATCTTTTTTGATTGCTGAATAAAAAAGACAAATATTCACAAGTGTTGGCAAGTATATGAAGAAAAGGGAAGTCTTTTATCGCTGACGGGAATGTAAACTAATACAGCTGTGGTGGAAAAAAGTTGGTTTTTTTCCTCTGAGGATTAGACACAGTCACCATATGGCTCCGTGAGTCCACTCCTGCGTACATATGCAAGAGAAAAGAAAACAGATGTCTACATAAAAACTAGCATCCAGATGTTCATGGCAGCATTACTCATAATAGTCCGAAGTGGACACAGTCTACATGGCTCTCACTTGATGAATGGGTGTGTAAGATGTGGTATAACCATAAGCTGGAGTAATAGTTTGCAATAAAAAGGAGGGAAGGACTCTTACATGCTGCAATGTTTATGAACCTCCAAAAGATCATGTTAAGGGAGAGACGCCAGTCACAAAAGACCGCAACACATTGTTTCATTCTATTTCCATGAAGTGTCCAGGATAGGCAAATCTAGAGAGACAGAGATCAGTGGTCACCAGGGTCTGAGAGGAAGGAGGGGTAGGGCATGATGGTGAGCTTGGGGTTTCTTTTAGAAGGAAGGATTGTTCTAAAATTTGATAATGATGTCTTTACAACTCTGAGTACACTAAGGACAATGAATTGTGTATTTTAAATGGGTGAATTGTATGTGGACTTTTCTCTATAAAGCTGTTGTAAAAATAAAAACACATTGAGGTCCAGGCCATCGTGTCCTCACCCACTGGCACAGGGCAAATAGTGGGCAATGTGTGTGATCTTTGTTAAACTACAGTAGGAAGAGCCCCTCAGGTCCTGGGCTGAGAGTAGCCCATGTACCAGCGCCCAGTCACTTCCTCGCACTGTTCCAGGAAGCTCGTTTGTGGTCTGTAGAAGGGCGTCCGCTGGGGTGTGGGGCAGTGGCCTGCCAGCACCCTGTCCACATGTGTTGGGTTGTCTCCCTGCTGTGTGGCGTGTGTGCCAGCCGCTCTTCCATTCCCTCTGTGGTTAGCTCTTGACCTAGAGCTCTGCCAGGCGCATGGCCAGCATGGGTAAGGGGCAGACTTGGGTTCAGGGCATCAAGCCAGGACTCTGGCAGCTGTTGACTCTCATCCAGGAGCCTGGAGTAGCCCCTGATGGAGCAGAACACCCTGTCACCTGCTACCTTCCCTGAAAGGCGGCTGGGGTGGGAACTGAGGTCCTGGGGCAGGGACACTGTGACCTACAGAGCCCCACCCTGCCTGAGGCCTGGGGCTGGGGTGGGGCTTGGGTGCTGTTTTTGGCCTCACTTTTCTTCATCCCCGTTTCCTCAGCGACAGTGCATCCAGCAACCCTAAGACCCCGGATGGTGGGCATTCTTCTCAGGAGATAAAGTCTGAGACCTCATCCAATCCCAGCTCACCAGAAATCTGCCCCAACAAGGAGAAGTAAGAGAGTGAGGGTGGGGAGAGGGTGATGTGAATGCTTGGGGCTCTGAAATATGCTCGTTGTTCCAGGCTAGTTGAGAAGGGTATCTCTTGCCTTGGGAACTCTGGACCACAAAAGCCAAATAGCAGTGGCGTGGGGAGCTTTTGGGGGACTGCTTGGCTCACTGCTAGGCCTGTACTGCCCTCGGTCCTGGGGAGGGTCTGAGAGTCTCTGTGAATGATGGGGACCTGCCTTGCTTCCTGGTCCCTGCAGGCCCTTCATCAAGTTGAAGGAGAATGGCCGAGCCAACATCTCCCGCTCCTCCTCCAGCACCAGCAGCTTCAGCAGCACCGCGGGGGAGGGCGAGGCCATGGAGGAATGTGACAGCGGGGTAGGTGTGGCCCCAGACTACCTTGGGGATCAGGAAGGCGCACCCTGGCCCAGCCAGACATCTACTCTGTGCATTATTAAGTTGCTACTTGGGCAGAGCCCTACTCCAGACCCTGCAGACAAAAGGAGAGGTCTGGAAACAGGAGGTGACTCAGCCAGCCACCCCTATGCCCTAGGTGCAGCGGTGGTAGTGGGGGGTCTCCTTTGGAGAGGCATAGGAGCAGCGGTGGAGGGTCAGGCCGGACGGAATAGTCCCTACCACTGGGTTCCTGGCTGGAGGACACAATGTCAGCGCTCCAGGGGGCTGGGCCAGGTACTTCTGGTAGCGGGAGGTTGGAGTTAGAGTTGGAGAAAGAAGGAAAGAGCAGGCAGGTTCAAGTTGGGAGAGGGAGGCAGTGGCTGGAGGGTCTGGCGGGGCCCAGTCGCAGGCCTGCCTAGGCACCACCGCCCCCTGGGCTCTTAGGGGTGGGGCTGGCCCCTCACCCGGCCTCTCTCCCCAGAGCAGCCAGCCTTCCACAACCTCGCCTTTCAAGCAGGAGGTGTTTGTCTACAGCCCGTCCCTGAGCAGCGAGAGCCCCAGCCAGGGGGCAGCCGCCACCCCCATCATCATGAGCCGGAGTCCGACGGGTCAGTGGCGCCTGGTGGTGTGCGTATTGCGGGGTGGGGGGGAGGGGGCTGCACATGCCACACTGCTGCCTTTCCGCTTCAGTCTCAAGTGTTGGGCTCTGCTGCTGCTAGCTCACCTCATCTGGTCTTCAGCAGGACTGCGTTCTTTTTTTCTCCCAATTATGTTTGTTGAGGTAATATTCCCTGGTTTGATTTAGGAGTTGTAGGGTCAAACCTCTATACATGGATGTCTTCCCACCACACCCACCACCAAAGCCCAATAAACCTCCTGCTCCATTGGGCCCCTCCCTCCCATGCTCCCACCTCGCCCTCTCCCCTTCTGGTTGAGGCCTGCATTCTTATCCTTCCCTTACTCATGGGGAAATTGAGACCCAGAGAGTTCAGATTTGCTAGAGGAGTTGAAATTGTGTGATCCCAACAGTGAGGCTCTTTACTGTCCTCTTGCTTACCCCATCATTGCCCTGGCTGCTGGGTCACAGAGCTGACGCTTGTGTTGCAGGGGAAGAGGTGGGACAGGCCTTGAAGGTGGAAGAAGCAGCACATGAGAGTCCTGGAGGAAATTGGGGCTGTGTTCTGGAACCCCACATGGTTTAGTTTAGCTGGAGAGCATGGAAAGGATGGGTGAGAGCAGGGAGAGCAGTTAGGGCGACAGGTGGGACCCTCATGGTTCTGGTGAGGATTTTGGTGTTATCCTGCCAGCAATGGAAGCCACTGGAGGGTCTCAGCATTTGAAGGCTCTGAAGTTGAGAAGAACTGTCTAGGGTTGAGGAAGACCATTTTGGTGCTGCAGCTGGCTGAGTGTGGAAAGGATTGTAGGAAACACATGCAGGGAGGGAGGGGTGTCACTGTGAGCAGTGAGGGGTGGTGATGGGGCTGTGAATCTTGGGGTGTCTTGGGCAATGGGAGAAGCACGTGGATTCAAGAGATGTCAAGCAGTAAACATCTTTCAGTCTTCATAGGAGGGGGTGGGAGCAAGTTCTTGATCCCTGCAGTCAGCAGAGTAGAAGGTTCTGGGAACCAGTTCTGGGGGGAGGGTGAGGGCTGCAGCCTGAGGGCCATGCAAGCATATACGGTACCCATAAATCAAAGCCTTGGCCCCATCCTCAAGTTGGTGGCATAATGGGGGAGGAGGAAAGTGTAGGACTTTGAAGCCTGGGTTTGGATTTTGGATCTCATACCTACTGGTGATGTGACACTGGGCAATTTCTTGAACCTTTCTGTGCCTCAGTTTCCCCATGCAACAAAATGGAGGGGGGAGTAGTTTCTACCTCATGTTTGACTGTGTGAAAATTAAGATGAGTTTATATTTGTAAGAGACTTAGAACTGTTAACCTACGTGTTTGTTCAATAACAGCAATTAAACAGTAGTATCACCAGTGGTTCTCAACTGGGGTGATCTTGCTCCCCAGGGCACATATGGCAAAGTGTAGAGACATCTTTGATTTCATGATTGTGTGTGGGCATTGCAGCTGGTGGTCAGAGGTCAAGGATGCTGCTAAATACCCTAAAAATACAGGACCCCCAACCCCAAACAAGGAGCTTTCAGCCCCAAATGTGAGTAGGCTAAAGTTGAGAAACTTGTCTAAATGATGGAAACTCAGAGTGGGCCAGTGGGCTAATGGAGTGGTTTATGCTGATGTGCTTCTGGGGTTCTCATGTGAGGAAATGTGGGCACAGGAGATATGTGCTGTGGGGTTAAAGGGAGGACTGCAGTTCCAGCCATCCTGATGTGGCTGGGAAGCCCAGGAACTGGGTTCTAATCCCTCCTGCTACCTTGCCGGGCCCACCTCTGAGCTTCGGTTTCCTCATCTGTAAGGTGGGGTGGTGGTACAAAGTCCCTGATTTTTTTAAAAAAAGACTTAATTAAATTTTGAAGATATGAATGAAAAAATCTGTAACCAAGCTTACGTCCTACTTGGTGCTAAATAAATACCATGATAAATTAGGTTTTAAATAAAGGGAAGTTCAGAGAACGCCTGCAACTTACTGAAGGTGATTCCGAGCCAAGAGGGACCTGGAAGGCGTCTGAGACCTCCTGCCCAGTGCTCATCCCAAGGCACAGCTCTTGGCTCATAATCCTCAGCCCAGAGGGGTTACCTCACCCTCCAGCCCCATGGAAGTCGTGCTCTGTGCCCACAGGACCAGTGTGAGCTTGCAGAGAGCTGGAAACCTGCCATAGACTTTCAACTGTGCCTGGGGAGGGACAGGGCAGAGGAGAGGGAGGTGGTCTGGGAGGGCCTGACTTAGGTCTTCAGTAATCTCAGAAGTCACAACCTTTGATCATTTCATACCTGGGGGTCCTGGGGTGCTGGGAGGGGTCTGGTGGGTCAGACTGAAAGGTATTCACAGAGCTGAGTAGAGCCCTTCACTGTGAGGTTTCACAGGTAGATCGGCAGCACCTAGGTGGACTGTACCGAGCTGCACATTCCCTTGGCCAGAGGCAAACCAGAAAGCCAAATGCCCCAGGCCAGTGGCATGCTGGTATACGTGGAACAGCTGGCTCTCCTGCTGCTCCCTTGGCCCGAAGTGAACGTTTACTGTAAATGTTGCTGATAGGAAGCCTCTGAAGTTTACAAATAGTAACATACACTATCCTTTACTGTAAATCTCATACAGCCCATAGAGTCTTACAAAACACTTTTATTGATATTTGCCTAACCTTGGAGTCTGTGGCCAACCTAAGGCTGCAGATGAAGAGCTCATGTGGTTCCAGCATGAGTGGTGATTGGGATTATTGTGTCAATGACACAGACAACCTCTTTAATACTTTTCAAATAGGGGAAGAGTGTTTAATTTTTTGTACTAATCATAATGTGATGTTTACAGGGAATACATTTTCAAGTTTAATCTGCTATATGAACATCTTCTCCATTAGTTTCTTAAGTCTGGACAACAAAGCCATCAATCAAGCCCTGATCTGTAGCAGTTGCTGATTTCTGTGGCATGGGTACCCCTAACCATGCCTGGTCTTCAGCGGCTGACCGCGGAGGTGTCTCTGAGAGTGAGTGGACATTACCACGCAGATACAGTGGACCTAAATTAGCTGAAGAGACTCGATAATGGGAAATGTCATGAAGTCACTAGGAAGTGAATTTTGATGAGTTTATTAGTACTTTTGATGTGTATAATTCATTTTGCTGTAAGCTTATGTAACTGTAAAAAATGACTCTATTTAATCCCAGCTCACAATAGTTCAAAAAAATCAAAGAGTTGGCTCTCAAGTGTAGGTGCAGGTCAGCTAGAAGGCCTGTTGGAGGCAGGGCACCCTGCAGTATCTTAATCTCTCTCTCTTTCTCTCTCTCTTACACACACACACACACACACACACACACACACACACACACACACACACTGCACCTCGGTAACCTCTGCAGCCCTCCCTCTTCTCATGGCATTCTTCTTTTTCCTAGATGCCAAAAGCAGAAACTCCCCAAGGTCAAACCTGAAATTCCGCTTTGATAAGCTCAGTCATGCCAACTCTAGTGCGGTAAGGATCATGGGGGGTGAGGAGTGGGGACCACGGGGAGCCTCCCATATCCCACATTCCAGTCCTCTGGAAATTTCTGGTCAGATCACGGCTGATGCTGTGGGTCCCCACAGGCTGAGGCATCATCCTGGCAGCTGCCGGCCACCTTTGCCACACTTCCTGTGTTGGGGCCACATCCCTGGACATGCAGATAAGAGTTGTGGACTGTTGACACCAGGGTCCTTGAGTCCCTTCCGGAATTTGTCAGATTACGGAGAGCTGAGTGTTCAGAAGCTGCAGTTGGTGGGGATTATGTTGTCCTGTTATTTCAAATGCTTATGTGGATTCTTCTTGAAACAGGGTCACTAATGTGAAAGAGGAGTCCTTCATCTGTCAAAGGTAAGTCAAGCGTTCACCCTGCTGTGGCCATGAGGGAGGTGTGTCCCTTTAAGATCAGGAAACCAGGGCACCCTGGTGGCCCAGCACTATGAAGCAGTCTGCAGCCTCTGCAGGCATGAGTTCGATCCCTGGCCAGGGAGCTACCCACATGATGCAGCAGACCTCTCCTGTCTCACCTGCTGCTCCCCTCAGCAGTGTGCTTCAGTCATTCTGCCTGTTCTGCTCCCCACTCTGTCTCTGGTGAATCCTGTCACCCCCCGCACCTCTGGCCTGTATCCCAGTTCTTGTATGCATAAATTAATAAATCTTAAAAAAAAAAAAACAACAACCAGGAAACCAGTGGCCTGACAACCTGAGAAAGGCCAGTAAGCCTTACAGCAGGATCTCTCTAGTGGAGACTGGAGAAAGCAGGGCCAGTCATTTCTGGCCTGAAGCCAGGATAACGGGGCCCAGGTCTGCTGGGGGAGAGGGCCGATGGCCTCTGATGCAGTGAAGGGTTGCCTGATAGCGTTGGGTCACGCTCATTGCCTTGGTCTCCTTCCCCCAGAGGAGCCAGGCAGCCCAGAGCCACTTTCTCCCGGGGTGGGGGCTTTCTTAGCTTGCCCCCTTGCCTCCCTGCTTTTGGCAGCCGTTCCCTCCTTGTGTCTTCAGGCTCTGGGCCGAGAGGTGTCCTCCTTGTGTGTCCAAAGATGCCCTAGCCCTCTAAACACTGGGTGAGATGTCCCCAGAGAGGACCCCTGTGCCCAGCCTCAGCTAGGGGAGGGTGTGGTTTCCAGCGAGCAGAGCATCAATCCAGCTTGTCGCCAACGCCTGCACGCCTGCTGGTACCTTACTAGAGGCCCATCTGACTTCCCAGGGGTCTCGGGGGTCTGAGTCACAGTTGGAATCAAGGGGAGAGGCACAGTTGAGCCCACTTCATGTCCACCTGCCTGTGACAGTGGGCTGCCGACACCTCCAGCTCCCACCCTGTGCTCAGGTGCCTCTGCCCGTCAGTCTTGCTTATGCCCAGCTTCCTGGGGTGTGCCACCTTTGCTCTTGGTGCCCCTGCACCTGGCACTCTCCTTCTGCGTGTTCAGTGGCCCATAGTCTTGGCACATGTGCTCGCCCTCACTTTACCCAGTGTTTGCTCATCAGCTCCCTCCTCCTTGTCTCCTGCAGGGAATCCCTGATTCTGCCTCAGAGAAGGCTCCTATTCCAGCACTTTGGGGGTGCCATCCACTACTCTGACCGTCACAGGACTGCTGGCCCACTGGCCACCTGCTTGCCAGACTGGCTGTCTGTCCCTGTGTTCCTACCTGACCATCCCTTCATCAGGACGCCCTGCGAGCCCCTCCCCATCTCTGGACAAGGCCTCATTCCTCCAGACTCCCCCTGCTCCTGGCCGCCGATGTGATGTGTGTTTCAGTCACTTGTCATCTCCTTGTGTCTGTGGAGGAAAGACTTGGCTCTGGTTACCAGGACTCAGTCAGAGACCAGAGAGGCAGAGAGTGGTGAGGTGGGAAGTAGAGGCCGACAGCGCCGTGTGCTCAGTGGTGGTGGAGCGCATGGTGACTGGTGGTGGAGGGGGACGTTGCCAGGAGCCAGGGTTTGTAGCTGTTCTTGGGCAAAAACAGCTCTCTTGCTCCCACATCTCTGGAGCTTCCAAACACCTGTTTGCTTCTGTGCTAGAAACTTCTTCCCTGTCTGCTGACCTCGCTCCCAGGGCTACCTACATCCCTGCTGCCAGTGTACCTTGGCCAGCCCAGCCTGTGGAAGGGGAGACAGAGCTGGGTGTGTGTGGGAGCAGGTGCCAGTCTCTTTCTTGATGGCAGCTGCAGCTTTTTGTCTCACCGAATGTTCCACAGGCTCCTTTTGTGGCTGCTGAGAGAGAAGCCCTCTGTCAGTCTCTCCTCTGTGAGCAGGTCTTTTTCCTACGAAGAGGTGGGCATTCAGGGGTGAGAAGGAATTTGGGGAGTACAGGCTGGTGGGCCCTGGGACCTTGGCTGACGAAGACCTCAGGGCTGAGGCTAGGCAGGGATCTAGGTCTCCGCTGGAGATGGGGTTCATGCAAGACATCGAGAGAGACTTGAGCCCTCCCCTTAGTGGGGGAGTCAAGGTGGGGCTGACTTGTCAAATTTGGGCAGACTGATGTGTGAGTGGAGACCTGGTGTAGGGATGGCGCAGTGTCCTGCAGTTTAAGTTCCTGGCACCCATGGAGGCCCAGTGCTGCTGGGGGGCCCTTTCCAGCTATTGTGCCCTTGGACTGTGTCCAGACATTGACCTCAATCCTCTTACCCTTTCCAACTTCAGGTCTGTAGGCAATTGTTACATCTGTGGGATTCTGCAACCTGGACCCCAGCTGGTGGGGTTCAGACACCAAAGCCCTGTGCCTCAGTCAGCGCCTCCTTCATCCAGATGAGCCAGCGGGTTCTCTGAGGAGCAGCCTCCCCCACAGTTCTCACCATTCCGAGTCTGCAGTGTGACAGGCCGAGGCTGCTTCTGGCCTAGTAGGGCTTAAGGTAGGGGGTTCTCCAAATAAAGCAGTCTGAAGAGCAGATTCTGGGAGGTGCTGCAGCTTTAGGTGCATATGGGGCCTCGTGACACCAGGCTGCCGGGGGATGCTGGCCGGGCTCCTGTTATAATGAGCAGATGACTAGGATTTCCAACCAAATGCTTTATTTGCATTGGGATCTGGGCCTAGTCCCAAGTCAAGGCATCTAAATGTTAAACTTTTTTTTTTCTTTCTCCCCACTGATGTGGCAGTTTCTTCATGGCTTTTACCATTAGAGAGAAACCTTGATCCTTCTATCCCCTACTCATGGTGACTCTGTGGGATCCTATTTGTAGGCCTGGAGGACCTTTCTCCTTGTAGTATTTAGGAAACGTGTTTACTCAAAAGTATTAGTCCAGTAAAATCTATTCTAGTTAGAAGGTCAACAAAATGTCTGTTAAGCTTTTATTAAAACCACTGTGGCACCACCCACTGGAAGGAGGCCCGTGGATTCTGGCAGGGAGGGCTCTGTTGGCCGGGTTTCGGAAGGAACTGGAAGGTCATGCTGCATTCTTTAAAAGCTATTCCAGGTCCCGGCTTGCTTCTCTGGCGGCCGGCGTTTACCGCGGCTTGGGCGTTGTGCTGTGTTGCGTCCTAGTCGGGGGTCCCCCGAAGTTTCCAGCTTGTCCCCACGCTCTCCCATTTTGGAACCTCATCCCCACCTTTCCCCTGCTCTGTCTGTTCTCCCCGCAATCCCCACATCCTGGGAGTGGCCAGAATGGTTGTAGGTGTCCCCGTAAACTGAGAGGTGCAGGCACGCCCCCCTAAGGCGTTTGAATAGTAGCACCTGAAATGTCTCTCCCTCTGGGTCCTGTGTCACTATCACTAGAAAGTCCATTCTGTGGCTTACGGTGTGCATGGCCTGCCCTCCTGGGGTTCCAAGGCCGAGGGGAGGAGGTGGGGAACAAGGACAGGGCAGGCTCCCTCGCCTCTCTGGACCGCGGGGAAGGCAGCTTGAATCCGGGAGGGTTGCTTCACCCACGCTCCGCTTGCATCAGCTCCGATTCAAGATGCCTTTCCTTTTACTGCTGCTCCTAGTCTTGGGGCTCAAAGATTTGCTGAAGCCTCATGGGTCCCTGTGACTAGACAACCTGATGGTGCTTGCTGCCCCGCTGGCTGGCATTTGCGGCTTTCCACTGGTGAGCTGCTCACGGGAGCTGTGTCTGCACCTCTCTCTGGCTCTGGGAACCGCCCCTGACTCATGAACGGAATGATACCTCTTCAGGCTTTGTAGGGCTCCATATGCCTCGATGCAGTTGATGCTTAAAAACAGGCACAGAAAAAGCTCGAGATAGAAAGTCTTAGCTAGAGTTTCTGTCTATGCCAATGAATGGAAAATCATGTTTCTTGAAAAACATTCTGCCTCAGCCTTGTCGGCATCATCTTGATGTCTTGTCCTCTTTGGCCCCTGTGACACCCAACCTAACTGTGTCATCTTCAGATGGGAAACTTGAGGCCCAGTGAGGGGAAAATGACTTGCTTGAGGTCACACAGCCAGCTAGTGGCATAGCCCGGGGTAGAGCCTGCCACCCAGGGCCTTTCTTCAGGACAGCCTACCTGGCTGGTTGACAAGTGGCTGTAATCTGGGGCACTGAGTTTTGCTGGGGCCTCAGCACTGGCTGGGAAGTATCAGCAGTCAAGGGTGTGGGGGGGGAGGGGGTGCCTTGGTCTCTGTTCTTTTCAGCAGGAGTGATTCTTATGGATTTCCTGGCGAGGATCCTGGGGGTTTAGATGTGGCTTGAGCAAAGAAAACAAGGAGGGAAAGAGATTCTGTTGACACTGGTTTTTCAACTCTGGTCTGTCTTGGTGGTGGGATCAGGGTGAAAATGTAATTAACCAACCCTTGATTTCCCCGTCGGTGGTAAGAGAGAAATCTCAGTTCCCCCTGATCTTCAAACAGAGCTGGTTAATGAAATGTAGGTTCACATGAAGAGGCAAGACTAGAGCCCTTATCACTTTCTTTCACTGGCCCTTTAAGTTAAGTGCCAACTCAACACTACCTTCTTCGTTCAATTCTGAGTCAGTAGAAACAAGTCCATTGTCTTGGGGTGCTCGGGGTGCGAGTAGATATTATGGCTCCCTGCTCCAGCAGGGAGCAGACAGTCAGCCATGCTCCTAGAGCTCATGGCTCTTCCCCGGCTCATTGCTGTCCTGTTCTCAAAGGTGAGGGGTGGGTCAGTGAATTTTGTCAAGGTATGGTCTTGTAGGACTGGCTGGGGCACTTTCCTACAGGTTCTGCTATCTGTTTTAACCCGCCTCCAAACCCACGTTTCCCCAGTTCAGCTGGGTCTTGTGTCCCTTAGGAAGGAAGGAGACATCCCTGCAGGGGCAAAGACAGTGAGCCCTGTCTCCTGAGAGGCTGTTGGGGCAGTGTCTCTTGGGTGCCTTACCAGCCCTGGAGAGAGGATGTTTGCTGGAAGACTGGAATTTCAACCCCGTTGTCTTTGATTTTGTGACATTTCTGCTTGGAAGGGTTAACCCCTGCTTCCTGCATGTGTGCCAGCTCTCCCCTGTTGCAGGTGTTACCTTGCCACACTCCAGCGGGGAGTGCTGTTATGTAAGTGTGAAGAGCTCTCTGTGTGTGATAGAACCTAAGAAGTGCAACTTGAAAAGGGTGATTTGTGTGACGATTAACCTTTCTTTCTTTCTTCTTTGGGAGGAGGTGATCTGTAGACCCCAACTGCCTATGTAATGTAAATAGTGTACATTTAATTTATTGCTATGTTACCACATTGTATTTGTTAATGTATAAAACAAATTCTAAAAGGCCCACAAATGTATATTTTGTTGCTTATATGTGTCTTTGCAGAAATTGACAATAAATAACATATTTTGTGTCCATCAGTGTTCAAACTTCTTTGCTTGGGGCCCCTAAGCTTGAGCACCGCCCTTCAACTCCCCAGGCTTGAATGCTGGTAGCCTGCAGGTCATAGTGGGCCTGCAGATGTGTTATCTGGACCTGAAAAGTGTTTGAAGTAGTTTCTGAAGTTTAAAAACCTTAACCCCAAGCCCCACAAACTGACCATAATTAAAACTTTAAAAAATTAGATATTTCACATAAAATCTGAATTTTCTGCTTCTCTTAAAAATCAGATACTGACCCACTTCTTAGCAGTGGCGCTAATTGTTCAGAGCTCACTAGAGGCTGCTCCTTTCCTGGGACATTGCGTGTCCCACAGTCCCCACCACTCCCTATTGTTTACACCTGGGGCATTCCACTCAGTCCTGTTACTTGCTTGAGCTCTGTAATCAGATGAGCTGAGATTCCTTCAATTCATTCGTTTCCACCCTGCACTTTTCTTCCTTTTGTCCATTTTCTTTCCAGAGTCCTATTCACTGCTGTAGGATTCTTTCATGATTAAATTCCCTCTCTCCTGTTCTCCTTTGACTTCCAAAGTTCTTAAGTATACTTTGCTTTACAATATTTGGATGTAAATTTAGAAGTAAATCTACATTGTTTTTCTTAAGGAATTTTATGGTAAGTGATAGGACTTTATCTGTTGAGACTTGGTTGTGTGGTCTTCAGCAAAATACTTTCCTAGGTTTGCAGTTTCTTTTATCTATAACCAGAAAAATAATCCATATGGAAAATATGAGGATAAAAATGAGTTCAGAGTTTGGAGAGAGCTTTAAAAAACAAGACAAGTGTAGTTCAAGCACCAGAAGTTCAGTCATAATTGTTATTATGATAATAACTAATAGCAACTGACATTTGTTGAATGCTTACCATGCTCAGTATTCACATGCACTCAGTTCTGCTAGAGCAACATATTTGTTCCTAAAAATCACAACGTTTTACAAAATTGTGCAACTACAGGGCTTATGGAAAAAATAGGGCTAAAGATGTAATGCTTAGAAAACTTGTCAGTGACACATAAAAATAAGGTAGGTGCTCAATGAAATTGGCAGCCCAATTTTACTCATGACAAATGCTTGAGAAATACATAAATATTGCAGTGAACATGGCATTTTGCTTTGAAACAGACTTGAAGTTTGATTGTGGAAGTTGGAAGGGTTGCTGCGTGAAGAGGCTGGATGAGAGCTTTTCTGGAATCGGACAGACAGTGGTGACACCAGATGTGGGTGGGTGCGGCTTGTGACACATGATGTGCTATCAAAGCTGGCAGGTGTTTGAGGTGTGTGCACGCGGGTTTTGTGTGTTCCTACTCAGCTCAGTTCAGCTGGGTGCAGTTTGCTGTGGTCACATAGAATTCCTCAGGGACAAGTTGCATAAACAAACATACGATTTGAGTGTACTCAGTTTTTCCTCTATTGTATCAATTGCATTGGACCAAACTCCAAGTTCCAAAACAAGTTTCACAGCAGAACTATTACCTCATTAAGGCACATGTTGTTGTTTTCTCCATTTACTTTAAGTATCCATCAACTGTCAGTCTGGAATCCCAGTGATGTATTTACATGCTGACCTCAACATGCAGGTAAGTGTTGGGCGGTGGGGCTCTGGGAACATACTGCAAAGTTCATTCCAGCTCTGGTTTCTCTGCTCTCCTTGGAGCGGCTGTCCTGGGGCCCGTGCCTGCAGCGTGCGGCCTGCTGTCATCATATCCCTGCAACGTGTTGCCTCATGTGGGTGTATGGTTTCAGCCTTCATGAGACTTGGAAGAGTTTCTCAGAGTTTTAGGATCCATCTGTTGGAACTGTGGCTGCCAGTGAGGCACATAAACACCCCGTGCCCATCTGCACCTTGTGGTTGGCTGTGTCCTGGGTTCAAGCCTTCTTCCCAGAAGCCGGGGATCACAGATTCTCCAGAGCCTTTGCGGAGGTCAAACATCTCCTGCCTTGTGGGAAAATGCAGTGGAAGCCCAGATGCCATCCAGTGGGCCAGTGGCTGCCTCTCCAAAGCTTCAGACCCTCCTAAGCACTGCGAGCTCCCCTGCCTCAGTGTCTGTGCTGACGTTCTTTTCCGTAAGATGGGCCTCTGCTCCAGGCTAGGAGCTCGCTCTTAGAACTTTTGAAATCGGTTTTCCCGCCTCCTTGACCATCAACTCGAGCAGTCACTGGACTTCTCCAGGGGCTGCTGTTTTGCGTGCCCCTCAGGCTGTGCTCAGGTTTTCTTTCAATCTCATTTTTCCAGGGCCTGCTGTGTCCAGTGATGCTGCCAGCTGTGCTCTGGCCAGCTCTTCTTTGCCCTCTGGGTAGCTCCAACACCAGCATCACAACCAATTCTTTAACTTTGCAGTAACTATCAGTAGTTAAAGTAGTCTCATTTTGGTTCTGACTCAGTCCTGTTCCTTTTAAACTTCAGTTCACATTCACTTCAACTCTGGGCAGGCTGGTCTGGTGGACCTGGTGTCCTGATGACTGGCACTCCCTCCTGAACCAAATTGTATTGAGGCTCCTCTGACCCCTCTTTTCGTGATCATGTGATCTCCCCTGCCAGGTAAGTTTGAGACCCTTCTTTTCAACTGGACTGTTCTTGGCCTGCTCAGTCCTCAGGACTGTTCTTGGCCTGCTCAGTCCTGTTTTAGCAAAGAATCCTGAGAAATAGGTTTATTAAAATTTTCCCCAGCCCTTGACATCCAATCAGGTTGCTCTTCCCCTTCCTGAGATGCAAGCAAGCGCCTCTTAGTATTTTCCCATTTAAATTCCTCACCCAAAACTTTGATTAACCCCCCCCCCCCACTGTCCTTGTTGTGCGTGGAGTTGAGTGCAATGTCTTGCAATAACCTTGCATGAAGTTATCCTTGCCTGTTGAACTCCATCTGGTACTTTTTTTTTTTAACAGGTACTGGTCTGCCCTCACATCCATACCCCCTCCTCCTCCACCTCTGCACTTCCAACCAGTGTTGGAGTAGAGAAGAGAGACACAGAAGAGACCTCCTTTTGAGACCCGCCCCCTAGCACGAGTACCCTGTCAGCCCGGTAGCTCAGAGAAGCAGACGTGGAGACAGGAAAAGAAATGCAGGAGGGAAAGGCCAGTGAGAAGATGGGGCTGAACTGGGGGATGCTGGGAGAGCTGCTGGGCTGCCATACAGACCTGCCTGAGCAAGGGATGGAGAGATGGAGGAAGCAAGTCGTGCTACCTGGTACCGGGTTCTCTGCCCAAAGTGCCAGACCAGGTTATCACACAGGGCTTTTGAGAAGAGAGAGAAGTTTTATTGCTAATTCATTGGCAAGAAGGCAGGCTATAAACTCAAATTACCCCCCAATTAAGAAAGGAAATAAGGTTATTTATATAGGTTTTGGGGACTGAGGTGGAGAGTGAAGGTGTTAAATTTTAGCAGCTAAAGAGCCAGTTAGGGGCAAAGAAATGCGGACTTGGCTGGAGTTGGCACTTTCGTACCTGAAGCGTGCAGAGGCTTTGCTTCAGGTAAAGGGAGTCTTGAATTTCTGTGAGCAGGCTCCTGTGTCCCCTCAGTTTTGTATCTCCAGCTCAAGCCTCCAACCGCCTCTGAGTCTATAAAAGCAAGTCTCAGAGAAAACATCAGATGTCTCCCCCTCTCTTGTGCTTGTGGGTTTTGAGGCCAATGTATCCATTTAACCACAGTTATCTATGCACAGAAACACCTTTTATATCTGCCCCGGTCTAAGAAAAGTTCCCAATGTCCTTAGGGAGTCCTTTAGCCACAGTCGCCCACCATGGGGATCCTGCACATCCCAAGAATGAGCCTGAAACTAGTGTCCCCGAGGCCCCGGTCACTGGGTGGGAGCAGCAGGTGGGGAGCCCTGTTTTGGTGTGCTCCAAGTAGCAGAGGAATGGGCCTCAGGGCACAGCAGCTGGGGCGCGTGGTTATTCCACCCCCAGCTGTTGGGGACTTGAGAGGCTCACGGCTGCTATGTGAATGTGCCCAAATTTTGGTTGGCTGTAATTTATGCCCCATTTGTAGATGGGCCCACATTGGTGCGGGGCTTGGGGTTGAAGTCTAAGTTCCCTTTGTCTTGGTTCTCGCCTCTGCAAAACCAACCCTCCACTGCTTACTTTTGCTTGGCGGCCGTTCAGGCACCGCTGTTTGGTCACACGTTCTCTGCCGTGGGAGATGGAACGCAGGGCCCATTTCTCCCTCCCTGCTGTGAAGTCTACCTTGTGGCCTTCGGTTAATGCCATAAGAACTTCCAGCCCAGTCACCTCCTTGGGGTCTCTGCCCCCCTTGTCTTCACACTGCAGTGAGCATGGTGCTGCTCTGTGGCCAACAGTCCTCTCTGTGCTTGCTGCTCCTTTCTCTAGACACCAGCAGCCACAGGAGTCTTGGCAACACTAAGGCAAGAGACACCATTGCTGATCCACTGGGTAACGAGGCTGGACGACCCTACTCTTGTGAGAATAGAAAGGACTAGGTCTCCCTCCATGACCATGGAGCCAGACCTCTTTCCTATTGTCTGGGGAATGAGATGGCTCTGCTGAGATGCTGCCCAGTGGAGCTCTTGGCATGACTCCAGTTTGTCTGAATTTAAAATGTGGATCTGGTGTGCCATGTGGTGGCCTCCTCCAACATCTGCCCTCAGATACTGAATGTTGCACTTTGTGTCTCTGTGGTGGAACATTTTAGGGCATCAGGGCTAAGTTCCAGAAAGGAAGCCTTAGCTTAGTTACAATACCTAAGTGTGTTGACCAAAGAGGGGACTTCAGGTCCCCATTTCTCCAGGCAGAGAAGATGCCTGCTGGGAGCATCAGGGGCTGCAGAAACTTCACAGAAATTTGTCCCCAACTTTGGATCAGCCCCCCACTTTCAGAACAGGATACAGCCCCCACCTGGGAAGGTCTTCTTCTCTAGAAGCTCAGCTTTACCTGGTGAGATTGTTAAAAAGCAGATTTCAGACACCATTCCAGAGAGGAGAATTCAGTCGGTCTAGGTGGGGCCCATCTGCATTTTTTAATGAGCATGAGGGGGCTCTGATGCAGCCTTTCATTATGAACAGCCTTTCACCTGTTCAGCCTGCAGTCTCTTTATGTCTCTGTTATATTACAGGGACGGGGCGTGGCCCCCACAAGGTGTGGGGAGGTGAGGCGTGCCAGCCCTTCCTCACCTAAGGGCATTGTCATCGTTATTGTCAGGAACATGGAAAAGTCCCAGCAAGACATTAGTTCTTGTAGGAAAACTAAAGGGAATCACTAGAGAGAACACAATGGAGAAATATGCATGAAAAATGAAGCTTGTAAGGAGTTGTTTAAGATAAAAATGCATTATGGCTCTGTGGACAAAGCCGTTTGTAATAAGAAACACTGACAGAAAGAGAAGCATCGTGCCTTGGATAGATAGAAGGGCTTTGGTGAACAGAAAAACCAGATACTGAGAAAACTGAAAATTAAAATATAGCTAGAACCTCTTTTTCCAAACCAAAAAATTGATGAGATAAAAAGATACGATGTGAGATTGCAGAACCCTTCAGCAGCCTCCGAATCAAATGGAGATGCTGGGAAGCGCTGATGCTGACACCCATGGGTGACGTGTTCCTTCTCACTAATGATGCTGAAGGCCAAGTAATCTAGTAACTACGGTAGGTAAATGAAAGAATGTGGATGATGAACTGACTCCATCCAGTGGAATAATAACATGTAACAGCCCATACAAAAGAACTTGCAAAAACAAACTGCGACTCAAATGGCTCCACATGTGAACATTATATAAATGAACGATTAGGCAGACGCAGCAGGGCAGTATTAAGGGCAGACTCTTTATGAGAAAGACGGTAGGAAACCTGCTAAAATCATTAGACCAGATGAATTTTATTAATCCCCTGCAAGGCATGGCATTTCAAAAATTGAAATATAAGACTAACAAGGAAGTCTTCATAGCTTTGCTATAAAATATTGACTGGTAGGTTTTGCAAGAACTTATTAATATATCACTAAAAGCACCTAACCATTTAATAAACATGGAAAACTTAATGATGCTGAAGTAATATTGATATTGCAAAAGCTCCTTAGCAACCTTTTCCTTTCAGAGAAACCCCCCCACCCAGGCTTTATTAAATTATAAATGACAAATTAAAAGTATATATATTTAAAATATATATCTTGATATATATATAAAATTATGTATATAAATGACCAACACAAGCTAATTACATCTCCATCACTATATAGAGTTACCATTTATTTTCTCCTTTTTTTATGAGAATACTTAAGATTTACCCTTGTAGAAAACTCCAAATACACAATACAGAATTGTTAACTGGATCACCATGCTGTATATTAGATCCCCAGAATGTATTTATCCTACATAACTTCGACTTTGTACCCTTGATCAATATTCATGAGCTCTCTCCCCACCCCCCAGTAGCCACCATTTTCTTTTTCTCTCAAAGAGTTTCACTATTGTGGGTACATATAAGTGAGATCATGCAGTATTTGTCTTTCTCTGTCTGGCTTGTTTCTCTTGATTTAATGTTCTCCAGGATCATGAATGTTGTAGTAAATGTCGGGATGTCCCTCTTTTTAAAGACGTAGTAATATTCTATTGTGTGTGTGTACGTTCTCTTTATCCATTTATTCGTCAATGGACATTAGGTTGTCTCTATATGTTGGCTATTCTGAATAGTATTGCAATGAACATGGCAGATATCTCTTCAAGATATCTATTTCAGTTCCTTTGGATACACATCCAGACATGGGATTGCTGGATCACAGAGTAGTTCTATTTTCAATTTTTGAGGAAGCTTGAGGCTATGCTCCACAGTGGCTATACCGATTTACATTCCCAACAACTATGAAGGAAATTGGACCCTTCTCTCACACCATATGCAAAAATCAACCTGAAATGGATTAAAAACTTAAATATAAGTCCTGGAGTTTTATAACTACTAGAAGAACACATAGTAGAAAAAGCTTCTTGACTTTGGTCTTAGCAGTGATTTTTTGGATGTGACACCAAGAGCAAAAATAAACAAGTAGGATTATATCAAATTAAAAAGCTTCTGCATAGTAAAAGAAGTGCTTTAAAGAGTGAACAGAGAACCTACAAAAATGGAGAAAATATCTGTATATATCTGATATGGAATTAGTATCCAAAACATGTAGGCAGCTCACACAACTCAATAGCACAAAAGCAAATAATCAGATTCAAAATGGGCAAAAGGGGTACAGTATAAGAAGAGGTACTCAACATCATTATTCAACAGGGAAATGCAAATCAAAGCCACAATGAACCATCACCTCACGCCTGCTACAATGGCTGTTATCATAAACACAAGATAAAATAGGTTGGCAAGAATGTGGACAAAAGGGAAGCCTCCGTGAGTTTTAATAATTTTGCTTTATCGAACACCTGCACCCCTATGTTTATAGCAGCTCTATTTACAATAGCTAAGCTTTGGAAACAGCCCAAATGCCCAAAAATAGATGACTGGATCAAGAAGATGCGGTACATATATACCATGGAATATTACTCAGCATTCAAAAAAGATAAACACATGCAATTTGCAGCAACATGGATGGTGCTGGAAGGGATCATGCTCAGCGAAATAAGCCAGAAAGAAAAAGAAAAATACCGGATGGTCTCACTCATAGCAGGAATCTAGAGAACTTAAATAAGGGACCAGGAAAAAGAATAACTATAAGAAAGTGAAAATCAAAATCAACAAAAAACTATGAACCAGAGACAGTTTTTGGGGAGTGGGGGGCAGGTGGGGAGGGATTGGGGTCAGAATGGGGGGGGTTGCAACTGTATGGGGAATATAAAAATAAAATTTATTATTTAAAAAATAATTGTGCTTTATCCTATTATTAAGCTGGTTGCATAGTATTCCACATTATGGATGTAAAAGTGTTGTTTAACCAGCGTTGTCCAATCTTTTTCAGCTGTAAGTAGTGCTACAAAGGACATGCTTTGACATCTGTCTTTGTGTGTACAGGCAAGTGTGTCTCTGAGTACCTAGAAGAAGTAGAGTTGTGACAAGGGGAAAGTGTATTTTAAATTTTGATAGGTTTTGCCAAGCTGTCCTCCATTAATTTAGTCCTCCACAAGAATGTATGAAAATACCTTATTTCTCTCACCCTCAATACACTTTTACCTTCTTGCCTATGTGGTAGGTGAATTATGGTAGTCCACTGTCGTTCTGACATATTTCAAAACCCATCAGAGTAACTGAACATCTTCCCTATGCTTAAGAGGTATTTGCCTTCCTTTTTCTGTGACGACTTCATTCCCTTTGTCATTTCTGTTGTGTTATTAGTCTTTTCTTACTGGTTTGATTTTTAAATATTAAAGAAATTAGTCCTATGTTATATATGAGGAAATATTCTTTCAGTTTGTTTTTGTCTTTTGGTTCATTTTATGCTGTGTAAAGTTAATTTTTTTTATGGAGTCAAATTTACCAGTTGTATCAGCTACGACTATATTCAGCTACAGGAAATAAAAAAAAAAAAAAAACAGTGACAATGGCTTGAACAGATGGGAGAAGATTTGTTCCATCACATGCAGGTAAAATTTGTGCTCCTCTGGAAAAGTGCATTGTTGAGAGCAATCCTTTTGGATTATTGGATTCTGATTCTATAGAAATTATAAATTTTAGATAACTGATAGTACAGCAAAATAATACTGGTCTGTAGACATGCAAATGAATTATGTGCAGAAGGATGGCTCTCCCCTCCCCCAATGTCCCCTGTTACTATAAAAAGACCCCAGGTTGCCCCCGTGATCATTTGCATGTGAACATTTCAATATCCCCTCATATTGTTGCCAGAGCTGGGGTCTGGCTATTCACTGCTTGAAAGTCAAAACCAGAGACAAGAATTGGTGGGAGGAAATCTGGTTTATTTTGGAGACTGCAGCCTGAGGCGATGGAGGCTGTTGTTTCCAAGCCCACCTCAGATCTCTCAAGACGACCAGGCAGTTTGAAAGGGGCTGTGTGGGCCACGTGGGTCAGCATGTTCTCATGTGATGTACTGAACATGGCCATGGTCACCCATGGCCATCTGGTGACCAGGCCCGTGTCACTTGTCAAGGGCAAGGGTTATAGTGTTTGCAATCTTGGTCCCAATTTCTGTTTTCCTTAAGTAAATGCAGAGCTGGTGATTCACTACAAAAGTTCTCCATCAGCCCTTGCCTGGTTTTCTAGTTTTGTCTGTGAAAAGATAAACAGGGCAGGGATGAAGAATTTCTCCAAGAATTAGGACAGAGAAAGGGCGAGGAACTTACGGTTAATGGACATGTAATGATTCTCTCTTCTGTCTACATCCTGCTCCTCATTTTTGAGGGGCAATGAGTGGAGGTCTGTCTTCGGAAACTCTCCTGTTGAATAGGGCCAGAGGTTTGGGGGCCCATAGGGGAGCAGAATCTTTCTGCTAACTTGAGTTGCCACTGTAACGGTATCATCCCAGTTGTTTATACACTAGAATTACAATTACTTGGAAATTTTGATGTCTCTAGCCTTGACAAAGGGAACCAAGTCATTCAGGAGGCGAGTCAAAAATCAAAAGAGGCTGAAAAACCAGGGAGGGGCAAAGAAATACAGACTTGGCCAAGGTTTACTGGCTAGTGCAGGGCATTCATATAAGTGGTATGAGGAGGTTCTCTACAGTAATGGGGGTTCCCAGCTTCTGTTGACACGCTCCTCCTGCTCCCCGCAGCTTCTCCTTGCCCTGCAGCCTCAGTTCCTAGCCAGCCTGGAGCTCAGCTCAAGCTTTTACTTGCTCAGCAGGACAGATAAACTTTTCAAGGAGAAAAGTTTAGATACTTTTTTTAATTTTGTGTTCTTTTGTAGTCTAAAAGCAACTTAACTAGCCTTGGTTAGCTAACTAACCTTGGTTAGTTAACCGACTTTAGCCTTGGTTCCAGCCTGACCCCACATGGCCCCGGAACTGCACCTCCACCTGTGGCACCTCCAGTGTTCTCATGAAGGCACAGGGCAGGGTGCAGGAGTGTCTGGGGTGGGTGTTTCCAAGATGCTCCTGGCCGGAGCCAGAAGGCTGTTGTCCCATCGGGCCCGCCTAGCTGCCCCAAGGACTGACTGCCCATGGGATAGTCCCAGCGATTATTACACGGTGAAGCTACTGGCAACTGGAGGATGAGATCACTTCCTCTATTTTCTGTCAAGTTCTGAGATTTGCATCCAACACACGACGGCACTGGCGCCCACCAAACCCTTCTTGCTACTAGACTGTAATACAGCTCGGGGGTTTTCAGTATCTGGACAAGATTCTTGGAGACTAGGGTCAACATGGCCACTGCCCCCTGAACTTGTGACTGCGAGGGGCACTGTGTCTTCCTCCTACCCATTCTTCTGTATTCCCCATCCATTAATGTTCAGCTCCTGTTTTGTACAAGCCTCCTTAAAATCAATAGTAGGGAAGCAGAAGAGACACATGCAGGGACACAGTATCTACCTTCGTTTGGCTGTAAAATGGGACACGAGTTGCCCAACTCCCAGCGCAGCACAGCGCAGCCTCCACGTGGACACGTAGTAGATGCTCAATAAACACACGTTGTTTTCTGAATTGAGCCTGCCTCAGAAATCACAGCCTCCACCAACCTTCTGTAAACCTTAACGCGTCAACAAAGCCTGGGCTCAGCAGCATGGCGATGGCGGGCTTGTGGGGAGCACCAGTGACTGCGCTGGAAGGACCTGGTGGGTGGAAGGGGCTCAGGTGAGCCCTGTCCGCTTTCCACACTGCAGGGCTAGTAACCAGGCAGGCGCCTCAGCACGGGCAGGGACCTTGATAAAGATGCCAGCTGATGGGCCCTGCCCAGACCTGCACATTCATTTTTTTTTCTGATGGTGCCTGGAATATGAAATGATTTATTCACATTCAAAGTTGAAATACAAGTTACATCGGGGCCTCAGCCCAGGCTTCTAGTAACAGCAGAGCGCGAGTGTGAAGAACAACCATCCCCTGCGCCCTCCCGCGCACGTGCTGTGGGGCCGGGCGGAGCGTCCGTGTGGGCCTCAGTCCTGCTCCAGGTGATTCTAAGTGAGCCCGGGAGCAGCACGAGGGCTGCGGGGCACTCGGGAGAGCTGAGTGCGGCTCTCGCCTCAGGAAGGCCAGCCTGGCCTTGTCCGCTTGGCAGGAGAGGTCAGCGCAGCCCACATTCTCCGTCTGTCCGGGACGTGTGCGCGTCTGTGGGAGGGGAGGCCCCTGAAGAAAAGCGGAAAATCAGAGGTCTGGCTCCACACGGGACTCAGAGTCTGGGGATCTCTGTGTTAGAAGCTCCTGGGAGCGTGAGGACAGCAGCTGCCAGGGCTGTGCGGAGCATCTGAGGACGCGCAGGTGTGAAGTCTCTCCATGAGCGGCGGAGGAAGAAGCCGGAGGAGGGTGAGGAGGGGAGCAGCAGGCCCTCAGGTAAGTGTCCTCTTTGTCTTACTGCAATGCCGCCCTCTCAGGACCTGCAGACGTTTCCTTCTCTCCCTCCAGTGATCCCGCCTCAGGAATTTGCCTTCAGAGACTTTTATTTCCCCCCTTATGACTGTTGGGCGCAGCTCTTGGAGTCTTGGGCTGTCCCTATCATAGATCTCAGAACCTTCTCTCTGTTCTCTCTGTCCTGGCTCCCTACAGAGCATGAATGATTTTTGCCATGAATTCATGACCTGCCAATCTTAAAAACATTGGCGGGAGAGGAGGCCCTGGTGGGTTGGGAATGGGGGGGCGAGATGCAAGAGCGTCTCTGGCCCAGGGGGGTAACCGGCAGGGCTGGTCCTGAAGGGGCTGTGGCCCCAGGGAGTGGGTGTTTAGAGGGTGTCCTGGGAGTAGGATGGGGTCTGAGCGAACTGACTGCTAGACCTGGAGTGTCGAGCTAGGAGTGGCAGCTGAACACCCCAACGCCCACCCTTTGGGAAATCAGAACTGAGCCAAGATTCAGGTGCACCAGGAAAAGGTGTCTGAGTCCTGCTTGAGAGAAGAGAAACGGAGTCCCCAGCTCAGGGCCCGCGGTCACTGGGCCTGAAGGGGGCTGGGCTGGTATGAGCTGAGGTGGCCTGGCATGAAAGTTGGTCTCTGCTGTGTGCACGTCTTGACTGGGCTCCCCTGTGCACCGTGGATCTCGCAGGTCCTGGCGTTTTCTCGCTGGCGGGGAGTGATCCCTGTGGTTGGAACCACCTGTGCTTGGAGGGCCTGGGCTGCTGCGGGCCAGAGGGAAGAGCTGCTGAGCTTCATGGGGGCTGGAGAGGCAGCCCTGGCCCCGGCTGGGGGAAGGGAGATGGGAGGAAGACTACCTCAGGGGCAGAAATGTGGCTTTGCTATTTAGCAGTGAAGGAGGAAGAAGAGGAAGTGGTCACCTGGAGTTCTTTGTACCATCCAAGGTGTCCACCTCAGCTTAGCTCCCTGCTCTGCCATCACCAAATGCAGACAACTACAGCCCTGGCGATGCCTGACCAGAGAACACACTCGTGCTTGAAGTGGGAAGGCCCCTCCGAATAGATCCTGGGACAGCTGCCTCTCTATATGTGAAGGCCCGGGCCCAGGACCCTGCCATGTTACCAGTCCATGTCCTATGACCCTCCCCTTCCCTGGGACCTCATTCCTTACCAGGATGAGCACACAGCCTGGAGCTGCCCTGCTTCACTGATTCCGGGAGTCTGCCCTGCCGGATCTGCTGCTGGGCCCCAGGGAGATCAATGTCATCGGGACATATAGGGCCCTCTCAGATGGCCTCTTGTAGGGTAAGGAAAAATGTCAGGCTTTTCTGCCCTCCCGCCATCAGGATAGATGATGGATCCTGCGGTCCCGAATGCATGCCTGATGGCGGGCACCTGGAGCAGGGTGAGGGCATAGGTAGATGGGATTCACCTGGGCTGAGACTGGGCTTTTAAGGGCGGCGTCACGGGGACGCCAGCAGAAGCTGAAATAGAAGCCAAGAAAGAAGCAGCAGAAGCCGAGAGAGAGAGAGAGAGAGAGAGAGAGAGAGAGAGAGAGAGAGAGCCCAGATAGAGTGAAGACTTGCTGGGGGCTGGGAGGCCTGCCAGCCTCCCGGCCCCCCTGCACCTCTGCCTGCTGTGTACATGGTAAATCCCAGTAAAAGCCTGCAAAAAACCACTGAGGACTCTGACTCCTCCTTTACCAGGTCTGCATGGGATCAGAAAACCTGCTCTGTGTCCATTCCTGACCCTACACCGCTCCACTGTCTTCCCCCATTTCCGCCTCCACTGCCGCCTCCCATCTTGGCTCAGTGAAACTACGCCCAGAGATTTCTCCCCCCACTCATGCCCATTATAGAGGCCCCCCAGCAGGGACAGTGCATACCCTCTGACCCCTGTCCACCCCGGACACTTCGAAAACAACAGGGTCATTTCCATTGCAGAGGGAGTTAGAGGGAGGTGAGGGGGATGAGCCCCTTTCAGATGTCCTTCCATGGGATGGTCTGTCCACACAAGGCTACCCAGCGAGTGCTGGTTGGAGGTACCGGCTCCCGTGGCATTGTCCTGGTGTGACAGTGAGACAAAGCAGAGCAAGAATCACTTTAAACTTCAGGGTACATCTAAGCACCTGATTTGCTGAATGAGGCGGGTCAGTGCTGGGTCCAGTTCATTTTTCATATGCTTGAGCTTTCCTGGTGTACCCCATCCCTCTGGGGTTCAGTGGCCTGGTGACATTGTATTTGTCAGATAGGTCCCATCCCAGTGATAGCAGGGCCACCAGCTATGCAGGGGTGTGGGAGGGAGATCCATGCTACCCCCATGCCTCCTCCACCCTCAGGCCTCTTGGAGTGAGTGACTGTGTAACCAGATACCTCCAGTGACCCACCCAGCCCCCTTAATACCCTTCATGGACAGATGCCCCCACAACCTGGGGCAGAAGAGGCATCAGGGGCCCTAGAGGTGTCAGTAGTAACAGTCACAGCAGCCAAAGAGAGGATATAGAGACAGCGGGCAGTGGGAAGCTTCCAGGAAGAGCTGGTGCCTGTGGTTGAACTGGAAGAGGCACCTGGCACAGGCCCAGGGAGGCTCTGGCTGGGGTGGGAACCCCAGGATGACCAGGGGGGTGCGGCTATAGAAGGTACCACCAGGGGGCGATGGAGAGGGGGCGATTCCACAGTCATTGGTATCCCTGAACAGCCTTTATGGGAGGCGCCCTGTCCTGCCCATTCTCACTCTTCTTGCTCCCAGCCCGCAGTTTGTGAGGCTGAGGCAGGACATGGAGGAGCAGCAGGTGTCCCCTCCCACGTGCTTCCTGACCCTTGATGGCCACCAGCAAGTATGTTGTTACAAGGAAAGGTCCAAGGCCCTGTTAACTCCTCAGTTCATGCAGTGCAGGTGCCTTGTGCCCTGAGCAGGGATCCAGGCTTGGTGACCTCCCCGAGGTGCTCTTAAGGTCAGCCCCACCCCTGGGGGCCATTTCCCCACTGACTACCCTCCAGCCCAAAGAAGGGGAGAGGAAAGAGTTCCTGTTCATTAAGGTGGTGGTGGTGGTTTTTAACAAAATGGGAAGCACAAATAAAGGGTTTCTCTGAAAAAAAAAAAAAAAAAAGTAAATATTCTTTGGGTCTGGTGAATACGCAAATGTGCTGACGCCTGACATTTCCATGCAGGGTGTGCTTGCGGCTCAGGTTGTCAGTGAATATGGAGACTATCTGGTGTCAGGTCCCGCCTGGATGTAGGGTCAGTGCTATGTAGACTGGGGCTGAGAAAATCCTCTAGTTAACTGGATGGGAATGTGGCCCGGAATCACTCAGCGTGATAAATAAGAAAGCAAGCTTCCTTTCTAGGGTCCTGAAGAAAGACCTGGTATTTAAATTATACTAGAGTACAGAACATGGAAACTATGTGATTTGAAACTTGCATAAATTTTTATTCTCTCACAAGTGGATTCTTATCATGGCCAGCTTTTTTCTTTTCACACAATATCCCAGGAATGATTGAGTCCCTCTCTACGTGAGACAGCTGCTCTCAATGTGTCCCTTTACAGCTGAGGTAACTTTGTTCCCCTTGGTGGAGGGGACTGGTTCCCAGCTTTCTCCACTCTGAAGTTAGTATTCTCCCTGTTGTTAATAAAGATCTTCAAGGGTTTTACTGAGAAATGTGCTTAAACCATCACATTTCATCTGGAATCTCCCCTGTATTCTGAGCTTCCGTTTACTTGCAGTTTTCATTTGAAAAGGAAATAGTGTTTCCTTTTGTTCAGGGGAAATAGTGGCTTTTTCTTCCAAAACTTACAAATTTATCAGTCCTTGACCATTTAAGTTCCCACTTTAGGGCCTCTTGGTGACGTAGGGTTTAAGTCTCAGCATTACCACTGCTATGTCCTAAGTTTGATCCCCAGCCAGGGAGGTGACCCACGTGGCACAACCGACCTCTCCTGTCTTGCCTGCTTCTCCCCTCAGCAGTGTACTTCAGTAGATCCACCTGTTCTGCTCCCCACTCTGTCTCCAGTGAGTCTTCTCACCCCCTGCACATCTATCTACATCCCAGTCTTCTAGGCCAAAACAAAAAAAACAAAAAAAAAGTTTCCACTTTATTCCTCAGTCATGTCAAATATTTTAGTACTTGTATTTTCAGAAATGGAAACAAGGAGTGTTTATGTTCAGCTATTTTTAAATCTATAATGTAACACAGTACAATTGAATAATGAAATTAAGGAAAAAATGAGGGGTTTGTATAAAAAAGAAAATCTTCACAGTGTTTCCCTCTTGACATTAACCTTCCTGTTTCTTGAGGTGATCTGCTTCTTCCACTCTAAATTAGTGGTAATTCTAGAGAATCAGTGGAGTAACATTTCAAATATTTAAATCAGATCTGTTCCTCATTTTTGGTTCAGTAGTACTTTGACAGTACATTAAACATCTGCAGATTGCAAACACTTCCAATGTGTTCTACAGGGCCTGTCAAAAAGACAGCATTTGGAGAAATGGTACTCCATAACCTTCTAGACTCTTCTAGCATCTTCTCTGACAAGCACATACTGGATGGGAAATGGTAGAAACCCCAAATGATTCATCTTTCTTTTTATCATAAACAGGTCATGCAATCTCAGACCTGAGCCTGGTCACCTAATAGGAGCAAAGACAAGAACCCTGGCATGAGAAGAGAAAGGAGACCGTGTTTGTAACCCAGGTAGGTGGGGATTGATGCCGCCGATGACACAGATGAGCGGGTCAAGAGGAAGCCCCACTTCCATATGTGGTTTGGGGAGTTTTGCTTTGAAGGGATGATGTTGGGAAGTCTGGGGTTTAGTGATCTTGCTCTCAGAGTGGGACATCGGCCCCTTCCTAATCAAGCTCCAAATCTTGTGAGGATTCTTCTCCTCCAGTGAACTGTGGCATTTACTGTGAGAGCCAACAGCCTCCCCAGGTAGAGGTGAGTCTGTGTGATCTGACCCCTCGTCCATTGCTTGAAGAGGCTGCTCATGGAATTCCCCTATGGAGGAAACATGCAAGTTTCTTACTATCTTTAGGTCTCCTGGAGACATGCACAAGTTCCCCAACAATATTGGGGATGTAGGCTAGACTGACCCTCCCATCAAATCTTTTGTGAGCAGGTCCCCCTTAGGAAACCTCCAATGGACTAGTACCTGACTCGGTCATCAGGATGTACTTGGGGCCTCACAGTGTTGGCCTTAATTAGCTCCAGGGTAGAATTTCCTAGTCACTTCATTAAGACATAATTGATGCTGGGCTCTACCAAAGGCTAGCTGAATGTCTCTGTGGGTGGGACATAGGAAAGTGAAATTTCTGAAAACTATGTAAGTGATCTCAGTTTGAAGCCAAGGCTGGTTATTTTACACATTGCCAGTGAAGACACTAACAGCTTCTCCAAAGAGGACAGTCTGTTCATACTGGCAAGTTGAGAGGGCACTAGAGAAGGCAGTGGTGTCTGAACAAGGCTGTTTTGAGAAAACAACACATCTTGATCCATGAAAGCAAGGTTTACTGAGCACCTACTATGTGCTCACAGGTATGAGGACTCACTGTTTCCGGGGTACTGTTCTGGGAACTTCACATCTACTATGTGAGTTAATCCTTATACTCCCCCTGGGCTTGGGATTTCTGTGTTCCTCTTTCCCTGGGGTAACAGAGGCCGGCCTTGCCTTGTGTGAGTAGATTTTCTTTCTCTCCTTCATGATCACTGGTCATAAAATAATGTGGACACGATGGCACAAAAGTGAGTGGACAAGTGGGAGACAAAAAGGCGAGGCGATTAGTGGTTCTGAAGGAATCTTGATGGGTTGTGTATTTGTATTCATCATGTTCATGTTTTTTTTTAAGATTTATTTAGTTTTATACAAGAGCTGGGGTACAGACCAGAGGCGTGGGAGGGTGAGAGGATTCACCAGAGACAGAGTGGGGAGCAGAACAGGCAGAGCTACTGAAATACACTGCTGAGGGGAGCAGCGGACGCAATAGGAGAGGTCTGCTGCACCATGTGGGAATCTCCCTGCGCTGCAGAGGCTGCGGACAGCTTCAAAGTGCTGCGCTTAACCTGTTACGCCACCAGGGAGGCCCCATCATGTTCATTTTTAATATGTGCACAGCAGTGCGCCCTGGGCATGGAGGACATTGTGCTCCTTGTTATTTTGGAAGTGCCATTTTAACCAGAAAGACACAAATTCACAGACAGAATCTTAAGATCTTTGATTTCCTTTATTTGATTAACAACATCAGAAATTTGCAATTGTGGATGCCAATTGGACTCCCGTAGCAGATGGCTAAGACTCTGATCTGTTCAGAGGGTTGGGTGTTGATGTGTTTATCAGGGCTATTTCTGGGCCTGAAAGTTCAGTTACACAAAATTGAAGATTTTCTATTAGTTTTGAAGCCCCGTTTAGGCACAGGGCCATATTCTGGATGCAAATTGTGGGGCAGTTTAGTCTGTACTCAGTTTTTGACCTGAAATATGAAATGTGGAGGTTGACAACCACCGGAGGTCACTGTGCAGTCCACCGTGCCCACACTGTGAACTCAGGTGTGTGCATTGGTTGAGGTGCAATCAAAGCTGGTTGTCCTGAGGCCAGTGACTGCAGAGTTTGCCCTGGAGGGGCAGCGTGGAGAAGTCCTCTGTGCACGTGTGCGGTGTTGGCGGGAACCTGGAGGTGCACGGGGCACCACGGTGAGCAAATACTGATGAAGTCTGTCCAGTGAGGGCAGAGGTGCTGATGTTCCATGTCATTGGGGCGGGGGGAGTCAGCACAGAGTCCTCAGGTCACCCTGCATCTGTGCCATTGTCAGGGAACGAGATGTGCTCAGAGTGAAAGGTGCTGCTGAAGCACATTCTGATTTTCAGGGTTAATTTGAGTAGACATTCAAAAGGATGGTGATGAAGGAAACGTGGTTAGAACTGCAGCTACAGGAGCTGGAGCAGAGGTTTTGTGTGGAGGACGGGAAGCCATGTAGGGAAAGTATTTGATTTACTGTAACTTCAGGAAGTTGTTTTAGTGTTGAAAACTTGTTGACTGTTCTTAACAACTATTCTTAATTTTACTTTCTCAGTTTGAGTGTGTTGACTCTGGATTATGTGCTGGTAGTCTACACAGGCTGCCAAGGCATTAGATAACCTCAGTCTAGTGGCCTCCTGTGTAATTACTGTAGCCCTGGAAGCACAGATGTAAATTGTCACAATTTTCTTTCATTTGTAAGCGTGATTTAGCAACTGTCCACCCAGGCTAGGAATGATGGTACAGGTGAGATGGTGCAGGTGTGATGGTACTGTTATAGGACAGGGAGAGGGGCAGCCCAAGCCCCGCAAACCTGCCTATTCTAAATGGGTTCTGCCATCCGCCGCATCAACAGAAAACATAGGAGACTTTAAGGGGAAGGAACTTTAATAAAACTAGGAAACAATACAGGTAAGGCAAAGAGTCTAGTTTCTAAATGAAGCACCCAAAGTTACCCGTCCCCTCGTGGGTAAAACTCCATCCAAATGGGATCGGCCCAGAACAAGGCCCCAAAGCCTGCCACAAGTCTAAAGCATCTTCCAGTGGGGACCCACAGAAAAGGGTCACAAACAACCGGACAAGCCCGGAAGGAAAAGAGCAAAATCAACATCAAGATAAAAGCTGCCATTGTCACCTCCCCACGGGTCTCACCCACATCTGTGTCACCCAGTCCACGACCAAAAGACAAGCGCAGTTTCTTCACGTGTCTCTAGGCTCCATGCGCCTCTTCCAGGTCTCCTGGCTCCATCCTGCTTCCTTCCTCAGTCTCTTCTCCTGCTTCTCCTCTTCCTGCTCAGCTCCACCCTCCCTTGGGTGGGGCAGAGAACCTCCCCCTTTCCTGGGGACCACCCTGTTACAGTACAGCAGTCTCGTGTCTCAAAACCACCCGATAATCAACATGCACAAATCATAGGTCCTCCTTCCATGATGCGTGTGATAGCAGGAGAGAGGCACATTCAGTGATGATGTAAATGTGTCGCTGGCGTGTTTCCACCAAGGTGCTCCACTCACAATGATAGTGGAATTTAATAATGTGTTTTAAGGAATGCAATACATCTGTTTCTTCTGGTGTAAAAACATGTTCACAGATTGGTTAAGGAAAACAGCTTAATTGACAGTAAATTAAATATTTATGCCAACGAGTTAAGTACACAATACCTTCTGAAATTGCTAAGAAGGAGCATCCAACTGAAGAAAAGTTTTACAACTGGAGCTCAAATTATTATTGATTGGAGGTCACTTAGGGGGATTTTTAGTTTATTTCAAATTTTATAATTTTACACTTGGTTTAAAAACTAAATGTTTCTATATAATTGTTTCCTGTCATAACACATTTAACAGTCTAAACAAGCCTTCATTTCCTAAATCAGAATTCCCTTGGGCTGGGCTGGGCTTTCTGTAAGAGTCTCACAAGCTCAGTCTCATGATTTCACAATCATGAACTCTGATCTGCAGCCGCTAGGGGAGAATCCACTTCCAGGTCCACTAAGTGGTTGGCACAATTCATTTCCTTATGGTGGTTTCCACATGAACCCCTCCTGGTTGTGCCTGGTGTCCTCCAAAGAAAGAAAATATTATTTACTCAACATTTTACCTCTGATGAATTATTATATATTCAACTGACGGGATCACCATGGCATTTTACATAATTTTCTTGTCTCATGGGCTCAAATTAATTATCCATTACAGAAGTTTAAATTGAAAGCCATTCAGTGAATTAATGAATGGTGATATCCAGTCTTCACCCTGCAACTTCCATCAACCACACCCACATATCTCCCACTGTGATCTCAATCTCTCCACTCCTGTATTAGTTAATCACGAAGGATAATAGCAGGGAACTCTCTCCAAATGACTGGTTGGTTCTATCATGTCTATTCTATGCATTTATTTTCATTAAAGTAAAATTGGTTTACAACACCGTATATATATACGATTTAGGGATATATATTCATACCTCTTTATATGTATGTGACAACAGCATGCCCAGTACCAAAGCACCCATAACCCTCCACCAGAGTCTTTGGCTCCCTCCCTGCTTTGCTGCCCTTCTCCTACCTCTGCTGCAGGGGCCTTGCTGCCCTAGCCAGGTAAGACACTGGCTAGCAGCTAAGAAAAGGGCCTCACACCATGGGGCTGAATAAAAAGGGCCTCACACCCTGGGGCCAAAGACTTTTAAAGAGCCTCAGACCTTGGGGCTGAAGATTAAACATCCCTTTGTTTTTTGTTCTTGGTCATAAAAAGAAAAAACCTTATGGAATATACATTGGGAAATAAATTATACGTATAAGAATATTGTAAGTACATGGCACGGAGAATTAGTTACTTAAAAATTAAACATTGAATAATTTGGCCCACTTGACAATGGGAAATAATTACTGTGCTAGGGCATGTCTGATAAGCAACCCAGAGCTGGTCATAATAATATTCCTCATATGGAAGTTCCGTAGAGAAGCCTTGTAATGAATCACGAAGTTGATTACGTTAGGAGTTTCTAGGTAGAAAAGTTCTAACAACTGATTACCGGGAAGCAACTGGTCTCTAGCTGTAAGCCATAGAGATAGAGGAGTCTCCTGATATTGTAGCCTTGGCGATGGGCGGTAACAAGGACTGTTAGCTGACCTAGGTAGTTGTTTAGGTGGGGGGCGGGGAAAGGAGGGCTTGGGGTAAAAATAAGGGGGTTGTAATTGTATGGGGAATATAAAAATAAAATTTAAATTAAAAAATAAAAAAATGCGTCTAAGTTTTAATTATCTATTAACTTTTTTTAATTTTATTTTTTAAATAAATTTTATTTTTATATTCCCCATACAATTGCAACCCCCTTATTTTGACCCCAATCCCTCCCCCCCCCCCCAGAGTGTCTCTGGTTCATAGTTGTTTGTTGATTTTGATTTTCACTTTCTTAGAGTTATTCATTTTCCTGGTCCCTTATTTAAGTTTTCTAGATTCCTGCTATTAACTTTTAAGGTCGTTTCTTCTCTTAAAAACATGTAGGCAACAAAATGTCTATGGGAAAAGAATGTACTGATTGTTTTTGTTTTGCTTCTATGCATATGATGATGTAACCCATTGCTTGCCTTAAACGTATAAATAAAGACCCGCTGAGACCCTCAGCAGGAGATGCTTGCACCAATGTAACAGTGGATTGTATCTGCCTCACCTTCCCCTTTTCCCTTCCCTTCAGCCCCTAAGAAGTTTCTCCTAGGCCGTCTCATCCTTTCAGGGACACCTGACCCGACATTTTGCTGAAAGCTGGTCTTGGACATACCTCCACACTCCACCCCCGCCTCATGGCTAGTTCTGTGGTCAGATTTCTAAGGGTTGCCATGGTTTAGCTTTGTCTGTTTTTTTTTTTTTTTGTTTGTTTGTTTGTTTTTTATCTTCCACATAAAGTTCTCTGCTCTTTATCTTTCTGCTTTCTTTTACTTGCTATTAGCCTTTCTAGATCCATCCATGTTGTTGCAAATGGAAGCGTTTCATTTTTTTAATAGCTGAGTCGTAGTCCACTGTGTCTGTCTACTACATCTACTTGCTCTGCTCCTCTATCAATGGGCACTTGGGTTGTTTCAATATCTTTGCTATTGTAAATAGTAGCACAGTGAACAGAGGAGTGCATGTACACCTTTGATTTTTGTTTTTTGCATTCTTCAGCTAGACACCTAAGAGTGGAATTGCTAGGTCATATGGCAGTTCTATTTTTAATGTTTTGAGAAACCTTCATACTACTTTCCATAGGGGTTTGGCTGGTTTAAATTCCCACCAGTAAGTATATGAGGGCTCCTTTCCCCCACATCCCTGCCTATACTTGTTTCTGGTCTTCTGGTGTGGGCCATATGTATCAGTGTGAGATGGTATGTCGTTGTTTTCATTTGCATTTCCCTGATAATAAATAATAAGCTTTTTAATATACTTGTTGGCCATTTGTATGTCTTCTTTTAAAAATGGTTAGATTTTTCTGCTCATTGTTTGATTGGGTTATTTCTTGTTGCGTTTAATGAGGGTTTTTTTTTTTTTTTTTGGTAGATCTTGGATATTAGCCCCATATCAGAATGATGATGTGCAAATATTTCCTCCCATTTGGTAGGGTCTTTTTTTTTTTATATTTATATGTATGCATTTTTTTTATAAATTTTATTGTTATATTCCCCATACAATTGCAGCCCCCCCATTCTGACCCCAATCCCTCCCCTCCCGCCCCCGCCCCCCTAAAAGTGTCTCTGGTTCATAGTTTTTTGTTGATTTTGATTTTCACTTCCTTATAGTTATTCATTTTCCTGGTCCCTTATTTAAGTTTTCTAGATTCCTGCTATGAGTGAGACCATCCGGTATTTTTCTTTTTCTTTTTGGCTTATTTCGCTGAGCATGATCCCTTCCAGCGCCATCCATGTTGCTGCAAATTGCATGTGTTTATCTTTTTTGAATGCTGAGTAATATTCCATGGTATATATGGACCACATCTTCTTGATCCAGTCATCTATTTTTGGGCATTTGGGTTGTTTCCAAAGCTTAGCTATTGTAAACAGTGCTGCTATAAACATAGGGGTGCAGGTGTTCTTTGGAATTGATGTTTCTGTGTCCTTTGGGTAAATACCTAGGAGTGGAATTGCTGGATCATATGGAAGCTCTATGTTTAGTAGGTCCAGAAATCTCCACACAGCTTTCCACAGTGGTTGGACCAGTTTGCACTCCCACCAACAGTGTAGAAGAGTTCCTTTTTCTCCACACCCTCGCCAGCATTTGTTGTTGCTAGTTTTTTTAATATGTGCCATTCTCACTGGTGTAAGATGGTATCTCATGGTAGTTTTGATTTGCATTTCCCTGATGGCAAGTGATGTTGAACATTTTTTCATATGCCTGTTGGCCATTTGCATTTCCTCTTCAGAGAAGTTTCTTTTTAGCTCTTGTGCCCATTTTTTGACTGGATTATTTTCTTTGTTGTTGTTGAGTCTCATCAGCTCTTTGCAGATTTTTGTGATCAGTCCTTTATCATTAGTGTTGGGTGCAAAAATGTTCTCCCAGTTGGTGGGGTTTCTCTTTGTTTTTGTTATTGTCTCTTTTGCTGTGCAGAAGCTCTTTAATTTGATGTAGTCCCAGCTGTTTATCTTTGCCTTCACTATCACTGCTTTGGGTGATGTGTTTGTAAAGATGTCTTTGATGTGCAAATCACGTAGTGTTTCGCCTATATTTCCTTCTATATATTTTATGGTTTCAGGTCTTATGTCTAGTTCTTTAATCCATTTTGAGTTGATTTTTGTGTATGGTGTGAGGTAGTGGTCAAGCTTCATTCTTTTGCATGTAGCGACCCAGTTTTCCCAGCACCATTTATTGAACAAACTTTCTTTGCTCCAATGCATAGTCTTTGCTCCTTTGTCAAAGATTAGTTGACCATAAATCTGTGGGTTTATTTCTGGATTTTCTATTCGATTCCATTGGTCTGTATGTCTGTTCTTGTTCCAATACCATGCAGTTTTGATGATTATGGCTTTGTAGTATAGTTTGAAGTCTGGGAGTGTGATGCCTCCATTCCCTTCTTTTTTTTTCAGGAGAGCTTTGGCTATTCGGGGTTTTTTGTGATTCCATATGAATTTAATCAATAATTGTTCTATTTCTTTGAAGAATGACATTGAAATTTTGATTGGAATAGCATTGAATCTGTATATTGCTTTTGGAAGGATGGCCATTTTAATAATGTTTATTCTTCCAATCCACGAGCAGGGGATGTCTCTCCATTTCTTTGTGTCTTCTTCTATTTCTTTTAACAGTGTTTTATAGTTTTCTTTGTATAGGTCCTTTACCTCTTTTGTTAGATTTATTCCCAAATATTTGATTTTTTTTGTTTCAATAACAAAAGGGATGGTTTTTTTGATTTCTTCTTCTTCAGATTTATTGTTTGTGTATAGGAAGGCTACTGACTTTTGCGTGTTGATTTTGTATCCTGCCACTTTACTGAACTGATTGATGAGTTGAATTAGCTTTTCTGTGGAGTTTTTGGGGTTCTCTATGTATAATATCATATCGTCTGCAAATAGTGATAGTTTGACTTCTTCTTTTCCTATTTGGATTCCTTGGATGTCTTTCTCTTGTCTTATTGCCCTGGCTAGGACTTCCAGTATTATATTGAAAAGCAGTGGTGAGAGTGGACATCCTTGTCTTGTTCCAGATCTTAATGGAATTGCTTTCAGCTTTTCACCATTGAGAATGATACTGGCTGTTGGCTTGTCATAGATGGCCTTTATGATGTTGAGGTATGTTCCTTGTATCCCAAGAATTTCAAGGGCTTTTATCATGAATGGGTGTTGCACTTTGTCGAAAGCTTTCTCAGCATCTATTGATATTATCATATGGTTTTTATATTTCTTTTTGTTGATGTGTTGGATAACGTTGATTGATTTTCGGATGTTAAACCATCCTTGTGCCCCTGGAATGAATCCAACTTGGTCGTGGTGAATTATCTTATGGATACATTGTTGGATTCTGAAGCTAAAATTTTATTGAGGATTTTTGCATCAGTGTTCATTAGGGAGATTGGCCTGTAGTTTTCCTTTTTTGTGTTGTCCTTGTTCAGTTTTGGTATTAGTGTAATGTTGGCTTCATAAAACGTGTTTGGTATTGTCCCTTCCTTCTCAATTTTTTGGAAGAGTTTGTGAAGGATAGGCACTAATTCGTCTCTGAATGTTTGGTAGAATTCATTTGTAAATCCATCAGGTCCTGGGCTTTTGTTTTTGGGGAGGTTTTTTTTTTTTTTTTTTTTTTTAAATTTATTTATTTATTTATATAAGCACTGGGTACAGTCAGAAGTGCGGGAGGGTGAGAGAATTCACCAGAGTCAGAGGGGAGAGCAGAGCAGGCAGACGATGTACACTGCTGAGGGGAGCAGCGGGCGGCAGGAGAGGTCTGCGCGCCATGTGGGACCCTCCTCTGGTGGCCGGGGAGCAGCTGGGGATCCAACCGGCGCTGCAGAGGCTGCGGGCAGCTTCGCAACCCAGCGCTCAACCGCTGCGTCACCGGGGAGGCCCTTTGGGGAGGTTTTTGATTACCATTTCAATTTCGCTGCTTGTAATTGGTCTGTTTAGGTGTTCTATTTCTTCTTTATCTAGCTTTGGGTGATTGTAGAGTTGTAGGAATTTGTCCATCTCCTCTAGATTGTTAAACTTGTTTCCATATAACTGTTCATAGTAGTTACTGATTATTCTTTTGATTTCTGCTGTGTCCGTTGTGATTTCTCCTCTTTCATTGATGATCCTGTTTATTTGTGCTTTCTCCCTTTTTTCCTTTGTGAGCCTGGCTAGGGGTTTGTCTATTTTATTGATTTTTTCAAAGAACCAGCTCTTGGTTTCATTGATCTTTTGGATTGTTTTTTTAGTTTCAATTTCATTTATTTCTGCTTTGGTTTTTATTATTTCTTTTCTTCTACTGGTTTTGGGGTTTTTTTGTTGTTCTTTTTCTAGATCTTTGAGCTTCGAGATTAGGTTGTTTCTTTGCGTTCTTTCTTGTTTCTTGATGTGAGCTTCTATTGCTATATATTTTCCTCTTATTACTGCTTTTGCTGCATCCCATACATTTAGGATATTGGTGTCCTCCTTGTCGTTCAATTCAAAAAATTTTTTAATTTCTTCTTTAATCTCCTCATTAGTCCAATGGTCTTCCAGTAGTGTGGTTTTTAATCTCCATGAGGTAGGAAAGTTCCTTGCCTTCTTTTTATGGTTTATTTCTAGTTTGATGCCTTCATGGTCAGAAAAGATGGTTGATATGATTTCAATCTTGGTGTATCTGTTGATGTTTGTCTTGTGCCCCAGTATGTGATCGATTCTGGAGAATGATCCGTGTGCGCTTGAGAAAAATGTGTACTCCGTTTTTTTGGGGTTTAGTGTTCTATACATGTCTGTTAAGCCCAATTGCTCTAGGTCCTTATTTAGAGCTTTGGTTTCTTTACTTATTTTTTGTCTTGTTGATCTATCCATTGTTGATAGTGGTGTGTTGAAGTCTCCCACTACGTATGTGTTTTCTCTGATGTCTGTTTTCAGAGAGGACAACAGTTGTCTGATATATTTTGGTGCTCCTTCGTTTGGTGAGTATATGTTAATGAGTGTTATTTCTTCTTGAAGTATTGTCCCCTTGATCATAATGTAGTGACCATTGGGGTCTCTTTTTATCTTTTTGAGTTTGAAATCTGTTTTATCTGATATAAGTATAGCTGTTCCTGCTTTCTTTTTTGGTCCATTTGCTTGTAGGATTGTTTTCCATCCTTTAACTTTGAGCCTATTTTTATCTTTTGTAGCTAAATGTGTTTCCTGGAGACAGCAAAAGGTTGGGTTTTGTTTCTTAATCCAGGCTGCAACTCTGTGTCTTTTTATTGAAGAGTTTAGTTCATTTACATTTAGAGTTAATATTGATATGTTAACATCTGTATTTGCCATTGTGTTTGTCTTTCCTTTGATTTTATTTATTTATTCTTTTAATAACTTTTTTTTTGACCTTCTTTCATTGTTATTCGTCCCTCTGAGGTTCTGGCTTTAGGACTCCTTGTAGTATTTTTTGGAGTGGGGGTTTAGTTGCAATGAAATTCCGGAGTTTCTGTTTGTCTGGGAAGGTCCATATTCTTTCTTCAAAGAGGAAGGAGAGCTTTGCGGGATAGAGTATTCTTGGTTGGCATCTGTTTTCTTGGAGTCTGTTGACTATGTCCCTCCATTCTCTCCTTGCCCGTAGTGTTTCTTCGGAGAAGTCTGATGTCAGCCTGATTGGTTTTCCTTTGAATGTTATCTGTTTCTTCCCTCTTGCCAGCTTCATTATTTTTTCCTTGTCCTGGATTCTTGGGAGCTTTACTATTATGTGTCTTGCTGTATTTTTCCTTTCGTCGTGGAAGTTTGGTGTTCTTCTTGCTTCTTGTACATCAATTTTCAGCTCCTTCTTCACATTTGGGAAGTTCTCTTCAATTATCTCTTTGAATATTTTCTCTGTTCCTACATCTCTCTCCTCTCCTTCTGGTATTCCTATAATTCTTATATTTCCTTTCCTCATGGAGTCAGATAGTTCCCGAAGTCTTTCTTCGTTCTTTTTCCTTCGTACTTCTCTTTCCTTTTCTGTTTTGGTTCTTTTTATTTCTGTGTCTTCAAGATTACTTATTCGTTCTTCCATTTCATCTATTCTGCTTTCATTGCTTTTCCCAGAATTCTTTAGTTCTTCCATTAATTCTTTGATCTCCTGCATTTCTTTTACTTCCCTCTTTAGGGACTCAATTTCTTTCTTCTGACCATTGTTTTCCCTCTCTAGGGACTCAATTGCATTCTTCTGATCGTTGATTATTTTTCCCTTATCATTGTTTTCCTTTATGACTTCTGTCAGTTTTTTAATCACGGCAATTTTAAATTCTCTTTCTGGAAGGCTCAGAAATTCTTCCAAGTTATTGTCTTTGCAATCTGGGGGCTGGCTTTCTTTTTGTGGTGTGCTTTTTCTCTGGAGAGTTGCTAGGTTGCGTGTGGTTCTTCTCCTCCCTACTGTCTGTTTTCTAATTTGCCGTATGCGTTGGGACACTGTGTTGTTGGGACTGGCTGGCATCTTGGGTGGGCTTCTCTGTTCCCCTCTGGTTCCTCCAGGAGTCATCTGTCAGTTTCAAGCAGTCTTTACTGGAGAAAGGTCCCTTTCTAAAATGCCGATGTGGGGACACACTCCCCTGTACGCCTGGTCTGCCCCGGCGGTGGGTTCCTGCTCCCCTCTGGGCTTGGACTGCAGGCCAGAAGGGGTCTGGCGTGGGCGAACTTCCCCCGCTCACCTCTGGCTCCTGAGGAAGCCTTCTGCAGGTTGTCTTTACTGAAGAAATGTCCCTGTTCTAAAATGGTGATGTGGGACACACTCCCTGCGCGTCTGGTCTCAGGCACACTCTTCTGCGCGCCTGGTCTGCCCAGGCTGTGGGTGCTCGCTCTCCCTGTGGGCTCAGACTACTTGTTTGGAAGGGGCCCGGTGTGGGCTAACTCTCCAGCTGGCCACTAGCTCCTTCAGGAGCCTCTGCTGGCTTCAAGTCGCTAGGTGGCGCCAGAGATCTCTCCTAGAGCCCTTGGGGAGCTGATTTTCCACCCCGTGGGACAGGGAGCAGAGCGGGGATGGTAGGGTACACCTCAACGGCTTTGGGGTGCTGTGTCTGCCTTGTGCCCCACCGTCGTGGGGAACCCACGCCCCTAATTTCGTGCCCCGGGTCTCAGTTCCAAAGCCCTCAGTTCCAGGACGAGGGCTGTAGCCCAGATCAGTGGCGCGGAAATGGCGCCTTTTGAATCCCGCTCCCCTGCCTGGGCGCCTTGTTCCTGCTCACTCAGGGAGGGCCTCATCCGTCTCCCCGCAAGCCTAGGTCGCAGGCGCGGGGACCTGGGCAGCTGCGATCCGGTCCGGATCCGCGCCACTTTCCGCGCAAGCTTACCGGGCGGCCGGGGCTGTGTGCTGGTGCTGGTCTCCTCCTGGGGGGCCTGGCTCTCTTTAATGGCGCCTGGAGCTCACCTCCGCGGCGGATCCTGCAGGGTTCTCCACAGCTCCCGTTCACGGGGTGTGGTGGCTGCAATAGTTCCTTTCCACTCACAGACCCGCTTGCTGCGTCCTTTGTTCTTATTGGCTGTTTTGGTTTGTTGTTTCCCTCCTCTCTGCTGGTCGGAGAGTGCCGCCTCTGTGGGCGGGGGAGGGGAGCAGGGTTCTGCGCTTCCCTCCCTTCTGGTCCTCTTTTATGGCAACTTTCTTCTTTGGGCAGTTTGCTGGAGTCGTCCGTTTATCTTCCGTGTCCCAGTTCTCACTGGGACCTGCCGCTTTTCTTCCCTATTAACTTTTTTTAATGGGAGATCTTACTCGCAGCGTCTCCTCGCCGCCATGTTGCTCCGCCCTCCTCAGGGTCTTTTTTGTTTTAATTGTAGTTTCTTTGTGCAAAAGCATTTTAGTTTGACGTTTGTTTTACTTTTGTTTCCCTTGCCTTTGGATTTGAGGCCCCAAAGACCTCTGTGAAGCCAATGTTGTGGACTATCTTGCTTACATTTTCTTTGACTACTTTATGGTTTCAGCTCTTATATTCATGTCTTTATCCCATTTTATATTAATTTTGTGTATGGCAGGAGATAATGGTATAGCTGCATTCTTTACATGGATAATTTTATTGTCTAGCTCTGGCTCTAAAAGCTACGGAAAATAGTATGAAGGTATATATTGTACACCTCCTTTATTAAGTTTATTTCTAGGATTTAATTCTTTTTATACAATTATAAATGGTATTGTTTTCTTGATTTCCCCCCCCCCCCAGCTCATTGTACAGAAATGTAGTGGATTTCTGTATATTGATTTTATAGCCTGCTTCTTTTAAAGAAAAACATTTTCATATTCCCCTTGTACCTCAAGAGAACACTTTGTGTGTGTGTGCTTGTGTGTGTGTGTGTGTATAAGAACTGGGGTGCAGGCCAGAGGTGTCGGGGGTGAGAGGATTTATCAGAGACAGAGTGGGGAGCAGAACAGGCAGATCCACTGAAATGCACTGCTGAGGGGAGCAGCACGTGAGACAGGAGAGGTCTGTTGTGCCATGTGGGTTAGCTTAGTGGTGATAGTGCTGAGACTTAACCCCTAGGCCACCAGGGAGGCCCTGTAGCTTGCTTTTTTACTGCTTTATTGTTTCCAGTAGTGTTTTAAAGTGGAATCTTTAGGATTTTCTATGTATACCATGTTGTCTGCAAATCTAGTTTTACTTCTTTTCTATTTGGATTCCTTTATATCTTTATGCTGCCTAATTGCTCTAGCTAGGTCTTCCAATTGAATGCTAGCGTGAGAGTAAACACACTCGTCTTATACCTGATCTTAGAGGAAAAGTTTTCATTTTTTTCTTCATTGTGTGTGATGTTAGTTATGGGTTTGTCATATATGGTCTTTATTATATGAGGTATGTTTCTTCTACCCACATTTTAGTCAGACTTTTAAATCATAACTGGACACTTAAATGTTTTTTTTCCTGTCTATTGATATGATCATATGTTTTTCATCTCTCCCTTTGTTGATGAGGTGAATTCCATTGATCTTGTGTGAATTCACTGTTGTATCCAGAGTAAATGTCATAGGTTATGTTGTATGTTCCTTTCAATGTCTTGCTGAATTCAGTTTGGTAAGATTTTGTTAAGGATTTTTGCAAGCTTTGATCATCGTGGATATTGGTGTGAAGTGTATTTTTATTTTGGTGACATCCTTATCTGCTTTTGGTATCAATGTTGACCTCAGGTTTTTGGAGACATTTTCTCTTCCTCAATATTTTTCAGAAGTGTTTGAGAAGGGTAGGTATTAGTTTGTCCTTGAAGGTTTTTTAGAACTCACTAGTGAAACTATCTGGTCCTGGGCATTTGGGGTGGGGTTGGAGGTGGGGAGACTTTTGATCATTGTTTCAATATCTTTGCTTATAAATGGTCTTTATAGGTTTTTTATTGTCCTGATTCACTCTTGGGAAGTTGTATTATTCTAAGAATTTTTCTGTTTCTTCTAGGTTATCTAATTGGCATAAGGATGTTCATATTAGTGTTTTATGACCCTCTGTATTTATGAATTTATGAACTTATTGACATTTGTTTTATGACCCAAAATGTGATGTATCCTTTAAAAAGTTCCATGTGCTTAGAAGTATATGTACTCATGTTTTTGCAGGGTGGAGTACCCTATAAAATGTTAAGCCCATGTGGTAATTCCTCTTTTAAGATTGTTGTTTCCTGTTGACTTTGTTTTATATGTCCATTCATATATTTGGGTGTTGAAGTCTCCTCCTTTGAGCTTGATTTCTATGCCTGATTTTAGATTTGTTATGATTTTGTTGAGGGTTTTTGGCATCTATGTTTACTAGAGATATTGGCCTTTGGTTTTCTCTTTTAGTTTCATCCTTGTTTGCTTTTGGGATCATAGTAATGTTGGCCTCATAAAATGTGTTAGGGAGATTTCCTCCCTCTTCAGTTTTTTTCCTAGAAGAGTTTGAATAGGTTAGGTATAGACCTCCTTTGAAGTTTCCTAGGATTCACTAGAGAAACCACCTGGTCCTGGGAGTCTTTTTATTACTCTTTCAATCTTTATGTTTGTGATTGGTCTATTTAAGCTCTCTTTTTCATCCTAGTTCAGTCTTGAAAGATTTTATGATTCTGAAAATTTGTCCATTTCTTCTAGATTGTCCAGATTTTTGCATATGAATGTTCTTATGATCATAGTAGGTCTTATGATCCTTTGTATTTTTGTAATTTGTTGAAATTTAACCTCTTTTATTTCTGATCCTATTTTTTTGTTTGTTTTCTGCTTAGTGAGACTAAGCTGTCCATTTTGTTTATACTTTCAAAGAACCAGCTCCTGGCTTCATTGATCTTTTGAAATTGTCTTTTTGTTTTCTATTTTTCTTCTAATTGTTATTACTGATTTTTAGTTTCATTTATTCTTTCTTTTAGTTGTAAAGTTAAATTATTTGAGATTTTCCTTGCTTTTTTTTTTTTTTTAAATGTGTGTCTCAGTTTCTATGTCTTTCTCTCTTAATGCCAGTTTCAAAGTATCCCAAAAGACCTGGTAGCCTGTCTTTCCATTCTTGTTAGTTTCCAGATACTTAATTTTTTCTTTGATTTCTTCATTGACTGAGGAGTTGTTTAAAAGCATTTTGCTTAAACTCTATATATTTGGTTTACTCTGGTAGTCCTCTTGTGATTGATTTCTAGCTTTATTCTTTTGTGATCATTAAAGGTGCTTGGCATAATTTCTATTTTCATGTAATTTTTGAGACATGCTTTGTGTCTCTGCATATAATACCTGAGAACGTTCCATGTGTACTTGAGAATAATGTGTATTTGGTTCTTTTGGGATGGAAGACTCTAACTGCCTATTAAGTACATAAGGTCCAATAATTCACTTCATGCCTTTATTTTCTTAACTTTCTGTCTGGATGTTCTATCTCTTAGTGTAATTGCAGTGCTGAGATCTCCCACTACTAATGTGGTTTTGTTAAAATTTTTAGGCCTATTAATAGTTGTTTTAGATAGTTAGGTGCCCCTGTGTTAGGTGCATAAATATAAATGATTTTATCTTCTTGATGAATTAGTTTCTGAATCATTATATATTAGCCATCTTTATCCCTGATTATCTATTTTGGTGGAAAGTCTAATAGTTCCTTCTTTTCTGTTACTGGTTTGAAGCACCCTGTTCCAGCCTTTCACTGTATATTTGTGCATGTCTTTGGGTTTTGAATGTTGTTTTTTTTGTAAGCAAAGTGTAGATGATTGAAATTTTTTGACCCAGTTTGTCCTTAATTGGTGAGTTCAGACCATTTACATGTAGTGTGATTATTACTCCATAAGGCCTACTTACCTGTCATTTCATCTTTAGTTTGTCTTTCTGTTGTTTCTTTCTCCATTTGTTTTTCTGTGATTTTTTTTTTTCTATTTGAATGCCTTTCTCTGGTTGTTCTCTCAGTTTCTTCATTTCTTCTTTGTCTCTTCTAGATTTTTGCTCTGTGGTTATCATAAGACTTATCACAAACTTTCTATATCTAAAAAAGTACTTTATGAACTGATAAGTACTAATCATTTGACTATACAGATTATTTTTTAGTTTTGTTTTATACTTCTAATTCTGTGTCTGTACTGTCACTTTGCTCAAGGTTTTTTCCTTGTAAAATTCCTTTCAAGGTATCCTCTAATTCAGGTTTGGTGGTAGCAAACTCCATTTTTTGTTTGGGGAAGTCTTTATTTTGCCTTCATATTTGAATACTAATTTTGTAGGACAGAGCATTTTTGGCTGGCAGTTTTTGTCTTTTAGGATTGTGGACACATCATTCACTGTTTTCTGGCCTGGAATGTATACTGTAAAATCTGAGAAATGGTTTTATTTGAGTACATCTGTATGTTTCCTTTTTTTTCTACCTAGCAGTCTTATTTTTTCTTTGACTTTTGATAATTTAACAATGCTGTGCTTGGTGTGAGGGTCATTTTGCATTTAGAAAATTGGGTGTTTTTTGTTTCCTGAAAATCTATGTTTCTCTCTTTCCTTAGGCTCAGGAAGTTCTCAGCTATTATTTTTTTGAAAAGGGTCTCTCTCTTCATACTTTTTGGAATTATTCTTGTGCTTCCTCTTCTTATTGAGCCCAATATTTCTCATAGTTTCATTTTCCCCAGATCTTCATTCTCTTTTTCCATTTGTGTGATTTGTGCATTTGCGGGTTCTATTTCTGAAATTCCTTTTTTTAACCAACTTAATTATATTGAAAACACTGTCCATATTTGTCCTCATTTCATTCAGAATCTTTTTGTGTTCTCTTAGTATCTTTGTCTCTTTAGTGAATTCTTTTTGTTCCTAGAGCTTTCTAAGACTCTTTACCTTCCTTTCAGCATTTGATTGCCCTTCCAGCACCTCAGTTAAAAATTGCTATTCTTTGAGGTCTATGGAATCCCCTTAATGAATACCTTGATCTGGTTGTGGTGTCTCATGAGTACCTTAGACATTCTTTATTTTTCCCATATTTTTGTATTCTAATGTAGATGTTTTAAAATGAGTTGTCTTCAGTTTTATAATTCATTCTTCTGTTTGATCAAGACTTTTGTTGATCCTTCTAGTGAATTCTAAAATTCCGTTGTACTGTTCTGCATCCAATTTCTGCTTGATAATTTTTAAAACTTTTTGTATATTTTCATTTTCACCTGATTTCTTTAGTTGTTTCCCCTTTGATATAACTGAGCATCTTTTGATGGCTATTTTGAACTTTGTACTATTTCTTTTAGAGCCAATTCCTGAAGATATGTTTCATTGATTGGGCCATACTTTTCTATTCCTTAGGATGTCTTGTGATTTTTTGTTACAGTAGGCTGCCAGTAAATACTGCTAATTGAATAAGTGGACAAATTTGTCTTAAGTCAATATTGACCAAACCTTAACATGGTAAATGTTGATACTTGTGATACATTTTGAGACTTTTACATATTACTAAATTCATATATACCACTTTGATTTCTTTACTCAAGTCTCTTTAAATGGAGCAGTAATGATTAACATTTTATGGATAAAATGACATTGGAGCTGAGATGGTTTTTATTATGATTTCCTTGCTCATCTGTTTAGTTATAGGTAACTGTAGATGATCAGCCTAAGGATACTGAGTTTCAAATAATAGCTTCTTCGTTTAAGCAACCCAAATATATTATCCTGGCTGTCACTGCTGCTAATATAGAGTCGGGGAACACCAAAACATGTAATGTTTCAAGTGATGTATTTAGATCCAGATGCTAAGGGCAGATGCTAATGTTTAATAACAGGCTTGGTTAACAATGGCTAATCCACCCTGATAGGAATTTTTCTTTTCAAATGAATATACCCAGTTGTTAATACAGATTTTAAATGTAACACTTTCCTGGTTTGCTTATAATTTCAAATAGAAATTCTACTAGAAAATAAAATTTTAATGGCTACATTCTATACAGACTAGGCAAAAACAGTGCACATAGTGTTCATATTTTGTAATGGTTACCTAATGATATTAAAATAACAATGATTTTGTAAAAAGTTTCTTGTACATGTAAATAAAATTATTTAGGTTTTCAAATGGTTAACTCCTAAGAGTAAATAACTCATAGTTTATAATCATTGTAGATTATTATGGGATAGGAGATAATTAAGGTGTATACTTTTGGCAGAGGTAGAAAACACAGACGTGGTTAAGGAAGAGATTTCTTAGAAATAAAGTTTATTTAATGAAGTATTTATAAACCTGGAATTAGTTTAGCTTGTGGGACAGTGTCTGATACTTGACTGTGCATCTTTTAGTGTGTATAAGGTGTCAGCTTATAAGTCAGTGGTTATTGCTACTGATAAATGGATGCTATGATCCATAAAGGAGTCCAGTTGTTTTACCTGAGTATTTGGAGGGTCTGTGGATTGTATCTTGTTTCTCTTTCCTGTTTTGAAAAGTCCAGTATCAAAGAATTAGAATCAACTTAATGGTGATGTTAATTAAGATAGTAATAGAATATAAAATCATTGAAACATTTTGAGTAATGTAGAAAACTGCTTATAATTGAAAAGCACATAGGTAAATTGGACAAAAATTAGACACTCTGCAGTGTGTGTGAAATTCACATACAGTGCTGGTGGTAATTATATAGCCACTTTAGGAAATGGTTTATCAGCTTCTTAAGTAGTTAGACCAGCAGTCCCTCTCCTAGGTATTTATCCACGTTAAATAAAAACCAGTGTTGCCGCAAATGGCATTATTTGTGGTGATAATGCTGTTGGGAGAACTACAGGAACTACATTGATGTAAGAAAATAAAAAAATTAAAAAAAAACCTGTGTTATAAAAATCTGTATGCAAATATTTATAGTAGCATTGTTTGTTCTAAAACTGGAAACATCTTTTTCAAACTGGAGAATAAATAACAAAATCAAAGTATATCCATACCATGGAAGACTACTCAGCAATTTGAAGAAATGAATGACTGATACAGTAACAAGGAGCACTCTTAAGTGCATGATACCAAGTGAAAGAAGCCAGACCCGAAGGCTATGTCTATGATTCCATTTATGTAGCATTCTGGAAAAGGCAATGCTAGCAGGAGAAAATGGCTTTGTTGGGTATAATGAGAAAAGTCAGGGAGTCATGGGACTGTTTTGTGTGAGAGGTAGGGATGCATCTGTCAAAACTCATACAATTGTACCACAAAACGGACTAAATTCTAACATTAAAAAATGTTTACAAAATAAGCCTTAAGAGTTGCTAAAAATTGTGAAAAAAATTTTTTTTAAAGATTTTATTTATTTATTTATTTATTTATACATGCACTGGGTACAGTCAGAAGCGCGGGAGGGCGAGAGAATTCACCAGAGCCAGAGTGGGGAGCAGAGCAGGCAGAAGGACCGAAGTACACTGCTGAGGGGAGCAGCGGGCGGCAGGAGAGGTCTGCGCACCATGTGGGACCCTCCTCCGGTGGCCGGGGAGCAGCCGGGGATCGAACCGGCACCGCAGAGGCCGCGGGCAGCTTCGCAACCCAGCGCTCAACCGCTGTGCCACCTGGGAGGCCCAATTGTGAAAAATTTTGAAAAGCGGTATACAATGGTTAAAATTAGTTTTTAAAAAGTATTTGTAAGCAAAGATTAGAAAACCATTTGCAAGTTAATGACAGAGATAATGTTACTTGGATTATAGATATTTTCCTTTAGGAATATTTAGTGGTTTACTTTAATGTATTATTTTCCTTTTTGCATTTACGGGTCACAGAACCCCAGCTGAAATCACTGACCTTGATCTCCTGATGTGGGTACTGGGGCCATGACTGTATTGATAGTGTGAATTATTCCAGTCAAGCTTTGAATAATTGGAGTAGTTAACAGGTTAGAATTCACAAAAGGGATAAGAATGGAGCTTTCTCATTTCAAAGCAAATTTGAAGTTTTAAAATATCTGAAATGTGAATGTCCTCCTTCCCCCCTTTCCTATCACCTTTACTGTAATTGCTAAATGATTCATTGCTCTAAAGAGAGAAAAGAGATTCACTAAAGCCTCCTGTAGACATTTTTAATATGAAATGTTCTTAAAATAGTGTGTATTGCCACAAAATGGAAGATCATTTATAGACAGACTTTAAAAATCCCTGACTTAGGAGGGCTCTGGATAAGAAAAAGTATTTAGTAACTTGCACTCAGTCAAGAGTTTGTTAAGGGGTAGGGTTTTAATAGACTGGTTTAACCCTTAGCATTAATAATTCTATGTATTTGACAGGATGTGACTTGGAGAGATTTATTTATACAACAACTGGGGTACAGGCCCGAGGCACGGGAGGGTGAGAGGATTCACCAGAGACAGAGTGGGGAGCAGAACAGAAGTACACTGCTGAGGGGACCAGCGGGCGAGACAGGAGAGGTCTGCGTGCCATGTGGGTCTCTCCATGGCTGGCCGGGAATCGAACCCACACTGCAGAGGCTGCGGACAGCTTCACAGCTCTGTGCTCAACCTGCTGCGCCACTGGGGAGGCCCTACTTATGTTTTAGACACTACTGTGAACAATTTCCAATGGTATCTCTGATCCTTACAACATCCCTGTGAGGTAGGTGCTATGTCTGTTTATAATCATAAAACTCAAGTGATAATATATTCTGATGACATGTGGCTGGTGAATGCAGAGCTGGATTCAAGTGAAAATCTGTTCTAGTCCTAGCTTGTCTCATAAACTTGACAGTGTGTATTTAAATGCTACTTAACATCTTTTGATCTTAGGCCTTTTAAAATGAAAATGCTTTGGAGTGACGTCAACATGGCAGCGAAGAGATGCTAGGATCAAGTTCTCCCATAAAAACATAATGGCGAGTCCCTGGCAGGGCTTGGGACAAACTTGGCCACGCTGGTGATTCACCCAGACAGGGGAAGGGAAGAGAGAAAATCAGCAACCCTTCTCCCCTCCCCTACCCACAGAGCCGGCCCACTTCAGCTAGAAGAGAGAAAGTTTGGAGACCATGACACCTGGGGAGGCCTGAGACATGAGTGGTCCGGACAGAGACAGGTGAGCAAACGGCCTCGGCGCTGTGTCTTCTAGAAGTCCACGTGCTTTGACACTCACTTCCCAGCAACCTCCTGCTGCTGCTGCTGAGGCTGAAGGTAAGGCTTGTGCTGATTTTCAAAGCCTGCATGCCTATTTACTTGATGCAATGCACTGAAGAACAGAATGTTAACACAGATATTGTGTTAAGGTCTCATTATTTTAATCTAATGGAAATTAAAAATCATAACAATATAAACTTCCTAAGTTATTCACAGGCTTTTTCTTGCAACATAGAAGATACAAAAAGTAATTTAGAGAGAATTATCCTGCATTTTGACTTTTAAGCCACTGGCATTTCAATTTTGCTTGTTAAACTGCATGTTAACATATCTTTTAACAAGATAATTCAGGACAGCAGAAGAGAAACTAAAAATGTGAGTCTCTTGCTTCAGCATAAAAATATCGGTACCTCTGGTTCTCACTGAAACACTGTCCTCACAAATGCTGCAATTCTGTCTGTAAGAGACTTCTAACTCATTGTGCTGTTTTCAATGGTCCTCTTACCTAACTAACCCTCCTAAGAGGTCAGAAATTCTGTTTTAACATCGTTTTAGAAAATAATAAGGGTTTTCCACTGCTTTTTTTTTTTTTTTTTGGTAAGGAAGATTCTAGAGGTAGACATGATATTTTTGGACATTTTCTTTGAATTGATAACTGTCCAGTACTAATGAATACCATCCTCTCGTGCTTCTATTCAGTTTGTACTTGTGGTCCTAAAGAATGTAGCTTCACAGGTACCTCAACAACAAAACTTTCAAAACAAGTGGGGGCTGGGAGAGTTTGAGGCTGTTAATTCTCATTGCCCCTTTTAGAGGGAAATTATAGTCAAACACCTCATTTCTAGTTTTTCTGCCATTTAGCTCCTTTCTTTACCTAGTGTCCAGATTTAAGGCTCTGAACTACAAAGCCTTAGCTTAAGTTTTCTAACAGACACTTAAAAACCTAATTGTTCCTTTTAAAAATTAGTATATGGTAAAAATAGAGTGCCTATACTTAGATATAACCCATCTTTCTAATTCTGACTAGAGTTTTGATTCAGAATGCTAACCAAAAACTGATATTTTTCTAACAAACATCCATTTTAAATTGCAAAATCTTAAAGAGCATTTAAGAATATTAATGTTGATAAATTACTATTTCCCCCACTCTAAACAGCTGTTATTTAATTTTGTTCTTATTTACACTATTTTCTGACCATAATTTATTGCAGTAATATCTTTATAACACTAAAATTCAGAGGTACAGAGTAACACATTTTCAGATGTACATAATGACACCACAACCAAAGCACCCATAATCCTCCACCACAATCCATTTGGCCTCCTTCCCCTGCCCCCTCCCCTTCTGGAAGCCTCAATTAGACAATCAGATTTCTGGGCTTGGTTTTGGTTTAGTTTTGTATTCCTTATATTCCACATATAAGGGAAATGATCCGGTATTTGTCTTATTTCACTTAGCATAATCGCCTCCAGTTCCATGCATATTGTTGAAATGGCAAGGCTTTTTTTTTTTTTTTTTTTAAAATAGCTGAGTATATGTACCTCATCCTCTTAATCCACTCATCTGTCATTGGACACTTAGGTTGTTTCCATAATCTGGCTATTGTAAACAGTGCTGCCATTTGCATATACCCCTTTGGATTAGGGTTGTTATATTCTTAGAATAGATCCTGAGGAATAGAATTGAGGGATCCTATGGACTAGGTATGATGAAGTGTCAAGACTCTGGGGCTTGGGGAAAGCTCATTAACTCCACCTGCCACACCAGGGTAGGGACATTTCCACAAAACTTAATCTTTTATAGTGGCAATCATCAAGGTAGGGGGTCTGCTGCTGCATGAATATACAGTACACCTCAGTCCTCCTCCTAAGAAATTAAGGACTCAAAGCAGGACAAGGCATTAGAAGTAGACACATTTCAGAACCTCTGCACAGAGAATGCAGTCAAGTCCACCTGCCACATCAGGATAGAGGAAAGACACCTGATCCCTAAATGGTAGGGTAAGGAATGACTGCCAGTCAGATATAATCAGCCCTACCCAGACAGACAGCCTGGGTCAATCCTCCTGAGAGGGAATTAGAACACAGGGCAGGCAAGACATCTAGAATTGGGTACAGTGGCCCTCTAGTGCTAGCATATGCTTAGTCAGGAGGACCCTGAGCAAAGAGAATGGAGGAAAAATTCTGAAATTGAGGTCACTGGTATGGTGGGCGGTTCCAGGCAATCCTGGAACATACAGAATCTGTTTCTCTCTGCTTCATAAGAAATTTGGTACTTTGGGCTAGGCATCTAGGAAGGTACACATTCTGGGGCCTCTTGAGGAGGGAAAGCTCATTTGGTCTCCCTGCCATACACTTTTCCCTTATTCCCCCAACCAACTAGGCAGGGAAATTTCTCTGAAGCCTAAATCACCATTGCAGACAGACTTTATAGGAGGGTACTGGGTGACCCAACAGTAGATTGCATCCCAAGCCACCTCAGAGGGATCAGGCACAAAAAGCAACACAACCAGGGAACCCTGAACCCAGGGAAGGTTTAGGCAATTCCTCTTGTCATACAAGGAGAGGGGAAATGTCCCTAAATTTTTTTCCTTTGGTCTCATTTTTTAAATTTTATTTATTTTTTTACATCATTTTCATCTTGGTTATATTCCCCATACAATTCCCACTCCCCTTATTTTGACCCTGATCCCTCCTCCCCTTCCGACCCCCCCCATAGTGTGTCTCTGGTTTATAGTTGCTTGTTACCTAAATAAGGGACCAGGAAAAAAACTAATTATAATAAAATAAAAATCAAAATCAACAAGCAACTGTCCCTAAATTTTTAATTGATAACATTGGTTTATAATACTATATAGGCTTTAGAGTTATAGGATCTTCCCCTTCTGGTGTCACCCACCACCAGAGCACCTTTGTCCACCTTCTCCAAGTTATTTAGGCATACAACTCTTTCCATTTCTTTGAATTTATCATAGTATTTTTGAAAAGGTCTTCCATGTCTTTGTGGTTGGATTCTGGAGATTTATTCTTGAAATAGTCATACGAGGACTCAAGTTGCCTAGTGTTGAATTTTTGTATCTCCCCAATTTGTATCCTGTCGGTCTATTTTTTCAAGTGTCCGAAGGGTGTGGAATATTTACTTTTCCAGTAGATGGCACTGTGGTTTTTTAAAAATAGCTTTCTCAGAAAAGGAACTCTCCTGCACTGCTGGTGGGAGTGCAAACTGGTCCAACCACTATGGAGAGCTGTGTGGAGATTTCTGGACCTACTAAACATAGAGCTTCCATATGATCCAGCAATTCCACTCCTAGGTATTTACCCAAAGGACACAGAAACATCAATTCCAAAGAACACCTGCACCCCTATGTTTATAGCAGCTCTATTTACAATAGCTAAGCTTTGGAAACAGCCCAAATGCCCAAAAACAGATGACTGGATCAAGAAGATGTGGTACATATACACCATGGAATATTACTCAGCATTCAAAAAAGATAAACACATGCAATTTGCAGCAACATGGATGGTGCTGGAAGGGATCATGCTCAGCGAAATAAGCCAGAAAGAAAAAGAAAAATACCGAATGGTCTCACTCATAGCAGGAATCTAGAAAACTTAAGGGACCAGGAAAATGAATAACTATAAGAACGTGAAAATCAAAATCAACAAAAAACTATGAACCAGAGACACTCTATGGGGAGTGGGGGCTGGGGAGGGGAGGGATTGGGGTCAGAATGGGGGGGTTGCAATTGTATGGGGAAATATAAAAATATTATTTAAAAAAAATAAAAAAATAACATGGATAGAATTTGAGGCAATTATGATTAGGCAAATGAACAAAGACCAATACCCTATGATTGCACTCATTTATGGATTGTGAAGGAGAAAAAAAGCAATCAACAAACGCAGCATAAACAAATCTTTAGACTCTGTCAACACTATGGCAGTCACCAGAGGGGAAGGACGGTGGAGGGAATAGCTTGGTGAGGAATGTGATTGCACTTTTGGTAGTGGGTGTGTGGAAATATATAGTTGTTAGGGTAAAAAACTGTACACTGAACATCTACACAGAGTGTAAATTAAGGTTTATCAATTGAAAATAAATAAGTTTTCCCCAGACTGAACCACAGTCAGATCCTTGACCTGACGAGGCCAGGGAAGGACAGGACAGGGCTGTGCTGTCCTCAGCAGCCCCCTGAACCTCCAAAAAAAATAGCTTTCTCAGGTTTGGCATTTAATTATGTTGTATGTCAGAGAAGTGATCTGCAGCTGCTTGGGGAGGCTCCTGGAGAGGCTCAGTCACTGGGACAGTGGTATGACAAGAGGCATTGCTTGAACTTTCCTGTTTTCAGAAGTCCTTGTTTGTGTTGCTCTTGATGACGTAGTCCTGTTTTGTGTACCTGATCCCCTGAGGTGGCTTGTGTTTGGTACTGCTGATTACTTTCCTGTTGGGCTTCCAGATCTGCTTCTCTGCAGGCACCACTTTTACAGAGATCAGTTCGAGTTGTAAGGGGGAATGCAGATCTGTCCTCTTCACTGGGGACCCAAGCCACCTGGTACCTAGTTCCTCAGCATGTATCTCCCCTCAGTTAAGGAGGTGCTTTCACACTTATCAGCTCTCTCCTTTCCAGGGCTGCCAGACGGGCACAGGTTTGCACTCAAGGCTCCCACCATGGCTGCGCTCTCTAGGTACCTCTCTCCACCTACCTTTTGTTGAATTTCCTCAGTGTCCCTTCTGGTGTGGCCAGCATTGGTCTCCAGGCTCAGGATGTGGTCCCCAAGTCACAGGATCTTTGGTCCAGAGGGGCACCGGACTCCACTTTCATATTCTCCCAGGAATGAAGCAGGGAACCTCATTTTCATTATTGTTACAGTTGACCAGTGCTACCAGTCCTTCTCAACCCATCCCAGGTCCTCCATATATATTCCCCCTCAGTCAAGCCACACTTTTTAGCTCTCCCCTCCTCTGGGTTCCTGGCGGATATGGCAGCCTTGAGATGTGAACACCCGGATGGACCACAGCCTCCCAATACTTCTCTGTACCCACCTCCTGTTCCCTGAAGTGTGACTTTCTTTGCTCTCCCTCCTTTTCCTGTGTTGATCTCTGATGTCCAACAGAGTTCCAGTGTTAAGAGATCATCTAACACTCAGACCAGGATGGCATCACTTGTTTCACTCCTGTCTCCTCTTAAGTTTTTGTCCTGTGTAAAAGCAGAGGCCTCCATTGGGGAGGGGGGCGGGGATGGAAAGTCCCTCAATTACATTTGCTGATATTTTCCCCTTAAAACAAGACTAACAAATATATCAAAAAGACCACCCAATGACAAGTACTAGAGTGGATATAAAGAAAAAAAGAACCCTATTACACTGCTGGTAAGAGTGTGAACTGGTGAAACCATTATGGAAAGTGATCTGGATTTACCTTAAGTTAAAAATACAAATACCATATGACCCAGTAACCCCACTCTTAAGCCTATAACAAAAGAATGTGAAATCATCAACAAAAATATCCATATGATTTATATTTACAGCAGCATTATTTATAATAGCTAGGACATGGAAGCAGTCTAAATTTCCTTCAGTGGGTGAATGGATCAGAAAATCTTTCCTCCAGGGCCTCCTTGGTGGCGCAAGGGGTTAAGTCTCAGCACTATGAAGCTATCCACAGCCACTGCAGCATGAGTTCGATCCCCAGCATAATCCATAAGGCGCAGCAGATCTTTCCTGTCTTGCCCGCTGATCCCCTCAGCAGTGTATTTCAGCCAATCCCCCTGTTCTGTTCCCCACTCTGTTACTCTGTTTCTGGTAAATCCTCTCACCCTCCCGCACCTCTGGCCTACACCCCAGCTCTTGTATGCATAAAGTAAATAATTTTTTAAAAGATTTATCTATCCATGCATATGAGAGTTGGGGTACATGCCAGAGGTGGGGATGTGTGTGTGAGAGGACCCACCAGAGACAGAGTGCGGAGCAGAACAGGGGTCTGACTGAAATACACTGCTGAGGGAGAAGCAGGCAAGACAGGAGAGGCCCACTGCTCCACGTGGGTTACATCCCTGGTCAGGGATTGAACTCGTGCTGTAGTAGCTGCAAATCTCCTCATAGTGCTGACGCTGAACCCCTTGTGCCACCAGGGAGTCCCCACATAAAGTAAATCTTTTTTAAAAAAAATCTTTCTTCCAGAGTATAGATTTGAGGAACTTGTGTTTAGTTTACATTTCACATTGTAAGGAGCTTAAAAGGCAATTGTGACTATAGTCCTGTTTCTTTTATTTAAAGCTTTTTCCACTTTTATTCATGCCATTTTTGTTGACTATTAGGAATGTAAACTAACTTGAGAAACAGATTAAGGGTACTTTGAAGAACTTACCTGAATGGAAGGTCTGACTTTGCTTTTAATGAGTAGTCGTAAGTACAGCTTAGGCTGGAGAATAGAAAACATTTTGAAAAGTTAGCAAATGACAATGAATAATGGAATTTTGTTGGGCAGCCTTGCCAACAATTTACATCAGAACCTCTTATTTACACATCTGTCTGATCTCCTTGACTGTTAAAGAACATGAGCTTTGGTTAGCAAATGTCAGAATTCACATGGTTGGTATAGGTTTTGGAACATTTGTTTCCAGATTGCATCTGAAGATGGTGGGTTGGAGAAGCTGTTTAGGAACCAAAAATGAATGCTGAAAACTTAAGTTGAAGATTAATAACTGAGTAATAAGAGTAATTAGTTAAGGAATATTCAAAATCAATTCTAAATATGCCAGCCCACAAAAAGGACAAAGGCCTGGATATGAATGACCAAATTAGTTACTTCTACTTCCCTTTGTCTTGGAGCATCAAACACTTATTTAATTTTTTAATGTAAAATATTGCCATTTCAAAATGGCACAAAAAATAGTATTTTTCCCCCGCCCATTCAGCTGGTTCCTGTTGCATGAAAACTATCTGCCTGTGAACGGCGGGATTGTGATGCTATTGGACGACTCATTCTATTTTCAAAACAGGTTAGTACCATGTAATATAAATCAGACTATAATGCTGCTGCATGATTTCATCTGTTTTGAAAAAACATGTGTTTAAAAAAATTTAGTATTCTAAATCAAATGGATTACCTGATTGTTTTGTTTTTCAGTGTGCCAAAGGCAGGAATGCCTTCTTTGGTTAATCACGTGAAGGATAAGCTTCAGAGTGAGTAGGCCTGCTATATAAATCATCCTTAGTAGAAAATCTTCTCAACAAATCTGAGAACATGGCATAGCACAGGAAGAAGCAGCCCATATGCTAAAAGTGTCTCTGTGAATTCTTTCACATTTTCATACTTGGGGTTGTAGGTATAAACAGTCATTGCTTAAAGTGCATTCTGATCTTTAGAGATATATAGTATTGGAACCAATCCCCTGTGGATACGCAGGGATGAATGTATGTCATCTTACTGTGATGGCTGGAGTGGACATTGATTGGCTTAAAACTGCCACATATAAACTGGAAAGACTGTCCACACAATTCAGATTCTTTGCTATCATAAATGCTTATTACATTATCATTTTTTAATCTAATGCAGGTACCACAGGAAGCTAAACTATTGCTGAAATCTGAAAAAGACTTTAATGAAAAAGAAATATGTGATACTGAGATTTTTGTCAACTCATTTTTCTCATTACTGCCTATTTGAGAAAAATTTTAGGTATGAACTCCTATGTAATCTTCTCATGTAAAGACTGGTTATAAACAAAGTTTTACTCTATCTCAGAACAAACCACATTTAATCTAAATGGTCATTTCTGAAGTTTCCCAGTATTATAAAATGTATCAAGTTTGTCTTGTGACATTTTCATTTGAAGTTAAAAAGAATTGTTACTGTTCTAGTTGTACAAGCAGTTTTCTGTGAAGATAACCTGTGTAATCTGTTAGTAATCTTCAAGCCACTGCCTCTGTCCTTCAGGAAGAAAGACCTAGACAATAAGCCACACAGCTCTAAGGTAAGCACTATGTAAGTGATATGGCTCAGATTAGTTTCTGTATTTCACTTTTCTTTCATTTATGGTTTCATTGAGCATCTCTGCAACCTTTGCGTTAGTAAGAAAACAATGTGCAGGAGGATCTGTGCCTGAAACCTTGACAATGATGTAATGCACAGAATGTGTAGTTACGAAGCCCTTCCAGGCCAGAGTCCACCTTGTTCTACTGAAAATATCTTTAATTCTTACTTTAAACCTGGACGTATTAACTATATTTTTCTTCATTAAGCACAACCATCTAGACAGACCTGTTATCTATTACAGTTAAATTGGGTAATGATACTGTGCTCATTGCATTATGTCTCATCTCTCTGATAAGCATCAGTTGGTAAGTTACTTTTGCCGCATACCAATTGGTTATTTAGCTGGACACACACACTCCTCACAGCCTACTAAATTGTATTCAGGGGCTACGGTTTAGAATATATACATATGCATTTTGTTAAAATTCCCCAGGTGAACATCTTTTTAGGATTCAGCACTCCAATATCTGGAGTATTAGGAAAACCAAAGTAACCAAAAGATGTGGGGAAAAAGGGAGTTCCAGAGGGGAAGCTGGCATCAGTGGAGGTTTCCTGCTTTGCTCCCGGAAGACACTGGACTCAGGATCCTGTGACTTAGGGAGAAACTAGAGTATACCTGGACATTGGAGACCAAAGTTAATTGTGTACAACAGAAGAGATGCTGAAGAAATTCAACTCCACATAACAAAAGGTGGGTGAGGCAAGGCAAGAGGTGGGACTAAGTGTGCACCGAGTATGGGTGTGGTGTGACACCTGAAAGGGAGATCCTGTACCTCTTAATTACAGTGTTGTAAACCATGTTCCCTCAATAATAAAAAAATAATCCCCAGGTGACTCCTAAAATGAATTCATTATAAATATAAATGTATGAGTTGAATTTTTTAAGGCATCCAATTCCATCTCTAACAGAAAACATCAAGTGATATTTCACAAATATTAAAATTCTGTATTTATGAAAAACTGTTGCAGGGAAAATATGAACATGTCTGTCAACTTTAACTGATGGTACTCACTAAGAAACAACAGGCTTAGCAATAGCTTTCACATGTGAAAAACCAGATTCAGCATGACAGGATATGGTGTCTCCTTATCTGTTAGGCTACAGAATAGAATATGCATTGCACTTCTTTTAGTGGTTACCCTTTAACAACTACTTAAAAAACTTGTAGACTAGACCACATGATACCAAAATGTTGCTTAGTAAACTTGAAAATCACTCTGCCATCATTCAACTTTACTTTCTCACAGTCACAAGACTACCATTTTTTTAGACTTTCGAATCTGTAAGAAAAGAAAAATCTCATATCTTTCTCCCCAAATTATCAGATTGCAAATGGAAAATGTTGGCTTTAAAGACATTCTTTGCTAGTGTTGTACACTGTGCACAAAGAGGCAAGAAACATGAAAAGAAAACCTTCCTTTGTTGCCCTTAAATTGAATGAAGTTCTAAGATGTAGAGATGATTCCTGACACGTGTAACAGATGTGTGTTCTTGCTATGTATAGAAAACTGCTAATGTGAAATGACATGAAAATTTGTTAATAAATGAGTTCTTCCTAATTGTATTCCCAGAGAAAGGTTTAGGTAGGTAAACTATAGCTTTTTTTTTTTTTTTAAAGATTTATTTATTTATGCATACAAGAGCTGGGGTACAGGCCAGAGATGTGGGGGGGGGGGAGGTGAGAGGACTCACCAGAGACAGAGGGGGGAGCAGAACGGGCAGACTGACTGAAATACACTGCTGAGGGGAGCAGCGGGCAAGACAGGAGAGGTCTGTTGCACCATGTGGGTTGCTCCCTGTTTGGCCGGGATCGAACTTGTGCTGCAGAGGCTGTGGATTGCTTCATAGTGCTGTGCTTAACCCCTTGTGCCACCAGGGAGTCCCCCCCCATCCTTTTTTTTTTTTTTTAACTATAACATTTTTAACATCTAAATCTGCTTTGGAATGTCATACAGCTTATATGAAGGTTTTAGGACTTTTCTGCTATTAGATTCTCACTTTGTTGAGGTAATGTTAAATCTCCATTTTTGCATTTGAAGACAGTGACTTACTCCAGGTAGTTAAGTAGCTCGAATCTGAACACGAAAGCCATCCTTGGCTGCCAAGGTTTTCTAGAAGAAATAAGATTATGAACCATTTTGTGTGTTTCACTTGGTACTTAGGGAAAGAAGGTATACCATTATCTTTCCTTCCTTTCCAGATTGGAACCAACTTGCCTACTGTTTCCAGAACTTGATTATAAATCCTGTGAGTGTGACCTGAAAACTTCCTTTATCTGAATCATTTTCTTATAGTCTCACATTGGCATTTCACAATATTTACCTCTTTTGTCTTTTTGGCTACTTTTCAGTTTATCTCAAGTTGCAATCTGCTTGGAGACAAACTTAAAACCCAATTCAAATATTGTCACTACAGTGGCAATATTTACAAAACAAGGCTGTGAATAAATTATATGGAAACATAAGCAAGGGGAAACTGAACTAGAAATCATCTATAAAGTCAAGTACTGATTTTTATTCTTTTGAAAAATCATTTCTACTGCAACTATCATTTCATCTAACTTTTCTCCTTTAATGAGAACTATATTTGATTCCTAAACAATATTCAGAAGTTTACAAAACTAGCTTCGGTATTTGTAACATGGACACTAGAGACACTGCTGGTGTTAGAACAGTAAGCTACAGACCTGAGAGAAAAGTATCCACAAGTCCTTCTACTTCTTAAGTATCCTTCCTCATCTCTAAAAAGAAGAGCAAGAAGCGTAGGATAGGAAAGAAAACATTGTTTTTTCATGAAATATAAATTTTAAAAAGAATTATGCTGAAAATTATGCTTTTCTATGCTAGTCCTTGAATATCCCATCATTACATAAATACCTTATAAACAACTTATATAAATGATGAAATTATAAGGAGGCCTAGAGTATCGTCCATTCTCTCTTGATTTGCATAAGTGCATAAATTCTGGAACCAACCTTTCAGATGTTTTGAGGATGAATGACAGGGAGTTTGAACAATCAGAAGGCCTTTCATCAGATCTGAAGTCACTTTATAAGGTAGAAATTCCTTTATAGATATAATGAAAGTCCATTCTTAATACGCTGTCAACAACTAAAACATACTCAAGATTTGTTACTTGCCTAAATTTAAACTGACTCCAACTTCTGTTATCTGATAACTGAAAACAGAAATGATCAGTAACTGGACAAGTCCAATCCCTGCAGAGCTCTCCCAGTAACACAGATGCATCATTGTTTCACTTAAGTTTGAGGTTCTCTAATGGAAACATTTAGCATTGCTGATCTATCATGTGCCTGCTACCAGATTCTGTGTCCCTTTAATGTTCTTCTGAAGGATCAGAGTTAAGGAATAGGGTTGTTGTTGTTGTTAATGGAGGTCAAATACTTAGGCATCTCATAGTTCTTTACAGAATTTTTCAGTTGGCAGTGGTTTAGAAGTGAATAGGAATGGACCAGAAAGAAACAGAAAAATACCGGATGGTCTCACTCATAGCAGCAATTTAGAAAACCTAAATAAGGGACCAGGAGAAAGACTAATTATAATAAAGTAAAAATCAAAATCAACAAGCAACTATAAGCCAGAGACACACTCTGGGGGGGAGGGAAGGTAAGAGGGATTACGGTCAAAATAAGGGGGGGGGTGGGAATTGTATGGGGACTATAACCAAGATGAAAAAGCATACATTGTGCAAAAATGAAAAATGATGTAAAAATATATAAAATAAAATATATTAAAAAAATGAGATGACTCAGTTAAAAAAAAGTGAATAGGAATGGAGGATCACTTTCTGGCAGGTTCCCCACCACCTTGGAAAAAATTAATAGAATAAAAGCTTCCAAAATTAAAGAGTTTAATGAAACTACCAAAGAGGTATAAGTCATATCTACAGAAATTAGGAATCTGGCTGATTTCAGAAATGGAAAATCAATAACTCATCTAATAAATTCTAGGTTACTAAATATTTTGATAGCATATGAATAGATTTTAGCATATGAATAGATTTTAGAATTATTTCCCATTCAATAAACAATTATAGAGCCCTTACTATGTACTAGATATACATAGTATTTACAAACTAGTGGAGAGAGCCAGATAAATGAACAATTACAACACATGATTAAATGCTCAAGAGTTATAAGAGGTTTATCTAGGCTCACAATGAGGGGATGGGGGTTAGAAATCCTAAAAGGAGAGACACTTGAACTGGGAGCAAGCAGCAGGTATTGTCACTGGGACACAGAAGCTAGAAGAGGTTGCGATTCAAACCTTGAAAGGCCTTGGAAGACCTGATGAAAAGCAATGATGGTTTTCTCTTGTCTGAATACCAAGTGAAACTACTCTACATGGTATTATAAAACAGTACAAGGCTTTCTATTCAAGGACAGATTTGTCTTAGGAAGTGTTCCACTAGACTGAACAGTAATACTGACTTCACAGAAATTTTCAACAATACATCACCAGTTTTCACTTTATTTTCAAACTCAACTAATGTTCTCTAGGGATGAGATGTTAAAACATTATCAGGAAATAGCCTATGTGGAAATGCATGTGGTCCAGTGTAATATCTTGTGTTTAACTCAGTGAGAATCTAAAACTGACAGTCTAGCCCTCCGGGACCACTTACAGTGGAATTTGTTTGGTGATTTGTATCCACCATGGGGTCAAGAAAGATTTCAGAAAAAGAAGCTTTAATTCTTTCAACTCTTGATCAGACATGATCTCTAGCAGGTCTGTGCTAGAGGGCCTGTGTGAAACAATTGGAGAGCATGCTTTGTGAGTGCTGATCCAGCACCCATTGATGGAGCACCTGCTCTGTTCCAGACACAAAAGTTTTGAAACACCAACATTTTATCTTGTAGGATTTATGATGAGTCCAAAAAAAGTCTGTCTTTCCAATAAATACAGGCTGTTTGAAAGCAGTTAGCTCAAGGGAAAAGAGAAAGATGGCCTCAGAGGAGGTTCCTTGCTTTGTTCCCAAGAGGATCATCTAAGAATTAACCAGAGGGATACTACACCAGAGAGCCCCACAAATTGGGGCAAAATGAGAACACCCCTTAGTCACTGGTGAGCTGCAGACTATGACAGAGCATGTACACTCAGACTGAGGGTGTTCCTTTCAAGCCCACGCTTCAGATCTTTCCTTTTTTAAAAGGTACAAATAGTGCAGGTATGAAGCCCTTCCCAAATTTTACTTCCCTTCTTGCCCCTAGAGATCAGACTAAAATGTGCCCACATCTTTCCCATGTGCTTTATGTGTATGTATTCATAAATAATATAGTTTAAGAAATCACTGGATGCATAAAATATGTATTTTCCTGGTGAAAAACATCAAGAAGTACACAAATTACAAACAAGTAGTTCATGAATCATAAAACAAACATGGATGTAGTATGTGTCTAGAAATACAATACCCCAGGGGAACCCTTAACAGAGCTCATCCCTGACCCACCCCCAAAGTTACCATTCCCTTTCTTTTCTGGCCATCACTTTCTGGGTTTTGTTTATATATTTACCAGTTCAGTCTGCCTGTACCATTAGCATCAATTTACCTGCTTTTCAGATTTTATTAATAAAATCATACAGAATGTACTTTTGTTTGGCTACTTTGGGGGCACAGTGTTATGTTTGGAAGATTCAGCCACACTAAAAATTCCGATAAGGTGTTTATTCTTTGGTTCCTTCTCTTGGACCATTGCTAAGGTGCTGTTATGCTAATCTCTGTACTCCTCTCTTGGTGCACATGCACACCCACTGTTGGGGAGGCAGCCAGGGGAGGATTTTAGGCTGTGTGGATCTAGAAGTGTAGCCTCATTGCCTGACATTTAACTTCTGATTGACGAGGTGGCCATTGCAAAAGACATCTGGCTCCAGATTTACATACTGCAGCTGTGTGACCCAGCCACCAGCAAATCAACACATTAGAGACCAGGCTGTCCCCATGAAGGCCTCAGAAGTTCTTGGGTGACCTATAGGACTGATCACTTGAGTGACCCCACTTCTCCCTCTTGTTCCATTCCCACTTGGATGTTTTAAATTCACCAAGAAAGAACAAACTCACAAAACCCTAGGTACCACACCCTTCACCCTGATAAAGGCAGAGCCACAAGTTCATGTTCCCTTCTTTACCTGTGACTTTGCTGTGTGGCCCTGAGACATGCTGTGAACCCCTTGACCCTGTGAGCAATCTTGTTTTTCAAAGTTCCCAAATGGATGTTCTTGATCCAAATGGATCCTGCCATCATAGCAAGAACCATGGGCCACTCCAGCCACAAGGGTTCTGACCCTGCATACATCAATAGGGTTTCCCTCAGGAGTACAGGCCCAAGTGAACATAAGTTATTTTGAGTCACGTCACTGTCACAGGTTGAGAGGGCACAATAAGAGCAACTGGCTTAGCTGCCGAATGCATCAAACACCAGGTCTTTGCAAATTGCTCTGCTTTGTGTCCCATGAGCTGTCTCTCCCAAGTGTCACAGCTATCACAAGAAATGAATTATCCCCCAGAGCAGTGTGATCAAGACCATATGGTTCATTTTTGATTAGGTTACTAATTATAAAGCCCTTAACTGAAAATTAACTTATATGAGGGTCCTCATATATGCCTCAGGCCAAGGAGAGCAAAGGTGACCTGGATCACAGGCTATTTTTACTGCCCAAGGGGAGTTTTGGGCTAAAAAAATGGGGTCACGGTGCTCCTGGAGGTGAGAAGCAGGGACACCAACCCCTGTGACTGCTGACTTGGTGGGTCATGGGGAGACAGGTACCCGAAGCCAGATGTGTGGAACAACAGTAAATTCCTGGAAATGCAAAAGGGGAAATATGGCCAAGGCTTGCTGTTGCCTACAATTGCTGCTGTCACTCTTCATCCTCCAAACACAAAGGGAGAGTATGGGTCTATTCCCTGGGATAATGTTACAAAATAAATGGACAAGTAGAAATGTCCTGAACATCTGCCAGTGCCTCCTAAGACCAAGTGCATCTCCCTGGAAGCTTCCTGGGCATTCTGCTATGCTGGCACCAACATGCCAGGGCTCTGGTATCACACTCCAGGGTCCTGAGAGATTTCTCCAGGACCCTTGCCTGCTTCCTGAGAAAGTTGACATAAATGGGGCCATGTAAACATAGGACTGGAGTGGCCACTGCAGAAACAACACTTCGTTTGTTGACTTTTTAAATCAGGCCAGACCCTTTGACAGGGCCAAATTGCCAACACTCCCAGAAATCAACAAGAACAACTATATCTGTTTGAAAAGGACTGAAAAGTGAATGCTTACCCATATTTCCCTCGTGACTCTCCACTTGACCATTATCTCATCATCTTTCTCTTTATAAAACTCCCAACTCTTGTGCCTCCCTGGGACACATTTTTAAGTTTCTACCCAAATCTGTGCCTTCTGAATTGTAATTCTATGACTCCCAAATACACATGCTTTGTTTTTTAAAATAGCATCCTCAGTGAGGTTCATACATGCTAGTGCAGCAAACCCCAATCCTGGGGAGGTCAATGTGAATCCCAGGAAAGGGAAGTAGTGCATCTGAAGAGGGTTGGCCAACACACACAACAAAGAATATCATCCACAAATGTTTCTCCTAACAATAGTTTCGGTCAAGGTAACAGAAAATAAGGATGTGATCACTGAAATCAGAAATTATACCTGAAGTAAAATTCCAACCATACAGGTCTGTGTGGCAGAAAGGAGAGAAGTGGTGATGGGTTTGTGCAAGTTTTTGGAAAGTGCCCTGGACTGTTACTCATGGCTGTGGAAATTCACCAACTGACCAATATCGCTGTAAACCCTAAAACCTACACCCTTTCCAGAGATCCTTTACATCTAATGCTCATTCCCTCTAAACCCCCAGACTCTCAGCACCCTGCAGGGAGCAAAACAAAGAAACATGGGCATGAGTCACCCTCCCAGCAAAGGAAGGCTGGCAGGGTTCTTCTTCTAAACCCCAGTGAGGTTTAATGGAGAGGGAGGCCCCCAAAGGCACTGATATGGCTACTAGGGTCCTCCTTCTCCTTACCAGGATATTACTACCTGGATTTGTGCTCCTCTTTCCATTGTGGTGATTACAGGCACACCTTACTTTATTGCAGGGTTCACAGAGACTGCAATTCTTACAAATTGAAGGTTTATGTAACCCTGCATTTTCCAAGTCTGTGGGTGCCATTTTTTCAACAGCCTGAGCTCACTCCCTAGCTATGTTACATTTTGGTAATTCTCACAATATTTCATTATTATTAATGAAATATTGTTATGGTGAGCTATGATCAGTGATCTGTTATGTTTACAGTTGTTTTGAGATGCATATATGACTTAAATAATGTTGTGTGTGTTTGACTGCTCCAACAACTGGGCAATCCCCTGTCCCTTTCCCCCTCCTTGAACCTTTACTATTCCTTGAAACAACAATTTATCAATTTGACCAGTTAGTAAACCTATGCCACTTTTAAGCATTCAAGTGAAAGAAAGACTAGCATGTCTCTGAGGTTAAAAAGTTAGAAATGGCTAAGCTGAGTGAGGAAGGCAATGTTGAAAACTAAGATAGGTCAAAAGCTAGTCCATTTATGCCAAATAGTTAGCTGATTTGTGAGGGAAAAGGAAACGTTTTTGAAGGAAATGAGAAGTGTCAGTCCACTGAGGACAATGAATGATAAGAAAAAACAGCCTTACTGTTTATATGGAGAAAATCTGAGTAGTCTGGATAGGCGATCAAACCAGTCACAACATTCCCTGATGCCAAAGCCTAATCCAGAGGAGGCCCTAACTCTTTAATGCTATGAACGATGAGGTGAGGAAGCTACAGAAGAAAAGTCTGAAGCTAGTAGATGTCGGTTCAGAGGTTTAAGGAAAAAAGCTGTCTCCACAACATTAGAGTGCAGGGTGAAGCAGCAAGTGCTGATGGAGAAGCTGCAGCAAATTACCCAGAAGATGTAACTAAGGTCACTGAATACAGTGAAAAACAGATTTTCAATGTAATCAAAACACACTCTGCTAGAAGAAGTTGTCATCTAGGGCATTTCTAACTAGAGAGGAGATGTTAACACTTGGCTTCAAAACTTCAAAGGACTGACTTTCTTGTTAGGGACTGACACAGCTGGTGTTTGAAGCTAATGCTCATCTACCATTCCAAAAATCCTTAAGTAGTATGGAAAATCTATTCTGACTTGTGCTCTATAAATGGAACCACAAAGTCTGCATGATGAGCTCATATTTATGACACAATTAACTGAAGTTTTTAAGTCCACTATTGAGAACTTATGCCCAGAAAAGATTTCTTTAAAAATATTACCACTCACTGACAATGTACTTGGGTCACCCAAGAGCATTAATGGAAATTTTCAAAGAGGTAAGTGCCCCCAAACAGACTAGTGGATCAGGAAGATGTGCTATTTACATACAATGGCATACTACTCGATTATTAACAAAGAAACTCTTGCTTTGTGATAACATCAGTGGAGCTGGAGGGGATGATGCTAAGTGAAATATGTCAGAAAAGAAAGACAAATACCAGGTGGTGTCACCTATGTGTGGAATATAAAGAAACAAAACAAAGGGTCAGATAAAGCCAAACTAGTAACAAATGCTAGAGATCTGACTGTAGATCTGAGGTTTCCAGAAGGGGAGAGAAAGGGGCAAGAACAAAGTGGCAAGGGGGCACAATGGACTGTGGCGGAAGAATATGGGTGCTGTGGTGGGTGTGGTGTAGTAACACCTGAAGGGGGAGATCCTATACTTCTAAAACACAAGCAATGTTGTAAACCCATATGACCTGAATAAAATAAAATGAAAAATTGAAATATTTTTCTTAAGGCTGTAACTGCCATAGATAAGGATTCTTCTGATGGGTCTGGGCAAAATAAATTAAAAACCTTATGGAAAGTATTTATCATCCTAGCTGCAATTAGATTATTAGTGATTCCTGGGAGGGGGGTCAAAATAACTACTTAAACAGAAGTTTGGAAAAACAGGAGTCCAACCTTCATGGATGACTTTGAGGGGTTCAGGACTTCAATGGAGGAAAAAACTACCGATGTGGTAGAAACTGCAAGAGAACTATAATTACAAGTGGAATCTAGAGACTCCACTGAATTGCTTTATGAAACTTGAACAGATGAATTGCTTCTTACAAATGAGCAAACTAAGTTGTTTCTAGAGATGGAATCTATTTCTGGTGAAAATGCTGAGAGTGTCGTCACAATGACAACAAAGGATTTAGAATGTGACATAAACTTAGCTGATAGAACAGTGGCAGGGTTTGAGAGGGTTGACTCTAATTTGGTAAGAAGTTCTCCTATGGGTAAGATGCTATCAAACAGCACTGCTTGCTACAGAGAAATCTTTTTCAAAAGAGCCTATCAATGCAACACACTTTATTGTTTTAGGAAATTGCCACAGCAACCCCAACCTTCAGCAACCTTCCTCCCCATCAGTCAGCAGCCATCAACACTGAGGCAAGACCCTCCATCGGCAAAATATTATGACTCACAGAATGGTCAGATCATGATGAACATCCTCGGCAATATTCTATTTTAAAATTAACATGTAAATTGGTCTTTCAGAAAAAAAGCCATTACATACTTAATATACTATAGTGTAAAAATAACTTTTATATGGGCCGGGAAAACAAAAAAAATCACATGCTTTGCTGTATTGTGAATTCATTTTATTGTGGTGTCTGGAACGGAAATGCAGTATCTCTGAGGTATCTTTACTCTAAGGCTCACAGTAATAAAACCATAAAAGGAGGCTCATCTCCTCCTGTGCAAACTACCACACATAGCCTCTTAGCTTTATTTCCATGACCAGAGTGACCCAACAGGGCTCCCCCCCCACCCTGAAGATGATCCTTGGACCCTGAGTACAGAAAATTCTTTTTGGTGGGGGCAAGGTGCTTTCCTAATTACAGGTGTAGCTATCACATTTTATTGGAACCATTGAAATCATTCCAAAGTTGTTGATTTACCATTAGTGCCCCCTGAGGGCTCCCTGACTACATCTTCCTATGCTTCCTGGAGTCTCTAGAACACACATCAGTCTACCTCTTGTCCTGTGTAATTTTGTGCAAAGCACTTATCCCCAATGATAGCCCAGTATACTCTCCTTGAGCCCAAATTTTGACATCCTACTTGGCTTTTAGAAACTGAAGCCCCTATCAGTCTTGTCAGGTACTACGAGTTCCTCTACTGGCCTGAGTTAGATTCCTCACAGTGGAAGCCTGATACCTCCTTGCTAAAATGGAAAAGAACCATCAGGTAAGGCTAACCTGTTATCAAAGGCCTTTCCAAATGACAGGAAGAGAGGGCTTCCCACAGGCTCACTCCTTGCCCAAGTTCCTTTTGTATTTAGTAGGGGTGCCCAACCTCCTCCTCCTCTGGATGCTTAGGGAGCCCCTGGAGTCAAATGTTCGTGATGCACAGGAAGTTGGTGTCCTTCACCCACAGCAGTGCCACCAATGTTTACAAGGCACCCACTGAGGATTGTGACCCCTAGACCCCTCTAGTAAGTAGGGCTCTCCTCACTCAGCCCAAACATCTTGCAGCTTAACAGCCCTTATAGAAGTCACAAAGGGATCTTTTCACAGACACCTCGGTTATTGCTGCTGGCCTTGTGGTTTGGTAGACCGTAAGTTAAGGGATGGTTTTCTCATACAAAACAATCCCATCTGGAATGCCTAGATATGGAAAGGATCCCTAATCCTACCATGGTGACTCATGTCTATGGTCATATTCAACATCGCAGACTTGCACATCAAACCCCCACAATGCTCTGGACAGACTTCTCAGGTGCTGTGCCTTCCCATTAGTACAAGTGACAGGCCTAGACAACCTCTGGGCAGTGGGAAACTCATGTATTAACAACTTAGGCTCAAGAAAGGGCAGTTGTGAGAGTTAACACATGAACACATTTTCTGCTCCAAAACCAACCAGAGGCCTCCCAACGGGGACAGTTCAGGGGGCCAATCTACACCTGCATGAGATGATCTCATGGGCCCAGTTGCCCCTGCTCCTGGGATTGCTGACTCACTGGCACTAGCCTTATATTGACAGTAAATTCTTGATGGAATTTACTCTCATTCCCTTTGGATCACAGCCCCTACCACTTACTGATCTCTGGCCAGGGCACCAGCTTTCTCCCACATGACATTCTGTGGGACCACCATCTAGGCCAGTGTCCCAATGTCACTGCACTGAGCATCAGGATCACCACAGCTTCTTCAGTGACACTCTAGACTACTTTCAAGGAAGAGACCCTAGGCCTTCATCTTTCTCAGTTATCACTCCACCCGGATATTCCTGCCTCCCTCCCCCACATGTTGATTATTATACCTTTCCCTAATTCTACCTTTGATCATCTGTGGCAATCCTCAAATTTTTACCCTTGAAGACAAGACCCATTTATTTTAAAACTCTGACTCCTCTTCCAGTTTCTAATGATTTTTCGATCTTGTGTTTTACACTAGCAATCTGATGGAGGGCAGATGATCCAATATGGTCACCTCATACTGAATGTCCCCAGTGCCCCAGGTGACTCGATGTCCCCAGGTGACTCGACAGTCACCTTCTTCCTAGGTGGCCAACACTCCAGGATCCTCAGCCCCAAGTGAGATGGAACCATCTCTGGAGAGGATATTGCCTTAGATAACATCACCCAGTCCAAGAACTCGCCACTGGAGATGACCAATGGCCATCCTCCTCTGACAGAGATAATACCACAGGCACACAGCACCACCCCAGACAACTTACCTCTCTCCCAGACGGCATCCCCAAGTTCACCTCAAACATGACAAAATACAACGGGGACTAAGACTTTCTGGGAACAATGAATTGAATGTACTGCCCTGATGGACTCAGCAGACTCAGGAATACTATTTTTCTGACTATGCCTAGGTTTTGCCAGCTGATGCCATCCTATACCAAGGTGCCTGTCAGAGTGTGCACATCCTCTGCCAGCTGCAGGGCAGCACTGCATCCTATTTCTCCTATGTAGTAGTGAAAACATGCAGTCAGAACCAGTCCCTGCCCAGACTATCACTCATTTAAACTGCTTGTCCTTACCTGCTCCCCAACACCTTCCAATTGTGTGTGATTACATGGAGATTCCAAACCAGGGTCTCCACTGAACAATGCCAGTCCCTACACTACCATGGCATCTTCACTACACTCCTCCCCTACACTTTCCATGATGTTAGCAAGACATGTTACAAATAGCGCCCACCTTCATATCCAATAGACTGAGAGGCTCTGTACACATTGGTAATCACCAATTCTGTCATTTGGAATCCAGTCACTTGTAGCCCTCCTTAAATGTTTACCCTGGTGATATGGTCAAATAGATGACTCATTCATTTTCCACTCGAATTGTTTCTCAGGGTGTTATGTCCTCCCCGGGAGCATTTGCTGCATGTACATCAATTCAGGATAAGTTCAAGCACACTTACAAGATGTTAAAATATTCTACAATATAACTCAATTATGTGAACAGATTTCTAGAGCCCCCCAAACCTCTGACCTATTTATATAGCTGGATCCTTCAAGCTGGGGACAATGACAGTAGACTGAGTTTCAGATTATTGCTTGTATATTATCATAGGATTTGTTACTATATCCTATTCAGATGTCTATTGTCTTGGTTAGAATGCCCTACCCCTGATATGAACATATCCCCAACCCAACTATTAACATTCTTTCTTTGAAATCTAGAGCCTCAGCAACAGGTTATAGTGTCAGAGTGTGACATTAAGCTTTTGATTGTTAAGGTGTCCACTGTAAACACATCTACCTTGAATAAACATACGGTCAGTTGTGTGACATACTACAAGCAAACCATGCTACCTCTCCTCCTCCCCTACAAAAGTCGGTCTCCTTTTAGAAAGCCCTTGATGATACAGATAACTGATCACTTAAGGACCCGCTTCTGTCTTTCTAGTCCCTAGTTCTGTTTATGTTTTAAATTTGTCAAAAAAGGGTGAACATAAAAAATCCTGGGTATCCTACCCTGACTCCAATAAAGGCAGAGCCCCAGATCCATATTCCCTCTCTGCTCATGAGCTTTGTTGTGTGACTCTCCAAGACCTCTTAGTAATGAATTTCTGCCCCCACTCCAAGCCCCTAATGATTGTTACTGAGATGCATTCTGCAATCATAGTGAGAACCACAGGGCTTGTGCTGTCACAACATTGGCTTCATCCAAGAAATGTCTATGGGGCCTCCCACAAATAGTGTGGGCCCAAGTGAGTGCCTTAGGTACTTCTAGTCAGAAGCATCATGATCAATGGGTGAAATCAACATTCAATATGGTAACTCTTCTACCACCATGAAACATTCTTCCTAACATTTGGTATTACCAATTTTGTTTTGGAGAGGATATAAGTCTTTTATTGTGCCTTTATATTTCATTTTTTCCTTCATTTAGTACTCCAGAGATATATGATCCAGCACAGCAGAAATGAGACCCTGGAATCCTTGCACTGAGGGCAAGAGGGAAGTATGCAGTGAAAAGCCAAGCAGACTCATTTGTATTGGGACCCAAAGCAATAACATGTACCTGTATAGCATCCAACACATAGGACAGATACATTCCTACAGTGTGGACCTGGGAGGCAAGAAACACAAGGGAATAATCCAGGGTCAGAATCACTGGAGGTGTCATCTTGGCAAATCCTTAAAATCTTGCTGAAACAGTGTTGTTGGGACCATAATGAACCTACCCACCATTCTACTAGACACTGAAGGCAAATCTTTGGTGGGAAATCCATCCACCTAAATACAGAAGTAGCCTTGTTAGATGGGGCTGAGAGACAACAATCAAGGGGCTCACACCAAGCAGGTAAACAGGCATAGCCCTTTCTAGCCACTACCTTCCTGCTGGTAAGCAAGTGACACCCCTAAAGTGTGACTGCTTCCAAGGCATATCTCTCAAGGCATACTTAGCTAGCAAATGGAGCCCACTGCCAGCTGTGCTCCCATCATCCCAACACCTGCCATACCTGACACCCCTGCTAGTCCCATGAATGTGTTCTGTCCCCTGCTAGGACCTCCATGGGGACCCTTCCATATCCACAGCCTCTCACAGCACTGTTTCATCAGCCACCAGCTTCCACAGTGAGTAGTGCAGCTACCATTTCCAATAGTCCTCCAACTCTAGTGCACATCCTTTAGCCTACTTAGTTGAGGACCATACCTCCAGCAGTTAGCTGCTACCTTCATAATACTGCAGGCTATTGTTAGCACTGCATACTGCTGCTTCCCCAGTGAGCATCAGTGCAGTAAATAGCTTAAATTCATGTATACATATCATGCAGCAAATGCAAGCAGCCACATAACAAGGCTAGGCCCACAGTTATCACCCAAGTACCACTGCTGCGTAGGGTCGACATCCCTACTTACATTTCTGCTTCATTCCATCAGGCAGGTGCATATAGTCCACAAAGGGGTCACATCTTGAACAACTAATTTGGGAAGCTGGGGAAAAGGTACTCTAGGATACCCCATGATAACACTTGCATAAGACCAAAGCCTCACTATTAAGACAGGTAGTTGTATTGTTGAAAACATAAACACAGAGGACCAGAAAAAGTGTGGGAAAGAGAGAATGCCCCCAAAGAGCAGAACAAAACTGGGAAAAGATCATAAAGAAATGGAGATAAAATACCCAAGGAAGAATTCCAGTAATGATTATAAAGATGCTCACCAATCTCAAAAGACTGGATGAGCTAGAAAAAAATTAAGAGACAGCCAAAGAAGAAGTCATAGAGCTGAAAAATAAAATAATAGCACTAAAAATACAATAAAGGTTTCCAACAATAGCCTGACTAAAACCAAGGAACAAATAAGTTGGAAGAAAAAACAACAGAAGTTACCCACACAGAGCTAAAAATGAAAAAGAATTAAAAAAATAATAGGGCCTCCCCTGGTGGCACAGGCGGTTGAGCACTGCTCTGTGAAGTTGTCCGCAGCCTCTGCAGTGCAGGTTTGATCCTGGCCGGCTGGTGAGGGTCCCATATGGTTCGGCAGACCTCTCCTGTCACACCTGCTGCTCCCCTCAGCAGTGTATTTGTCAGTCTGCCTGTTCTGTTCCCTGCTCTGTCTCTGGTGAATCCTCTCGCCCTCCTGTGAATCTGGCCTGTATCCTGGTTCTTGTATAAATAAATAAATAAATCTTAAAAAAAATATACCCTTAGAGACCTCTTGGACAATATGAAGAGGAATAATATTTGCTTCATATAAGTACCAGAAGAAAAGAAAGGGTCAGAAAAAACACTTGAGGAAATAATCACTGAACATTTTGCCTAATTTGGAAATGGAACCATAAAACCATTTACAAAAAGTTCAGAGAATTCTAAATAAGAGGATCCAAGAGACCCCACAAAGACACATTATAACTAAAATGGTAAAAAATTAAGATAGGGCCTCCCCAGTGGTGCAGCAGTTGAGCGCTGGGTTGCAAAGCTGCCCACAGCCTCTGCAGCACTGGTTCGATCCCCAGCTGCTCCCCGGCCACTGGAGGAGGGTCCCACATGGCGCGCAGACCTCTCCTGCTGCGCGCTGCTCCCCTCAGCAGTGTACTTCGGTCCTTCTGCCTGCTCTGCTCCCTGCTCTGGCTCTGGTGAATTCTTTCACCCTCCCGCGCTTCTGACTGCACCCAGTGCTTGTATAAATAGATAAATAAATAAATCTTAAAAAAATTAAGATAAAGAAAGGATCATAAAAGCAGCAAGAGATAAACAGCTAGTCACATACCAGAGGAACCCCATAAGGTTATCACAGCAGACTTTTCAACAGAAACTTGTGCAGGCCAGAAGAGAGTGGCATGACATATTCAAAGTGCTGGTAGGCCAAAACTTGCAATCAAGAACTCTATACCCAACAAGATTGTCATTCAAATTTAAAGGAGGAATCAAGAGCTTTCCAGACAGGCAAAAAGTTAAAGTTCATCACTACTAAACCAATGTTGCAAAAAATGCTAAAAGGACTCATGTAGACATAAAAGACACTAAATAAAGCAAGAAAACATACAAAAGTGAAAAACCTCTTTGAAAGATATACTTAGAGTAAAAATAATGGATCAACCACATTAGCACTGCTAAAGCATTACTACAAGGGAAGTTTATAGCAATATAGGCTCATCTCCAGAAACAAGAATGATCTTAAACAATCTAATCTTATAGCTAAAAGACCAAGAAAAAGAACAACAAATGAGGCCCAAAATCAGAAGGTGGAAACTCTAAAAATCACAGTGGAAATAAATGAAACAGTTAAACAAAATAAAATCAACAAAATCAACAAACTGTTGACTAAACTCATTAAGAAAAAAAGAAAACACTCAAGTAAACCAGAAATAAAAGACATTACTATGGATACTACATATATGCAAAGGATTATAGAGACTACTATAAACACCCATGTACCAAATTGGATAACCAGCAATGGATTAATTCCTTGATTTGTACAACCTCCAAAGACTGATTTTAAGGAAACAGAGAATCTGGACCACACACACAGGAAAGAGCTTCTCTGACTCGCCATTTTAGAACAGGGACCTTCCTTCAATAAAGACTGCTTGAAACCAGCAGAAGGCTCCCCGTGGAGCCAGAGGTGAGCTAGGAAACACCCCCACATGAGGCCCCTTTTGGCCAGCAGACTGAGCCCAGAGAGGGAGCAGGCATCCACGGCTGGGGCAGACTGCGCAGGCAGGAGAATGTGACTTAGACTTGACATTTTAGAACAGGGAACTTCCTTCAATAAAAACTGCTTGAAACAGGCAAAAGGCTCCCAGCAGAGCCAGAGGTGAGCTGGGAAGCACCCCCACACCAGGCCTCTTCTGGCCAGCAGTCCGAGCCCAGATTGGGAGTGGGCATTGATGGCCGGGGCAGACCGCGCACAGGAAAGTGCATCTCTGACTCGCCATTTTAGAATAGGGACCTTCCTTCAATAAAGACTGCTTTATTGAGAAGGCTCCCAGAGCAGCCAGAGATGAGCTGAAGGCCCAAACAAGCCTGGTCCTGCCTGGCAGGAAGTTGGAGCCCAGAGGGGGATCCAGCGATTTAGAGCCCAGAGTGCAATCCAGCCGCCACACTTCCAGGGAAGTCTGTGGGACTTCAAGACACACCTTTGGAATTAAACACAGAAGGAGGAGATATTCTGTGAGAGTGACCATTAACATACTCAAAGTACTACTGCCTCACCGGACTTCTAGCATAACAGTATTTGACTTGTTTGGACCACCAGGTTCCGAAATTCCAGAAAAAGCACACCAAACAGATGCCGGCCAGTAATACTGACACAGTGTCCCAACACATAGGGCAAATTAGAAAACAGGCAGCAGGGAGAAGAAAAACTACATGCAATCTAGCAACTCCTCAGGAAAAAGACACACCACAAAAAGAAAACCACCCACCAGATTGCAATGACAGAGACTTGGAAGAACTTCTGAGCCTCCAGAAAGAGAATTTAAAATTGCCATGATGAAAAAACTGACGGAACTCATTAAGGAAAACAACACTCAGAAGAATGAAATTGAGTCCCTAAAGAGGGAAGTGAAGGAAATGCAGGAGATCAAAGGATTAACGGAAGAGCTAAAGAATGCTGGGAAAAGCAGTGATAACAGAATAGATGAAATGGAAGAATAAATAAGCACTCTCAAAGACACAGAAATAAAAAGAACCAAAACAGAAAAGGAAAGAGAAGTATGAATGAAAAAGACTGAAGAAAGACTTTGGGAAAAACCTGACTCCATGAGGAAAGAAAATATAAGAGTTATAGGAATCCCAGAAGGAGAGGAGAGAGACCTAGGAACAGAGAAAATATTCAAGGAAATAATTGAAGAGAACTTCCCAAACATGAAGAAGGAGCTGAAAATAAACATACAAGAAGCAAGAACACCAAACTTCCATGATGAAAGGAAAAATACAGCAAGACACATAATAGTAAAGCTCCCAAGAATCCAAGACAAGGAAAAAATAATGAAACTGACAAGAGGGAAGAAACAGATAACATACAAAGGAAAACCAATAAGACTGATATCAGACTTCTCTGAAGAAACACTATGGGCAAGGAGAGAGTGGAGGGACATAGTCAACAGACTCCAAGATAACAAATGCCAACCAAGAATACTGTATCCTGCAAAGCTTTCCTTCCTCTATGAAGAAAGAATAAGGACTTTCCCAGACAAACAGAAACTCTGGAATTTCATTACGACTATACCCCCACTCCAAAAAATATTACAAGGGGTCTTAAAGCCAGAACCAGCGGGATGAATAACAACAAAAGAAGGCCAAAAAAAAAGTTATTAAAAGAATAAATAAATAAAATCAAAGGAAAGACAAGCACAATGGTAAAAACAGAAGCTAACATATCAAAATTAACCCTAAATGTAAATGGACTAAACGTTCAATAAAAAGACAGAGTCGCAGGCTGGATTAAGCAACAAAACCCAACCTTTTGCTGTCTCCAGGAAACACATTGAGCTACAAAAGATAAAAATAGACTCGAAGTTAAAGGATGGAAAACAATCCTACAAGCAAATGGACCAAAAAAGAAAGCAGGAACAGCTATACTTATATCAGATAAAACAGATTTCAAACTCAAAAAGATAAAAAGAGATCCCAACGGTCACTACATTATGATCAAGGGGACAATACTTCAAGAAGAAATAACACTCATTAACACATACTCACCAAATGAAGGAGCACCAAAATATATCAGACAACTATTATCATCTCTGAAAACAGACATCAGAGAAAACACATATGTAGTAGGAGACTTCAACACACCACTATCAACAATGGATAGATAAACAAGATAAAAAATAAGTAAGGACACTAAAGCTCTAAATAAGGATCTAGAGCTTATGGGCTTAACAGACATGTACAGCACACTAAATCCAAAAAAATCTGAGTACACAATTTTCTCAAGCGCACATGGATCATTCTCCAGATCGATCACATACTGGGACACAAGACAAACATCAACAGATACACCAAGACTGAAATCACACCAACCATCTTCTCTGACCATGAATGCTTCAAACTAGAAATAAAACATAAAAAGAAGGCAAGGAACTCTCCTACCTCATGAAGATTGAAACCCACACTACTGGAAGACTACTGGATTAATGAGGAGATCAAAGAAGAAATTAAAAAATACTTTGAGTTGAATGACAAAGAGGACACCAATTTCCTAAATGTATGGGATACAGCAAATGCAGTAATAAGAGGAAAATATATAGCAATAGAGGCTCACATCAAGAAACAAGAAAGAACTCAAAGAAACAACCTAATCTCAAAGCTCAACGAACTAGAAAAACAACAAAAAAACCCCAAAACCAGTAGAAGAAAAGAAATAATAAAAATCAAAGCAGAGGGCCTCCCCGGTGGCACAGCGGTTGAGTGCTGGGTTGTGAAGCTGCCCGCAGCCTCTGCAGCACTGGTTGGCTCCCCGGCTGCTCCCCGGCCACCGGAGGAGGGTCCCACATGGCATGCAGACCTCTCCTGCCACTCGCTGCTCCCCTCAGCAGTGTACTTCGGTCTTTCTGCCTGCTCTGCTCCCCACTCTGACTCTGGTGAATTCTCCCACATCCTGTGCTTCTGACTGTACCCAGTGCTTGTATAAATAAATAAATAAAAAAAATCTTAAAAAAAAAATCAAAGCAGAAATAAATGAAATTGAAACTAAAAAAAAAAAAAAATCCAAAAGATCAATGAAACCAAAAGCTGGTACTTTGAAAATAAATAAAATAGACAAACCCCTAGCCAGGCTCACAAAGGAAAAACGGGAGAAAGCACAAATAAATAGGATCACAAGTGAATGAGGAGAAATTATAACAGACACAGCAGAAATCAAAAGAATAATCATAAACTACTATAAACAGTTATATGCAAACAAGTTCAACAATCTAGAAGAGATGGACAAATTCCTACAACTCTACAATCACCCAAAGCTAGATAAAGAAGAAGTAGAATACCGAAACAGACCAATTACAAGCAGCAGAATGGAAATGGTAATCAAAAACCTCCCCAAAACAAAAGCCCAGGACCTGATGGATTTACAAATGAATTCCACCAAACATTCAGAAACGAATTAGTGCCTATCCTTCACAAACTCTTTCAAAAAAAATTGAGAAGGAAGGGATAATACCGAACACGGATGCAAAAGTCCTCAATAACATTTTAGCTATCAGAATCCAACAATGTATCCATAAGATAATTCACCACGACCAAGTAGGATTTATTCCAGGGACACAAGCATGGTTCGATATCTGAAAATCAATCACTGTTATCCAACACATCAACAAAAGAAATATAAAAACCATATGATAATATCAATAGATGCTGAGAAAGCTTTCGACAAAGAACAACACTCATTCATGATAAAAGCCCTTGAAATTCTTGGGATACAAGGAACATATCTCAACATCATAAAGGCCATATATGACAAGCCAACAGCTAGTATCATTCTCAATGGCGAAAAGCTGAAAGCATTTCCACAAAGATCTGGAACAAGACAGGGATTTCCACTCTCACTACTGCTTTTCAATATAATACTGGAAGTCCTAGTCAGAGCAATAAGACAAGAGAAAAATATACAAGGAATCCAAATAGGAAAAGAAGAAGTTAAACTATCATTATTCACAGATGATATAATAGACATAGAGAACCCCAAAAACTCCACAGAAAAACTATTTCAACTAATCAATCAGTTTAGTAAAGTGGCAGGATACGAAATCAACACACAAAAATCAGTAGCATTCCTACACACAAACAATAAATCTGAAGAAGAAGAAATAAAAAAAAAACCATCCCTTTTATTACTGAAACAAAAAAAATCAAATACTTGGGAATATATCTAACAAAAGAGGTAAAGGACCTATACAAAGAAAACTATAAAACACTGTTAAAAGAAATAGAAGAAGACACAAAGAAATGGAAAGACATCCCCTGCTCATGGATTGGAACAATTAATATTATTAAAATGGCCATCCTACCAAAAGCAATATACAGATTCAATGCTATTCCAATCAAAATTTCAATGACATTCTTCAAAAAAATAGAACAATTATTGATGAAATTTATATGGAATCATCAAAACCCCCGAATAGCCTTAGCTCTCTTGAAAAAAAAAAAGAAGGGAATGAAGGCATCACACGCCCAGACTTCAAACTATACTACAAAGCCATAATCATCAAAACTGCATGGTATTGGAGCAAGAACAGACACATGGACCAATGAAATCAAATAGAAAACCCAGAAATAAACCCACAGATTTATGGTCAACTAATCCTTGACAAAGGAGCAAAGAATATGCACTGGAGCAAAGAAAGTTTGTTCAATAAATGATGCTGGGAAAACTGGGTCGCTACATGCAAAAGAATGAAGCTTGACTACTACCTCACACCATGCACAAAAACCAACTCAAAATGGGTTAAAGAACTAGACATAAGACCTGAAACCATAAAATAAATAGAAGAAAATATAGGCAAAACACTACATGACATGCACCTCAGACATCTTTACAGACACATCACCCAAGGCAGTGATAGTGAAGGCAAAGATAAACAGCTGGGACTACATCAAATTAAAGAGCTTCTGCACAGCAAAAGAGACAATAACCAAAACAAAGAGAAACCCCACCGACTGGGAGAACATTTTTGCACACAACACCAATGATAAAGGACTGATCACAAAAATCTGCAAAATGCTGATGAGACTCAACAAAAACAAAGAAAATAATCCAGTGAAAAAATTGGGCAGAAGAGCTAAAAAGAAACTTCTCCAAAGAGGAAATACAAATGGCCAACAGGCATATGAAAAAATGTTCAACATCACTTGTAATCAGGGAAATGCAAATCAAAACTACAATGAGATACTATCTTACACCAGTGAGAATGGCACATGTTAAAAAAACTAGCAACAACAAATGTTGGCGAGGATGTGGAGAAAAAGGAACACTCCTGCACTGTTGGTGGGAGTGCAAACTGGTCCAGCCACTATGGAGAGCTGTGTGGAGATTTCTTGACCTACTAAAGATAGCGCTTCCATATGATCCAGCAATTCCACTCTTAGGTACTTACCCAAAGGACACAGAAACATCAATTCCAAAGAGCACCTACACACCTATGTTTATAGCAGCACTATTTACAATAGCTAAGCTATGGAAACAACCCAAATGCCCAAAAATAGATGATGGGATCAAGAAGATTTGGTACATATACACAATGGAATATTACTCAGCATTCAAAATAGATAAACACATGCAATTTGCAGCAACATGGATGGAGCTGGAAGGGATCATGCTCAGCGAAATAAGTCAGAAAGAAAAAGAAAAATACCGGATGGTCTCACTCATAGCAGGAATCTAGAAAACCTAAATAAGAGACCAGGAAAAAGACTAATCAATACAAAGTAAAAATCAAAATCAACAAGCAACTATAAACCAGAGACATACTACGGGGTGGGGGTGGGGAGAGGAAGGACTAGGGTCCAAATAAGGGGGAGGTGCAATTGTATGGGGAATATAAACAAAATGAAAATGTATACATTGTGCAAAAATGAAAAATGATGTAATTATATAAAGTATTAAAAAATAAAGAAATAGAAAATCTGAACAGCCCAATCACAAGAAAAGAAATTGAAACAGTAGTCAAAAACTTCACCCAAAACAAAAGTCTAGGACCACATGGTTTCAACGGTAAATTCTACCAAAGATTCAAATATATCGCTCATATGCATCCTGCTCAATTTTCAAAAAAAAAAAAAGAGGAAATGCTTCTTAATTCCTTCATGAGTGCAATACATTGTTGATACCAAAACCAGACAAAGACAGCACAAAAAAGAAAATTGCAGGCCAATTATCTCTGGTTAACAGAAATTCAAAATTATTCAACAAATTAATAAAATAAATTCAATACATTAAAAAGATCACATACCACAATCAAGTGTAATTTATTCCAGGGATGCAAGGGTTGTTCAATATATGCAAATCCATAAATGTAATACATCAAATCAATAAAAGACAAAAATCATATGACCATCTAAGGTGCATTAACATTTGATAAGCTGCACCATTCATTTAAGATTAAAAACTTTCATAAGATGGGTAGAGAAAAAACATACCTGAAGATAATAGAGACCATGTATGAAAAATCCATAGCTACCATCACAACTAAAGAGGAGGAAAAGAAAGCTTTTCCTTCAACATCAGGAAAAAAACATGGATAATAATTCTTACCGCTATCATTTAACACAGTATTGGAATCCTGGCTACAGTAATTAAGCAAGAAACATAAAACATCTAAATTGGAAAGGAAGAAATAAAAGTGTCACTATCTGAAAATGACATACAGAGAATTAAAGATACCATCAAAAACTTATAATAAATACAGAAAATTTTCAGGTTTCAAAATCAATATACAAAACTGGTTATACTTATATGCAAACATTTAACAAGCAGAAATGGAAATGAAAAATACCATTTATTTTACAATTGCATAAAAAATACCTCAGAATAAATTTAACTGAGGAGGTGAAAAAACATGAACACTGAAACCTAAAAGACACTGTTGAAAGAAACTGAAACAAAGTAATAGAAAGACATTCTGTTTGTGAGTCAGAAGAATAGTCTCAAAATGACCTTTTTACTTAAATTATTAGACGAATATAGCATAGTTCTCATTAAGATCCTGATGGCATTTGTCTCAGAAATAGAACAAAAAGTTCTAAAATTTATATAGAACCACAAAAGACCTTGAGTAACCTAATGGTCCTTAGGAAAAAGGAAAAAAGTGAAATTATCATGCTGTCTGACTTGAAACTATACAAAGCTCAGTAATCAAAACAGTATGGTATTGGAACAAAAAAGGCACACAGATCAATGGAATAGACTTGAGAGCCGGAAATAAAACTACACATATGTGATCAACTTATAACACAGGAACCAAGGAAAAGTTTCTCAAGAAGTAGTAGGGGTGAGGGGCGGTGGCGCCATGTCCGGCCGCGAAGGTGGCAAGAAGAAGCCCTTGAAGCAGCCCAAGAAGCAGGCCAAGGAGATGGACGAGATAAGGCATTCAAGCAGAAGCAGAAAGAAGAACAGAAGAAACTCGAGGAGCTAAAAGTGAAGGCTGCGGGGAAAGGCCCACTGGCCACAGGTGGAATTAACAAATCTGGCAAAAAGTAAGATGCTCCTTGTGCCTGAGGCAATGGTGGTCTTTAACTCTTTTCGTATTTCAACATGTGGATTCTTTGCCATAGTATCATTTGACGCCAATAGCTAGAATGAAGTGTCTTGGAGCCTGTTGTACATCTAAGAATAAACTTTTGTAAAAAAAAAAAATAAGAAAATAAGAAGTCATACACTAGCTCATCTTTAGTTCTTCTCACTTAGCCATTTCTACCTTACCTGTTAGGTCAGAGAAAAACCAGTGTAGAATCCTGCCAAAGTGTGCTCATCTTCATCTTTGTTCTATCTTGAATTCTGTACTACCTGGAATTAAACCAACTCATTTGAAATGACCAAAAAAAAAAAAAAGTAGTAGAAAAACTGGATAGCCACATTCAAAAGAATGAAACTAGATCGCTATCTTATACCATATCTTTATCTTCATATATGCTAAATTGAATTCAAAATGGATTAAGGACCTGAACATAAAATCTCTAAGCATAAAATGCATGGAAGAAAACATAGGTGATAAGTTCTATGACACTGGCCTTAGTGATCTTTGTGGACTCATCTCTACCAGCAAGAGAAATAAAAACTATAAACAAATGGGACTTCATCAAACAAAAAAAGTTTTACATTCTGAAGGAAACCATCATTAAAATGAAAAGGCAGCCTACCAAATGGGAGATCTGACAAAAGATTACTATCCAAAGTATATAAACAGCTAACCCAATTCAACAACAAAAATATACAACTCAATTAAAAAATGGGCAGAGGAACTATATAGATCAAAGAAAATATACAGATGGCAATTGAAAAATGAAAAGATGTCCTATATAACTTAGCATTAGGAGAATGCATATCAAAATAAAAAATGAAATTTCACCTTATATGGTTAGAATGGCTATGACCAAAAAGTGAAAAAACAAGAAGTATTGATGAGGTTGTAGAGAAAAAGAAGTTTCATGTAATGTTGGTAGGAATGCAAATTGATGCAGCCACTATGGAAAACAGCATAGAGAATCCTCAAAAAATAAAAAAATAGAACTATGATATAACCTAATAATCCTATTTCTGGGTATTTAGCCAAATAATATGAAAATACTAATTTAAAGATATATTCACCCCCATGTTTACTGCAGCACTACCCACACTAAGATATGGAAAAAACCCAGGTGCTCAACCAATGGATTAGATAAGGAAGATGTTGGCTGTATACACAATGGAATACTACTAAATACTAAAAGAAGATAAAATCTTGGCATTTGTGACAACATGGATGGTCTGTGAGGGGATTATGCTAAGTGAAATAAGTTAGAAGGAGAGAGACAATATGATTTCATTCATTTGTAGAATATAATGAAATAAAAACAAATGAAAAAGCAAAACAAAAACATGCTTAGATTGATGATAGACTGATGGTTACAGAGGGAAAAGGGGAGCTAGAAAGGAGGGGCCTGATTGGTTGGTGGTGGGTGGTGACTGGACATTTGGTGGTGGATGTAGTGTGAAATATAGAATTGGTGAGGTGAGAAACTGTATACATGAAATCAATACTGTCATAAATTAATGTTATCTTGAAAAAACAAAGAAACATTAGACATCAAACATACTTTAGACTAAATGTTCTTAACACATACACACATACATATATGTGCATTTGTGTATACACATGTACGTTATAGACACAACATGTATGTTACACATAACACAATGTATACATACATATCAGGTGTACATATATAACATTCTATCCAACAGTAGAACATACAATTCTTCTCAAGTGCTCACAGAACATTCTCCAGGATTGATCATATGACCTTTACAAATTTAGGATGACTGAAATCATACTATCTTTTTTGAACACAATTATATAAAGCTATATACAGTTTTAGGCCACAACTGTTTCAACTGTTTAAACTAGAAATCAACAAGGTGAAAGCAGGAAAATATATAAATACATAGAAACTAAACCACACACTTCTGAACAAATTGGTCAAAGAAGAAATCAGAAGGAGATTAAAAAAATCTTGAATTAAAATGGAACCATGACATGTCAAAATTCATTTAGTGCTGCAAAAGCACTTCTGAGAAATTTTTTATAGACTAGATACATATAAAGAAATTAGAAAGATATCTAATAAACAACATAAGTGTATGCCTCAAGGAGCTAATGAAAGAAATTAATCCCAAAGTCAGAAGAGGGAAGAAAATAATAACTGTAAGGGTGGAAGTAAATTACAGAGAAGAAAAAAATAGAAGGGATTAATAAAACTAAGAGTTGGTTTTCAAAAAGCCAAATAAAATTGGTAAGTTTTCAGACAAAGAACAAAAGAGGATTCCAAAAAAATTAGAAATGAAAGAAATTAGAATATTTAAATTGACACCACAGAAATACATATGATCTTAACATACTACTAAGAACAACTGCATGCCAACAAATTTGATAACACAGAATAGGCAAATTTCTAGAAACATACAACCAAGGTGACTCTAGAACAAACACATCATCTGAACAAAACAATAATGAGCAAAGAGACTGAATTAGAAATTAAAAACCTGCCCAAATCACACGATCTTCTCAACAGATGCAGGAGATGCAGCTAACAAAATGCAGCATCCTTTCATTGATAAAAGTCCTCAAATAATCAAGTATTGAGGGAGCATAACATAATAAAAGCCATATATAACAAGCCCAGAGCTAACATCATATTCAACAGTGAAAACCTGAAAACTATTCATCTAAGATAGGAAAAATAGAAGGGTGCCCACTTCAGCATTTTTATTCAACATAGTTCTGGAAATTCTAGTTAGAGCAACAAGGCAAGACAGAAATGAAAGGGATCTAGATCAGAAAGAAAGATGTAAAATTTAATAGATGAAAATATGATCTTGTATATAGAAAATCACAAGGATTCAAATGAAACAACATTTATAACCAATCAACAAATTCAATAAAGTCACAGGATACAGAATCAACAGACTGAAAATAGCTGCATTTTTATATACTAATGAGTAAACATCTGGAAGGAAAATAAAGACATCTATCTCATTCACAATAGTATCAGTAACAGTAAAATTCTTAGAAAGGTAAGCAGGAAAGCATTGGCCTACGCAAGGCAGCTGGAGGCTGGGGACCTTATGCCTCTCTTTTGGAACTGAGCAGAAGAGAGGGAGGACTCCTCCATCAAGGTGAACTGTGGGTCCCAGGAAAGTGCAGACCTGCCTGTGAGGCTGTTAGAAGCCTAAAACCCCTCATCCCCTTCTGGAACTGAGTAAAGACAGAGGGAGGGCTCTGCAAACAAAGATAGGGCATGTAGGGGAAGAGACCAGCAGTGTACAGACTCGGTGATCTTCAGGGATAGCATCCATCAACTCACCCACAGCATCACTATCCTTGTGGAGTCTACCGTAACAGTGTCAGACTTGGTCTGGCCACCAGTTCCCGACCTCCTAATAGGACAACCCTAAAGAGATGCCTGCCTGTACCAGTAGCACAGTGGCCCAATGCATAGAATAAATTAGAAAACAAACAACTGGGAGAAGGGAAAATACAAATAACCAAGCAAGCCCTCTGGGGAAGGACATACCACAAAATGAAAATCAGCCCCCAGAACTCAACAATGACATGGAAGAACTTCTCTGCCTGCCAGATAGAGAATTTAGAATTACCATGATTAAAAAACATGAAGATGAAAAGGAAAAGAATGATATCAGAAAAATAATTAATGAACTGAAGAATGAAATTAAGTCTTTAAAGAAGGGAATGTAGAAAACACAGGATATTGAAAGATTAATGGAGGCACTAAAAAACTCTGGGAAAATAACATGGCCAGAATTGATGAAATGGAAGAACAAATTAGTACTCTTGAAGATATGGATATACAAAGAACAGAAAAAAAAAAAAGGAAAGAGAAGTACAAAGGACAAAGAATGAAGCCCCACTTTGAGAACTGACATCACAAGGAAAGGAAATATAAGAGTTATAGGAATCCCAGAAGGTGAGGAGACAAAGGAACTGAGAAACTATTCAAGGAGATCATTGAAGAGAACTTCGCAAGCATGAAGAAAGAGATGAAAATAAATCTACAGAAAGCTAGAACAACACCAGATTACCACAATGAAATGAAAACTACAGCAAGGCATATAATAGTACAAGAGTCTAAGCCAAGGTAAAAATAATGAAGCTGATGAGGGAGAACAAAAAGATAAACTATGAAGGAAAACCAATCAGGCTGACATCAGACTTCTACAAAGAAACACTAAAGGCAAGAAGAGAATGGAGGGACATATTCAACAAACTCCAAGTCAACAAATGCCAACCAAGAATACTTTGTCCCACAAAGCTCTCCTTCCTCTATGAAGAAAAAATAAGGACCTTTTCAGACAAAAAGAATCTCCAGAAATGCATTACTAGTAAACCCCTACTCCAAAAAATACTACAAGATGAAATTTTGCCATTTGTGACAATGTAGATGGATCTGGAAGGGATTAAGCCAAGTGAAGTAAGTCAGACAAAAAGCAAACAACTTCATCTATGTGAATATAAAAAATAGACAAACCATGATAAACCTTAGAAATCTGAGTGCAGAATTAAGGCTACTGGAGGGGGAGGGTGAGAAAAGGGGCAGCAAAATAGAGAGGGGTCCCAATGGACATTGGTGGAGGATTTAGTATTTAGTATTTAGTTGGTGTATGATGACATACATCTGCAGAAATCTAAACATATACTTCTAAGTCATATATAGTGTTTAAACAAATTTTACCTAAAAAATAACTTAAAAGATATGAAAATAAATGCACAGAATAGACATGGGAGAGAACTGAATGGTCATTTGGAGATGGATATGCATGTTTCCTTAAAGAATAATGTTAACAGAGGTCAAGAGTTTGAGGTTATAATGGGAGATATGGGAGTATGAGCAATGGAAGTTGCAGGGTGAGGGTTGGACCTGACTAATTTATTCTCCAATGCATTAATTCACTGATTTGCATTTAATTTAAACCTCTGTTGTGGACAGTTTCTAATTTGAGCCCAAGAGACAAAAATTATGTAAAATACCATGGTGATCCCTTCAGTTGAATAAATAATAATTCATCAGAGGTAAAATGTTGAGTAAACAATACTTTCTTTGGAGGACACCAGGCACAACCAGGAGGGGTTCATGTGGAAACCACAATAAGGAAATGAATTGTGCCAATCACTTAGTGGATCTAGAAGTGGATTCTCCCCTAGTGGCTGCAGATCAGAGTTCATGATTGTGAAACCTTGAGAATGAGCTTGTGAGACTCTTACTGAAAACCCAACCCAGCCTAAGGTAATTCTGATTTATTAAACAAGGATTCGTTTTAACTCTTGAATGTGTGGACATTTGTTATAGATAACAATTGCACAGAAACATTTAATTTGAAAATAATAAGCATAGAGACAGATGGGGTATGGACACAGGTAGTTTGGTGGAGGTTAAAAAAAATTACAAAATATTTAAACAAAATATTTTGTAATTTTATAATTTTGTAATTTTATAATTTTGTAAAATTTTGTAATTTTATAATTTTGTAAAATTTTATAATTTTGTAAAATTATAAAATAATTAAACAAAAATTTTAAATTTAAACAAAAATTTAAAAAAATCCATAAATGATCTCTGATCAGTGATAGGTCTCCAGATATAAAAGTTTTCTTAAGATAGATGTGTATCCTCCTTGGTCATTTGAATTTATGTGAAATTGCATTACACACACACACACTAAAGTATTGTCTAATATTAAACTTGCTGTTAATTAAATTCTTATTCTTATGTGATAGTGATGTATTAATAGCCTGAGAAAGATCTATTGCATCACTTAAAACATAACATTAAATTTCACTATAATATTGCATGAAACACTTCCACTCCAGTGGACACATTTATATCACTGAATGCGTCTTTCTCCTGCTATTGCATGCATCATGGAAGGAGGAACTATGATTTGTACATGTTGATTTTCTGGTGGTTTTGAAACCCAAGACTGCTGTACCATCTTGACTGAACATTCTTAGCTTGGGTGGACAGTTGCTAAATCGCCCTTGCAAATGAAAGAAAATTATGACAATTTACATCTGTGCTTCCAGGGCTACAGTAATTACACAGGAGGCCACTAGACTGAGGTTATCTAATGCCTTGGCAGCCTGTGTAGGCTACCAGCACGTAATCCAGATTCAACACACTCAAACTGAGAAAGTAAAATTAAGAACAGTTGTTAAGAACAGTCAACAAGTTTTCAACACTAAAACAACTTCCTGAAATTACAGTAAATCAAATACTTTCCTTACGTGGCTTCCCATCTTCCACACCAAACCTCTGCTCCAGCTCCTGTAGCTGCGGTTCTAACCACGTTTCCTTCATCACCATCCTTTTGAATGTCTACTCAAATTAACCCTGAAAATCAGAATGTGCTTCAGCAGCACCTTTCACTCTGAGCACATCTCATTCCCTGACAATGGCACAGGTGCAGGGTGACCTGAGGACTTTGTGCTGACTCCCCCCGCCCCAATGACATGGAACATCAGCACCGCTGCCCTCACTGGACAGACTTCATTGGTATTTGCTCACCATAGCTCCTGTGCAGCTCCAGGTTCCCGCCAACACCGCACATGTGCACAAAGGACTTCTCCACGCTGCCCCTCCAGGGCAAATTCTGCAGTCACTGACCTCAGGACCACCAGCCTTGATTGCATCTCAACCAATGCACACACCTGAGTTCACAGTGCAGGCACGGTGGACTGCACAGTGACCTCCGGTGGTTGTCACCCTCCACATTTCATATTTCAGGTCAAAAACTGAGTACAGACAAAACTGCCCTACAATTTGCATCCAGAATATGGCCCTGTGCTTAAACGGGACTTGCAAAACTAATAGAAAATCTTTGATTTTGTATAACTGACCTTGTAGGCCCAGAAATTGCCCTGATACACACCTCAAAACCCAACCCATATCTCTCCTCTCTGAACAGATCAGAAAAGAGAGTCCTGGCAATCTGCCCTTGGGAGTCCACTGATGGCACTCACAATTGCAATTTTCTCATGTTCTTAATCAAATAAAGGAAGCCAAAAGTCTTACGATTCAGTCAGTGAATCTCTCTTTCTGGTTAAAATGGCACTTCCAAAGTAACAAGTAGCACAATGTCTTCCACACCCAGGGCATACTGTTATGCCCACATTAAAAATGAACATAATGGAGTGAGAACTGGGACACAGAAGATAAACGGACGACTCCAGCAAAGTACCTGAAGAAGAAAGCTGCCATAAAAGAGGACTAGAAGGGAGGAAAGCGCAGGACCCACAGAGTCGGCACTCTCTGACCGGCAGAGAGGAGGAAAAAAAAAACAAACTAAAACGACCAACAAGAACAAACTACACATCAAGCGGGACTGTGAGTGGAAAGGAACTATTTCAGCCACCACACCCCGTGAACGGGAGCTGTGGAGAACCCTGCAGGATTCGCCGCGGAGCTGAGCGAACGGCTCCGGGCGCCGTTAGAGAACAACAGAGACCCCCGGAGACCTGCACACAGCCCTGGGCCAGCTGGTAAGCTTGCGCGGAAAAGCGGCGCGCTTGAAAAGCAAACGCGGATTGTGGCTGCCCAGGTACCCGCACCTGCGACCTAGGCTTGCGGGGAGATGCACGGCGGCCCTCACTGAGGTGAAAGTCCCTCACTGAGCAATCAGAAACCAGGCGCCTGGACATGGGAGCAGGGTGCAAAAGGCGCCATTCCTGTGGCCACTGAACTGGGCTACAGCCCGCCTCCTGGACCTGAGGGCTTTGGAACTGAGACCCAGGGCATGAAATTTGGGGTGTGGGTCCTCCACGTCAGGGGGCACAAGGCAGACACAGCACCCCAAAGCCGTTGAGGTTTTCCCTACCATTCCCACTCTGTTCCTTGTCCCAAGGGGTAAAAAAAACAGCTCCCCAAGAATAATAGGAGAGATCTCTGGCGCCACCTAGCTTGAAACCGGCAGAAGGCTCCTGGAGGACCCCATGGCCAGCTGGGAAGTTAGCCCACCCAAGACCCCTTCAGACCAGCAGTCTGAGCCCACAGGGGGAGCGGGCACCCACGGCCGGGGCAGACCAGTTGTGCATAAGAGTGTGCCTGAGACTGGACGTGTAGGGAGTGCATCCCGCATCGCCATTTTAGAACAGGGACATTTCTTCAGTAAAGACTGCCTGCAGAAGGCTCCCTCAGGAGCCAGAGGTGAGTGGGGAAGCTCCCCCACGCCAGGCGCTTTCTGGCCTGCAGTCCAAACCCAGAGGGGGAGCGGGAACCCACCGCCGGGGCCGACCAAGCACACAGGGGAGTGTGTCCACACATCGGCATTTTAGAACAGGGACCTTTCTTCAGTAAAGACTGCTTGAAACAGACAGATGGCTCCTGGAAGAGCCAGAGGGGAGCGGAGAAGCTCACCCAAGATGCCGGGCAGTCCCAGCAACACACTGTCCCAATGCATATGACAAATTAGAAAACAGACAGTAGGGAGTAGAAGAACCACATGCAACCTAACAACTCCTCATGAAAAAAGCACACCACAAAAAGAAAACCAGCCCCCAGATTGCAACGACAGTAACTTGGAAGAACCTCTGAGCCTCCCAGAAAGAGAATTTAAAATTGCCGTGAATAAAAAAATGACAGAACTCATAAAGGAAAACAATGATCAGAAGAAGGAAATTGAGTCCCTAAAGAGGGAAAACAATGGCCAGAATAATGAAATTGCGTCCCTAAAGAGGGAAGCAAAAGAAATGCAGGAGATCAAAGAATTAATGGAGGAACTAAAGAACTCTGGGAAAAGCAATGAAAGCAGAATAGATGAAATGGAAGAACGAATAAGTACTCTTGAAGACACAGAAATAAAAAGAACCAAAACAGAAAAGGAAAGAGAAGTACGAAGGAAAAAGGATGAAGAAAGACTTCGGGAACTATCTGACTCCATGAGGAAAGGAAATATAAGAGTTATAGGAATCCCAGAAGGAGACGAGAGAGATGTAGGAACAGAGAAAATATTCAAGGAGATAATTGAAGAGAACTTCCCAAACGTGAAGAAGGAGCTGAAAATTGATATACAAGAAGCAAGAAGAACACCAAACTTCCACGACGAAAGGAAAAATACAGCAAGACACATAATAGTAAAGCTCCCAAGAATCCAGGACAAGGAAAAAATAATGAAGCTGATAAGAGGGAAGAAACAGATTAACATTCAAAGGAAAACCAATCAGACTGACATCAGACTTCTCTGAAGAAACACTACAGGCAAGGAGAGAGTGGAGGGACATAGTCAACAGACTCCAAGAAAACAGATGCCAACCCAGAATACTCTATCCCGCAAAGCTCTCCTTCCTCTATGAAGAAAGAATAAGGACCTTCCCAGACAAACAGAAACTCTGGAATTTCATTACGACTAAACCCCCACTCCAAAAAATACTACAAGGAATCCTAAAACCAGAACCTCAGAGGGACGAATAACAACGAAAGAAGGCCAAAAAATAAAAAGGTATTAAAAGAATAAATAAATAAAATCAAAGGAAAGACAAACACAATGGCAAATACAGATGTTAACATATCAATATTAACTCTAAATGTAAATGGACTAAACACTTCAATAAAAAGACACAGAGTTGCAGCCTGGATTAAGAAACAAAACCCAACCTTTTGCTGTCTCCAGGAAACACATTTAGCTACAAAAGATAAAAATAGGCTCAAAGTTAAAGGATGGAAAACAATCCTACAAGCAAATGGACCAAAAAAGAAAGCAGGAACAGCTATACTTATATCAGATAAAACAGATTTCAAACTCAAAAAGATAAAAAGAGACCCCAATGGTCACTACATTATGATCAAGGGGACAATACTTCAAGAAGAAATAACACTCATTAACATAAACTCACCAAACGAAGGAGCACCAAAATATATCAGACAACTGTTGTCATCTCTGTAAAACAGACATCAGAGAAAACACATACGTAGTGGGAGACTTCAACACACCACTATCAACAATGGATAGATCAACAAGACAAAAAATAAGCAAAGAAACTAAAGCTCTAAATAAGGACCTAGAGCATTTGGGCTTAACAGATATCTATAGAACACTAACCCCCCAAAAAACAGAGTACACATTTTTCTCAAGCGCACATGGATCATTCTCCAGGATCAATCACATACTGGGGCACAAGACAAACATCAACAGATACACCAAGATTGAAATCATACCAACCATCTTTTCTGACCATGAAGGCATCAAACTAGAAATAAACCATAAAAAGAAGGCAAGGAACTTTCCTACCTCATGGAGATTAAAAACCACACTACTGGAAGACCACTGGACTAATGAGGAGATCAAAGACGAAATTAAAAAATTCTTTGAATTGAATGACAAGGAGGACACCAATATCCTAAATGTATGGGATGCAGCAAAAGCAGTAATAAGAGGAAAATACATAGCAATAGAAGCTCACATCAAGAAACAAGAAAGAACTCAAAGAAACAACCTAATCTCGAAGCTCAAAGATCTAGAAAAAGAACAACAAAAAATCCCCAAAACCAGTAGAAGAAAAGAAATAATAAAAACCAAAGCAGAAATAAATGAAATTGAAACTAGAAAAACAATCCAAAAGATCAATGAAACCAAGAGCTGGTTCTTCAAAAAAATCAATAAAATAGACAAACCCCTAGCCAGGCTCACAAAGGAAAAAAGGGAGAAAGCACAAACAGGATCATAAATGAAAGAGGAGAAATCACAACGGACACAGCAGAAATCAAAAGAATAATCAGTAACTACTATGAACAGTTATATGGAAACAAGTTCAACAATCTGAGGAGATGGACAAATTCCTACAACTCTACAATCACCCAAAGCTAAATAAAGAAGAAATAGAACACCTAAACAGACCAATTACAAGCAGCGAAATTGAAATGGTAATCAAAAACCTCCCCAAAAACAAAAGCCCAGGACCTGATGGATTTACAAATGAATTCTACCAAACATTCAGAGACGAATTAGTGCCTATCCTTTACAAACTCTTCCAAAAAACTGAGAAGGAAGGGACAATACCAAACATGTTCTATGAAGCCAACATTACACTAATACCAAAACCGAACAAGGACAACACAAAAAAGGAAAACTACAGGCCAATCTCCCTAATGAACACTGATGCAAAAATCCTCAATAAAATTTTAGCTATCAGAATCCAACAATGTATCCATAAGATAATTCACCACAACCAAGTAGGATTCATTCCAGGGACCCAAGGATGGTTTAACAACCGAAAATCAATCAACGTTATCCAACACATCAACAAAAAGAAATATAAAAACCATATGATAATATCAATAGATGCTGAGAAAGCTTTTGACAAAGTGCAATACCCATTCATGATAAAAGCCCTTGAAATTCTTGGGATACAAGGAACATAACTCAACATCATAAAGGCCATCTATGACAAGCCAACAGCCGGTATCATTCTCAATGGTGAAAAGCTGAAAGCAATTCCATTAAGATCTGGAACAAGACAAGGATGTCCACTCTCACCACTGCTTTTCAATATAATACTGGAAGTCCTAGCCAGGGCAATAAGACAAGAGAAAGACATCCAAGGAATCCAAATAGGAAAAGAAGTCAAACTATCACCATTTGCAGATGATATGATAATATACATAGAGAACCCCAAAAACTCCACAGAAAAACTAATTCAACTCATCAATCAGTTCAGTAAAGTGGCAGGATACAAAATCAACACGCAAAAGTCAGTAGCCTTCCTATACACAAACAATAAATCTGAAGAAGAAGAAATAAAAAATCCCATCCCTTTTATTATTGAAACAAAAAAAACCAAATATTTGGGAATAAATCTAACAAAAGAGGTAAAGGACCTATACAAAGAAAACTATAAAACACTGTTAAAAGAAATAGAAGAAGACACAAGAAATGGAAAGACATCCCCTGCTCATGGATTGGAAGAATAAACATTATTAAAATGGCCATCCTACCAAAAGCAATATACAGATTCAATGCTATTCCAATCAAAATTTTAATGTCATTCTTCAAAGAAATAGAACAATTATTGATGAAATTCATATGGAATCACAAAAAACCCCGAATAGCCAAAGCTCTCCTGAAAAAAAAGAAGGGAATGGAGGCATCCCACTCCCAGACTTCAAACTATACTACCAAACCATAATCATCAAAACTGCATGGTATTGGAACAAGAACAGACACACAGACCAATGGAACCGAATAGAAAATCCAGAAATAAACCCACAGATTTATGGTCAACTAATCTTTGACAAAGGAGCAAAGAATATGCATTGGAGCAAAGAAAGTTTGTTCAATAAATGGTGCTGGGAAAACTGGGTCGCTACATGCAAAAGAATGAAGCTTGACCACTACCTCACACCATACACAAAAATCAACTCAAAATGGATTAAAGAACTAGACATAAGACCTGAAACTAGACATAAGACCTGAAGACCTTCTATGTATAAAATACATAGAAGGAAATATAGACGAAACACTACGTGATATGCACATCAAAGACATCTTTACAGACACATCACCCAAAGCAGTGATAGTGAAGGAAAAGATCAGCAGCTGGGACTACATCAAATTAAAGAGCTTCTGCACAGCCAAAGAGACAATAACAAAAACAAAGAGAAACCCCACCAACTGGGAGAACATTTTGGCACACAACACTAATGATAAAGGACTGATCACAAAAATCTGCAAAGAGCTGATGAGACTCAACAACAACAAAGAAAATAATCCAGTCAAAAAATGTGCGAAGAGCTAAAAAGAAACTTCTCTGAAGAGGAAATGCAAATGGCCAACAGGCATATGAAAAAATGTTCAACATCACTTGTAATCAGGGAAATGCCAATCAAAACTACCATGAGATACCATCTTACACCAGTGAGAATGGCACATATTAAAAAAACTAGCAACAACAAATGTTGGCGAGGGTGTGGAGAAAAAGGAACTCTTCTGCACTGCTGGTGGGAGTGCAAACTGGTCCAACCACTATGGAGAGCTGTGTGGAGATTTCTGGACCTACTAAACATAGAGCTTCCATATGATCCAGCAATTCCACTCCTAGGTATTTACCCAAAGGACACAGAAACATCCATTCCAAAGAACACCTGCACCCTATGTTTATAGCAGCACTGTTTACAATAGCTAAGCTTTGAAAACAACCCAAATGCCCAAAAATAGATGACTGGATCAAGAAGATGTGGTACATATACACCATGGAATATTACTCAGCATTTAAAAAAGATAAACACATGCAATTTGCAGCAACATGGATGGCACTGGAAGGGATCATGCTCAGCGAAATAAGCCAGAAAGAAAAAGAAAAATACCGGATGGTCTCACTCATAGCAGGAATCTAGAAAACTTAAATAAGGGACCAGGAAAAAGAATAACTATAAGAAAGTGAAAATCAAAATCAACAAAAAACTATGAACCAGAAACACTTTTTGGGGCGTGGGGGGCAGGATGGGAGGGATTGGGGTCAGAATGGGGGGGTTGCAATTGTATGGGGAATATAAAAATAAAATTTATTATTTAAAAAAAATGAACATAATGAATACAAATCTACAACCCATTGAGATTCCCTCAAAACCACTAATCCACCTTGTTGTTTTGTGTCCCACTCATCCAACTACTTTTGTAGCATTGTGTCCACAATTATTTTATGATCAGTGATCATGAAAGAGAAAAACCAAATCTCTGTTTACACATGGCAACACCAGCCTCTAAATAGCCTAGAAGAGGAACAGAGAAATCCCAATCTCAGGGGGATTATAAAGAGTAACTCACATAATATATATCAGGTTCCCATAACAGTGTCTTGTAATAGTGCATCCGCATACCTATGTGCTCAGTAAACACATCCTGATGACCCAGTCAGGGACTGGTCCATTTTGGTGTCCTAAGGGGGACCTGCTCACGTAAGATTTGATAGGGAAGGGTCAGTCCTGTCTACATCTCCAGTGTTGTAGAACTTGTACATGCATGTATGAGGCAAACTACCTAAAGATAGTAAGAAACTTGCATGGTTCCTCCATACAGGAATTCCACGAGCAGCTCCTCCATGCAATGCAAGAGGGGTCAGATCAAACAGACCCACCTCTAACAGGGAACTCTTTACCTCTCACGGTGAATGCCACAGAAGGTCACTGGAAGAAGAGGAGGATCCTCACAAGATTTGGGAGTTTGATTAGGGAGGGGCGGATGTTCCACTGTGAGAGCAAGATAACCAAACCCAGACTTCCCATCATCATCCCTTCAAAGCAAAACTCCCCAAACCACATATTAAGGTGGGGCTTCCTCTGGACCCGCTCATCTGTGTCATCGGGGGCATCAATCCCCACCTACCTGGGTTACAAACACTGTCTCCTTTCTCTTCTCATGCCAGGGTTCTTGTCTTTGCTCCAAAAGGTGACTAGCCTTGGGTTTGAGATCACAGGACCTGTTTATGATAAAAAGGAAGATGAATCATTTGGTGTTTCTACCATTTCCCATCCAGTATGTGCTCATCAGAGAAGACTCTAGAAGAGTCTACAAGGTTATGGAGTACCATTTCTCCAAATGCTGTCTTTTTGACAGGCCCTATGGAACACATTGGAAGTGTTTGCAATCTTCAGACGTTTAATGTACTTTCAAAGTGCTACTGAACTGAAAATGAGGAACAGATCTATAATTTAAAAATTTGAAATGTTACTCCACTGATTCTCTAGAATTACCACTAATTTAGAGTGGAAGAAGCAGATCACCTCAAGAAACAGGAAGGTTAATGTCAAGAGGGAAACACTGCGAAGATTTTCTTTTTTATACAAACAAATCCCTAATTTTTCCTTAATTTCATTATTCAATTGTACTGTGTTACATTATAGATTTAAAAATAGCTGAACATAATCACTCCTTGTTTCCATTTTTGAAAATACAAGTAATAAAATATTTGACATGACTGAGGAATAAAGTGGAAACTTTTTTTTTTGTATAGAAGAAATGGGACGTAGGTCAGAAGTACATGGGGTGTGATGATTCTCTGGAGACAGAGTGGGGAGCAGAATAGGCAGATCCTCTGAAATACACTGTGCCAGGTGCCTCTTCCAATTCAGCCACAGGGACTGCTTATAGGAGCAGTGGGTGAGAGAGGAGAGGTCTATTATGCCATATGTGGGTTAGTCCTTGGCCTGGGATAGAACTTATGCCATAGCAGTGATAGCACTGAGACTTAAATCCTACATCACCAAGAGGCCCTAAAGTGGGAACTTAAATGGTCAAGGACTGATAAATTTGTAAATTTTGGAAGAAAAAGCCACTATTTCCCCTGAACAAAGGAAAACCTCCATTTTTCAAATGAAAACTGCAAGTAAACGGAAGCTCAGAATACAGGGGAGATTCCAGATGAAATGTGGTAGTTTAAGCACATTTCTCAGTAAAACCCTTGAAGATCTTTATTAACAACAGGGAGAATACTAACTTCAGAGTGGAGAAAGCTGGGAACCAGTCCCCTCAACCAAGGGGAACAAAGTTACCTCAGCTGTAAAGGGACACATTGAGAGCAGCTGTCTCACGTAGAGAGGGACTCAATCATTCCTGGGATATTGTGTGAAAAGAAAAAAGCTGGCCATGATAAGAATCCCCTTGTGAGAGAATAAAAATTTATGCAAGTTTCAAATCACATAGTTTCCATGTTCTGTACTCTAGTATAATTTAAATACCAGGTCTTTCTTCAGGACCCTAGAAAGGAAGCTTGCTTTCTTATTTATCACGCTGAGTGATTCCGGGCCACATTCCCATCCAGTTAACTAGAGGATTTTCTCAGCCCCAGTCTACATAGCACTGACCCTACATCCAGGCGGGACCTGACACCAGATAGTCTCCATATTCACTGACAACCTGAGCCGCAAGCACACCCTGCATGGAAATGTCAGGCGTCAGCACATTTGCATATTCACCAGATCCAAAGAATATTTACTTTTTTTTTTTCCAGAGAAACCCTTTATTTGTGCTTCCCATTTTGTTAAAAACCACCACCACCACCTTAATGAACAGAGAACCCTTTCCTCTCCCCTTCTTTGGGCTGGAGGGTAGTCAGTGGGGAAATGGCCCCCAGGGGTGGGGCTGACCTTAAGAGCACCTCGGGGAGGTCACTAAGCCTGGATTCCTGCTCAGGGCACAGGGCACCTGCACTGCATGAACTGAGGAGTTAACAGGGCCTTGGACCTTTCCTTGTACCAACATACTTGCTGGTGGCCATCAAAGGTCAGTGTAGGGTCAGGAATGGCCACTGAGCAGGTTTTCTGATCCAGCAGACCAGGTAAAGGAGGAGTCAGAGTCCTCAGTGGTTTTGCAGGTTTTTATTGGGATTTACCCGGTACACAGGCAAGGGTGCTGGGGGGGCCGGGAGGCTGGCAGTCCTCCCAGCCCCCAGCAAGTCTTCACTCTATCTGGGCTCTCCGGCCTTCTCTGCTTCTTTCTCGGCTTCTACTAGCGTCCCCGTGACACCGCCCTTAAAAGCCCAGTCTCAGCCCAGGTGAATCCCATCTACCTATGCCCACACCCTATTCAAGGTGCCCGCCATCAGGCATGCCTTCAGGACCGCAGGATCCATCATCTATCCTGATGGCGGGAGGGCACAAAAGCCTGACATTTTTCCTTACCCTACAGTCAGGAAGCACATGGGAGGGGACACCTGCTGCTCCTCCATGTCCTGCCTCAGCCTCACAAACTGGGGGCTGGGAGCAAGAAGAGTGAGAAAGGGCAGGACAGGGCGCCTCCCATAAAGGCTGTTCCGGGATACCAATGACTGTGGAATCGCCCCTTCTCCATCGCCCCCTGGTGGTACCTTCTATAGCCGCACCCCCCTGGTCATCCTGGGGTTCCCACCCCAGCCAGAGCCTCCCTGGGCCTGTGCCAGGTGCCTCTTCCAGTTCAACCACAGGCACCAGCTCTTCCTGGAAGCTTCCCACTGCCCGCTGTCTCTATATCCTCTCTTTGGCTGCTGTGACTGTTGCTACTGACACCTCTAGGGCCCCTGATGCCTCTTCTGCCCCAGGTTGTGGGGGCATCTGTCCATGAAGGGTATTAAGGGGGCTGGGTGGGTCACGGGAGGTATCTGGTTACACAGTCACTCACTCCAAGAGGCCTGAGGGTGGAGGAGGCATCGGGGTAGCATGGATCTCCCTCCCACACCCCTGCATAGCTGGTGGCCCTGCTATCACTGGGATGGGACCTATCTGACAAATACAATGTCACCAGGCCACTGAACCCCAGAGGGATGGGGTACACCAGGAAATGCTCAAGCATATGAAAAATGAACTGGACCCAGCACTGACCCACCTCATTCAGCAAATCAAGTGCTTAGGCTTGCCCTGAAGTTTAAAGTGATACTCCTTCTGTTTTGTCTCACTGTCACACCAGGACAATGCCATGAGAGCCGGTACCTCCAACCAGCACTCGCTGGGTAGCCTTGTGTGGACAGACCATCCCATGGAAGGACATCTGAAAGGGGCTCATCCCCCTCACCTCCCTCTAACTCCCTCTGCAATGGAAATGACCCTGTTGTTTTCGAAGTGTCCGGGGTGGACAGGGGTCAGAGGGTATGCACTGTCCCTGCTGGGGGGCCTCTATAATGGGCATGAGTGGGGGGAGAAATCTCTGGGCGTAGTTTCACTGAGCCAAGATGGGAGGCGGCATTGGAGGCAGAAATGGGGGAGACAGTGGAGAGGCCATCTGAGAGGGCCCCATATGTCCCGATGACAGGAGGTCATTGATCTCCCTCGGGCCCAGCAGCAGATCCGGCAGGGCAGACTCCCCGAATCAGTGAAGCAGGGCAGCTCCAGGCTGTGTGCTCGTCCTGGTAAGGAATGAGGTCCCAGGGAAGGGGAGGGTCATGGGACATGGACTGGTAACATGGCAGGGTCCTGGGCCCAGGCCTTCACATATAGAGAGGCAGCTGTCCCAGGATCTATTTGGAGGGGCCTTCCCACTTCAAGCACGAGTGTGTTCTCTGGTCAGGCATCGCCAGGGCTGTAGTTGTCTGCATTTGGTGATGGCAGAGCAGGGAGCTAAGCTGAGGTGGACAACTTGGGTGGTACAAAGAGCTCCAGGTGACCACTTCCTCTTCTTCCTCCTTCACTGCTAAATACCAAAGCCTCATTTCTGCCCCTGAGGTAGTCCTCCTGTCTTCCCCCCAGTCCCCAGTCAGGTCTGGGCTGCCTCTTCAGCCCCTATAAAACTCAGCAGCTCTTCTCCCTGTACCATCCCTGCTGCATCCTTCAAGGTCCCAACTCCCAGGCTGTCTGTTTCCCAACACAGTGGACTCATCTGTCCCCAGGAGATGTTCACTAACCAGTCCCCTGCCAATGGCTCCAGTCAAACCAGAAGAGTTGGATTTGCTGTTTCCACCTACTACTGGGGGATGTGATGAGGTCTATAGGGGCTCCCAACACTGGCAGAATGTCATGGACTGAACCACAGAAGGAGAAGCGTTTCTCTAGGTTTGGCATGGAGGAGGTCGGAGAAGAGGAAGAGCCTGAGGAAGGGAGGGGGCTGGCCTGGTCCTAGGATGATGGAGAAGGGCCCAGCTCAGCCACCCTACAGCTCTCAAAGTCATGTGGTGAGGTCTCCACACCAGGACTCAGGGGAGCCAGGAAGCATGGTGAGAGGGAGCAGAGGCCAGGGCACCTTGGCTTCAAAGTGCTGCAGGAAGAGATCAATAAGACAAAGGGAGCAAACAGCCTCAGTGCCCTGCATAGTAAAGGTGGGAGGCCAGGGAGAGGTGAAAATTGTGGGCAATGTCCTGGCACACCCCAGAATGGGAATGGCAAGTAGGGGGAGGGGGCAATGAGAAGGGGGGAGACCCATCCTCCTGGGAAGTCGCACCATTCTTTAAGTTCTCCAGGAGATGGGGAGGAGGAGCCTATAGGGAGGGGAAGCAGAGGGAAGCAACCAGAAGACATGGGCTGGTGGGGAGTGGGTCCAGGAAGAACACTAAACTTCCTCCCTCTCCCAGGCCCTCACACCCACAGGTCCCAGCCAACCAACTCCCCATGACTTCCCTGCACCTAATCTTCTGCCACCACACTCCCTGGCATTGGTTCTAGGAGCCCTAGACAGAGGGGAGGAGCACCTTCCTCTGAAAAGCAATCTTTTCACCACACCTCACTTCCCTAGACTATACCCTCACACATTTACTGCATGCTCCCCATGTGCTGCTTACCTTTCCTGTGAGAGGATTTAATAACTGCTGTGACAGATGAGACCAAAGCTCAGAAAAGCTTCGGAACACTAAGTGTACTGATTTCCCACTGCATCGTCCCTGTCCCCCAGGGACTGGCTGGACCAGCCTCCGTCTTGGTCCCTCACTGCCCTGGCATGGGGTGCTCTTGGGGCATTGGGCCTGCAGAGCTTACAGGCCCTTCCTCATGCATCCTGCAGTCCAGCCTAGGAGGGAGTCACTCATTAAAGGAGGGTGGTTGGATGATGGACTAAAAACAGCAACTGTCTTGAAAGCTGATCCCAGGGCCCAGCACCCAAGCACCCTGTGAGGGAGACTTGGAATGGCCACAGCCTGCTCTTGGGGGCCCAGAGGTGACAACAGCAGGCAAGGAAAGATTAGGGCAAGTCCTTGTTCACCACAAAATAAAATATCACAGGGAGCTGGGACCCTAGGAGCTGTCACCACTTCCCTGCTCTCCCACTGGGGAGTTGCCTTAAAGGCTAGCTAGCATAGTAGTGAGGCCATGGTTTCTGGAGTCAGACTTGGGATGAATATCCATCTCTGCCACCCTTTAGCAGAACTGTGATCTTAAATTATGTCCTTTTGAGTGTCAGTATTCATTGCTGTAAAACAGAGCTAACAATCCCTAGCCCCTAGAATTGCTGGCAGAATTAAATGGATATGTCAGTGCTTGCCACAAAGCCCACAATAAGTGGCTGCCATTATTCCTTGTTATAGACTCCAATTTTCTGAGAGAAAAATAAAGAACCCTCCCAAGGTATTCCAACTACAAAGTGGGGGAGCTGGGCATGGAAAATAGAGCCTGTGGCTCTTTCCCCATATTGCACTGGAAGATGACTGGCAGGACTGGGGTGAGGGCAGCTCAGGAAAATCTCCCTAAATCCTCAGGACCTCAGACTACAGCTCAGACCCAGTCATGGACGCCTCCCCCCACCATCCTGGCCTAGGACCCTCCACGCACAGGTGGTTCCAACCACAGGGATCACTCCCCGCCAGCGAGAAAACACCAGGACCTGCGAGATCCACGGTGCACCGGGAAGCCCAGTCAAGAGGTATACACAGCAGAGACCAACTTTCATGCCAGGCCACCTCAGCTCATACCAGCCCAGCCCCCTTCAGGCCCAGTGACCGCGGGCCCTGAGCTGGGGACTCCGTTTCTCTTCTCTCAAGCAGGACTCAGACACCTTTTCCTGGTGCACCTGAATCTTGGCTCAGTTCTGATTTCCCAAAGGGTGGGCGTTGGGGTGTTCAGCTGCCACTCCTAGCTCGACACTCCAGGTCTAGCAGTCAGTTCGCTCAGACCCCATCCTACTCCCAGGACACCCTCTAAACACCCACTCCCTGGGGCCGCAGCCCCTTCAGGACCAGCCCTGCCAGTTGCCCCCCTGGGCCAGAGACGCTCTTGCATCTCGCCCCCATAACCAACCCACCAGGGCCTCCTCTCCCGCCAATGTTTTTAAGATTGGCAGGTCATGAATTCATGGCAAAAATCATTCATGCTCTGTAGGGAGCCAGGACAGAGAGAACAGAGAGAAGGTTCTGAGATCTATGATAGGGACAGCCCAAGACACTCCAAGAGCTGCGCCCAACAGTCATAAGGGGGGAAATAAAAGTCTCTGAAGGCAAATTCCTGAGGCGGGATCACTGGAGGGAGAGAAGGAAACGTCTGCAGGTCCTGAGAGGGCGGCATTGCAGTAAGACAAAGAGGACACTTACCTGAGGGCCTGCTGCTCCCCTCCTCACCCTCCTCCGGCTTCTTCCTCCGCCGCTCATGGAGAGACTTCACACCTGCGTGTCCTCAGATGCTCCGCACAGCCCTGGCAGCTGCTGTCCTCACGCTCCCAGGAGCTTCTAACACAGAGATCCCCAGACTCTGAGTCCCGTGTGGAGCCAGACCTCTGATTTTCCGCTTTTCTTCAGGGGCCTCCCCTCCCACAGACGCGCACACGTCCCGGACAGACGGAGAATGTGGGCTGCGCTGACCTCTCCTGCCAAGCGGACAAGGCCAGGCTGGCCTTCCTGAGGCGAGAGCCGCACTCAGCTCTCCCGAGTGCCCCGCAGCCCTCGTGCTGCTCCCGGGCTCACTTAGAATCACCTGGAGCAGGACTGAGGCCCACACGGACGCTCCGCCCGGCCCCACAGCACGTGCGCGGGAGGGCGCAGGGGATGGTTGTTCTTCACACTCGCGCTCTGCTGTTACTAGAAGCCTGGGCTGAGGCCCCGATGTAACTTGTATTTCAACTTTGAATGTGAATAAATCATTTCATATTCCAGGCACCATCAGAAAAAAAATGAATGTGCAGGTCTGGGCAGGGCCCATCAGCTGGCATCTTTATCAAGGTGCCTGCCCGTGCTGAGGCGCCCGCCTGGTTACTAGCCCTGCAGTGTGGAAAACGGACAGGGCTCACCTGAGCACCTTCCACCCACCAGGTCCTTCCAGCGCAGTCACTGGTGCTCCCCACAAGCCCGCCATCGCCATGCTGCTGAGCCCAGGCTTTGTTGATGCGTTAAGGTTTACAGAAGGTTGGTGGAGGCTGTGATTTCTGAGGCAGGCTCAATTCAGAAAACAACGTGTGTTTATTGAGCATCTACTACGTGTCCACGTGGAGGCTGCGCTGTGGTGCGCTGGGAGTTGGGCACCTGTAATTACTGTACCACTGGAAGCACAGATGTAAATTATCATAATTTTCTCTCGTTTGAAAGGGTGATTTCGCAACTGTCCACCGAAGCTAAGAATGTTCAGTCAAGATGGTACAGCAGTCTTGTGTTTCAAAACCACCAGATAATCAACATGTGTATAAGTCATAGTTCCTCATACCATGATGTGTGCAATAGCAGGAGAGATGCATTCAGTGATGCAATGTGTCCACTGGAGTGAAGGTATTTCATTGACAGTTATAGTGAAATTTAATGTGTTTTAAGTGATGCAACAGATCTTTCTCAGGCTATACATACATCACTATCACATAACAATTTAATTGACAGCAAGTTTAATATTACACAGTACTTTAGTGTTTGTGTGTGTGTGTAATGCAATTTCAGATAAACGCAAATGACTAAGGAGGATACACATCTAAAAAAAGTTTTATATCAGGAGATCTATCACTGATCAGAGATAATTTATGGATTTTTAAAAATTTTTGTTTAAATATTTTATAACTTTACACTAATTTTGTTTTTTTTATTTCCACAAAACTACTTGTGTCCATACCCCATGTGCCTCTATGCTTTTTTCAAATTGAATGTTTCTGTACAATTGTTATCCATAACAAATGTCCACACATGCAACAGTTTAAACAAACCCTGGTCTGGGTTTTCATGATTTCACAATCATGAACTCTGATCTGCAGCCACTAGGGGAGAATCCACTTCCAGGTCCACTGAGTGGTTGGCACAATTCATTTCCTTATTGTGGTTTCCACATGAACCCCTCCTGGTTGTGCTTGGTGTCCTCCAAAGAAAGAAAATATTGTTTACTCAACATATTATATATTCAACTGAAGAGATCACCATGGTATTTTACATAATTTTTGTCTCTTGGGCTCAAATTAGAAACTGTCCACAACAGAGGTTTAAATTAAATGCACATTAGTGAATTAATGCATTGGAGAATAAATTAGTCCGGTCCAACCCTCATCCTGCAACTTCCATTGCTCATACTCCCATATTTCCCATTATAACCTCAACCTCTTCACCTCTGTTAACATTATTCTTTAAGGAAACATACATATCCATTTCCAAATGACCATTCAGTTCTCTCCCATGTCTATCTATTCTGTGCATTTATTTTCATATCTTTTGTTATTTTTAGGTAAAAGTTGTTTTCAACACTGTATATGATTTAGAAGTATATGTTTATATTCCTTCAGATATATGTCATCACACCACACCAACTACCAAAATACTAAATCCCCCATAATGTCCATTGGGACCCCTGTGGCTACAAACTTCCCATTTGCGGAGGAGGAGTGAAGGCCACATGACTAGCACCCTTTATGACATCTGAGTTGACTCCCCAGGTACAAACATGGATGTTGGAGAGAGAGGCTTTATGACACAGTTATCAAGGAATATATAGCCAGCAACTACACAAAACCCCAAGAGGAAAGTAGAATTACATGTCATTTTATCAGTGAAAAAAAAAGGTGAATTGTACTACCTAAAGTCAATCATAGAGGTAGTGGCAAAAGTGATATTCAAAGTTGGCCTAAAAACAGTGTGAAAGAAATACTCTCCCTTCTAATAATGGTTATCCTTGGACCCTTATGCAGAAAAACAGTGAGGAAGAAGCAGTTTTGATTTTGTGATTTCAGTTCCGAGCTTTCCACCTCTGACGTGTATGTGCGCACGCATGTCTTTAGTTCCTGCATTGATTATACTAACCTCTTATGCTATTAAGCCTATTATCTTAGGAACTACAGCTCTCCTGTACTCCCACATTCAACAGTGCATAGTAACAAGCCCCATCAGAAAATTACATTATTTCACTGTCAAAGCACTGGTGAGT